>NC_136062.1:427573266-428173266 GCF_964261635.1 Lissotriton helveticus
GATTTGTATATGGTAGTGAAAAACTCTCAAAATAATTTTTCACTATTCCAAGGCATACCTCTCCCATAGAATAATATTGGGTTATCCAATTTCATTGGGAGGTGGGTCCTTTTCCTTCATAGGACCATTGGCATGTATCAAACTACCCCTTGAGCTGCAAGCCATCACAGTCACTACCCAGTTTCGAAATAAACTCAAAACGTGGCTCTTTAATCAAGATTACTGGTTTGGACATTTTGACCAGTGGAGACTAGAGGTGCAGAGCACCAGGACACTCCTTAGTGTACCAGTGTGCTATACAAGAGCCCCTTAGATTTAATTAGTGCCAACTTTTGTTTGGGAGCAGGTGGAACTGTCAGGTGTGGTGTCAATGGGATTGTACACGAAACCCCTCTTTAATGGTAGAGTCAGATTTTAAGTCTCAATTCTGAAAATGCCACTTTTAGAAAGTTGACATATTTTGTCCTAACCATTTGGTGCCTACAGCCTGTTTCCAGGGTCACATTAGTAGGTGTAGTTGGCCTTTGTGTTTTACTTCCATATAGTCACACTATAGAGGGTATGGGTGTTGGCATTATGGGTCATTCTGACTTTATTAGAGGACTGAACTGTCACCTGTCCCACTAACACTACAAAGACATTGCATCAGCTCACACACAAAGGACTACACACTAGCCTATTATGCCTGCAGACAGGCTTGGACTAGGGTAGGGAAGTAGGACATTCCAGACACATCTGTAAAGGAATGCTCCCAAAGTTTCTTACACTTTAGAGTGGGCACCAGTAATAAAAATGCGACCCTCAGACTCAGTTTTCAGTACACTTTCGGACCTGTGGATACTACAGAAGAACTGCCCTGTTGCCAGAGGACTGCCCTGATGTCTGAGGCCTGCCCTTCTCTCTGAGAAAGAAGACTGGAACTGCATCCATTTAAACCCAGCCTGAAGTTACACCAATGGTCAGCTGACTAACTCCACAAGTACACAACAAGCTCTAGAGGGTCCTCTAAAAATGCCAAGCTGACTTGCTGCACAGGATCTGTCTGGCCCTGGACCTGTCTGAGCCCTACTGGCCTCTGTGAGTTGCCGATCCTAAAGAGGTGCCCTTTAGGTCCTGGGCCCTTTGGTATGGCATCAGTGGAGCTCCTCCTAGAAGAAAAAGAGAAATACTGATGTTTTTGGCTCTTTGCAAATGGCCTAATGCGTGCCAAGAACTTGCCGCCAGCACTGACCGCCAACTCAAAGCTCCGGTGAACCCTACTCTTCATGATACAGCAACTGCAAAAACAATCAGCAGCACAAGATCTGCACTTTGCGCTCCAGCTTTGACAGATAATAGGTGACTGCTAATGCAAAACTCCAGCAATAACCTTCCGCAATGTGTGACAGAACCTTTTGTTGTTGCACATGCGATACTTTGCCAGAATGGAACTGTATCTCAACCACCTATCACACTATAATATGGTGGAGCTGGTCCAGATTGATAGGCGCAGCAAGGCTGAGCTGAAGAAGGTCTGAAAGGAACCGGAACTGGCTGTGAAGAAGGGGTCTACTAAGGAGCACCTTCAGGATGTCCTGTATGATGATTTTGAGGAAGCTCAGGTGGGAGACATCCCCAGATAGTCAAAAGGGCCCAGAGAAAGGTGTTGATGAGGAGGAGGGGAATTTCTTGGCAATGGCTCCAAGGAGAGAGGAGAGCACACAAAGATAAAGTCACCTGTTGGGCCCAGTGCAAAAAGCAGTGTATCCTCTCCAGTCTAGTTAGCTTCTGCTAGCCAGACTGGTAGTAGAAGAGAGCAAAGCTGAGACACAAAGGGCCTTAGTGTAGAGGTGAGCTGAGGCCAAAAGGGCTTGGCAGAAAAAAAGAATATTGTGGGCTCATGGGATAAGCCTAAAAGAGCTGGACTTGAAGGCCTAATAGTTGTCCATCAGAAATGATATCAGCAACTGAACAGAATAGAATGGAGATAAAGGAGGACACATACCCAAAGATCTGGTGCCCAGCTTTGAGGTGTGGATGATATGAATAGGTTGTTCTCAGCTTATGAGTAAGCCCTTAGGATTCGTAGGGACTGATAGAAGTGTAGGGGGCTAGTCTGTGGAGGCACATGTCAGCTACAGGGAGGGTACCCTTTTGGCCCTAGAGGTGGATGGCCAGACGTCATAGACCCTCATGAAGCAGCCCTTAAGTGCAGTCTCACCACAGAGGGATACTGCTAAACATTAGGGACAGTAACAAAGTGACTGACCAGTCTTGTGTAGATTCCCTTTACTTCTGCAGTAAGTCACTGAATTGCTGGGTGAAGAAAAGCCAAGTGAGTAGTTATACTGGGGTGTATAGCCTCATTATGAAAGAGTATATGCTCAGCAACTGTTTCGCAGAGTTGTGCAAGCACCTGGTTGACGTCAAGCTCCCTGACCCCAAGAAGCTTGCAGAGGAGGCAAACTCTGAGTTAGTACCAGAGGGTGGGCAAAGGTACCTGGGATTGATCTTGAGGAGGATGGTACTGGTTTGTCCTTCTACAGAGTGAGGGGGAGGTGCACAGTGACCCAGACAGATACCAGAATACTGTGGGTTGAAAAGGGTTTTGGTGCTCCTTCTAAGAATAGGAGGGGAGGTTCTGGTAGGCGGTAGCTCAGAGCACCCATTTCCAAACACGCTGCTTTGAGTGTTCTGGCTTATGAGACAAGCAGGTAAACTATATCTGTCCTAAGAAACAACCCACAGGTAGAAACTCCACAGGAGTAGGTGGTCCCCAGAGGCCCATTGACTGCTTTTTTGAGTGATGAATTACTCCCAGTCTTAGCTGAGTTGGGAGGGGTAACTCCCAAGGACACCCTAAAGGCGCAAATATCTAGGGATGCTACTCTCACAGGATGAGTACAGAAGCCCAGATGGAGAAGGAGAGGAAGAAAGACTTACCCCTGTCATGTACTCAGCCACAGGGTAATAACCGTGGACTGAAAAGCCAGTCTCAGAAAACATCCTGGAACTGGTGGGGTAGCGTGGAAGTAGGGTGCCTCGCACCTGGGGCTACTGCCACTACCCCACTCTGGAAAAATTAAAAGTTCAGAGAAACCTAGATGGCCCAGGGCCTTGCTCTTAACACTGATAGCTGTCAGTTGGTTACTCTGTTGGTTACTGCTCTTATGGGCAGAACTCTCCTATGCTTCGGGACAGAAGTCTGATCCCTGAGGGCGGAAGGTCACCTTGTTGGTCATGGTGATCCTGTCTTCTGCCTGAGATGCATCAGTGATTTAAGTGAGTTGCCTCACAGATGAAGTCCACAGATGAGGAGACGGGTTCCACATGGGTCTGTTTGGTGGCTCAGGAGAGTAGTAACAGATGGATCCTACTGCATTCTGGGGGGCATAGAACTGACAACTGCCTCTGTGTAAGCCGGCCTCCATCCACATTGTGATTGTGCTCGCTCCCGTAAACATGGTGAAATTGGCTTACACTTAATTGGCATATTTAATTTACTTGTGAGTTGCTAGTAAAGTGGGATACCATGTACACAGGACTGGTAAATTAAATGCTACTATTTGGAAATGGCCCTTCTTAGTGGTTTCCCTAAAACATTTTCTTAGCTATTTCTCCTCTTGGTTTTTATTGCTAGTGTTTCCGGGGCCTTAGGACTCTGGGCACTTTCCCACTGTAATGCTATATGAAAGCATGCGCCACCCTTCCTACACACACATGCTAAGAAGTAGTGCGTAAATATTTGGTTTAGGTGCAGTAGCTGTGAGTGCCCTGTACAAATGTACACCACATACCCAGGGAAGGTACTCCACTGGCTCATGGTTGGACGCACCACTAATTTTGCCTCCAACCAGAATAGCTTTTCAAACGGGTTTCAAACCTGCCCATGCATCCTGTGGGTGCACAGTTGTGCCTACACAATATTTGGCCTTTGTCCACAGAGACCCCTCCTGGCACATCAGAGAAGGTCTGGAATCTTCAAGTAACGCTAAATGAGAATCTCTCACTCGAAATGCACATAGATGGAGTAGCAGGACACTGCTTCTCTTTTCTTGGTGGACTCAGGAAACTGTTCCCAATTCTACCTGCCCAAGCAAGATGTCTAATTGCCAGGTGTGTAGTGCTCAGTAGGCTGGACTACTATAATGCCTTTCTTTCTTTTGGGAGCCCCCCTAGTGCTTGATTAGGAAATTGGAATAAATCCAAGTAGCCACAGCCAAACTAACATTAAATAGACCCCGGAACTCTTCTATCTCCAGTGTTCTTAGAGTACTTCACTGGCTATCCATCGAACAGAGGATTATTTTTAAATCGCTCTGTATTGTATTCAAAGCTCTCCAAAATAAGGTCCCAAAGCTACTGCAGGTTAGAATGAGGAAATAAACTCCAGGAAGGTGGTTATGCTCTTCTACAATTAACCTCATCCAAGAATAGAGTTTTTGCAAGGTTACTCAAGGAGGACATGCTTTTACCGTTAAAGCTGCATAGTTGTGGAATAAGTTACCATCTCAAGTAAAATCTCACACTGACCTACGTAAGCAGGAAACCTGTCTCTTTCCTAAATTGTATGGTATTGTGATTGCATTTATATAGCGCATACTACCCGTGACGCGGCGTCAAAGCAAACGTTTCGACGAGTAGCACGCTACTCCGGAACCCATAAAGGATTAGTGTAGAATTAGTATAGTGAAATATGAAAGTAATTTTAGTGGTGGATGGGTAAAGAGTTCCACAGTTTGGCAGCTTGAACAGAAAAGGATGTGCCACCCATGTTTTTTTTTCTTGTATCTTGGGCTTTTGAGGCGAGGTGCCACTCAAGAGAGGAAGTTCCTTTGTTGAATGTGTTTATTAATTATATTCCTGATGAAGAGTGGACCCATTCTATGTATTGCTTTGTGGGTGATACAAAGCACCTTGAATGTGAACCTTCTGGCAACCGGTAAGCAATGGAGGGTTTTCAAGGCAGGGGAGATGTGGTCTCGTGGTTTGATATGCAAGAGTAGACTGGCAGCGAAGTTCTGAATCCGTTGTAGTCTTTTCATGGTCGTTAAATCTGATCCTCGGTAGAGGCTATTGGCGTAATCGTATTTGGACAGAACAAGGGAGAAGGTAGCTTGGACCTTGTGTGGAAAACCCAAATGGGGGAAGATATGTTGCAAAATTTTGATAGTAATAAAGCTTGTTCTTGCTAATTTATTCACTTGGCATTCATTGATAGCTCGAGTCCATGGTCAGTCCGAGGTTTCTTACTTTCTACGCTACTTTAGACAGTGATGCCAACTGTATCAGGCCAGGCGGCAAGTGATTCATAAGGTTTCCAATCACCACACATGAGTATTTCCGTTTTGGAAACATTCAATTTGAGATGGCTCCACGTCATCCATTGATCCCTGGCTTTGAGACAACTGAAAAGTTGCAAGTTTCCAATGTCTTTGGGGCATTCAGTTGAAGGTGTATTTGTGTGTCATCTGCATCGTTATAGCACGTAAGGTGAAATTTACCTGGTTCTATGTGGCACCCTGAAGTGTGCTGTACAATGGATTGTTGGCTTTGGACATCAAAGACCTCCCACGAGGGAACCACACCATCCACCCGTAACACCCGGAGAGCGGTGACCTCTTAAATACCCACATCAACTGGTCGATCCCAACTGGTAGTGCCAGACTCTTAATTAGGCAGATGTTACTTCTGTTGCAGCAGAGTACCCTCTATGTTAAACTTAAACTCGACCCTTTAGTCTCAGCACCAACAGGCCTTTGGGTGCATGTGCACGTTATAAATATACTGATAAAAACATGTGTCAGACCCATCACATGAGTTTCATTGAAGGAGAAAGAAATGCTTACATAGTCTAGAGATACAGAGCAGCAATCACTAGAGGTTGCGAAACAGAAAGTTATATAGCAAAACAAATATTGGCATATCAAGAACAGGTCAGATTTTTCTGATCCCTCCTTAGTATTTCTATCTTTATCATTTTATTTGCTTTTTAAATTTGCAAACCACAAGTTTATTTTGCACTGCTGCATTTAATTGGATCTCTTTGTGCTTTAACAGCTTTGAGGTGTGGATGATATGAATAGGTTGTTCTCAGCTTATGAGTAAGCCCTTAGGATTCGTAGGGACTGATAGAAGTGTAGGGGGCTAGACTGTGGAGGCACATGTCAGCTATAGAGAGGGTACCCTTTGGCCCTAGAGGTGGATGGCCAGACGTCATAGACCCTCATGAAGCAGCCCTTAAGTGCAGTCTCACCACAGAGGGATACTGCTAAACATTTGGGACAGTCACAACGTGACTGACCAGTCTTGTGTAGATTCCCTTTACTTCTGCAGTAAGTCACTGAATTGCTGGGTGAAGAACAGCCAAGTGAGTAGTTATACTGGGGTGTATAGCCTCATTATGAAAGAGTATATGCTCAGCAACTGTTTCGCAGAGTTGTGCAAGCACCTGGTTGACGTCAAGCTCCCTGACCCCAAGAAGCATGCAGAGGAGGCAAACTCTGAGTTAGTACCAGAGGGTGGGCAAAGGTACCTGGGATTGATCTTGAGGAGGATGGTACTGGTTTGTCCTTCTACAGAGTGAGGGGGAGGTGCACAGTGACCCAGACAGATACCAGAATACTGTGGGTTGAAAAGGGTTTTGGTGCTCCTTCTAAGAATAGGAGGGGAGGTTCTGGTAGGCGGTAGCTCAGAGCACCCATTTCCAAACACGCTGCTTTGAGTGTTCTGGCTTATGAGACAAGCAGGTAAACTATATCTGTCCTAAGAAACAACCCACAGGTAGAAACTCCACAGGAGTAGGTGGTCCCCAGAGGCCCATTGACTGCTTTTTTGAGTGATGAATTACTCCCAGTCTTAGCTGAGTTGGGAGGGGTAACTCCCAAGGACACCCTAAAGGTGCAAATATCTAGGGATGCTACTCTCACAGGATGAGTACAGAAGCCCAGATGGAGAAGGAGAGGAAGAAAGACTTACCCCTGTCACGTATTCAGCCACAGGGTAATAACCGTGGACTGAAAAGCCAGTCTCAGAAAACATCCTGGAACTGGTGGGGTAGCGTGGAAGTAGGGTGCCTCGCACCTGGGGCTACTGCCACTACCCCACTCTGGAAAAATTAAAAGTTCAGAGAAACCTAGATGGCCCAGGGCCTTGCTCTTAACACTGATAGCTGTCAGTTGGTTACTCTGTTGGTTACTGCTCTTATGGGCAGAACTCTCCTATGCTTCGGGACAGAAGTCTGATCCCCGAGGGCGGAAGGTCACCTTGTTGGTCATGGTGATCCTGTCTTCTGCCTGAGATGCATCAGTGATTTAAGTGAGTTGCCTCACAGATGAAGTCCACAGATGAGGAGACGGGTTCCACATGGGTCTGTTTGGTGGCTCAGGAGAGTAGTAACAGATGGATCCTACTGCATTCTGGGGGGCATAGAACTGACAACTGCCTCTGTGTAAGCCGGCCTCCATCCACATTGTGATTGTGCTCGCTCCCGTAAACATGGTGAAATTGGCTTACACTTAATTGGCATATTTAATTTACTTGTGAGTCGCTAGTAAAGTGGGATACCATGTACACAGGACTGGTAAATTAAATGCTACTATTTGGAAATGGCCCTTCTTAGTGGTTTCCCTAAAACATTTTCTTAGCTATTTCTCCTCTTGGTTTTTATTGCTAGTGTTTCCGGGGCCTTAGGACTCTGGGCACTTTCCCACTGTAATGCTATATGAAAGCATGCGCCACCCTTCCTACACACACATGCTAAGAAGTAGTGCGTAAATATTTGGTTTAGGTGCAGTAGCTGTGAGTGCCCTGTACAAATGTACACCACATACCCAGGGAAGGTACTCCACTGGCTGATGGTTGGACGCACCACTAATTTTGCCTCCAACCAGAATAGCTTTTCAAACGGGTTTCAAACCTGCCCATGCATCCTGTGGGTGCACAGTTGTGCCTACACAATATTTGGCCTTTGTCCACAGAGACCCCTCCTGGCACATCAGAGAAGGTCTGGAATCTTCAAGTAACGCTAAATGAGAATCTCTCACTCGAAATGCACATAGATGGAGTAGCAGGACACTGCTTCTCTTTTCTTGGTGGACTCAGGAAACTGTTCCCAATTCTACCTGCCCAAGCAAGATGTCTAATTGCCAGGTGTGTAGTGCTCAGTTGGCTGGACTACTATAATGCCTTTCTTTCTTTTGGGAGCCCCCCTAGTGCTTGATTAGGAAATTGGAATAAATCCAAGTAGCCACAGCCAAACTAACATTAAATAGACCCCGGAACTCTTCTATCTCCAGTGTTCTTAGAGAACTTCACTGGCTATCCATCGAACAGAGGATTATTTTTAAATCGCTCTGTATTGTATTCAAAGCTCTCCAAAATAAGGTCCCAAAGCTACTGCAGGTTAGACTGAGGAAATAAACTCCAGGAAGGTGGTTATGCTCTTCTACAATTAACCTCATCCAAGAATAGAGTTTTTGCAAGGTTACTCAAGGAGGACATGCTTTTACCGTTAAAGCTGCATAGTTGTGGAATAAGTTACCATCTCAAGTAAAATCTCACACTGACCTACGTAAGCAGGAAACCTGTCTCTTTCCTAAATTGTATGGTATTGTGATTGCATTTATATAGCGCATACTACCCATGACGTGGCGTCAAAGCAATTTTTTGACGAGTAGCACGCTACTCCGGAACTCATAAAGGATTAGTGTAGAATTAGTATAGTGAAATATGAAAGTAATTTTAGTGGTGGATGGCTAAAGAGTTCCATAGTTTGGCAGCTTGAACAGAAAAGGATGTGCCACCCATGTTTTTTTTTCTTGTATCTTGGGCTTTTGAGGCGAGGTGCCACTCAAGAGAGGAGGTTCCTTTGTTGAATGTGTTTATTAATTATATTCCTGATGAAGAGTGGACCCATTCTATGTATCGCTTTGTGGGTGATACAAAGCACCTTGAATGTGGACCTTCTGGCAACCGGTAAGCAATGGAGGGTTTTTAAGGCAGGGGAGATGTGGTCTCGTGGTTTGATATGCAAGAGTAGACTGGCAGCGAAGTACTGAATCCGTTGTAGTCTTTTCATGGTCGTTAAATCTTATCCTCGGTAGAGGCTATTGGCGTAATCGAGTTTGGACAGAACAAGGGAGAAGGTAGCTTGGACCTTGTGTGGAAAACCCAAATGGGGGAAGATATGTTGCAAAATTTTGATAGTAACAAAGCTTGTTCTTGCTAATTTATTCACTTGGCATTCATTGATAGCTCGAGTCCATGGTCAGTCCGAGGTTTCTTACTTTCTTCGCTACTTTAGACAGTGATGCCAACTGTATCAGGCCAGGCGGCAAGTGATTCATAAGGTTTCCAATCACCACACATGAGTATTTCCGTTTTGGAAACATTCAATTTGAGATGGCTCCACGTCATCCATTGATCCCTGGCTTTGAGACAACTGAAAAGTTGCAAGTTTCCAATGTCTTTGGGGCATTCAGTTGAAGGTGTATTTGTGTGTCATCTGCATCGTTTTAGCACGTAAGGTGAAATTTATTGGAAAGTTCCGGTAATGACTTCATGTAGATGTTGAAAAACATGGGTGAGATGATAGAGCCTTGAGGGTCCCCTGCTTTTGTGGAGTATGGTTTAGACAAGAGAGGTGGGGTATGGATGACATTAGTTCTGTTTCAAAGGTAGGACGCAATCCAGTTTAGAGCAGTCCCTTCAATGCCAGCTACATAGAGTCTTTGTATCAGAGTGTTATGGCCAACTGTCTCCAAGGCAGCCGAGAGGTCCAAGAGGAGTAGCGCAGCGACCCTGTTGCGGTCAACTGTGTTCTTCAGGTCATCTCAGATGGCAAGGAGGGCATATTCTGTGCCTCTTCCTGGACGGAATCCTGTTTGTAAGTATGAAAGTTTGTCTTGTGTTTGTTTTGAGCCAAGCACAATGCAGCTTTCTAATTTGTTGCTTTATGTCTTTTATCTTTGTATTTCTCCAAGGTGCTTGTTTTCTTTCGTTCGGTTTTGTGGTTTTGAGTGGTATGTCCAGTAAATGTAAATGTCCAGTATTTGTAAAGCGCGAACAATTAGGTGTCAAGGCGAGGGGGCCTTTGGAGAGATTAAGCAAGCTATTGTCCAGAGTCACATGTGCTGGGCTGATCTGCCGCCGGTACCGGGGATCAAACCGTGAGCCCCTGGGTTCCGACGTCAGTTGCCCTGGCCGCTACGTCACACCTCTTCCCTATCAGGATATGAAAGGTTTCCTGTAGCCATTCAAATATTTTATTAACATTATTTATTGTTTCCAGATCTGTACTGAATGTTAGATGTGTTTCTAAGTGTTCCAAATTTAGTTTGTTCCGTGGTCAATAGGTTTTAGTTGAGTCGCTTAGTGTTTATTTTATGTAGGAAAACAAGCAAATGGTGGTCTGACCATGTGACTGGAGTTATAGTTTGAAAGGTAATAAGTTAGGTATTAGCAAAATGACATATAGGATGTGTCCAACAATGTGTGTGGGTTTGTGGATGATCTGATGCAGGTTCAGTGCAGGGGTCATTGAATATTGTTTTCAGATGGGGGATATTGGGTTTGTCAAACCAAATGTTGAGGTCACCCAGAATGCATAGGTTGGAGTGCATTGTTATCAGGTTTGAAACTGTGTCTAGAAGTGTATCTGGGAATGTCACCTTGCTAGGTGGAGGGCTGCAAAGGAGCAGGAAGACCGTGTCGGATTGCATCTGGTGAGATTTCGTCAACTTTAGTGATATGTAATGTTTGCCTGAATACAACAACTAGGCACCTCCTTTTTTGCCGAAACGATTTTGGGTGATCGTTTGATAGCCTAGAGGAACGGCTTCATGCAGGACTGGAGCCATATCATCTCTCAACCATGATTCAGTTATGAACAGTATGTCTGCTATTGCATCAGTAAGAAGGTCATATATGTGATGTTTGTTTTTAGAGAGCGATCGGGCACATTTATTAGTAAACAGTTTAGGGAAAGTTTCATTGGTGATAGTAAAACTTTGTTTTTTAAAAGAGTGATCAGTATTGTGTGGGTTTGTAGCAGTTGTCTATTTAGTGCTGGTATTAGCTGTGTTAAGATAGCAATTGTGTTCCTGTTCTGTAACATGGTCCGTGTCCCACAGGCTAAGAAGGCATTTTGTTAGGTCTGTAACACTGGAAGGACACTTAGATTTCTGTTGCTTTCTCTTTTTTCCTTGATTTCTGCCTTTTTGATGATTTTATAGCTTTATTTAACAACATGTTACCATTCTGGTCACAGTGCGTTCTACAAATAATCCATGCAATACAATACAATATGATCAGGTTGGCATTTTTAACTTATAAGCCCTGAGGGGTGGGGCAAGTGGTAGGCAAGAGGCAGGGACGGTACGCATAAGTGTCCCCTGCCAAGGTGTTGCAGAATCCCCATGTAAGTTTTCCCTCCGTAGGAGGTCGGCACTTCCCGTGGGGCAACACATGAGTTTTACTGCTCGCCTTTTAGTGGCTTTAGGGCCCTGACCACTTTTAAACTGTAAACGCTGTGTGAAAGTGTAAGCCCTTCCTATAAACTTTAGGAAGTGATGCTTATTTCATGTTTTTAAACATGCCTCAAGCTTGCCTTTGAAGGCCTGGGGGTGCCCACTTGCAAATATGATGTTTTTAAAACATGTTTCCAGCTTGACAATGCAGGCCTATGTGTGCACACTTGTACCTGTGGTGTGTTTGGACATGTATCAAAGCCTGCCATTGCAGGCCTGTGTCTGCCTAATTTCACTTATGCTCAGGTTGGCCTCTCTAAATCACAGGCCAATCCTGAGGTCATTTTCACTACCACTAGCACTAGGGCACCACTAGGGCAATTATTCAGGGGTAAAGCAAATGGTAGGTGAACCGCAGGGCAGGTACACGTTTGTTCCCAGCCAGGTAGTAAAGAATACCCGTGTGTGTTTTCACTACATATGAGGGTTGTTCTTCCCACAGGTTAACATAGAGGAATGGTTGCAATTACTTCAAGCTGCAATGGTTGCTTACAGTGGAGCAGCCTCATAATGCTTCCTATCATTCGATTCACAATGACAAATCCTCTCCCTTGGTAAAGAGGGATTTGTCATTAATAGTTTAGAAATGCCACTTTAAGAAAGTGGGCATTTCTTTGCTCTAAAACTGTTTGTGCACCTTTTAGTTTGACTCTAGTCCACACTGGAGGATGGGAGAGCACATCTGTGCATGCCTTAGAGACAGGTATAAATATTAGGCATGCAACCGGAAGAACATACCTCTGCCATTTGAGGACCTGGCTGGATAGATTGGAGAAAGAAATTTTGACACTTGGCCTCTGGGAACCAGATCAAGGCCTGCTAAAGATTACGTTTTACATTCCAAGGCCCCATGGCAGACAGGACTGAAATTTAGGGTAGACATCTCTGGTTCAAAGGGAAACCCTCTGAACCAAACCCAATTTGAAAGACACACTAAAGTATAGCTACTGGTGCCATACTTCAGCAGAGCAAAGATACACTTCACACGTGGGACCTGAGATCCTGGAACTCCGTGGTGCACACTGCCAGAGGAAGTTTTTGTGCGCAAGGAGGATTACTGCCATTGGAAGGGACAGTGCACCCATCCTGAATAGTGTCTCACCAGGGCTGATTACCTGGTTCTATGTGGCACCCTGAAGTGTGCTCTACAATGGATTGTTGGCTTTGGACATCAAAGACCTCCCACGAGGGAACCACACCATCTACCCGTAACACCCGGAGAGCGGTGACCTCTTAAATACCCACATCAACTGTTGGATCCCAACTGGTAGTGCCCGACTCTTAATTAGGCAGATGTTACTTCTGTTGCGGCAGAGTACCCTCTATGTTAAACTTAAACTCGACCCTTTAGTCTCAGCACCAACAGGCCTTTGGGTGCATGTGCACGTTATAAATATACTAATAAAAACATGTGTCAGACCCATCACATGAGTTTCATTGAAGGAGAAAGAAATGCTTACATAGTCTAGAGATACAGAGCAGGAATCACTAGAGGTTGCGAAACAGAAAGTTATATAGCAAAACAAATATTGGCATATCAAGAACAGGTCAGATTTTTCTGATCCCTCCTTAGTATTTCTATCTTTATCATTTTATTTGCTTTTTAAATTTGCAAACCACAAGTTTATTTTGCACTGCTGCATTTAATTGGATCTCTTTGTGCTTTAACACTGTTCTAACCCTGTACATACCCACACATCAGCAGTTTGGCTGCTGTCTCTTCTCAAGAAATCGTGTTTCTAGCAAGAAACAATTGCTGAATTTTTCCATAGGTTTTCACATCACCAATATTTTGACTTATTCTTACATGATGACATTCTAGTGTCTACATGAAAATACTGATCAATCTCTTTAATCTCTTTACATATTTTACTTCCATCCTTGGCAACCTAGTACTCACATGCAACTAAATAGAGTATCTTTCTATACATGCCTACACCCCCAAGAAAAAATGCAATGGCGAGAAAATGTAGCCTTACGGCTAGTGTGGTTGACGTCGAAGCTGGGGAACCGGGTTTGAGTCTCGGCAATGACGCTCAACAACCTGTGAGCCCAAGTAACATTATTAGCAATTATACATTTTACTTCTCAATTACCAAAGTCGAGATTTGCAAAATTTTATGATCATGAATTGCACTTATAATGGTGAAATATTAAACAGTGCAGCAGATTTTCTACCATAAAAAATGTATTGTCAGGTTTATCCAAAGGAAATGTACTGAGCACCTGTAAAACTCCCCACAAATTTTTGCGATTTTGAAGGCAGTTTCCCACTCTGGAATATATGCAAATTTGCTCAAGTCAAATACAGGACAAATGTTCTTTCCGTGATAGAAATGGAAGGAAAAAAAACATATTCAATGGCATTCTGTATCTGCAGGGAAAGTTTTTTCCATAATGAGAAAAAGTCATAGTAAATACAGCTTTTTGCTTGGGTTTCCATGTAGATTTGTGACATACTCTAACAATTACACAAGTAAATTTAGCAAATTGGGGTACTCAGGATTTCTAAGAGTACGTTTTGAAATCTTTCTGAAGGGCATGCGAGGTGACTCCTAATTGAATAAACATTTGCAACATTAGTTATTTGGAAGTAAGTAATATAATAGTTCTAACTGTGGGTGGGGTGCGGAGGCCTCTATCGTATTCCATACATTTACATTCAAAGGTCTTCAGGCTATGGTTTGCCTTTTTCTTAAAAGTGAAATTGAATTACTATGGCTCAATGTACCTCACAGAAAGCAGCCTTTCTTCTTAAAACAGTCAAGAGCATTCTTTCCATAAAATTAGCAAAATGTGTGCTGCTGGTGATAAATGAGTATATCCCACATGCCGAGAGTGGACTTAGAGGTCTTCAGCATACATTATCATTCCCCCTAGCAGAACAGAAGAACACCACTGACTCCTCATTTTTATGCTGAATATGATTATGAAAACTTAATTGTTGGGACTCAAGTCATGAACTCTAAACAGCAGTAATATATTCATAGCATGGTTTAATTATTCAGTGAAGTGGACCAAAAAGAGAAGATCACCACCAGGGTTTGGAGGTCATAGCCCACACACATTATGGCACTTATTTTGCCCCAGTAAAGCAGAGTGAACCCAGAACATAACAAGCCCTCTGCGTTTTCACTTTCATCGCTTGCATTTTTATAATCTAGTTAGATGGCTGAACCATTTTCACTTGCCTACCCTCCCCTATTTCTCCTGTCTACCTAACGCTACACTTGTCCGCCTCATTCTGTTACTTTCCTTTCCAGGGACACCAATCATGTCGATTCTGCATGACCCTACATCACCCTAAAGTCTCCCATTCAGTCAAATCTATGTACTTGCTAATTCTTCAATCAATCAGGAATTATAAAGTGCGGCTAATCACCCGAAAGGGTATCCAAGTGCTTGCAGACCTCGGATGATTATACAAACATCCGGGTCTTGAGTGCCATTCTGTATTTCGGAAGTGAGGTGATGGTCAAGAGGTGCGTGGGGAGGTTGTTCCAGATCTTTGCTGTAGTGTGGGAGAAGGAGCATCCTCCAGTTCTGCTTCTATGGATGCAGGGAGTATGGGCGAGTGCCCCTCATTTACTCCTCATTATCAATCCACCCATTCCTTGTACGTTTCCATTTGTGGCTATATAAGCCCAACCTCTTTTTTACTTCAAATCTCCCTGCTGATCTTCTCTCATGAAGTTTGGTCCCAGCATCAGTTGCATAAGATCAAGATGACAGATAAGGGTTTTTTCCCCAAATTTACTTTCCTAACTATTGGTATACTTTCAATTTCTAGTGTTATAGTAATTGTGTATTTCCTTGGTTTTATTTACATTTAATATTGGGGGGTTGATATCTGAATGCATATTCTTTTTTAATGACTTGTTGAACTTTTATTTACAAATGCACGTGGATGCCTGAAATTGATGAAACCACCACCCAAAAAAAGAAAACCACAGAGTACCAAAGTCTAAGGTCCAGTGGGACTTAAAACTGTAAGTAGCACAATCTATCAAATCCACTACATTGGGAAAGACATAGCTGAGCTGCATTCCCCCTGTAGCCAACATCAAACAAGTAGAGTTGAGACCTCCTTGTCTGCCCCCTTTATTGTTGAATCCTTACCTGGTCACCATTAAAGAGGAACAGTTCCATAACCTGAAACGCTGCCTCCCGCTTCTGACCAACCATTCATTGTGGGATGAGCAGAGGTAGGCCAAGCTGCCATGGACCGTACCAATTGTCCTTCGTGCATGCCTGGTGCACTTTGTCCTAAACTCTGTACTTTTCACAGGGATAGCATTCCCCTATACCACACCTCCTGATCCCCAAACGTACTCCTAGATCCTGAATCACATTTCTCATCACGTAGAATTTTATTAAATTCCACAACCCGAAACTCCAGTGCTGCCCACCCGCAGTGACCACCGAGGGCCTGATTCACAAAGGTAATCTTTTGTGAACATTTATGATTGTTTGGTATTCACAAAGGAGTTTTAAGTAGTATCTTTATGAGGACGGATTCTACACACATTAAAAGATAGGAGGGCTGTCTTATCTTTTTCTGTTTGGAGACTGTGAATATCAGACAATCATGTGTATTTACCGTTGTGAATCAGGCCCTGAGTCTTCCAATTTATTGTTGGTTCTCCTCATGATGACCAGGTTTTCCCACATTAAGGTGGTTTATTTACTGCCTGATCATGATGCAAGACAAGACACCTCATGGACACTAAAAAAAGCACAATAAATCAATATAGATTTAGCTCCCTCCTGCTTACCTCTTTTAGGCAAAGATCTTGCACATTGCAACTCCCCCATGACTAACAGCTACTTTGTAATATGGAACAGTGGTACTTACGCTTAATTTACTTTATAAAACTAACATTGATGCACTATTAGACACCCTTAGTTATTCCTAATCATCAACACTATGATAGATATTCATATAAATGATTAGAAAATTGCTATATTGTCAGCTGTAATGCTGCAAACCTCAAGTGAAGGCAGCTGAAGTTCTACCTTTGATTGCCAATGGCAACACTCTAATGTCTAACAGCCTAACCCAAACCTCTGTGTCATTTTACATGGCTACACAGTTCTTTATCACTGCTCTTTCAGTACACATTTGTTCTATGATATTAGTGAATTCCCTTTATTCAAATCCTTGTGTTAACTGGCATTATTTTCCCTTTACTCTGCCACAGACTTACTTACAAAGGATTGTGCATTCAAAAACACATATCAACTAACTTATAGAAAAATGTTTCAAAGACCTTCAAACAGATATCTCTCAAGGATCAGTCAGTGGCACACTACATGTATGCAAAGACAGTAAAACAGTAAAATGACCTCCTATTTTACACCCATAACAACAACATAACAGGTTTTCTTGAACTCTCTTTATGTTGCCCCCTGAACTCCAAAATTACATAGGGCATAAAACTCAGCATTTCATCTCATCCTCCTGTAAAGCTTAAATTCACATTTCCGTCTAGAGCAATAGTAAAGTTTTGATCAAATTATCCAATTGCAATCTAAAAGTCTCCATTTTAAATGCTCTTAAACATCATAAACGTAATTTGCACTCGAGAAAGGTAATCCAAATATAACAAAAGAATTGCACGTTAGACCCGCTCAGTCACTTTCTGGAGAGACATCTCCACTGTTCTTAATCAAATAGTAACTCAGTATGAACTCATGCTACTCTCCCTTTTTCCAGGCCTTTTTATGAAGCCCTGCATATTTACGCCACAGTTGAGTCACTTTTTGTGAAACTACAGCAGCGTAAAAAATGCGCCACATTGCACTGTATATATGAAGTGACGCATCTAGGGAGATACGTTACTTCGTAAACCCCTGTGCTACATTATACCTGCGTCAATAATAATGTATGCAGGGTGGGCGTTTTCTCGCATCAAAGTCTCGTAGAAGTGGCATATTGAACTCTATAAGATATCAGTGCACCACTTCTAGGACGCTATTACATCAAAACCTGACACCTGCCTCATGGCGTAAAGGTGCCAGAGGCCCTTTCACATAGGGCTTACCCAATGTGAAAGGGTACATAGCTGAAATTACGCCTGTTTTCAGACACATCCTAGCAATGCATTACTTTTTCGCCTACAGATACGTCAGTAATACTGATGTATCTGTAACTCCTTAGGACATGATGCGCCGTACATTAAATATGGTGCACCCATGGTGTTGCACGGAGGGAGCACTGAGAAGTCTCCTCTTTGAACAGTCTACACCCCCAAGCTTGATTCCCTCCTAAAAATATAGTCTCTCTCTAACCTCAACAGACACAAACACTCCTACCAGCCCACAAGGAACTTACCAGCACTCACCTCAACTTAAAATTGTCTGCCCTACACACATACCCAGATTCATAACGCTGTGAAGTACTATTGCACCGCGCAAGGTGGCACAAGGTAATATAAGGGCTTCGGTGAGAATAACTAAGCTACACAAAGCCTTTTGTTTAGAAATGGGGTCTAGTTGGCAGAGGTATACACCCTGTCCAAGTAGAGACCCATACTCTAGTTAAGGTAGGTGTAGTACACACTGTACAATTACTTGTGCTCACCCTTAGGCAGAGTGGGACACAGACCTTCATGCTAAACCAAAGAGGCAATGTGTAAAGTATTTGTTCTCACAGTAACACAATGAAAACACGAGAAAGTACTCTGCACCAGTTTAGAAAAATAACATCAGTCAAAAGCCACATAGGGGCGGGGCTACGTCGAAGTTAGAGCGGTGCATCACAGACTTCGGTGAGGCAGCACTCGAGACTCTAGCAGTGTCGGCTCTTCTGAGGCACTGCAGCTGAAAGTCAGGGTCGTTGCATCGTGCAATCGGCGTGCGGCATCCACAGCTGCGGCGCAGGCAGTGGCGATGCGTCTGTAGCATCGGGATGCGCTGTTTATAAAATCACACGTTTGGTTGATTCATCCATTTCTTGGTTGAAGCACCAAATTTACAGCCAAGGGCCCACAACTGTTTTTGGCATCACTTGGGAGGTCAGGACTCACAGCAAAGTACTCCAGGTGCTGGTTGCAAGATGCAGATGAAGTATTTGATGCCCCTGAGACTTTAGCAATAGGAGGCAAGCTCAGTAAAGCTCAGTTAAGCCCTTGGAGAACTTTTGAAAACAGGATGTAGACACTAAAGTCCGGTCCTCTCACTCCCAGGCAAGAAGCATCAGGCCAAAATGGCAGAGCAGGCAGAAAATAGCAGTCCCACCTGGCAGCACTACTCTTCTTCTTGGCAGTACGTCCTCAGTACGTCCTCAGGCCAGAAGTCTTCTCAATATTTAGTGTCAGGAGTCCAGTGCTTATACCCATTTTAGCCTTTGTAGTAGGGAGACTTAAAACAAAAGGCCTCTGTAGTGCACATAAGCCTGGCCTTCCTGTCCTTGGCTCCAGACACACTACATGGGGGTATGCAGATCTTTGTGACGGGGCATGCACAGGTCTGTTCAGGTGCAAGTTTCAACTCCTCCCACCACTCTAGCTCAGGAAGACTCATCAGCCTGGTGATGTGCGATCAGGATATGCAGGGGCCACCTAAGCTCCCTTTGTGTGTGACTGTCTAGAGTAAATTCTTAAGAGCCGGATGACAAACTGACCCAGACTTGTATACTAGGGACAGGCAGAGGCACAGACAGGTTACAGTAAATAAATGCCAACTTTCTAAAAGTGGTACAGAAGGGGGTGGTGATGGACGGAGCATCTGAACCAATCAAACACTCACACCCAGTCAAAAGATCTGGGTTTGATCCATCACCGTTCTTTAGCCCACTCTGCCACCCCAGTTCAGAGATGGCTATATGCAAATCAGTCTGACCTTGTGCCTCATGGGAACAGTCCAGCCCGTACTGCCAAGCCATGCCATGCCTTCCCTGGACCGGAAACAAGCTTCCGAGGAGCGGTTTCTGGCATTCCAGCCATCTTCAGCCTGGCTTGTTTGAATCCAGTGGCAAAGTGAGCAAGGGACTCACGTCTGAGCATACCCTTGCCACACTTATGGTGTCCAAAGCGGTACAAAAGGGGGTGGTGATGGACGGAGCATCTGAACCAATCAAACACTCACACCCAATCAAAAGATCTGGGTTTGATCCATCACTGTTCTTTAGCCCACTCTGCCACCCCAGTTCAGACATGGCTATATGCAAATCAGTCTGACCCTGTGCCTCATGGGAACAGTCCAGCCCGAACTCCAAGCCATGCCTTCCCTGGACCGGAAACAAGCTTCCGAGGACCAGTTTCTGGCATTCCAGCCGTCTTCAGCCCGGCTTGCTTGAATCCAGTGGCAAAGTGAGCATTTTCAGACCTGCAATTTCAAAATCAATTTCACTAAAAGATGTGTTTTAAAACTGTGAGTCCAGAGACACCAAACTCCAATCTTCTATCTGTTTCCAATTGGATGTTACCCCTGTAAAGTATTACAACGCAGCTTCAAAGCTAACCTATGGGACAGACTGGCCTTGCTGTAGTGAAGAACGAAATTAGTACTTTTTCACTACCGGGACATGTAAAATTTAAAAGCACATGTCCTACTTTTAAATGCACTGCAGCACCATGGGGCTACCTTGGGCCTACCTTAGAGTGCCTTATATGTAATAAAGAATAAGTTTTGGGCCTGGCAAATAGTTGAACTTGAAAAATCGAATGCAGTTTAAAACTGCACACACAGACTCTGCAGCGGCAGGCCTGAGACAGGTTTGCAAGGTTACTTATGTGGGTGGCATAGTCAATGCTGGAGGCCCCCGAGGAGCATTTGATTTACAGTCCCTGGGCACATGCTGTGCACTGTACTAGTGAATCTAGTAGATCAAACATGCCAATTATGGAGAGGCCAAATGCCATTACATTTTAAAAGCAGACCATATGAACTTTAGCATTGATAAAATGCCCAGAGCCCAAAAGCCAGCAAAAATGCATTTCAGCACACAGCCTAAAACAGGAGGCCAGTAGCAAAAATGCAGGGTAAACCACATCAAAAGTTGCCAGCTCTAAGAGCCTTCATGTGTAGCCTTGAGTGTCTCAGTAAATCTGGAGTAGCGCAAGGCAATGCAATCCACTGCTTTGCGTTATTCTGTTCTGGGTAGACGTTTCATGGGAGTGGGTGTACCCACTGAAGGACTGGGTACTTTAAGGCCCAGCGGTGCCAGGGAACAACACCTGAAACCTTCGTGGGTTACCTGCTCTGGCGTACAAGTGACAGAGACACGGGACACTTCCTTCGGCGTCAAAGATCAGCGTTTATTACTGCAGGGATACAGAAATCGCAAGAAGTACAACATAGTGTAGGTTCTGAGAGTCTGCTTCAAATTGCAAAAGGGAATCGCTCCTTTTATACACATTTTCGTCATTGCTCGACATAACGAACAAAAGGTTACAACTCAGTTCCCACAGTAAACTTCAAAAGGATTGCATTCATGTTTTCAGAAGCCCGGAACATGATTATAGTAACATTGCCGGTTCCCAACTGTAAAAGCACATCATCTCGCCATAAGGCACATTCCACTCTAGTTGTAAACAGGCGAAAGAAAGAGACAGGAACAGGTGTAAGAAAGACAGACAACCGTAACAGAAGAGTGTGGGGGCAATATCGGAAGCGTGATCACAGGATCAAAGGACTCAAACCTAACATATGTAAAGCTGAAACAATAGACCAACACGGCAGAATAAGCCTCAAGCTGAGCCATCTGCCTTTGCCGTGTCATTCCCCCGGTCGTAAAGACGACCCCAAAGAATATTCATCTTCCGCCAGAGCTTGGGAATCCCAGGGTCACGAAGCGGACATTGTCCCTTCGCTGGCTACGTGAGGGCAAGAAACAAAATGGATGCCGTATCTAAAATGGAACCCGAGGGTTCAGATGGAAAAACCCGTAAAGGAGACGAACCCTTCTAAGTAGTGTAGCGTAAACGCATACACCTACTAATCTTGTCATTTACGGTTCATAGATACCAAACTCGTTCATATCCGAGAATGCCCAAAACGTCGTAATGATTCTCACGGAACCTCAGACGCTCCTTTTGCCCTCAGGTAGGCAAGCACTGGTCGAAATCAGAATCAATTTCGATATTCATCAGATCATTCAGGTGTTGTTGAAACATCATCCTATCCATCAATGTCTCTTTGGTCACAGATGGCCTTCTTATACACGTTGTAGCACAAAGGCCACATAAGGCAGGACCACACTGCACACAAAGACAACACGTGAACAGAAACGTTACAACGACTCCTATGATCATCAGAAGCTTCCAACCCCAAGTCGACATCAGACCCCAAAACCATCCTAGAAGCGTCCAAACTCCCTCGTCCACGTGTATGGACTCCGAGATTTTATGCAACTTTGAGATGGCTTGATAAACAGTTGGAGCATTATCAGGGATGAAAATGCAGCAGCGCGAATGGATTACCTTGCACACACCACCTCTATCTGCAAGTACAACGTCTAGAACCATACGGTTCTGTAGCGTCATAAGTCTATCCGCTTGTAGCTCTGCTGTCAGGTTACCAAGGGCACTTGCAGTGATATTAGCAGTCAATTCCACCACACGAGTCAACTGTCTCAAGTTCCTACTATTAACCATAGGACCCCAAAACGGTAGGAAACCCGTTAAAGAAGTCTCCTGCCTCTTGACTGGCAGTGTCCTCTTTACTAACGACGCCTCTCACAACTCTAGACTTGTGATAGTTTGAGGCAACCGTAAAAGTTGGTGGTAAAAGATTCGCGATATAGCAGGTGCCTGAAAAGTCACGAGGCAACCACGTATAAGCACGATCGTAACACACAAAATAAGTACCCTTGGCAGTCAGGAAGACAGGGGAAGAGAGCATCGGTAAGACATACGTCTCAGTACAAGCACTCTTCCCAAGCTGAGCTCTTGGATTTCGACCAAGGCCTTGCAGACAGAAATGGCCGAGATGAGGTACGATCCAAATCGGAGATGAGCTTTTAAGCTGTCTATCACTTACTAACATACTATACTCAACCTCACTCAGATCCTTGTAAGCTTGCACCTCTTCCTCTGGGATAATTGTTGCATCAAAAATATCTTTATCTAAATCAGCAATCGCTATCGCCAAAGGCTTGTGGTACGGGCCGGGACTAAGGTCTGTGGAGTGAGGCTCTCGACGGGGATAGGAATCTAGTGCACTACGGAACATAGTTTGGAATGCTCGAGCTGACCCCTGGGTGCTGTAAGGAAGAACCAAATACGGAATACCTTTATCCATAGTATGTGGCATTAACCCACACACCCAACAATTGGTAGTATTCATCACCAACTGATGCTGATGCAGGAGTTGGACAAAGGAATTGTTCATAAATTCCGCACGTCTGGCCTGTTCATGTTGAGGCAGAAGATGAAAGGAATGTGGTGAAATAATGGAAACAGAATTTAGGTCAAGTGAGAAGGAAACGGGTGAAATGGAAGGCAATAATAATTGAATCCCAAAGTACACTCCACCCACTAGTAGCATAGAAACAGTCAAGAACAACATAAAAACCTGAAACAGAAAACATTTTGTTCGAAACATCTTATGCAATTTGGATCTTTGTACCGCCATTTTGTCTATGTCCGACAGCTTAGAAAACTCCATCCTCTAAAAACCGTCCGTGACGTTCTTGACGCACTTCGTTCTGAGTAGCGATTATCAATTCCCAGGAGTTCCCAGAAATTGACAAAAGGCAATCGACCTAGTGTCAGAAACCTGCTAAACAGAAGGAGGTACCCGCACGGCCCTACGGTCAACCCAGATGGTAGGTCTAATCAATTTATCTTTTAATTAGCATAAGTCTCCTAGCTGCAAGGAAAAAAAAGTACACACACAATATGCAAAATCATAACATTCATGGCAACTGTAAGGGGTAACGTGAATTCAAAAATAAACAAATGCATTAGTCTTTATTGCGCGATCGAAGAAAATATCGAGTTTTTCCAGGTTGAGTTTGCTCTTCAAATAACGGTTCTGATGGCAAAACAGTGTTCGATTGTTCAGGTAACAGTTCAGAACTTGAACTCTCCAATGCTGATGATAACGGTATTGTTTTCGATGATTCGACAGGGATATCTGATTGAACTAAATCGTTCCCTACAGGCTGGGCATCACTAAATGGTACATAGTACAAAGGGGTCTCTGTTTCAGTCGAGGCGACTCCTTTCTTCATCCATGTGTCTACTGGAAAAGGAAGCGGAACCTTCTTGGTGTGGGTGGCATGCACCCAGTGCTTTCTTCCTTCCAGTCGAACTGCAGTCCTCGTCGCCAGTAACACCTGGTGGGGTCCCACGAATCTAGGCTCAAGATTGCGTTTTCGTCCAAAATTTCGGGTAACGACCCAGTCGCCAGGTTGGAGCCGATGACCAGGACCTTCTGTTTGTGCCAGTAGAGCCTCGTAAACCTGTTGGTGAATCAAACTCAATTTAGCAGTCAGATCATGAAGATAGTCAATCAACATTGGATATTCAAGTCTGTTAAATTCCTTAGGCCTTGAGACTCCCCAAATGTTCGCAGGACGGCCGAACACAATCTCATATGGGCTAAGCCCTACTCGAGAGTGCACAGTCGCTCTGGTCGATAAGAGGGCTAGAGGCAAAGCATCGGGCCATGATAAACCAGTCGTGGCCTGGATTTTGGCAAGTTTCAGGGTACCATTGTATCCTTCCACTAAACCCGCCGACTGAGGATGATTAGCACTATGGTATTTTTGATGAATACCAAGGCCACTGCATACACTTTTCATCACACTTCCCACAAACTCACTTCCGTTATCCGACCATACAATCCGTGGCATGCCATACCTAGGGAAATACTCTTTGAGCAACACTTTTGCTGTAGATAGGGCAGTATTATCTTTAAGGGGGTAAGCCTCAATCCATCTAGAGAATGTACAAACTACAACCAAGACATACTTCAGGTTGTTGCATCTCTCCATATGGATGAAATCCAAATGAATAATTTCAAAGGGACATGTAGGATGGGCAAAATGACCAGGTGGAGTAGGAGTGCCCTTGCCAGGATTGTACATCAAACATATCATGCAATTCTTAACCACTCTCTCCGCACACTTAGTAATTCCCTCATTCTTCCATACTGGGGACAACAACTTACATATGCCTTTTGCGCTAATATGTGACGTGCCATGAGCCATAGTAACAACGGCAAGCACATATGCATCCGGTAACATCCATCTCTGCCTTTCTGACAAATCAACCCAACATCCATTCTCATCTAACTTCCCCGTGCTTTCTTTCCACTGAGTCTTTTCCATCTCGGTAGCCTCATTCTGTATCTCTTTCACACTCTCAACTGTGTCTTCACACATACCAGTCTCCGCTGGCCATCTTACTGAACTCGTAACGTACATTCGATTTGTCAGATCTCTAGCTGTCTCCTTAGCAATCTCATCCGCAAACGCATTACCGCGGCCAACATCATCTGTCAGTTTCCGATGCGCACTGCATTTGATTATTGCCACCTGTTTAGGCAATGTAAGTGCATCCAAAAGGTCATTCACTAGTTGTCCATGCTGTATCTTCGTGCCATGCGACGTGAAAAACCCTCGTTCTCTCCACAATCGACCAAAACTGTGCGCTACGCCAAATGCATACTGACTATCGGTAAACACATTCACCCGCTTTCCTCTAGACAACACACACGCTCTCGTCAATGCGATCAATTCAGCTGCTTGGGCCGAATTCTGACTCAATCTCGCAGTTTCCACAACCGTACTCAACGTCACTACAGCATACGCAGTCGTCGTATCACCATTCGGCAACTTGAAGCACGAGCCATCAACATACAAAGTACCATCGGGATCTATCAATGGAGTGTTTTTCAGGTCAATGCGACCCTTCGTCTCTTCTTCAGTTCTCAAGTAACAATCATGTGGTGCTACATCATCTGATTCCATGTTGATCGGCAACAATGTTGCTGGGTTCAACACATTACAACGCTTTATCCGTATATGACTTGCCAAAAGTGTCAGCTCATACCCAGACAACCTTGCGCTCGTCAGGTGTTGAGTTTTCGTTTGGTTCAGAAGAGTGTCAACTGCATGCGGAACCATCACCGTAAGCATATTATCCATGACCAAACCTGCGGACTGTCGAATGGACACCGCAGCTGCTGCTGTTGCTTTCAGACAACTCGGTAATGCTCTAGCTACTGGGTCTAAAGTTGAGGAAAAATACGCACATGGGCGTTGTTTGTCGCCAAATTGTTGCGTCAAGACACTCAACGCACAACCATCCCTCTCGTGAACGTACAGTGTGAACGGCTTACTGTAATCGGGAGTACCTAACACAGGAGCCGAACACAACGCATCACGTAATTCCGAAAAACTTTGCTGACACTCTTCAGTCCAAGGCAAAGGAGTCGAAACATCCTTGCACGTGAGAGCTAACAATGGCTTCGCTAATAATGAAAAATTTGGAATCCATTGTCTGCAGTATGACGTAATACCTAGAAAGGCACGCACATCTCTCTGAGTTTTTGGCACAGTCATTCGCGCAATCACTGCAATTCTTTCTGGGGTCAACCTTCTCCCTTCGTTTGACAATAAGTGACCCAAATAGGTTACTTCTTGACAACAATATTGCAGCTTAGAAGGTGACACCTTGTGATGTAAATCACATAAATGCTGCAACAACGACACTGTAGTGGTTCTGCAAATAACCTCGGTATCAGCAGCCACTAATAAGTCATCAACGTACTGAATCAAAGCTGCACCCGTCGGTAATATAAATGCATCCAGTTGACTTTTAAGGGCTTGACTGTAGATCGATGGACTCTCACAATAGCCCTGTGGTGCGCGTTTAAATCTAAAACTGCGACCACCTAGTGAGAATCCGAATAGATCTCTGCTTTCCTCAGCAATCGGAATGCTAAAGAAAGCATTCTTTAGGTCAATCACCGTGAACCAGGAGGCAGAAGCTGGAATTAAGGTCAACAAGGCCGTGATATCTGGCACCACAGGAAATTGTGGGACCACGATCTTATTCACCTCTCTTAAATCAATTACAAAACGGTACACAGGAGGTTTAGATGGATCAGTTCGTTTCAGGATGGGTAACACAGGACTATTACACACATTTCCCCAAGTTTCTTCAATGACATCCTTTTCGATCAGGTCATAAACGATCGCTAATAGCGCTCGCTCACCATCAAGAGAAATACGATACTGAGGTATACGTGGTAATCGCACATTTGATTTCAACTGGACCACATAAGGTGGAATGTCCAACAAACCCACATCATTGGGGCCCGTGGCCCATAGTGACGCAGGAAGGGAACTCAGTTCCGGTGGGAACTTATCGATCGATAAGTACATAGGAGAGATTATTCTCTGACCTAATGTAAGCTCCACTCCCGCAGGAGAGCAGTACAAAGTCGCATATAATCGTTTTAACAAATCCAAACCCAAAAGATTCTCGCCACAACCAGTGGAGAGAATCAAGGGAGCCTCCAGCTCATGAGGACCAATCGTAAGGGGCAAAGGGCTGGAGACAGGATTGCTAACAGGGGCGCCAGAGAATCCAACGGAAACATTCGTTAAGCCGGACAAAGGTGCGCCAGGGAGTTTTGAATGCATGATGGAACTTTTTGCTGCACCAGTGTCCAACAGAAAAGGCTCAACTACGCCAGATGTAGCAACTGCGACGTAAGGCCCTCTCTGATCAACCGGAACTGACACTACTCCCTCTCTTTGTCAGTGGCTGTCCTAGTAACGATCACCTGCCTCAATCTCATGTCCAATGTAATAATCGTCCACATGGTACTGTGCCGATCTATCGGACCTCGCATTCCGCTGATCAAAACAATTATTCGCATCCAACGAAGTAGGAGAGCGCTCATTCTGATTCTGAGAGTTACCACGACCTCTACCTCGAAATGCCTGTTGGGGACCACCACGTCCCCCTCGAGCCAAAACATGATTATAGCGATCACGTAAAGTGGGACAATTAAATTTGATATGTCCCTCTCCCCTACAATATGCACACTGATTATATCCAAGCATAGATCTAAAGTCAGAGGAGTCAGAGCGTGACTGCATCCTGGAAGACTGTGCCTGTGGCCGATACTGCTGTTGCGAATCATTTTGATTCGAACGCGGAGGATACGCTTGTTGCAACAAAACCTTCGTTTTAAGCTCCTTCGTTTTCTTATCTGAACGATCACTTTCTTCTTTTTCCCTATTTTCGTAGTATTGAGCCGTCACTAGTATTTGAGCAGTGGTTGAAACGGCCCATGCACTTTCTGAATTTTTCAATTTGTTGCATAATTCAGGCAACAAATTTAACACAAACTTATCAACAAATAACCGCTGTCCTCCCTCCGTACTCATGTCCTGACCACTATATTCAATGAATGCTTCCTCAAATCTAGTAAAGAAATCGGAGACACTTTCGTCTTTCTTTTGCTTACAAGCCGACAATTTGTCCCAATTCACCCTCATCGCTGGCATAAGCTTTTTCATGAGCGTAATGATTCTTTGGGGCAAATCCGTAATTAACTGCTCGGGCTTAGCCCCACCAATTTGTCGTCCATTAGCCGCTAATAGCGTAGCCCAATCACCACCCAACTCAGCCAAATGATTCTCTTGGCGGATTTTTGCCCAAATCGGTTGCGGTACAATATTACCAAACAACATGTCGATGTCAGCAAGGTTCATAATAGAAGCATCCACCAGTTGGGATAACTCCTTATAATAACCTGCCGGATTTTTGCGTGGATCAGGCAAGGATTGCTTCACCTGTAAGACTTCTGATCGCTTCCATGGGAGGTGTATCCAAACCCTTTGGAAATACGGCAGAACCACAGGATTAGCGTTCGGATCCCCTGGCATCCAAACTGGCGGAACCTCTCTCATAGGATACTGACCGGAGTTCGCTTTTGGAGTATCGGAATCGTCATCAAACGACACCCGAGAAGGCACTGTAGACCTAAAGGCTAATAATCGCTCTAATGCACGTCGTACATCTGCACCTACGATCATACCATTCAAAAAACGACTCTGAAGTTCGGTCATTTCGGGCGGTACATCATCTAAGTCATCATTATCCCACTCTTCCCTCAAGGAGTTACACATTTCTTCAAACACAAATCTCTGTGTTGGCTCATTGAACTGAGAAAATGTATTGAAAACTATGCGTGAGGTGTATTTAGCAGGGTGTCTAATCCATCTACGCGCCATAGTTTCTAACGTCGCTCTCTCTCTTCCACCAGGGATTTGACTTCGTCTCTGGGGAGTTTCAGAGACATCGGATTGAAGTAACGATCCGGAAAGTGGGGAGTAGAGGGTAGCAACAGAGTTAGGGATACGATTACGAACGAAGGAGAAGAGGAAAAAAGAACAGGAGCAACAGCATTAGAAGCGGTTGTAGGATCAGTGGGGGTAGCAGGAACAATAGACTTAGAAGGTACAGGCAAAGAAGCAGTAGGAAGAGGAACAGGTAGAGGAGCAAGAACAGGACCAACAACAGGCTGACCAGTAGCCGCCAAAACAACAGGAGGGGGAACAGGAGGAACTACAGGAGCCGTAGCACCCTGTGCATAAGGAGGTGGTGATTTCATTAAATACGCTAACAAAGGATCCTCTTTCGAGTCTTCTTCCTTTTTATCGAGATTTGACGATAACACCGGATAACATTTATCCGCCCACATGTGATGCAGTCTAACTGAAACTTCCGTTTCTTTATCTGCTTAATCTTGATGGTGACATTCTGCATCTTGCATTATCGTAATGATACTACTTTCTTTCTTATTTTTCTTAAGCTGTTTGATTTCTTTCTGCCTGGCCTCTTTGCGCCATAACCGAAAGGAATCGAACATAGCCGGCCTAGATTTTCTTTTAAACAGTTTCGCTTCGAGATTATCTAAAATTTTAGTGTCGAAACTTCCATGTGATGGCCAACTAAGGTCACCGTCATTTTTCGTATAACGAATCCAATATTCATTATATATAATAGGGCCCACACCATGTCGACTATAGAGCTCATATATCGGAGTTCCAACTGGAGGTATCGGACACGAGTCCTCCAACCGGGAGTCCATACTGTGACATTTAAAGAAACCAAGGAAACCACTATGGCCAGGTATCTTGCACGCTAACCTAGTATCAAACTTCAAGGGTTATCGAAGTACAAAATCTTCGTGAAATACAAAACCCTCGGTTTTTGGCAATTGCAACTGTCAAATAACAACTAAGAACCAACAACTAAGAACCACAAATGCAATGGAACCATGCAAAACGACTAAGCACCAACAACAACCAAGGATACTATGAGCGACCCACAAATACTTAACTGAGAACTCAATGGCGTCACCAGGAAGGCCCGTCTGTCGTCTCGCCGTACAAAGGACTACGCCAGGCGCCAAAACAGGTCGACAGTCAGAGCATCGGTCCGTCGCAACCGTCAGGAGGCGGGGATCTTCGCAGGAAAAGTCTTCGGACCACTTATTTCGACAACAGGATTGATGAAGCGGGGTGCACCTTTCCTCGGAGATTTCACACGAAGTTCCTCACGATCGTCAGGTTTTGGACCGGTACCGCTGATGTCGCCCCACGTTGGGCGCCAACTGAAGGACTGGGTACTTTAAGGCCCAGCGGTGCCAGGGAACAACACCTGAAACCTTAGTGGGTTACCTGCTCTGGCGTACAAGTGACAGAGACACGGGACACTTCCTTCGGCGTCAAAGATCAGCGTTTATTACTGCAGGGATACAGAAATCGCAAGAAGTACAACATAGTGTAGGTTCTGAGAGTCTGCTTCAAATTGAAAAAGGGAATCGCTCCTTTTATACACATTTTCGTCATTGCTCGACATAACGAACAAAAGGTTACAACTCAGTTCCCACAGTAAACTTCAAAAGGATTGCATTCATGTTTTCAGAAGCCCGGAACATGATTATAGTAACATTGCCGGTTCCCAACTGTAAAAGCACATCATCTTGCCATAAGGCACATTCCACTCTAGTTGTAAACAGGCAAAAGAAAGAGACAGGAACAGGTGTAAGAAAGACAGACAACCGTAACAGAAGAGTGTGTTGGCAATATCGGAAGCGTGATCACAGGATCAAAGGACTCAAACCTAACATATGTAAAGCTGAAACAATAGACCAACACGGCAGAATAAGCCTCAAGCTGAGCCATCTGCCTTTGCCGTGTCATTCCCCCGGTCGTAAAGACGACCCCAAAGAATATTCATCTTCCGCCAGAGCTTGGGAATCACAGGGTCACGAAGCGGACATTGTCCCTTCGCTGGCTACGTGAGGACAAGAAACAAAATGGATGCCGTATCTAAAATGGAACCCGAGGGTTCAGATGGAAAAACCCGTAAAGGAGACGAACCCTTCTAAGTAGTGTAGCGTAAACGCATACACCTACTAATCTCGTCATTTACGGTTCATAGATACCAAACTCGTCCATATCCGAGAATGCCCAAAACGTCGTAATGATTCTCACGGAACCTCACCACGCTTCCACCCATGGATTTTGTTGCATTCACAAAATTTACTTAGGCTAGTAAATCTGGCAATGGGTCTAAATGCTATGTCTTCCCACATGACGTGTAAAGAGGAGAAGTATGTTTATGTCTCCTTGTTTTTTCTCTTTCTATGTGTGTGGCAATCTGCAGCACACTTAAAAAGAGGAAATAGCCTCTAAGCAAAAACAATTCTTTATACAACACAGGCATCCTTGCACTACGGCGCAAGGCTATCGGCGATGGCGCAAGGCACATTGTGCACCAACACAAGAAGAGGAAAGGAATGCATAATGCACCGCTAAATATGGTACATTTCTGCTCTCTTTCTTTCACACAGTGCAGATCAGCGAGTTGTCTTGCTGCTTTGCGTTGTTTTTCCGTGAAAGCAGAATAAATCAGGTCCCTACTGCTTTTACTCTTGTTCAGGGATATACTCATACTTACATTTTCATTTGAGTAAATCTGCTTCGATAGGCAGAGAGTGTGCATTCCATGGCTGGAGTGCCTCAATCGCATGTGACACACCACAAGAATGAGGGTATTTAGACAATTTCCTGTAACCCCTTTCCACACTGGAAAAGGCAGAATATTTATTCCTGCCAAAGACAGGAAGACATCGGGGAAGATTTACAAGCTCCTTGCGCCACTGGTGCATCACTTTTTCTATCATACTGGTGGCACATGTTACTACTCCATATTTACAAGGACAGGAATAGCCACCCTGTGTGACTTTTCCTGTCCTTGTAATTATGGCCCCTTTGCACGCAGCACTTTACGAGGAATCTTAATTCTGGAAATGCGGGTGAATGCTACGCCTCACCTAGGGAGGCGTAGCATTCACACACCTTGTGGTGTGTCACATGCGTTTCATTCTGCAGCACACATATAAAGAGGAAATCACCTCTAAGGATTGTTTTGTTCAGGACGGGGTCCCTTCCTAATCATTTACAATCATTGAAACAATGACCTTTTTCAACTTCTACATGTGCTAATGCAGCACACAAAGAAGTTGAAAAACTGAATTTCAGACTGTTTTTGTGCAGGAAGGGAACTATTCCTGAACAAAAACAATCTCCCCATGACACAGGCATCCTAGCACCATGGTGCAAGCCTACTTGCGCTGGCGCATGGCAGCTGTTTGTCCGCCAGCATGGGGGGGGAGCACAGAGATGAGACGTATTGTTGTAAATATGTCGAATCCCTGTGCTTTCAAAGTGACTCAGTGTGACGCACCCAAATAGCTTGCGGAACGCACTCAGTCACTTTCTCATAAATCTGCCCAAGGGTTTCTACCGTGGAATATGACGGGCACAAGCGAGGCTTGGCAGCAGTACAGACTTTCTGCACGCCCCCCATATAGGAAAAAAAAACATGACAATGCAGTTTCACGAAGCCAGTGGATTTTCTTCCTTACTCAGTTTTGCACTACAATTACGCACGCATGCATGCCTGGGGTTTGTTTCAAATTCAACAGCGATTTAGCAGGATTATGCCTAAAACATCTGACTGTGAGACAGCTCAGTCAGTTTCAAAGTGAGGGATTCATGAAAGTCAAACTTGCAGGTGTATTTTTACTATCCCCCAGATTCATCATGCTCCTCTTTTGCGAGTCCTTAATAGCGGTTATTAAGGAATCGCTATTAAAGACTCGCAAAACGGGATGCATGTAGAAATCGCAAAATTTATAGCGATTTCTACTGCTTCCTTATTTGCGATTCGCTCTTTGCTAATCGCAAATAAGGAATGAATGGGGAGTCATTCCTTACTTGCGATTAGCAATTAGTGAATCGCAAATAAGGAAGCGATTTCAAGGGTGCCAGGGTGTCCAAAGGACACCCTGTAGCTCCCCTGAAATGGTGATTTAAACTTATGTTGCGCAAACATATGTCCAAAGGACATGTGTGTGTGTGTAATATCCAACTTAGAAAAATGCACTAAAGTGCATTTTTCTAAGTTTTCGCTATTTATCACGAAGTCAGACTTTGCGGTAAATAGCGGCCCAAAATTGCAAATTCGCAATTCTAAAATGGTTCATGAATTGCATTTAAGGAATCTCAAATAGAGATTACTTAAATCCAATTCCTCGCAATTTAGCGATTTCAAAATTTGCGATTTTTGCATTTGGGATGATGAATCCCAAATGCAAAAAAAGCGCTCGCAAAAAGGGCCAGATTCGCCCTTTGCGAGCCGATTTTTGCTTCATGAATCTGGCTGTAAGTATCTAAGAATGGAGCTCAACGCGCTCTGGACCTGCCCATGGGTTTGACAGTCTACAGCTGAGATTCAGCTCAGACTATGCAGGCCTCACTTCCACTCGGTATTGAAACAGACATGCGTGCAATGGCAATATCTTAAAGTAGATTTTATCTAGTACTGCATGCGTGCTACTAAAGACAGTAAATCCACTGTTTCGCCCACAATATCTTCCACGAACATCATCCCCGAAATAAGCAAGCATTTGTATTCAGAAGGTGCCTCGCTGTGCCAGATAACACCAGCCATTGCTTCACGTTCTGTCTTCTTAGAGGATGCTGTGCTTTGATTTCTGTCGTCGTTTCCTTTTTTTTTTTTTTATGTGAGCACAGATGGTACCTTCATCACACATCTACTGTCAAAAGCCTGCCTGCCTCCCCCCCCTTTCAGCGCGAGCTTGGCTCCTTGCAAGGAGTCGCGTTGGATGGAGGCCAGGAAAAACGCCGTGCGGGCGAGAGACTTAATAAAAAAACGGTATCAGAGCCATCAGACTGTGAGATTGAGAGAAAAAAAAGCCTCATCTCTTTGGACTTCACTTAGAAACAGGCACTATATTGCAGAGATCTTGCGATAGTGGCGGCCCACACAGAGGCTTCCTGGATCATTGAAATCCCCGGCTGCTTTATTTCACCGAGGATGAAATCATGGCCTATGAAATGCAATATCCTGCATTTTATCTCCTCCCGCTCAGTGATACAGAGAGTGTAAACTTCCAATTGTGCAATATTCCAACGAAGCACGTTTGATTTGACAACAACGGAGAACAGGTCTGGATGGTTAATTAATTTATTTAGCACTCCTCTGCTTAGAGCGCAGCCTTCACGACGCAAAGATCGTAGGAAACAAAGTTAACAGCACAATGTTGTGATTAAAGTGAAAGTCAGTAACTGCAGTTGCATCAAAACAGAATTGTAATGCTAATGCTGCAGAAAGTATGAAATGATTAGATTGGCTTGTTAATATTGTAGATGAACTAAATGGCACGCCAGGGAGGACTGCGTCATCAGAATGTTGGCATTGTGAAGAGGAGGGGGCAAAAAACCAAACAGCAAGAAGTCTAGTTTGTTTGCAAAATGGCAATATCAGATTAGAGCTCTAGGTGCAATCAATAATAATCACAAAAATCGGTGGTTTACAGACAAATCTACCTTCATATGCACCTCATAATGACTGGAATTCAGACATTTTTGAACACAGCAAACAATGTGAGAGCTGTTACTTGTTTCAATTTAGAAGTGACGCTTTTCAAGATTTTAAGTTTGTTGAGAGTGAGTGGTTTGTAGAAGGCAGTTGCACGGCACCTGGTTTAGGTGGCACTGAGATGCCGTAGGTGAGTTGTTACTAATCAGGTTTGGCTGAAAACAGTCTGAAACGTTTTGCATGAGGCAACAACTTGTTGCTCCATATACCTACCAATATATATTCCCATTTAAAATATTTAAAGTGCCAAATTTATTGACAATACAATCGAAACCTCCCTATCTATACGAATATAATAAAGAGAGAGCCCAAACCTTTGAGGCGGGTAATCTCAGGAACCACAGCACCAATCACAACACCCAATACAGCGTTGGAAAGGGCAGTTGCAGCAGAAGGACATAAGCTATGCAGACGCCCACCATAAACATGTAAAAGGTAAAAGAACCGTGCCAGCAAAGTAGTCCCTTGTGGGCGTGTCTGCGTTGTGCTGTGGGCTTGTGCTGGGGGCGTGACGAGCGCTGGGGGCGTGTGGTACGTTCCGCCCTTCATGCCATGTCTCATATCATGTGCTGTGGGCGTGTGCTGGGGGCGTGGGCGTGTGCGGGGCGCGGGATTACGGAAAAAAAGCGAGTGTTGTGCCCAATATTTCATTGTTTTTTCTTCCCAGGTTCTGTACATTCCAGCTCTGGGTGTCCACCCTGCTCCCTTTAAATACCCCTGCACCCCATAATCATAACCCACCCTTACTCCTTAAAAAACTCCAACACCCTTAAGCACTAACCCATCTTAACCCTATAAATATACCCTGTACCCCAAAACCCAAACCTATCCCTAAACCCTAAAAATACCCCTGTACCCCAAAACCTAAACCTAGCCCTGAACCCTATAAATACCCCTGTACCTCAATCCCAAACCTACCCCTGAACCCTAAAAATACCCCTGTACCCCAAAACCCAAACCTACCCCTGAACCCTAAAATACCCCTGTACCCCAAAACCCAAACCTAGCCTCGAACCCTTAAAATATCCATGTACCCCAAAACCCAAACCTACCCCTAAACCCAAAAATACCCCTGTACCCCAGAACCCAAACCTAGCCCTGAACCATAAAAATAACCCTGTACCCCAAAACCCAAACCTACCCCTGAACCTTAAAATACCCCTGTACCCAAAACCCAAACCTACCCCTGAACCCTAACAATACCCCTATACCCCAAAACACAAACCTAGCCCTGAACCCTAAAAATACCCCTTTACCCGAAAGCCCATACCTATCCCTAAACCCTAAAACGACCCCTGTACCCCATAACCCAAAACTATATCTGAACCCTTAAAATACCCAAACACCCCAAAACTTATACCGCAGTACCCCAAAACATATACCCCTATACCCATACTTACCTTATCCAAACATTTAAAAAAAAACGTGCTTTTACCATTCATGCATTTACAACGAATTTCGCTGTAAATGTATGCCTGGTAAAAGCATATAAAATGTAATGCCATGCGTTATAATGGCATTGCGGAGTCATGGTACTTTTGTAATGAAAGTATGCAGAGTGATGGTATGCGGAAAGAAAGTTGCGGAATAATGGGTGTTTACCCTCCCCCGGTAAGTACATTGGTGGCACGGCGGCCCACATCTCCAGCAACATACTCATATTTTATCACCACCGATTTGAAAAATGCACAGGTCTCTCTCATTGATGGCCAACACCGACATACACTTTTAGACACACCTCCCGCCACAAGTTCTAGAATTGCGAACTTTAGAGCTGGGGAGCTGAGGAAAAACAGCCCAAATTACAACCGATGCCCAGGCTGCTGGCACAAGACGCCTCTTAGTTCCCATTTTGATCAGTTACCAAATACAGAGACGGGCGCTGGAAGCGGGAGTGCAAGTACAGATTTTTATTTCTCATGAGGAGAACCTGTCATTTCGGACACGCGCACAATGTCTTCAAGAGGTGCTCTAACAAGTTTCTCTGAGGCTCCGTCTTTTATACACAGGTTTATGATGCACAAACATTCCTTATTGCAATAAAGAAACTTTGAAGTACGAAAAGGCACGTTTGGGATCCCAGCTTCAGGCCTATTCCCATAACTGCCGCTCGGATGTCGTTTCCCCTCCCAAATGTAACATGTGATTGTAATCTTGCAGCCGGACATTCCAACAGGACACGAGGGCAAGAGGGGGTGGTCAGATCTAAGGTTGGGCAGGCGATAAGATCGGGCACTTCGGTTGGTGTATCACGTTTTGCTATGCGGGGCCGGGGGGGGGGGTACATCCATGAGGCTTTGTTTTATGACTTGGGACCGGGTCGAGAGGACAGGTGTAGCCGGGGGGGTCATCAGAAGAGGGGAAGGGTGTTCCTGGGAGGAATGCAGGGGGTGTCGGTCAGGCAGGGGTGTCACTTTTAGAGCAGGGTCGCGCAGAGGGAGAGGGTTTTATGGCCTATGCATGAGAGAGTGGGGGTGTTCAACGGGGGGGGGCGTGCTGGGGATTTAACAAACGGGCAGAGAGGCCTTGGTGCCTAAAATGGCTGTCGTGTACGTGCATGCATAGGCCTATGCTGGCGGGATGATGCGGTCAATGCTTCGCGGTATTCGTTCTGCTTACAGCGAAGGGTGTGGTGAACACAAATGAACGCCGCTTATGTACATATACATTGTCATTTTCCACAGAGCTACGTTTGAATCTCGGCATCAGCTCAACATCCTGTGATTCCAGGCAAATCGCTTTTTCTCCCGTGCCTACCACAAATGAATGTGTTCTGCTGTAATGTAAATTGTGCTCATGCCATGTTGTTGAGTTCGCGCTATATAATATTGCAAGGAAAAATATAGTAGGGAAACTCGAGTTCACACACTACTGAACATGCACTCTTAAGTGCATAAGCAGTGCACTGTGAATCGGAGCGTTTCACAGGCCTGTCACAGATAAGAAATGCTATCAAAACGAAATCCTACAAAACAATATACTAGTGGCCGGCAGCAATTCATACACGGACAACGTCCGGACGGGCTGCTGGTTAATTATAAAGGCCAAATTCAGTTGGTGGAGCAAAAGCACAAATAGAAGATATATTTTTTTTTTGCTGAGATTGTGGGCAAACAAGTCTGTAGGTTCTAACTTAGTAAGAGAGTTAAAAAAAGTCAAAATGAGCCTTTGGATTTCCCATATAAAGCTATTTGCTCATAATATATAATCATTTGAGGTGCATGCATAATTACTCAGCTACACTTTATAACAGGTGTAACATTTCTTTTACTAACACAAACGTTTTCACGTGAGTAAATCATCTCCTATGGGTGGGGAGTTAGTTCTCTGGGTACCAGCTAAACCTTCACTTTTCAATTGGCTATTGTAGTACCTTTGTACCAGTCTGAGTCTCAGTGCCCTGGAGAAGGCCCAACAGAAACAATGTTGGAGTTAAGACAACATTTAACTGATGGCCACTGTTGGCCACTTTTCAAATTGTTAAGGTCAAATACATTATTAGATATAAAAGGCAAAATTTTTAGGTAAATGATAACACTGTACATTGTTTTGTTTTCTGAATCAGCTTTTGTAGGATATTGGGTTGTTGGTTGACTGGAGTGTGAGCCCAGGTCTAGCAACAGCCAGAAACTCTGGCAAGGTGTCCCACAAAAAGTGACTAAGGTATCCTGTGCTTAAACTAGGGTAGCTTACCACAAAGAGCAGTCAGGCTGAAAGTGAAAACACAACACAAGATAAATCCCAAACCAACTATGAAAAATAGAGTACATCTTTATAAAGGTTTTGCCACAACGATCAAAGCATCAAGTTGCACAAGACCTAGCCAAAGTTGAAAAATATGGCTGACCGCGATGGACTGTGATTTGGACACAAAAAGTGGATAGTCCCGGTCAGCACTTACCTTCAGACTTAGAATAATTTCAGGGGCATATTACCAAGAAAGGCATTAAAATTATCGCCGCTTTAGGAAGAGGAAACTGCAGCTAAAGCGGCGATAATGGGCTTGAGAATTCCAATAGAAGCCCATGTTCACATCAGAACATGGGCTTCTATGGGAATTCACGACAGCATATTATCAAGCCCATTACCGGCGCTTTAGCGGCAGTTTCCTGCCGCTAAAGCGGCGATAATTTTAACGCTGTTGCTTGATAATATGCCCTTCTGAGAAAAAGTGTCTGAGAAGGTAAAGTTCAGCAGGGCAAGGCTGCAGGAGTTGTCAGATGGCCTTGTGTCATAGCCGTTGTGAAGATTTCTACATTCCTACTTATCAAAATGGAAATTGAAAGTCTCCAGCTGGACAAGGCAGAGGGTTGTAGCTGAAGACAATTGCACAAGGCCAGATACCCTTTTGGCGAAGGACTGCTGAAAAGGATTCCCTGCTGCATAGAAGAACACAGCAGGAGCCAGCTGCAAAGTCAATCTGACCAGTGATGCACCTCGGGCAGATACGCGTGAAAGCTGGTCCCGGTCTCCACTAGGTTCTCAGAACTGTTTATGGCTAAAACAATTCTAATTCCTCAGTTTGGGGATTTGACCATCTGAGCAAATCTATCATCCAACCAAGGATCCAGGACTGGTGCGACACCATTTGGGGGTTCAGGGCTGTTAAGATTTTTCATCATCATAATCTTTATTATAAAAGACAAGTCAGGTTTAAAAAAACTGCAATTAGCACCCACATAATTACACTTACTTTAAAACTCCAGAGAGAAAACATACAAGAAAGAACCAAACTGTGGGTAAATTTAAAAACTATAAATACAGTAAGGCCGGCTTGACTTGAGTAAAATTCATTAATTTAAAATTAGTTGCAAAAACTTATATCGTGGGTTGTTGTCACAGTCAGTTAGGTGCAAATTTGAATCCTTAAAACAACCATGATTTTAAAAAACTAAACGCGGAAATAGGTTCAGCCTGAAATAACTTAATAGACATCGCTGATGAAGAGCCATATTCCAAGTCAAATGAGGTTCTAGATTATTAACAGTTTTCACAAAAATCGCATGCCTAACTGAAACTTTCAATATTGCAGAATCCTCCAGGTCCGCTGCCTTCTTGCCCATCAATGCCGCTACTACCCATTTATGAACAGAGTAGGCTAAACTGCTGGGAACTGGGTAAAAATTAGGCATCCCTAAACACATCATATTGTTAGAGATATAGGCCAGTATTGGGATCAGGGAGGGCTTGTCCAATTTTAAACAATCCTGCAATATTAATATATTAAAGTCAAGCACTTCCTTTGTACACATTGATATCCAAAGTTTTAAGGGGACAATTTTAATCTGATCAATAATGTAACCTAATCCCAGTTCTTCATTGGTGAATTCATAGAGTACACTTTGTGGGACTCCCAGGAGGCCCCTAAAAATTGTATTTCAGCTACTTGAATCTGGGCGACTGGGCCTTAGCACTATATACCACTGCCATAACTCGCTAATGGTACGTACTTGACCCTGAAAATTTCCAAGACAGATTTAATGTGGGTGCGCCATAATAAGCATGAGAAATTGCCAATGCTAAATATGGCTCTTTTAAAAGAAATCACTTTCTGGGTTATAAGTGAATGCCAGTTTAGACCAGAATCCAACTGGACCCAGGACTCACTCAGGCTGGGTCCAGGTTCGGGTTCAAGATGCTGGGAGCCTTTTCTGTCCCTCTGATTCTGAACAGGAGGCAAGCAAACTAGCCACTCTGGTAGTCCTGGGTACAGATGGAGATCTAGGGCTCAACCGCATGGTTCAAGGCAGGCTCCAGGCGGCAAAGCAGGCCTTCCAGGTACAGCAGCAGACTGGCAGAGTTTACAGCAGGTCCTCTGAGAGTCCTTTCACAGGTCCAGTAGTGAACTGAAAATGGGTCTAAGTGTCCTATTTTTATACCCTGTTACCATTCACCTGGAAGGTAAGAGAAGCCTCTGGAAAGGTTCTTTGAAGAGTATAGAATTTCCTGATTTCATTGCCCTGTCTCCAAGCTGGATGCAGTGACAATACAGGGTCATTAGGTCCTTCATCTGTAGGCAGATCACATGCTATTAGTTACAAGTGGCGCTGCAATCAGCTCCACCAGCTTCCCCCAGCTGATGGCCATTCAGGCACACCTAATCCCATTATTTTCTGACTGTCTGGGTGAAATTCAGAAAGTCTGTAAGTTACACCGAGTCATGTTACTAAGGCCAGACAGCAGGCACAAAGGGCTCAGGGAAAACATTTACTTTACTATTATAATTTGGGATTTTCCAATGTTATCCTTTGGGAGGGGTAGGCCTCATAGTAGTGAAAATAAAAAGAAGTTGGGATTGTATTAAGATCAGGCTATGTAATTTATATGCAACACAATGGGAGTTTATTTCTTGGCAAGAGACATTTAATGTCAAGTCGACATGGCAGTATAAAACTGCAATCAGGCTGCAATGGCAGACCTGAGGCATGTTTCAAGGTGCTGCAAAAGTGGGTGACAAAATAGGTGCTGCACACCCACTGATAACATTTATTTACAGTCCCTGGGGATATGGTATACCACTCTACAAGGGGGCTTACAAGTACATTAACTATACCAGGTGGGTATACGGCAATGTTACCAAGTTTAGGGAAGTGAGCAAAAGCACTTTAGCACTGGTTAGCAGTGGTAAATTGCTCAGAGTCCAAATGCTAACACAAACATATTCAGCAAAAAAGAGGAGGATAAAGCACAAATGTTTGTGAGGGGGCCTGCCAAAAAGGCCAGGTCCTACAGTGTTTAAATATTCTATTAATTACAATAAATTCCTTATTCTATAGTAACTCAACCCTCAATGAGGTTGTGTTACATTTCGAACACTAAACAAGTTTTCATCCAATAATCTAATTCATATATTTTCCTTGATATGTATAGGATTTGTAATAATGCGTAGCTCTGTGGGGAAAGACTGCATTCTAAAATGTGGCATAGCTTCAGCTTACTTTAGAAGACAGATTTCCCTAGAATAGACTTGACCACACCTTAGAGTAGCAGCAATACCAATAACATTTTTCACTAAAAGACTTCAACCATTTGCAGTCATTGTGAATGGAAGAAGACTTAAACTTTAACTATGTCTGGTCAGTGACCGCTCGCCACTGAATTCTATCTGGGTGCTAATTTTAGTTAATTTTCACTGCCTGCTGCAAGCTGTATTTTAACTATATTTACACGTTTTTCAAACTTTATTTAAAACTTGTATTTATTTTGTGTTGATTGTAGCTCAGTCCACCTTCAGGCTATTATGTTTGTTGGAAGCTCCAGTTATATTCTTTCCACTGGTTCCTACCCCCACCCTTCCTGCTAGCCCCTCCCAACTCCCAGTACTACTGATGGAGGCTGCTGTGCAGCCATACACTGTGCGCTCATCTGTGCCCATCCGTGCTTGGACAGTGCCCAGGCCATGACTCCTGGACCACCCACCACCCACAGCTACACTGTTAAGGAGCTTCTCACACTAGACTTCAGAATAACAAAGGACCCTACACATGCTGCACTGCCGCTTCTGCTGCTACACTGTACCACATACCCACACCGGACTCATGCTGCTCAGAAGAACACGAACAACCCAGAACTTCTCCAATGCATCCTACTCAATGTCCGCTCCTTCTGCAAACATGCCACTGAAATCCAGGACACCATTACCACCCTCTCCCCCCATTTCGGCTTCTTGTGTGAATGTGGCTCAACCCCTGCTCGCATCTTGACATCACCACTGCTACTCCTGACAGCTATGAAATGATACACTGAGCCGCACCCACAAACACGGTAGGGGCATCACCATCATCATCAAGGAAACCATCTGGTGCACTCTGACCAACGATGATCCAATGCCTCTCATGGAACATCTCAACTTCCGACTACAGACCGATGCAAACACCACAATAAGTGGCACCTTCAATAACAGACCCCGAGGACCTGACCAGATTTCTGTGATGCCATCCCCAAACTCATCGCCCCCCTAGCCATCAACTCCCACCAGTGCATCCTACTCAGCAATCTCACTTTCCACATTGACGACCCCTATGACACCAACTTCATCATCATCTCAGAGAACCTGATCAAGATTAGCCTCATCAAACTGGTCATCGAACCCACCACAAAATGGACATACACTTGACTCCATTTTTACCTCCAGCAACAGAATCAAATTTGCCCATGTCACAGAACTCACCTGGACCGACCACGTCATCATTCACTTCATCATCTCCAACGCCCAGCAAGCCATCCCCAAGCACCACAGTTCCTACCACCGCAGCTGGAGCAAGTTAATCGGGACACAGTGGACACAGACCCTTAGCACCACACCACCTGAATCATCAGCAGACATTAACCAGGCCGTCCAGAACTTCTCCACCTGGATCACCAAAATGCGCTTACAGAGTTGCCCCGCTGAAACAAGTACAAGCCAACAAAATCTCAAAACAAGCCAGCTTCTACACCCCAGAGCTCAGAACCTCCATGCGCTACTTCTACTAACTCGTGCTTCTACCATCTCGAGAACCAATGGAGTGTCTCTAAGAACCCCTCGGACATGGCCGCTCACAAAGCAGCTCTCAGTAACTACCACATGCTCATCAAGGAAGTCAAGAGAGCAGCCATCACTTCCCATATCAATATCGTGCCTAACTGCATGAAGGAACTCTTCCACATAAACAAAAATTCTCCAACTCGACAGCTACAGGGAACACCATCCACTTATGCCAAGAACTCTGCAACACCCTCTAAAACTCATTCCATAGCAAGTTTGCTACCATCTATAACAACTTCGACCCCCAACCCATCACTCTCAGCCTCAGCAACCTCAACCATCCAGCAAACACCAGTCAAACATTCACCTCCTCATCTCCACTCACCACTCAGACCACTACAGCCATCATGTCTTTAATCCACAACGAGTCACCCATGGATTCCTGCCCATAGCATCTCTTCAACCTCGAAGCCATTCCACTCAGCACGGAACTTACCAGCAGCCTCAAGACCTCCATTTCCACAACAATCGTCCAGGACAAGTGGAAACACACAGAGGTTAGATCCCTTCGAAAGAAACGCTCTGTGGACCCCAACAACTTAAAAACTACCAACCGATCTCCCTGCTCCCCCACCCACCAAGGTAGTCAAGTAAGCCATCAACCAAGATCTCATCGAACACCTGGAACAAAACCACAAACCCAACAGCTCACAATCAGGATTCTGTGCCGACCACAACACTAAGACCACGCTGATTGCTGCCACAGATGACATCAGAACTCTACTTGACAATGGAGAAACTGTGGCCCTGATCCTCCTTGACCTCCCTTCTGCTTTCGACACCATCTCTCACTACGTCCTCATTGACAGACTCTATAATATCAGCATCAGCAAAATGCCCTCAAGGGGATCGCCTCTTTCCTTACAAGATGCACACAGAGCATTCAATTGCCTCCCTTCACCACCTCGCTCCAAGGGCATCATCTGCGGAGTACCCCAAGGATAATCCTTAGCCCTAACCATTCAACATCTACATGACCCCCTCGCAGACATCATCAGATCCCACATACTCAACATACTCTCCTACGCAGACAACAATCAACTAATACTCTCAAACCAACTTCTGCAATGCTATGACCAACTTAGTCAAATGGATGAAAGTCAACTGCCTCAAACTCAACTCCAACAAAACAGAAGTACTGATCTTTGGGGAGAACACCTACGTATGAGACCACAGCTGGCAGCCTGCAGAACTTGGACTTACATGAAGACCGACAGGCCATGCATGCAATTTGGCATCATCTTCAACAGCCAAATGACCTTGGAAAAAGTCAATGCAGTCACCTCCTTCTGCTTCCACACCCTTCGCATACTCTGCAGAATTTTCGGATGGATCCCAAATAACACTGGGAAAGACTGCTACGCAGGCCCTCATTATCTGCTGCATCGACTACAGCAATGCTCTCTATACTGAAATTCCCACTCAGCTCCTCATAAAACTCCAGCCCATGCAGAACACCACAGCCAGACTCAACTTGAAGCACCCTAAATGGACCCACATCACCCCCCACTTCAGAAACCTCCACTGCCTCACCATCTAGACGAGAAGCTAGTTCAAAGTCCTCACACACACCAACAAAGCCCTACATGATCAAGTACCGTCCTACATCAACCATTGAGTGAACTTCCATCTGCCCACAAAATACCTGCGTTTCACCCTTGCACACACCCACCACATCCGCCGCAGCGGGGGCCACTTCTTCTCATACATCGCAGCCATAACCTAGAACTGCACCCTCCCTGGCGGACTTCAGAAAGAAACTCAAGACCTGGCTTTTCAAGAGAGAAAAGGCACCCTCAGTGCCCAGATAACCCTAGAGATGACAGTGCTTTGCTATACAAATCCTAGTTGATTGACTGATTGACTTTTAACAGCGGTAAAGTCAAATTAATAGAAAAGGTAAATTCTCCAATACTATGTACTACAAAAAAGGGCAGGGTTGAGGGACAGTTGGTCACAGTGTAATGAATTGGGATAGACCGAGGTATCCTGAAAGAGACAGGTGGTGCTTAGATGACTGTATCTAGGTATTCAGTTTGGGTGAATGCCTTACATAGTGGCCTTTTTGTTTTGAGTCAGATCTGCCACAGCTAATAGGAAAAAGCTGTTGGTAACCAGGGTAGACTGTAGTATCATGGAACCCTTTGATGTAGAGTCCCCTTGCATATTGAGTATACTCAGTAGGAGTAACAGGTGCTAGCCAGGTGCATATGTCTTTCCACAGAGAGTCTTATAGTCCTATCTTCCTTACTATCTCCCTTCACCCTGAAGAAATACCTGATAATTGAAAAAGAGCTAGGGTGATTTCTTTATTTAATAAAGCAAATGCTGATCCTGAAACCTTAGCTAATTTTAGACAAGTTTATTTCCTGCCAGCATCAACGGGGCACTAGAAGTTGGTAAATCAGCAACTCAAGACCTTTTTGATATAAAACAGCCTACTTCATTGCTCTCAATATGGGTTTAGAGCCCCCACAGCACAGAGAACACACTATTGGAAGTCTCAGAGTTCATCAAGTTTTCTCTGGACTCAGGACTCAATGTGGAGTTGGGGCTGCTAGACCTATTAGCAGATTTTGATACTGTAGACCATAACATCTTCCTGCACAGACTAGAGCACTTGGGAATAACAGGCTTTGTGCTGCATTGGCCAGGCCCTTTCCTCAAAGGACACCTGCAGATGGTATGAATGAAGCCATATTCCTCAGGAGGTAAAGTGTTGAAAAGGGGGGTGGTGCAAGGTTCCTCCCTCAGTCCCAGGCGCTTTAACATTTGCATGTCTCCTTTGGCATTCTTGGTGGAATCCTCTAACATCAAGAGCATCTTGCATGCTCGTTTATGATGGAGAACCTGTGAATGCAAGGGCTGCTCTTTCTATCTACCTAATGGCATTGCTAGATTGCCTAAAAGCTAAAAGCTAACAGATTACACTGTAATCCCAATAAGACCGAAGTCTTATTGTTTGGACGGGATCCTCTCCATGGCTGGCTTCGAACTTGGCCCAATAGTGTCGGCCCCCTCCAATGGCGGTGGGCAGAAATCTGGATATGCTATTTCATGACCCGCTTTTTTGCGGAGCACATGTGTCAGCAGTGGTGAAATCATTTTTCTGGATTTTTCTCACATTGAAGACATTTCTTCACCAGCTACCCGATGAAGCTCAAGTGAACAGAACACTGATTTTATCTATGCTGGATTACGCCAATGTCCTATATCTCACTATTCCGGACTATCTGATACAGCGGCTAAAGGTCATGCAGAATATGGCAGTCTGTTTGCTATTTAAAATCCCGAAATTTGCCTTGGTCTTATCTTATCGCGATAAACTTCCCTGGCTGCTAGTTTGTCATCGTATTAAGTACAAAGCATTGTCGCTAACACACCAAGCCCTTTACATTAGGGGTTGTATGTTCCTAAATGAGGTATATTGCCCTGGGAGGCCTTTGCGCTCCAGTATTGCGGGCCTTATTGTGAGTCCTTACTTTCAGAAACAGTGGAGGGGAGGCTCCTCCTTCCCTGTTAAAGCAGCAAGCTGTTAGAATACCCTATCTGAATATCTAAGACTTATACCTGAGGAAGTGAAATTCAAAAAGTAACTGGAAACATTTTATTTAGAGTAGAGTGGTGAACAGTGGCATGCGAATCTCTGGCTTATTCTCCTTGGCAGGCCTAAAAGCACCGGGACACTCTTATGACTAGCCGTGTATTATATAGAATATACCCTCATTCTCTCATTCCATTAGTCATCATCCCGTAAAATATTCATCCAGGTATAACATATTGTGAGTATGAGTTCTTTGGAAGAAGGAAACTAATCAGAAAAGACTTGATGTTTCTTTGTGTCCTGGGAAGACAAGTACAATGAAATGTGCAGTCGCAGTAATAGTGCATATGGATCCAGAAGGATATGCCCAGTCAGTACAAGTCTTGAGGTGGTAAGGTGTCTGGAAGGTATATCGTTCCTTGAAGCATTGTAGAGGGGGATCTAGAGTACTGTGCGATAAGAGGCAAAGGTGGAACTTGAGTTCTTTCTAGAACTGAAGTAAGGAGAGGGCAGGTACCAATCAATGGTCAACATGTCCAAAACTCCTCTAGTATATAATAAAAGAATACATTTAGAACACACCATTTTTATGTCTTTGAATTAATATGAATGTGTGCGTGCCGAATATAAATTTGACCACAAATTTGTTTTCTATCTATCTGGTAGGTGCTGAGACTAACTATTTTTTAAGATTGGTCAGCAGCTCATTGTAGGGATCTACTGCCTGTTCAGAAACTTTCAGTGATATTAGTCAGGATTTCAAAACCCTAGTGGAGAGGGCATTCTTACCGCCAGCGTTGACATCTACAATGGCCTGTGCTAGAGTGTGCAGGTCCTGAAGTTAACGTATTGCTATATTGTGGGTACAACAGATATAAATTATGTGCATTAAAGACATGTAATTTATGGTTCAGACTATTCATCATAAGAAGGTATCAGAGAGCTCTGTTCCCATGCTGCGCCAAAACTTACCTTTACCAATCACAATTACTGCTCTGAAGACCACATACAAGCTTTTATCATTGTTAAAGACCATAATTGTACACTATGGACCTCATTACATGTGCCCAATATAATTTGGACCTATCTACTAAATTCTGTTTTCACACATAGCAGAATTATGAGTTGTGGAGATTTTATTGCCCCTTGTAAACACCTGTTGTGATAAAATCAGCATCCCCCACATTGATTTTAACACGTCAAACCTACTGGTAGTTACCAAAGTAAAGGACATCCCCAGAAAATATCATGACAAATATTTTAGGGCAGCAAGCTACAAAATCCACATGCTTTGCCCCATTTTGTAGACAAAAATGTAAATTGGAAATAATTAGTCCAAATGATAAAATCCTAACAACTTTGTGTTGTTTTTTACATGTGCAATGATTATCACACTGCACACAGTGGCCCTAGTATCAAGGCCCAAAGTCTCCTAGATTTTTATTAAAATATTCTGTTACTTCCTTAGAAGAGACAGGGGAGGTGACAACAAACATTGAGATTGCCTACATTTTTTAAAAATGACAGATATTTAAATAGGCAACATGGCATAATAGCGTAATTTCAGGAATTACAGACCTCTAGTATTACTTAATTTGAGCCAGTGGTTTCCATTGCTCGACATGGGCAATTCATTGTCAACACCCGCACTAATGACAGCTGCCACATGGTGGAGCTATTTGTATAATTTAGAGATGAGCAGAACAGCAATTGTTTATTAATTCAGTATACATTAAAAAAACATAATACCTGCCGCCCTAAGCCTTTTTGATAGCTTTGGGGTGTGAAATATTTTGAATTGTCACACTTGTAGCAGTGTGCTTGTTATTACCTTTGTAGGTACGGTCACTGGCAACACTGAGAGTGGCAGTGGGTGGTGCAAGCTGTAGTTGCCTCCTGACTAGAGCCCTGGCACCAATTTGTTTACAAATTAAGCACAAACACAACATTACCAAAATTACAGGAGATTACGATGGTGTACTTAGGCTCTGTCCTAATTAATACATAGTACGATGACCTCTTTGAAGAACATAAATATGATGTTTGTAGGCATGTTTAAGGACTTGGCAAATGCTCTTTCAGCACTCCTGTTGCAAATATATTTAGAGAACAAAACCGTGGTGATGCGTTTTCACAGGATCCATGGATTGTATTGTATTGTAATTGCATTTATATAGCACTTATTACCCCTGACGAGGCGTTGATGCTCTTTTTTGGAAAGTAGCATGCTACTCGGGAACCTATAAAGTATATGCCACAGTGGTCATATAGTATTTAACATCCTGGTAGCCAGAGTATGTGGAATGTTGTACTTAGTTGTGTTATTTTTTACAGCCAGAGACTTGTGGATTTAAACCAATATATATATATTGCAATTCACCATATTCTCACTATAACTGTTTTGGAGTATGGCAAAACTCAATGCATCAAAACTTTCTTTGTGGTACAAGCAGTGCCCTTTATATTACAAACTCCCTTTGTTAGCCATTAAACCATGAGTCCACACTTGGGGGCACATTAGGATGGCGGACGGACCTTCGTCCGTCCGCCACCCCAGAGGAGGAGGGACCATCCGCAGGGGCAGCGGCGGTCCCTCCGTGCCAATTAGGATGTGACCGCCACCCTGGCGGTCATATCCTGTATTTTTAACATTGCGGCGGATGCTGCTTGAAGCAGCACACGCTGCAATGTTAAAAAAAACATATTTCCTTTGCGTGCACGAAGCTGCAGGCACCGCGTGGTGCCTGCAGCTTCGTGCACGCAAAGGCAGGGGGGTACCATAGGTACCCCCCAAGTGCACCCCCCACCCCCCCTTCACCCCTGGGGGCCCGCAACAGGCCCCCAAAGAAAAGTCTGTATGCCTTTGCACGGCGGTAATGCCGCCGTGTAAAGGCATAGTACTCCAGACATCCTAATATGCCTGGCGGTGTCTGATAGACACCGCCAGACATGTTAGAGCTTTTCCGCCGCGGTTGTAAGCCGACCGCGGCGGAAAAGCGGCGGACTTAAACCAAGACCCACCAGCCATCCTAATTTGGCGGTGGGTCTTTGGTGGGTCCGCAGCGGATTTCCCGCATCCTCCGGGCCGGCGGTGGCTTCCGCCGGCCCGGAGGATGCGGGAAATCCGCGATCCTAATCGACCCCTTGATCTTTGGGTCTATGCAAAAAACGGGGTTCACAGTGGCATCATAGACAACAAGCTTCACTCTCATTGTCTATTTGAAGTCCCTCAGAAACCTTTGGTGTCCTATCTATATTTGTACACATACTTTTACTTCTACATGTTTCAGACAGATATGTAATTTATGCGTAGGTCTGCATTGTTGCTCAGGTTAATCTACGGAAGGAAAGTAAAAGATGTCTTTATGAGGATTGACTTTATCGTTCTTTAACCTTTCATCTAGGTAGTGTAGAAACTCAGATCACATTGTGAGCTCTGTCTTTCATTGTTTCCCTGTCACATTCCCTACATACAATGTTATCAATGGCTGGCTAAACTGTATGTGACACAAACTCATAGACAGCTCCAGGTACCCTATACAGCATTGTTTGATATAGTCGATTAGATTAAAAGCGACAATTGAAGGCTGGCCCTGAAGTTTCACACTATGAGCAGTACACATAGGGAAAAGAAAAACGAGGAGATAAAAGGTATTTCTCCTTGATGCGCCTCCTGTGGGTAGGCGTACGTTTTTGGTGCTGCCTCATAGTTACAATTCCTGGTATTTCTGGGGTAGTGTCAGAAAGCTGTGGGTGTTGCTGGGAATGCCCAAAGCAACACCCATTGAAGACCCCGTTAACGTAGAAAACAGTGTTAAAGGGAACGATAATTACAAGGCCACATTAATCCACGCAAAGTGGCTTAGTACTGCCTAGTAAATATGGAGCAGACCCCTGCACCACCAGATTATTGCAAAAAGTGATGCTTTGGTGGTGCAGTCTCATTGTAAATGAGTCAACAAAAAAGGAGGGAGAAAGAGGATATGGGCTGGGGCCACTCTCCAACTAGAAACATATGTAGAAATAAAGGACGCAGTCTTAGTCAAGCAAAACAAGGGGGAGAAATGTACCTTTTCTTTAGAAAAACCTTAGGTTTTTCGTAAAACCCTCACCCACCAAGGTTACCCCTTGGTGGCATGCTTCTTCCTAGGGTCCTTTCCATTTCACTACGGAACGGGACGTACTGCGACCAGACGGCTACGCGGTAGCACTGATTACACAGACTATGAGAGGCGGATGTTGTGCTGTAGAGGAGTACGTTTTAACCCCTTCCGCACTCATGACGAGCTCAGCTCGTCATGAGTTACGCCGCTCGTACGCTCATGAAGAGCTGAGCTCGTCATGTAACGCGGTATTTACAAAAACGTAGCGCACAGCGGTAAAACCGCTAGCGCGCATGCGGTTATGGGGGAGTGTACTTAAAATGACCTGGCTAATGGGAAAAAGTGCTTTATTCTGACCCCTAGACGGCAAGGTTAAACAACAGTGAAAAGAAATAGGGTGTCTTGGGAAATTAATGTTCACACAACCTATTGGTTGACATGGTTCTAGCCTATACCTATTGGCTATTCTTCAGGACTTAGTTTATAAAGTAATTTTTCTCCTAGGCTAGTTCCACTCCTTAGGTTGTATAACTAAACACAACTAAAATATTGAAAGGAAATCACACATTCATGCACAGGTGTGTAATAATTCCATATCAACTGATCCTCTGTAACATTATAATATGTACTTAATGAAGCCCGTGCTTCATGGTTGCACCGGCGGGGAGTCCAGCCTATAGTGATTCATTTAGCTCAGCCGCACCCCTCAGAAACACCTACCAGTTGCTGCTGCTCAGGAACCGCAGATGCGAGAGGGTGTGTCCTATATTTCTACATATCAATGTAAATGAGGCCCTATGTTTTTATGTGTGGTCGGCGCTAACAGGTGCTACTTTCAACAATCGTGTGGCTCACGAGCTCTGTACTGCACTGTGATCTATAGGCAGTAATATGAATGTGGCTAACAAGCATAGACTCACTTATGAGCTGATTTGTGTACGACTAGTGCAACTGTCTACTTCTTACATGGACTGGCTGGGCTACAAGTACGGTGTTACACTGTTACGTATGATGAGTTACAATACCGTAGTCATAGCAAAGTTATTTGTAACGTCACATCTTAATTTGGCTGATCCAGAGAAAAGACCCCACTCTTCTTTTTAAAAAACACTTTCTGCACCATTTCAAGTGTATACAATGTAGGTGGTAATTGTGGAGGTAATGTGATCTTCTCACAATAAATAATTTAATGCAAACATTTTCCCAAATTTGCGAGCATATATTTATATCTGGAATGTTTCAAATGTATTGCTGATTGCTGTTCTATAATATTTCCCCCACAATTGAGCCAAAACACAAAATGCAAGATATATTCGCTGTTGTGATGGTATGTATTTCAGATTTGATCATGGCCCGTTGCAGTAATCCCTCTGTGATTAAAGTGAATCACTGTATTTATGCACAAATAAGACACATCCTGCATGGGTGTCCTGCCAGAAAGCGATAGACTGTTTTCTCTGAAATCCCTCTTTACCGTCGCAGCATGACAATGAGGCACAATGACGCGTGGACATTATCGTGGACGGTTGAGTCATCAGAGGGATGCTGAAGAACATATTGGACTGTAGGGGTCCAAAATTATTGCAGGGGTTAAAATGAGAAACTGCTGGGCTTTATGATTGGGTCTCTGCTTCTAGTCAGCTGCAGTCAGAAAATCTAATCTCGTCTCCAAAGTCATAGGAAATAACTTGAGAATACCAAGGGGTGGCAGAGATAAACTAGCATGTGTCAGGAGATGGTCTCTCAAATCATACATTGATGGAAATGGATGCACTACCAGTGGCTGCTGATGTGTCTCCCACCTCGCAGCAATCACACATCAGCTCTGGGTATTGTAATGGTGATCTGCTCAGTTCAGGGCAGTGTGAAACCCTGCCCTAGTACACCCTCTGGGGGTCAACAGCAGAGAACATTTACATCAATTTATGGATCCCCTATTTGCAAGTTCCCATTCACTGCAGTGTATACATGTAAAGGGATTGCTCTCATGAATACTTCAAAATTCTACTGAAAGTTTGGCAGATGTCATGGCTGCACAATAGTTGTTTACAATTATGGGAGAAAATGTCTGGAAAAAAGTGATACTGTGGGAAAAAATGCAAATTGACTTCATGCTGATTCTATCAGTGAAATAAGTGAGACACCCTTTGGTGTTACTTTGTTAATTTTGCTATAAAAGAAAGATCCAAATGGATTTTATCTAAGATAGTGTTAACAAAAATACAGCAAAATTCCTCCAAAATTGTAATTGAAAGGAATGTAAATGCAAACATTTCTCGTTTGAATAAACCCTGTGTAAATGCACACCAGAGAAAGGTGAGGAAACTAAAGTGGTTTGCATTATCAAGGGTGGAACCAGCACCCAGATGGAGCAGGACCAGCAATCCCCCATCAGCTCTATATGAGCAGTGTGGCCTATTGAAAGCTGACACTGAAGCCTCACACAACAGGCAGGGCTTTAAGTGGGTCTTGCCCTGCACGTGCTGAGCACATAGGGCCCAATGTAGGTCGCCAAATACCGGTCGGTAACGGCCGAAAATCTGTATTTTCGGCCCTTACCAACCGGAATCTGAGTGTCGAGATGTATGTGTCAAAAAAGTTTTCCGATTCGGTAAAAACATGTTGGTACAATACCGAATCGGTATTTACCGAATCGGATATACCAAATTCTAATCTACCTTGTCGGAAAATAAGAAATGGCTATTTACCGATTCGGAAAATACCGAATTCTTATTTACCGATTCGGTAAATAAGAAATGGTAAAAATGGCATATCGAGATGTAGGAAACACAAAAAATACCGAATTCCATGAAAATCGGTATTTAAGAGTCGGTATTTACCATGGATTGAAAGCAGGTGGAAACCAGATGCAGGATATAAAAGAAGGCCCCAAAATGCAACAGTGTAACCACAATGGCGGCTTTCTACATAATGACAAGGCGGCTACGGATACAGGCAGCAAGAGAGAGGGTCTGGCAAAGGGAGGAGCAGGAGTACAGACAGAGGATCACCCTCTTCCAAATGACTGAAGCTGAGATCCTGCAAAGATACAGACTACACCCCAGAACCATCCTGGAGTTGATCAGGGACCTCAACCCATATCTGGAACACCCATCCCAAGAGCACACGCCATCCCCCCCATGTGCAGGTGCTGTGCTGCCTACACCTTCTTGCTTCTGGGAGCTACCAGAATGTGATAGCTGTGGTAGGTGGGGTGTCCCAGAGCTGCCTTTCACGTTTTTTCTGAAAATTCCTGGACGTCATGATGCAGAGGATGGGACACTACATTGAGTTCCCCGACACACCTGCAGAATTAGCTAAGACCAAAACCGAGTTCTACCAACTCGCACACTTCCCGCACATGATAGGTTGTATCGATGGTACGCACATCCCATATGGCTGAGATACCCGCCACCCCCTCTCGACACAATCCCCAAGGATGGGAAACCGAAACGGTTCTGAACTTTTGGAAGGCGGGAGGGAGTGACCCTCCCGGCCGTATTTATTAAAATATGAAACAAAATCAAAACATTAAAATAACAGTTTCATATTATGTACAATTTCATTTCCACATTACGATGTTTGGCTAACCTTAACAGATCTCTAATACAAAGATTCTCCTAGCCGATCCAACATCCTACAAAACATTTGACTTGAAATTGTACATCCTAACGTTAAGGGCCAACGGCAAGGTCGTAACCGGTGTCAGATCCCTAAACCAGAAATACAACCCTCACTTGTGAGAGGACCAACCGCACAGAGGCGTACCTCAAGTGCATCTACCAATTTCCCTTGGACTTGACGGGGGCCCCAATGAACTCGACGCCATTTAACGGTCGTCCGAGGACTCGTGTGAGGTGTCTAAGAGGTAGCGTAAACCCCCTCCCGAACCCCACACAACTTACCCATCTGCCGTCGCAGATGTCCTGGCCCCGGGAAATTCCCCAGGAGGGCCCGTAGCCCCTCCTATCCAGGAAGGGGCCTTGACCACCTTTCCTTTCCTTCCGGCGGCCTATCCTTAGACGGGACCGCCTCCCCGTTGAGGGGCCAATGGCCACCTCCCCCGAGCGCTCCCATCCGTAATGGGTGACGCCCCCCCATAGGGATCTTCCAATTACTGCTCACCGATCATGACCTTACCGCCACAGGCCGGATAGCTGACCGGCTATCCGGACCCCCCACAACAACTCCTGCCTAAAGGTCATGTTATAAACTTTTTAACCAAGCTATGAGGTCTCCTATGAGTAACTCATTCTCCACCCGGAACAAATGAACACGGTCCCCCAAATACATACTGTCCCCTCTGATACAACCATGCGAGACAGAATGTAGAGTACTTGAACGAAACAATCTACTCACTTTGTTATTTATTTTCCTTACTGAATGATTCAGAGCAGAAACAGAAATAGCCCCTCGCCACACTTTTCGTGGGATCATGTGGGACCATGCAATTGTGCACCCTGGAACTCTCCTTGCCAACCAACTTACTGTGGAAAGCATTGCCTCAAGAAGAAGTCGTCTACCAGTGGCCACCAAATCGTTGCCCCCAAGATGAACTATGATTATAGACGGCGGTGACCTTGTCCGCCCTAACAAATCCTCGAAAAAGGTCTGAAACTGGTCAATACAGAGCCCGCCCTTTCCGTAGAAGGACACACTGTACCCGTATTCCCCAGCCACGTGAATCATGTCACCTGCTTTGAATACGTCCGCGGCACGCCTCACGTATGAGTGGCCCACGACCCACACCTCCTTTTTCCCAGCCGGTGATGACTGACCGCTGGTCCCCATGTGTCGGGTCGACTGCACAGTCCGCCCCGCCTCGTAGGCTTGCGCAACTGAAAACCAAACAAAACAAGAAGCGTGAGTACATCATTACAGCTTCATAACATGTGCAACCGCACATACCTTTTATAACAGTTCGAAGACCAACGCCCTACACGTTTTACTGCTTCTACACTCAGACCCCTGGCTGTAGCCTCTGTAGCAGCCCCTATCCGAAAGGAATGGGTCCCAAACTCGCCGGGGTTCAAGCCCGCGGCCGAAATCGACATCGCAAGCACCCGCTGGAACTGAAACCTTGTCAGTGGGGTGGTGTCAGCGTGTCTCAAAAAGGTCCCCCCCCATGATGCCACTCTCTGCGCTAAATATTCCTCTACGCAAACCACAGGGCACATGGGGGACCCGGGAATCCTCTGTATGATTATGCAGTCCCCAAACGCACCCTGATCGGTTTTGGACCTGACAAACGAGACAGTCATTGTCTCCCCCTTGACCTGAACGTGCTCTTGGCACAATCCCCCCATCGTATCCCGCTTGTTCCTCGCCACTAGTTCGCTTACCCGCATAGCCCCATGGAATGCTAGCGCAAAAGCGGCTCGGAATAACACTGTCTCATTCTGTGATGAACACGTTGCCGGGAGTACGGAAAATAACAGGGCCAACCTATCCAGACCTATCGGGCGCCTCTCATCTGCTTTGCGACCCTCCAGGCGTTGCCACCCCCGTAGCGCTTTCTGGACTACGAAAGACGCTGTCGGGTCCTGGATCCCATGAGCCCTTGCCATAAAGGAAATGGCGGCCCGATGCCTCTGGGCCGTAGCTACTGATTTGCCTGCCTGATGTAAAGACAGCAAAAATTTAACGACAAGCTCCTCCTGGCCCCAAAGCTCCCCCCTAGCAGAACCCAAAAAGGACCAATAGGAACGGAACGCCCCTTCGTATGCCTTCCTTGTCCTGGGCGCTAAACTCTCTCCCACGAGGTTTTGTAGTTCGGGGCACCGAGAGACCAGAGAGCTTCAGGAAAGGGTGCTGCCACCGGGTCCGCTGCGGGCAGAAAACCCCAGAAGGCCTGCATACGGAAACGAGAAAGCGCATCAGCCGCTTGGTTCAATACCCCCGGGACATGTCTTGCCCTAAAGAGCACATTCAACTGCATGCACAATAACACAATTTCTTTAAGCAGTCTCAGCATCCATTTGCAACGTGCTGCCTGACTATTGATACACTCTACCACGGTCATGTTGTCAGACCAAAACACCACAGACTGATCCCGGAACCCCTCAGGCCAAGTTTTCAGGGCCACCAAAATAGGGAAAAGTTCGAGAAAAGCGATGTTCCTCGTCAATCCGCACTCATGCCACCATGACGGCCATTTTTGAGCCGTCCATTGTGTGCCGAATATGGCGCCAAAACCTATACTCCCCGCCGAATCTGTCCACAGCCCCAGCTCCTCAGAGGACACCGCCGGTTTTATCCAGACAATTCGACCATTGAATCCGCAAGAAATGCCAACCAAATGCGCATGTCCTGGCGAACCTCTGCCGAGAGCCTCGTGCGGTGATGGCCCTCCTTCAGGCCGACCATGGCTTGTGCAATCGAGCGGGAAAAGGGGCGGGCCATCGGCATTACTCTCAGGGCAAAATTCAACTGGCCCACCACTTGTTGTAATTGATGCAGTTTTACTTTAGCCTCACTGATACATGTTTCAAGGGATGCCCTGAATTTCAAAACCTTATCTCTTGGTAGTCGAAAACAACCCTCTACCGAGTCGAGCTCGATCCCCAGAAACTCGAGGGAAGTCGAGGGACCCACGGTCTTACCTGGCGCCAATGGCACACCAAATTGGTTCATCAAGACACAAAATTCATATAAAGCCTGTCCACATTCTGGATCCCCGGTTGCCCCCAAGAACAAAAAATCATCGAGATAATGCATAACATGTTGAAAACCCGTCTTCTTTGTGAAGACCCATTGCAAAAAACAACTGAACATTTCAAAATAGGCACAAGATATAGAACATCCCATTGGCATACATCTGTCCATGTAATAGCGACCCTGAAACCTAAAACCAAGGAGACGCTGATCGTCTGGGTGTACCGGGAGCAACCGGAACGCTGACTCGATATCTGATTTTGCCATCAGCGCCCCGGGCCCCAGGCGATGCAACATGGCGACGGCCTCATCGAAAGATGCGTACCGCACCGAACATACTTCCGGGTCTATCGCATCATTCACGGAAAGACCCCGTGGGGCTGACAAGTTATGTATCAGCCGAAACTCACCCGGGTCCTTCTTGGGGACCACCCCTAGAGGGGAACAAACAAAATTATCAACCGGTGGCAAGTCAAATGGACCGGCGACACGACCTCGAGTCACCTCCTTCCCAATCTTTGCCTGTACCACAGCCGAATGCTGTAGGACCGATAGTTGATTCGTACAGTTAGCTACACCCTGAAAATCCCCCACTGGGATGCGGAAACCATATGAAAACCCGTTCCGCAACACCCCAGCGGAAGCATGATCCGGGTATTCACTGAGCCAAGGAATCATTGCCATGGTATCTTTCGGAGTAGGTAAAGTCGCCCCTCGGACTATTTCAGACCTGTTTGGCGCTTCCCTTACCACCGTTATCACCCGTTTTGGCTCTGCACATGGACTCAGGATGGGATGGCTGCCCACACCCCCCACATTCATGTCTGAACTTGCACGACCCCTGGGGCCTCGTACATTTACCTCTGTTAAAATTCCAACAGATTCCCCTTTTACCTGCGTTGCCACTCGTCTTCGAGTGGTACTCGCTACCTGCACCCGTCCGAAAGGGTGTCCCAGAGTATTGGCGGGAAGATTCACCCCCGCTACTCCCTGACAATGGTACTTTTAACATTCCAGTACTCTCCATTTTTTGCCATGACACGGAGTCGTAACAATTCCAAGTCAAAACTGGGTCATGTTCCTTAGCTTTTCTAAAAATATTGTCATAGCAGAACCACTGATTGCCCCCATACGCTACGGAGTACTCCATGATACGCGATTGATAAATAGGCAACTCGGTCAGCAACTCGGGCCTGCGCTCACCCATGATGGAGGTAAAAATGCCCCACGCTCTGCCCCAAGTACCAATGTTTTCGTCAACCTTAAAGGCGGCCATTTTTGCGCGCCAAACACTCGGATGCATGAGCTCCTTTTGGCTCTTAACATGCTCCATCTCGTAATGGTCGGTAAGCAAAGAAAAAATATTAACATACTTATTCGCCCAAATCTTTTCCTTAATTTCCAGTGGAACATGCTGAGCCACCTTCTCCCTTCGTGAAGGTACAGACCCTTCCCCCGCTATCGGCAATGGCCGCTTACCTGAACCAGAAGCTGCATTTGCCGCCGAAACTGGGCCCGTTGCATTTTCCGCCGCCGTAACTGGCGGGGTAACAGAAGCTGGTGTCCTCCCAGCCTCCCTAGATTCCCGCAGTTGTCTCATTACTGCCCGGGCGTCGTCAGCCGTGGTGCCCTCGTTTTCTTTTCCCAACCACGCTGCCAATTGTGCCGCTAACTCGGGAGGCATATCCTCCCTGGTCACGGGGGTGACCACCATGGGGATCGGATTCCCCCACTTCGGCACCGGGGTTGGCTCCTCAAGTGGGGTATCAGGGACCGGAGTTTCACCCCCAAGCGTCCCCTTTCTGGACCTCTTGCCTCTCCCACCGGGGACTACCCCCGGCAAAGGCCGTTTCGGTCCTCCCTCCCCGTTCGTAGCCGCCATCTGCTTCTTCAAATCGGCTACCTCCTTCATGAGCATGCGGAGCATCTGATCGGTACTGACCCGCTGTCCGACTTTCTTAGGCATTCCCAGACGGATATCTGTAAGGCAAAAAGAAAGATTACAACGCTCAAACTTGGCTCTTCGTTCCGTCTTGAGCTCACGTGCAGTGGGGAGGTGCAGCTTCAGAGCACAGGAACGAGAGGATGCTTTCTTGGCTTGTTGCTTCTTTTATCCGTCTTCGGGGCGGGCGTCAACCCGCCCCCGCCCGCCACCGAGGGCGTGGCCGAGTGCGTCAGTGTCTAGGACAACCCACTCCAGGGCGGAAAAAGGCGCGCCCCGGCTACGCCGCTTCGGGCATACCAGCCGAGACTCGCCTCCCGCCCAAGATGGCTTCCCGGGGGGATCGTGGTACTCCACCATACGTTCGGGGGGACCGAATGGTCGCCCCTTTCCACTATGCCCACCTGCAGCAACAGAACACATATATAGAAACCGGAAGTCTACGCATTCAATCAATGTGCAGGTGATCTGCAACGCTGCCAACATGATTACGGACATTGTTGCCAACTTTCATGGGAGCACCCACGACTCCTACATCTTCCAGAATAGTGGGATATACAGACGCCTTGTTGCTGGGGATTTTGGGGATGGATACCTGCTAGGTAAATAACTGTGAGACACCCTGATAGTCAATGCAAAAGGAGCAATCATGAGTATGTGACTAATCATCATTTTATTTTCCATCCAGGTGACAGTGCATATGCCCTGCGTTCATCTGGACTCACCCACTACCTGAATCCATCCACCAGGAGTGAAAGGCGTTACAACGTGGCACACAGAAGAACTCGTTGCGTGGTTGAACGCACTTTGGGACTGCTGAAAAGCAGATTTAGGTGCCTCCATTAGAGTGGAGGTGCACGGCAGTACACACCAATTACATGTTCCAAGATAATAGCGACCTGCGCCATGCTGCACAATCTGGCCACCAAGGAGGGAACAGAGGTAGAAATTACATATCATGAGGACATAGATGATGGCACAGAACAAGCCAATCTCATTGCAGCAGGTGCCGCGCCAGCAACATATGGGAGACTGAAACGCACAGAAATCACCACCAGATATTTCTAATAGAGAGAGGAGACACAGGCATCTTTGTACTTGAAGCACTCAGTTTAATTTTCACTAATGGACTTCACAAAAACCAGTACACATTAACTAAATAAAATCCACTTATCACACTGGGTGGCCAGAGTTGACATCACTGTGGCCCATCCTGTGGTCAGCAATCTTTGTTAATGTTTGCGCTTACGCATAATGTTTTGGGAGCTACGGGGCAGGGGGTCATCTGCATGGAGCCTGGTGCTCCGACGTACGTCCTGTACAGGCTTGCTGGATCCACTACTGCTTGTGGACTCCTCTGTGTCCCGGCACACGTTTTACCAGCAGTGGCTGTCTGCTGTGTGAGCAGTACCTCCATAGTAGAGGTCACTCTCCCCATGCCCCTGTACAAGTCACTGCAGCAGTGCACAATTTCAGTTTGCATTTTTACTGACCTGCGGCATAGCAGGGTGGTTGCAGTTGCCAGACGATTGATGGACTTATTCAGCTGCTTGAATTTGTGCCTATTCCTGCGCCTTTCGGCCTGGTCACGCCCTAGCATGTCACATAGGGAACCCATACGCACGCCCATTTGCCTCACCCCCTCTGCCATGGACTCCATTCCCTTTCCCATGGACTTCATTCCTAGGGACATGGAGCATATCCCCGATCAATGTTTGACATCCTGCTGTTCAGGATGCGCACCTATCTGTGCACAACCATGATCCCTTTGGCCTGCATGCGCTGAATCTTCACCATGGTGGATACTAAACCGGCAAAAAAAACCTGCATATTCTGCCCCTCGTCGCGCTCATGTGCCCTACGACCACGGACACTGGCACGCACAGATCCTGATGACCCCTGTTGCCCTGCGTTGCCAGCCAGTGGTGGAGTGCTAGGTGTGTCTACCTCCACCTCTTCTTCATCAGAGCTTGCAAGGATTCTGAGTGGTGGAACGTCCTGCCTCCTTGGCCTCGCATGCACAGGGGACCCTAAGGTTGGTGTGTCCGGAGGCTGTGTCCCAAACAGCAGGGGTGACATTGGCTGTGCTGTGATGTCTTCCTCCAATGCTGTGGGTGCCTGCGCTGTGGAAGTGTCCTCAGGGACAGTGCTGGGTCCTGACGTGTCAGTAGGCTTCCTCCTCGCAGCCGTTGCTGGTGCACTCGCCTCCCCTCTCTGCACTGCACTGCGCGATGACTCTCCTGTGGGCAGACATGGACAATGGTCACCTGTGTGTCTTCATTACACTCATTCCTATCACACTATTTGCTATGCCTCAAATGCTTGTGTATGGGGAGTGTGGCAAGGCATGCAGGGTTCTGTGTTGGCTGCTTTGATGTAAGTTCCTTTGACTACGGCTACCATGATGCATTGCAGGTGAGTACTGACATGTGTACTGGATTGTGATTCAGTCATTCATGCATCTTACCTTTCTTTCTTGCAGCTCTGGCTGTGCTGTCAGCATCCCCAATCCTGTGTATACATTCCGGCTCCATGGTGGATTCCACCAGCTGCTCAAGTTCAGTGAGGCTTGGTGCACGGTTCTTCCCTCCACATGTGACTGAGGATTCTTTCCTCTGCGCAGCAATCTTCTTTTTGGTGATGATCCTCAGATCATACCACCTTTTTTTTATGTCTTCAATTTGACGATGTGTGACCCCTAGGGCATTTACTTTGCTCTGGATCGCCAGCCAGGTGTTTCTCTTGACAGACTCTGCTACTTGCAGGGACTGTCTCCCAAAAAGCTGGCTGTAATGCTGCACTACCTCCTCCACCAGCACCTGGAGCTCAGTTGTGCTGAAATTACGCTTCCTCTTTCTGTCACCTCCATCCTTCTGGCCTTCCTGGGACTCCATGGCGATGCTCTGCTCGGCTCAGTGCAGCCTGCTCCTCTGTCTCCCCTCCAGCTCTCTCTACAGTTCTGATGCTCTGCACCTGCATGGGTGTGACCACCTCCAGGTACTGGGGTGTGGTACTTGCATCTGATTGGTTGCTTTCTCAGTTGCTTTGTTGTGGGGTGTGGTGGGTGTCCCTGATTGGTTTACTGGCTCACATGTTATCTATTCGAAATTTCGAGATCGGATTTTACCGATTCTGTAAATACCGATTCGGTAAATACTGATTCGGTATTCTCCGAGTCGGTGTCTCCCATTCATTCCTATGGGACTGGAGGCCCATAGGGTTGAATGGGTGATACCAATTCGGGGATTACTGAATCGGTATTTACCGATTCGGTATTTACCGATTCGGTATTTACCGAGTGTGGTTTCCGAATGTTACCGAATCGGTATTTTTTACCGATTTGTTTCCTACATATGGTTTTCCGATTCTTAAATATGATTCGGTATGATTCGGTATTTAAGAACCGGTAAAAATAAATTACCTACATCGGGCCCCAACAGTTTTAAAAAGTGGTCATCGAAATGGGCCGCTATCAGGCTCTGTTTCGATGGTCCTGGCAATGAAGACTGTAGGGCAGGCCTAACAGACACATGTAACACTTCATGAAGGGCCTCATGTATCAAAGTATTTTCCATTCACAAATGGTGGGAATGGCTGAATTGACCTGTTTGCAAATGCAAAATGGCTCTTTGAATGTTTGAAAAGCTTTGGCATTGGCAATTTAGGAATTCACAATTTTAAGAAATTACTTAAATTGCGAATGCAAATAGGGAATTGCAATTTGCGAACCTCTAATGCACATGTAAGAAGCCTTCCCTAAATGTGAACTGTGCATTTAAAAACGCTATTACCATCAACGTGAAGTTGATGGTAACCATGTGCAAACTTTGAAATATGCACAAAACGACGGGGCATATTACCAACAACTAGCGATTATTTTTGTCTCTAACTTGTTTAGAGGCAAAAATTATCGCCGCACATCGGCGATTTTTATCGCAGATAAACCTTGCTATTAGCAAGGTTTATCGCAAATGCGATAAAAAACGGCCGCAATGCATGAATATCGCTGAAAAGTCAGCGATATTCATGCATTATCGAGCAAATGCTCTTAGCCATGTTATCCACCTCCCATTGGATAACATGGTGAAGAACTGCTCAGGGCAGGTGTTAGCTTTTGGAGATATTCGCGCTTAGCGCGAATATCTCCAAAAGTTGGTAATAGGAGATAGCGATGTTAGCGACTGTTTCCAGTCGCTAACATCTTGGCACGCCCACTTTGCATGTCATTAGTGATAAATATCACTGACATGCAAAGCGGGGCCCAAGATGGTCGCTATCTCCTATTAGCTGTCACTAACTGGTGTTAGCGACAGCTTGGTAATAGGGAGATAATTTTATCTCCGCTTTCTTGGCTTTTAAAGCCAAAAAAGCGGAGATAAACCCCTTGATAATATACCCCGACATTTTTCAAAATGCCTTGTAGCGCAAACATGCCCCTAGTACATGTGCACATTTTTTTAGGGGCCTTGGCTCCAGTACTTCTATTTGAAGTACTTTGAATTAGTTTTAACCCACTGCAGTTGATGCTTTTTAGCACCCAATTAGGCTCTACATTGCCCTCCCATCTACTCGTCACTCTGCATCCACACATCAACAGCCCTTCTCCTCCCCAACATACAACTTGGAACCAGGAACGTAGGTAAGTTGTGGGCGATGAAGGTAAGCTGAGGAAGGTGCGGAGATGTGTGCGCAGAGTCAAGTCACTGTCTTGATGTAGCCGGGGAAGGGCTGATCTGTGTAAAGGGAATACTGCCTAATTTTTTAGGTCTTGGCTATGCAGCAAGTCTGTACAAGAGGGCAGCTGGTAGTGCATTGCTGCTTCCAAATTCTTAAGCCGTTGGGATCGGCGAGTGTTGTCTGAACCTAATGGAAGTCTTAAGGTGCTATAGTTTACCTTTAGGTACTATATCCCACATCCAAAATGCAAAAGGTCTGATTCTGCCACCTAATACCCCCACCTTGGTCTACTGGCCAAGTCTGTTATTTCAGTGAAGCACAGAGATATGTTCAGCGGCAAACCAGACATATTTTTTTCGAGTAAAATTATGCATATGCTTACTTAAAAGGGCTTTGATCCACTGGTTTGTTGTCTTGTTCCTATTTTTCATGCACAGTTGGTCATCCCACGTTCACATTCACACACCCATTCACAGCATGCACTACTACATACACATTCATATGTGCACACGCATACACCAAACATTACAAACAAGCATTTGCATAGCCAATAGGTCTCGCCTTTGGGACCTTATACGTGTTTAGTTATCCAGCACAATATCCTTGGTGCAACAACATCAACTGTTGCGTGGCTAAACACTTATAAGGTCCCAAAGGTGAGACCTATTGGCTATGACAATGCTGGTTTCTTTCACCAATAGTACTGAAGGCAGCACATTTCTTCTTGCCCAGGGCAGTATTTGGAAGAGGTGTGGCGCAGTGGCCAGGGTGCCTGACTCTGGACCACGAGGTTCACGGTTCGATCCCCGGCGGCAGGTAAGACCAGCATCATGTGACTCTGGGCAATAGCTCGCTTAATCTTCCCAGCGGCCCCCAGCGCGGGGACACCTCTCCGGAGGTAGCTGTGCGCTTTACAAATGCTGGTATTTCATATTTCTCTGCTCAATTCGAGCAACACGGTTAGAGTAACTTTGGAGCCTCCTGCAGCTGCCTCTTGTGATGTCCTGTGCATCTCACATTTCCCACTGGATGTGGTGGTGTTTACAACCGAACTAGAATCATCCTTGGGCAGACACTGCATGGAAGTAGATGAGCCAAGGGCGGCACTCAGCAGGGACAGGACTAGATTCTGTCTTCAATCTGAAACCCTTTTTGGGAGAGCACTGTGCATTTTAATACGACTTTCATTACTTTTAGGGAAAATGCTGCTGCAGTTCTAGGAATCTGCCCACTTAAAGGGAAAAAGGGCAGATTCAGACAAAAAGAATGGAAATCTCCTTATATTTGGAGCATAAAAGGGTCTGCACAACCCATTCGAGCTGGGTTGTGCAAAACCATGTCCCTCAAAGAGAACAGGCACCGCTGCTGCTTAACCAGAAAAAGTATCTTAATGTGTCATTTATATTCCTAGATTTGTATATGCTATGTTGTTTTTATTGTCTATGGTACATAAACATACCTATTTGCTAATTTCTTACCCTTGCTGAATGCGACTTTATGAATTTCTTAAGCGCACGATTCTAGTTATCATGATTTAGGCCACGCTGCTAATTATATTGGCCACACACCTTTATCAGGTTTGCCACGCCCATTTAGACCCCCGCCCCATCACAGTTGTTTCATCCCAATTAAAGCCCTGCCTGCAGGGCAAGAATAACACCGACAACCTAACCATTGACTGATGAGCAAGAACGTGAAGGCAATGTGTACTTAGGGGCCTACGATGGCGGATTTCCCCCATCCACTATGCCGGCGGAAGCCACCGCCAGCCCAGAGGATGCGGGAAATCCGCCGCGGAGGCTTGAAAGACCCACCACCAAATTAGGATGGCTGGTGGGTCTTACAATCTGTCCTCCGCTTTTCCGCCGCGGTCGCCTTCCGACCGCGGCGGAAAAGCATTAACATGGCTGGCGGTGTCTATCAGACACCGCCATCCATATTAGGATGGAGTACAAAGTATGCTTTTCCACGGCGGCTTTTCCGCCGTGGAAAAGCATACGGAGCTTCACTTCGCGGGGGCCCTGGGTGAAGGGAGGTGGGGGGTGCACATGGGGGGTACCCAAAAAAACGATGGATTTCGGCCCAGATCTCTGTAGTGGGACGAATGTATGACATTGTTCTGCATTCTATCCATCAATTGTTCTTTTTGCATTTGTAATTCATCAAAGCATGGACCAAAAACACTCCGCCCAGGAAAATCCTCTAAAATGAGCAGCCGTATCTATCGAACCATCCCAGGCCTCTGCAGCCCCCACTGACCACAGGGCTCTGTTTCTACAAAGTGAAGTCTTTCATGTCTGCATTTCATTTATCATGCAGTGTTTTGCGGCCCCCTTAGGTGCGGCTGAATTGTTCGCCATATTATGTAGGATTCATTAACTGAATGAAGTGCTCAACAACATCCTCGGACAGCACTACCTACCCCCCACCTCCCGTGCCTACTTCACTTTATGTGAACGTAATTGGAAGCAGCTGGCTGCAGTATAGGTTGAATTACACAAGCACAGCCGGGTGCCTCGTAAACTGTCATCTGTATTTACTGCCTGGCCAGGCACTAGGCGGGGCTGATCCATACATCTTGTGCTGCAAGGACACACAGCGTCATACATAATGCACACCGTGTTCTGTATTCTTCATTTTCCGGCAGACTACAAGTCCCAGGATTCATTAAGCAAAGGTTGCAGCTCAAGGACTAGCTTTACTTGTCCCCGGTGACCTATTCCCACTCGACAAGCAACCGAGGAGACTAATGGCTATTAGTCATGCAAGACCACAAGAAGAGCAGCCTTGACCGCCAGGAGCTGTGGGACTGTGGTGCCCTCGGCGGGCGCCTCCGAGCCCCGCCCCACACGCGGTGTTCAATAGATCACGGAGAGTAAAACTGCCTCGCGAGGCTACCAGTCACGTGCGCAGCAGAGATCCGCGAGGGAGCAGAGGCTGCACATTGTGGAAAAAAACATGAAACACTGGTTTAGCTCCTTTAAATGTTACTTCTCTTTCCATTGCATGAAGCAACCACGACGAGCAGTCTAAAAAAATGTGGAGGGGCACAACTGCAAGTATTGTATTGTATAGTAATTGCATTTATATAGTGCTTACTACCCCTGACGAGGCGTCAAAGCGCTTTTTCGGCGGGTAGCACGCTACTCCGGGACTCATAGAGGATTAGTGTTGAATTAGTATAGTGAAACATGCAAGGACATTTTAAGTGGTGGATAGGTTAGTCAGTTATTTGGATTTGGAATGATAGCAGAAGAATAGAGGAGGACAAAGGTTTGTATTTATTAATCGCTCGCTTGTTGACGCACGCTATTCAGGAAGCCTATAAAGGATTAGTGGTGAGAGAGCGCAAACTGACCTAAATGTATGAGTGCATCACACTTACCCGTAGTAAGCACAAATCATGAGGAGAAATGCCATGAGTGCTAGTAGTATCTGCAATTATATTCTGAATGTATAGCTAATGTAGAGGTTTAAGTAGAAATGGAACTAATACAGAAATGTGTGACACTATATGATTTTATTAGATGTGATTATTCCTGAATCTATGTCGTGTAGCTGTTAAAATGTAAGATGGCATGTGGTTAAACGCAGAATGTGATAGGCCTCAGGGCCAGAGCTAGAAGGTGTTTCTTTTCACGACATAGATTGCACTAATGTTTTGGTCATTGCATTAATGGGCCATGATTTATAGATGTGTTTACTGAATAATAGAATAAGAGAATTAACATGCTTTAATTAATGAAGAAGTTGAATGCTATAATCATTATGAGAAATGTTGTAGGCCTGAAATGTTTTAACATTGATTTACACGTACATGTCTGGGCCGAGAAATGTTGCGAAACTTTTTGGAAGTCTATGAGAGTTGGGATCTTGGCTGCAGATGTCTGTCTGCAAGAGAAAAGGGAGGATCCGATTATAATAAAATGAATAGAGGTCTGTTCAGTAGACGGCCCAGACATGGAGGAGGGTTCCGGAATGTTTTAAGGGGTATCAGCGGGCCGGAGAAGAGTCTGAGAAGCAAGGTCAACTCCAACGTATGAGGCCCAATACAAAGCAGCATGGAAAAAGCCAGAAGCTACACCACGTGAGGGGCGTCTCACGAGGGGCGTCTCAAATGTTGTTGACTGTTTTGTATTAGGGACAGCACCCCTGGGTGGAGTTAGAGCAGATGCCTGAGGACCCTTTAGAGAGCGGATGGGTAGGCAGAGAGGGGTCATGACTGGAGAACTATAGGTTTTCACCAAGAGACTAAGAGTGAGTGACTTCCCTTGGGGGTCATTCACTGCTGACACCTTTTGTTAGGTTGAGACTTGGTTAAGTAGGGATACCATCTAGAGCAGGGTAGGGACAGCCTAACCTGTGTGTTTTCCTCCAACTTAAATGAAGGAGAGATCTCAATATGCGTCAATGTTGATAGCTTTATTATTTTTAGAACTTGTGCTGGTAATTTCCGTTGCTCGTCTGAGGGCTTTCAGAGAGCACATGTATGTAGTTGGACCTGTGTATCTCGTGAATCTCATTCTGAGATGCCTGTATTTGCAGCTTATCCTAACCTTACAATAAACTTTTGAAAGCTAGAAGTTGTTTGTGATCTTTTGGAGCGGGGTCCTTTATTGGGTGAACTAGCTTGGTAAGAGAGGCACTTTCTTCCTTCAATGACAGGCAACAAAGGTTCAGTCGACCAGATCGAGGTTTAGATCAATAGTGATAAGGTATCGATCAAAATCTCGCCCTTCCAGTTGGTAGCTATAGAGGATGGTTGCCTTCTTGAGGACGGTGACCTAGGCCAGGTTAGCTTACCCCAAGGCCCCTAGAGATCGATGATCGGAAGAACCGCCCGCCGAAGAAGATCCGGATGACGTGAGACAGAAAAAGCAGCAGTATCGGTCGAGAGTGAGTATAAAGGGTCATGCGTGTTAGATTGCGGTGTTTTTGTATTGTATCTATGTTGTAATGTCTGGCGGAGTTGAATGTCTGTAGAGTGACTGTGGAACAGGTTGTGAGCGCGCGCAACCGGTGGAAATCTTAAGTTCAAGGAGAGCTTAAGTGGTTCGGGTGTATCGGACACCCGGAGTAATTGTCAACTAGTGTGAAGGGGGTCATGAGGTACCATTGATCACCCGAAAGACCGAGATAGGGGGAACGTAAGAGTGAGTGCGTGAGTAACGGACGCTGGTCGGAGGTTACTGTGTGTGTAAGCAACCTATCAGAGAGACGATAGACATTTCGTCAGTTGTGTTGACAATTACATATAGACTGTGGACGTACAGTCGAGGGAAGTGACCGCTTGGTCGGAAGTAGTCATTTTTCGGTGTATGAATGGGACGCATGCATGACCGGGAGACGAGTTGAGAAAGGAGGGGTGCTGCTGCGAAGCGGAGAAAAGTGACGTCAGGAAGTGTCGCGCAGTGATTGGCTGACCGGAGAAAGACCGCGCTGTGATAGGCCAGCTAGCAAAGACGTCAGAAAGTGTCGAGCTGGGATTGGCCGACCGGAGAAAGACCGCGCTGCGATAGGCCAAGTTAGCAAAGCCGCGACAGGATTGGTGGATTGTCATCAGGAAGTAAACAGAGTAGCGAGGCTGGATATTGTGCGCATAATTATGAAGTGTTTTAAATGGCTGAGAGCGGCGTTTAAAAAAGAGAAGCGGGGATCGGATGAAGGGGAAGAAGCCCCGCCGGAGGGTACGCCGGCTCGTTACATGGCAGTGAATGTTGGGCTGCATACGATCCTTTGGATATCAGAGTGGAGTAAGATTACGGAAGGAAATGAGGAACTGACGTTCCCGAAGTACGGGACGTTCAGATTAGAGGTGTTACATCGATTAAAATCAGTCATGACCTCAATGAGACCCTTGCCTAGACCGACCCAGTTTGAGGCCCTTGATGCATGGATTAGGGCAGCGCATGAAAAAAATATGAACAGACGACAAGAAAGGGTGAAACGATCGGTAAGGGCAGTGCAGGATGCCAGATGGGATGCGGATGCTAAAAGATGGAGAGTGCATAACATGGAAGTAAATAAACTGTACCCAGTGTTAGAGGTGCCCGGAAATAAAAGCCCCCTAGAAGAAGATGATGAGAGCGAAACAGAGGACAGCCTGATAAACAGATTATTGACAGACAGGCCACCCCCGTATAATAGAGCAGGGGGAGAAGTCGAGCATCGTGAAAGAGAAAAGGGGGGCAATGCAGGGGAGCATGGACCGCTTCCCAGTACAGAGTGGGATCCTGAGGCAAAGAAAGAGCTGTCCCAGCCTAGTCAGGTGCAACAGGTAGTCGGGAGGTTTGTGGTACAAAGAGCGCCGGAAACGGAGTGCGCCACATCCTACGGATTACCAGCTGCACTACAGGTACCTGTTACCATAGGTCCTATAGTATCGATATATGACCCAGAGAGAGCAAGAGGGGAAGAACGGGTACGGAAGGACGGAGAAAGAGCAGAGACGGCAAGGAGGAACGATACGATCAATTCCCCAAGTCAGATGCCGATACCCAGAGAGTGGAGCACCCCGATGCACACAGCAGGGGACCCAGGAGGAGATCCCGGGGGCCCTAGATGGCCAGTGGATCTGAGGGGATCTGGACGAAAATCCTTTCAAGAGCTAAATGAGTACATGAAGAAGTGGGATGAGGCAGTGGAGGCTCACAAGAGCATCATAGCTGCAGAAGCTGAAAGGGAAAGTCAGGACAGCAGAGCTCGGACTCACTGTGGGGCTGGGGAGAGCAGCCCGGAGTGGGACTGGAGAGAGAGAGATAGTAGGGGAGTCACCCATTGGGCCCGGAGTGGAGATAGAACGGACCTGGAAAACGGGGGCCCCGGGAGTGGAGGGGTGGCGCGCCCAATACTCAGTGAAGGGGAGAGGAGAACGCAAGAGTACAGAAACAGCTTTAAATGTACCCACTGTGTGCCCGGCACCAGAGAACTGAATGGGAGTTGTGAGAGGTCGCACCATAGTCCCTGTGATGACGGAAATGAGCGCAGCCCAGGGAATATGGGGAACCAGGAAGGATCGTATCGGATACTGAGCGAAACTAGGCAAAGGGAGAGTAGCGACCAGAGGGAAAATAACAGAGAGGCGTACGGTGAAAGGAGAGAAGAAGGAGAGAGTGGGCAGAGCAAGAGTGGGGGTAACAGGCCCGTGTTCCATCACCTTCCAAGATCGGATGGCCGAGCATGGGACCTGGAGAGATGGGAGCAAGGGAGAGCACTCATTAACTCTCCCGAGCCCAAACGTAGAGCTCGGAGTTGGGATGGTAGGGAGACCAGTGAGCTCCCTTCGAAAGACATATTGCGAGCTGAGATAAAAGCCAAGAGACTCGATGTCGCCAGCTTAAGGTCAGACCTGGATGACATGATAGATGGTACCCTGCCTTTAGAGAGAATGGAAATGTATGAGCAGGATGAAATACTGTATATGGCAAAGGACATCACTCGAAAGGCGAGAGCAATCCATGAGAAGTTAGTCGAATTAGCAGGCAAATATATGGTGGACCTGTCAAGAACCAAAGCATTACAGGGTAACCACAGGCTACATTATACAGATCGAGACCTAGATGAGAGGAGAACGATCGGGCTGAAAACGCACATAAGGGAACTGATCACTGGAATAAGGACATGGAGGGCACTAGATAAGTGGGAAGAGAGGTGGTCCAAGAAAGGGACCGTCAGGAGAAGCACGCTTGGTACGACACCAGGAAGGCTGCAGGGAATAGAAACATACCCTTTGCGTGAAGTCGCAAATGGGAATTATGTACATGTCCCTTGGAGTAGGGGAGATTTAGCTGCTTTTACCACCTCCTTCCCCAAATTGCGGGAAAACCCAGTGGAGTGGTACAAGCAAGTTGAGAGATTTGTAAAAATCTCAAAGGTCCTATGGATAGATCTGAACACGCTGTTTGACATTGTAGTACCAGGAGATCTGTGGACAGCATGCAAGGTTAGCGCTGAGTGGCCCACAACAGAGCCGGAGAGAGATGCTAAGACTAATGGGCCGTCCGAGATTGTGATGGCAAAATTCGAGAGAGTGATGACTTGGCTGAAAGAGAAAGTGCCAATGCAAGACATAGATTGGGTCAAAATAGACCGAACCAGACAGGAACCCAAAGAGACAGTCCACGAATATTATGAGAGATTGCTGAAGGCGTTTAAACAGTATAGCGGCTTGGATGTAATGGATCCAAAAGACATAGGGCAATTTGTGTCCAAGTTCGTCCTGGGACTGAGACCGGATATTAGTTTAATGATTCAGCAACACTTGATTTGTTGGCAAAATAGACCCCTAGACGAAATACTGAGATATGCTAGGTACTGCTGTGATGAGATAGACTCCAAGGCTAAGAAACTAAAAGAAAAATTGATGGTGGTACAGATGCAGGCAGCAGGGAAGGGGGGACAGCAGCAACAGCAGCAAGGAACAGGTACAGGAGGAAAGAAGCAGTACAGTCAGAACAAGGGCAATGAGGAGAGTTCCACCTTTAGACCCAGAATAGACATAGCTGCCCTGAAGAAAACGACTAGGTGCCACCAGTGTAACGAGGTGGGGCATTGGAAACGCGAGTGTCCCTACAATGTAGAGATAGGAGAACAAGAGGAAGAGGAGGAAGAGGTCCAGAGAGCGCCTACGAGAGGGGTGACGCCATACCAGGGAAAGGTGCTAAAAGGGGGGGGGGCTCCTCCCCGAGCCCAGTTCCCGCAACCTCCCCGAGTAGGGAATATGGGTAAGACCTATAGACAGATGCCCCTGTTTGTAGAAGGAGAAGAGTGCTATTATGTGGACCCATTAACCGGACAGAGAGTGGAAAGAGAAGACTGCACCCTCGGGGCAGCCTTGGAGGTGGACCAGAGGGGACCCTATGTCGAAGCAGAAGTAGCAGGGTGCCCCACGACATTTCTGGTGGACACAGGAGCCACTAGATCCACGATCAGATCAGCTGCAGTTCCAGACCTGCCCATGTCTGGAGAGACCATACAAGTGGTGGGGGTCGCAAACAGGAGAATAACCAGCCAATTGACAGAACCGGTACAGGTGAAAATAGGGAAGTACAGCGATGAGCACCAGTTTGTGGTTTGCGATTCAAGTCCTGTGTGTCTGCTAGGCAGAGACCTGTTGTGTAAATTGAATTGTACAATATACTGTACACCTCAGGGAGTGGAGGTATTGACCAATGATGATGACGCTGACTTCAAAGTTGCAAACTCAAGAATATGCGTGGAGCTGTACCCTACTTTGACAGTAGATGAGCTCCCCTGGGACTTGAGAGAGACAGTGGCACCAGAAGTATGGGACTTCACTGGGGAAGAGATTGGATTGGTCAAAGGGGTGGACCCAGTGAAAATTGTAGTGAAACCGCATGCTGAGTTCCCAAGAACACCCCAATATAAATTGACTCCAGAAACGATTGCAGGCATAAAACCCGTGATCGAGTCCATGATTAAACAGGGAATACTGAAAGAAATCGTGGGTAGTCCATGCAACTCCCCGATTATGGGTCTGCAGAAACCAAATGGGAAATTCCGGATAGTGCAGGACCTCCGAAAGATTAATAACATAGTCGTTTCGTGTTGTCCAGTGGTACCGAATCCATCAGTGATACTGTTTCAGATTCCATTCCAAGCTGAGTGGTTCACTGTGATTGATCTTTGTCAGGCTTTCTTTTCGATCCCTCTGGACGAAGAAAGCCATTTTCTTTTCGCATTTAAGCTGGAAGGTCGCGTCCTAACATGGTGTCGTATTCCTCAGGGGTATACAGAGAGCCCATCGATCTTTAACCAGCTTTTGAAGAAAAATCTTGAAAGTCTAGTGCTGCCCCAGAAGTCAGTTCTGGTCCAGTACATAGACGACCTCCTCGTGGCGTCAGAAACAGAAGAAGCTTGCAGGGAGGACTCCATTGCTTTGTTAAATCACCTAGCTGCCAATGGGCACAAGGTGTCCCCGGGAAAGTTGCAGTACTGCCTGACAGAAGTGCAGTACTTGGGACACAGAATAGAGAAAGGCAAACGAAAGGTGTCACCAGACAGGATAGAGGCGATCATGAAAATGAATGCGCCTAAGACACAGAGAGAGGTCAGGATGTTCCTAGGGATGGTGGGTTATTGCCGACAGTGGATCGCGAACTTTTCACTGAAAGCAAAGCCCTTGCAAAAACTGACGCATAAGGAGGTGAGCGATCCGGTACCATGGGACAAAGACTGTTTGATGGCATTCCTACAGCTGCGAGAGGACCTGTGTCGTGCTCCGGCATTGGGAATGCCTGATTACAATAAACCATTTTTGCTTTACTGTTGTGAGAGAGAAGGTTGCGCGTTGTCTGTGTTAGTCCAAATCCATGGGAATGCCCGTAGACCAGTTGCTTATTTCTCGGCTACTTTAGACCCAGTAGCCGCAGCGTTGCCCGGATGTCTCAAATCCGTTGCTGCAACGGGTGTCAGCATTGAGAGATGTGAAAATATCGTCATGGGGCACCCGTTAGAGGTGTACGTGCCCCATTCTGTTGAACTGTTGATGACCAGGACCAAAACACAGCATCTGACCAACAGCAGGCTCACGCGCTATGAGCAAGTTATTCTTGCTGCAGAGAATGTGACCCTCAGGAGATGCTCTGTTTTAAATCCTGCCACCTTGATGCCACTCCCAAATGATATCGAGGATGATGATGAATGTACAGACCATGACTGCCTCGATGTGACTGAACTATGCACCAAACCCAGACCCGACATCGTAGATGAGCCACTGACCGACCCAGATGAAATTTTCTTTGTCGATGGCTCATGTGTAAGAGACGAAGTTGGGCAGTTGAGAGCAGCTTACGCTGTTTGTACAATTACTGGAGTTGTAGAAGCTGGGTGCCTGGAAGGAGTACACTCCGCTCAGGTAGCCGAGATTATTGCCTTGACACGTGCTTGCTTGGCAAGCAATCAAATTCGAGTCACCATATACACCGACAGCCAATATGGTTATGGGGTGGTTCATGATTACGGGCAGTTATGGTCTCAAAGAGGGTTCATGACCTCTTCAGGCTCTCCCATTCGCAATGGAGAGTTTGTGCGCCTGTTGTTAGAGGCGTTGCAATGTCCAGCAGGTATCGCAGTTGTAAAGTGCACCGCACATACCAGAAATGAGGACTTCGTCTCGAAAGGCAATAGATATGCCGACGAAGTCGCGCGGTATTGCGCGGAACAAGGGTACTCTTTCACAGAGGTGGAAGTGGGTGGAATAAATGTAAGGACTGAATTAGCCATGATATTGGAAACTGTTGATACTTGGGACGAACTGGCAAACATGCAAGAAAATGCTCCTGATTTTGAAAAAGAAACATGGGAAAAGGCAGGATGTGTAGTGGGTGAGTCCCATTTTTGGGTCTCAGCAGACGGCAGAGCAGTGTTGCCCAATGAGATGGTGAGCCCAATGGCCAGACACATACATGGTCCCGTACACCTAGGGAGAGACGCTATGCTGAGAGTGTTTAGACAGACTTGGTACAATCCTAAGTTTAGAATAGCAGCAGAAGCAGTGTGCCAGCGTTGTGTGACCTGTCAGCAGCTGAACGTAGGGAAAAGAACACCAGTTGCACTAAGCCACATAGGAAGGTCTGGAGGTCCATTCAATCGAATGCAGATAGATTTCATTGAAATGCCGAGGTGCAACCGCCTCCGCTATGTCCTGGTGGTTGTTTGTGTATTCTCCAGATGGGTTGAGGCATACCCTACACGTAGGTGCGACACCCTCACAGTGGCCAAGTTACTGCTTAGGGAACTCATTCCGCGCTTCGGGGTGCCGGCCTCTTTGGAATCAGATAGGGGAACGCATTTCAACAGCGAGCTTGTGAAGATGATTTGTGCGGCTCTGAACATAGATCAGAAATTGCATTGCAGTTACCGACCAGAAGCCTCAGGAATTGTGGAGCAGATCAATGGCACGATCAAAGCCAGAATTGCAAAAGTGTGTTCCTCAACGACCCTGAGTTGGCCTGACGCCCTGCCATTGGTCCTCATGAGCCTTCGTAGTACCCCAGACAGAAGAACGGGGTTGTCACCACATGAGGTGTTAATGGGGAGAGCAATGAGGCTGCCATCTGTCCCAACTACTGCACTGTTAAATATCACAGATGATATGATCCTGGACTATTGTAAGGGGCTGTCTGACGCCATTCATTCTGTGTCCCTTCAGGTGCAGGCTGCCGAGGTTCCATCGTGCCAGGGCCCGTGCCATGACCTGTATCCTGGGGACTGGGTCCTGGTGAAAAAACATGTGAGAAGAAGCTGCTTGGATGTTCGTTGGCGTGGGCCCTTCCAGATCATTCTGATCGCGAATACGGCTGTAAAGGTGGGAGGCCTGCCCAATTGGATCCACGCGTCACATACGCGAAGGGTTCCAGCACCTCGGGAAGAAACAGCTCCTCTCTCGGATAGACGTCCAGCAGAGGACCGAGAAGCCATAGAGGGGGCTAGCCAAGCTGTAGAGGTGCCAGCGGAAGCAGGGAACGAGTCTGACCAAGCTGAGGACGGTCAGTACAACAGTGAAACAGACGACGCTACAGAAGGAGAAAGTAGCTGGGAGTACGAGTCAGACACGGACAGGTCTGACAGAGAGCGAGAACAGACAAGAAGGAGAAGGAGTAGAAGGGCACGTGGAGAAGCTAATTGGCCGCAAAGAAGGAGCTCTAGCCTGAGGTCAACTCCAGAGATAACCCTTCCTCCGATATCAGAAGACTCAGACCCGGAAGAAGGTGCTCAGGGCGCTGAAGCACCGGACCGAAGAAGGTCAAGAAGAGTGCGTGTGCCTAGCAGAAGATACTCCACCCCTGAGTGGACATATCTGGCGACAAATGTCTTTGAAACAGGAGACAGGGAGGATTCGAGCGGTGGTGGTGTCCAGTTCTGAGCCCATCGTCACCGTGGAAATACGACTGTTGGTACCCGGAGTCGAACAAGAAGGGTCACTAACATTCATGCTCCCCAGACCTCCCCGCCTCAGCAAGTTAAAACACATGTTTCTTTCAGAATTGCAATTCCCCGACTTTGGTACAACGATAACAGCCCATGAAGAGCACAATCTTCGTTTGGAAATACTGAACTTTGCTATCGAAGCTGCAGGCACAAACCTGATAGTAGATGCTTAAAGGACTTTGTAAATAAAGCGAGCAGAAAAAGAAGATTACCTAGCGCCCAGGAAGCAGAGAATATTAGGGACCTTCCCTTGAGTTGATGGAGAAGGGCTAGGGTTGTCTTTATTGAATTGTTAAAGGACTTTTGCGAAGAAGGTTGTCAGCTTCCAGTTGTGTGGATTTTAAAGACAAAAAGAGTAAAAAGAGACTGTAAAGGAACGTGAAGAAAGGAACTTTGTGCCAAGATAAGAGAGAGCCATATTGTCTGACGAAATGGAAGCCGGCACCCAGAACCGCAGAGCTAAATGTATAATAGGTACACTAATAGTAGGAGTGATAATATTAATAGCTTTAGTGGTAACAATTTCTTATGTAAAGGGACATGAGGAAGAGGCGAAGGTAACTGATGTGAAATCTGTAGGAACGCTTACACCCACTGTTGCTGGTGAGAAAAGGGAAAACACTCAAGAGAAAGCGTTATTAGCTGCAGAAGCCCGCAGGTTACACGTAGATGAGTCCCAAGGAGACTTTAGGTCAAATGCTTATGCTAAACTCTTATATGAATACGTGGATGCCATGGAGGTTAAGGACTGTTACGTCTGCATGCAGTTGCCGGCGTCTGTAGATGAAGGCATTAGATATCATCACCTCCCGCTGACATATGGCATTACATGTAGCTTATTGCTTAGTATATTTTATGGGAGAGATAGTTTTGAATACTATTTCTCCAACTATGATTCAGTGTTGCCAGAAGTCCCAAATTATAAGCAGATGAACAAATGGGACTACTGGAAGAGTGAAGACAGACTGGCCAAGTTCTTCATTCCTTGGATTACCTTAGATACTTCACATGCCCGTAGAAATAACCTGACATGCAAAGTGTCAGAAGTCGAGAAGAAGTTCATAGGGCAGGTGGATGATCGTTACAGGAGACAAAAGATTTTGAAAAAATCAGGACAATGGAAAACAGATTGGACCGAGGAAGAGAAGGCACACAAGAGAAAGGGTAGTAGTGGTCCAATAGCTTTAGATAAGACGCAGAGAGGAAAGCTATGTCTTCACCGAGCCAAAACGTATTACGAAAATGTATACGTGGGAGAAGTCAGCTGTGAACATGCTTTCAATATAGAGTACTATACTAAGGATTTCCTGAAGGGAATGCAAGTGATTCCAAATGTGTATTTTGTATGTGGAAGAAATGCCTACGTGAGACTACCTGACAACTGGTATGGATCATGTTACCTAGCAATTGTCTTCCCCAAAATATATCATGCACAAGACTTAGAGATCATCGAGGGCAAGACATCATCGAGGGGAAGGAGAGATATAGGAGATGCAGAAATGGTTGGAGATGTCTTTGGAGCTATGTTCCCTCTTTTGGGACTAATCCTTAATGATGTTAAAATTAGACGACTGGCAACAGTCGTCGACAGGTTGTCTGCCAGCACTGCTCAGTCCTTAATGCTGGTAGAAGGAGAGATGCAATCGATAAGGGCTATGGTTCTTCAGAACCGTCTTGCGTTAGACGTCCTACTAGCAAAAGAGGGCGGAGTCTGTAAGGCTTTGAAGGTCCAGGAATGTTGTACTTACATTCCAGACAATTCAAAGCCCCTTGAGAAAGTTATTAGGAACATAACTGATATTCACAAGGAGATCGAAGACTTGAGTAGAGAAAATGTATGGGAAAAGGTGGGCCACGGAATGAGTGAAGTTGGAGGGTGGATCTCCACCTTAGGCAAAAGCTTTGTGTGGTATATACTAAAACCTATCATCATAATATTGATCTGTGGGATCATACTGTGGGGATTGGTGAGGGTATTCAAATGGTACAGAGCAAGAAGGTCAGAAAGGGCCCAAAGAGAGCAGCTGCAGAGATTGGCTGCCATACAAGATAATCAGTACAGGAGTCTGAGGGCTCTGGAAGCGCAGAGACAAGTTATGCTAGCAATAACTGTAGTTTAAATGTTAGTGATGACCCCGAGAGGTCATCAAAGGGGGGAACTGAGAGAGCGCAAACTGACCTAAATGTATGAGTGCATCACACTTACCCGTAGTAAGCACAAATCATGAGGAGAAATGCCATGAGTGCTAGTAGTATCTGCAATTATATTCTGAATGTATAGCTAATGTAGAGGTTTAAGTAGAAATGGAACTAATACAGAAATGTGTGACACTATATGATTTTATTAGATGTGATTATTCCTGAATCTATGTCGTGTAGCTGTTAAAATGTAAGATGGCATGTGGTTAAACGCAGAATGTGATAGGCCTCAGGGCCAGAGCTAGAAGGTGTTTCTTTTCACGACATAGATTGCACTAATGTTTTGGTCATTGCATTAATGGGCCATGATTTATAGATGTGTTTACTGAATAATAGAATAAGAGAATTAACATGCTTTAATTAATGAAGAAGTTGAATGCTATAATCATTATGAGAAATGTTGTAGGCCTGAAATGTTTTAACATTGATTTACACGTACATGTCTGGGCCGAGAAATGTTGCGAAACTTTTTGGAAGTCTATGAGAGTTGGGATCTTGGCTGCAGATGTCTGTCTGCAAGAGAAAAGGGAGGATCCGATTATAATAAAATGAATAGAGGTCTGTTCAGTAGACGGCCCAGACATGGAGGAGGGTTCCGGAATGTTTTAAGGGGTATCAGCGGGCCGGAGAAGAGTCTGAGAAGCAAGGTCAACTCCAACGTATGAGGCCCAATACAAAGCAGCATGGAAAAAGCCAGAAGCTACACCACGTGAGGGGCGTCTCACGAGGGGCGTCTCAAATGTTGTTGACTGTTTTGTATTAGGGACAGCACCCCTGGGTGGAGTTAGAGCAGATGCCTGAGGACCCTTTAGAGAGCGGATGGGTAGGCAGAGAGGGGTCATGACTGGAGAACTATAGGTTTTCACCAAGAGACTAAGAGTGAGTGACTTCCCTTGGGGGTCATTCACTGCTGACACCTTTTGTTAGGTTGAGACTTGGTTAAGTAGGGATACCATCTAGAGCAGGGTAGGGACAGCCTAACCTGTGTGTTTTCCTCCAACTTAAATGAAGGAGAGATCTCAATATGCGTCAATGTTGATAGCTTTATTATTTTTAGAACTTGTGCTGGTAATTTCCGTTGCTCGTCTGAGGGCTTTCAGAGAGCACATGTATGTAGTTGGACCTGTGTATCTCGTGAATCTCATTCTGAGATGCCTGTATTTGCAGCTTATCCTAACCTTACAATAAACTTTTGAAAGCTAGAAGTTGTTTGTGATCTTTTGGAGCGGGGTCCTTTATTGGGTGAACTAGCTTGGTAAGAGAGGCACTTTCTTCCTTCAATGACAGGCAACAAAGGTTCAGTCGACCAGATCGAGGTTTAGATCAATAGTGATAAGGTATCGATCAAAATCTCGCCCTTCCAGTGGTGAATTACTATGGTGAAATATTAGGGAATTTCAGTGGTGGAATTGATTCTATGACTCCACAATCAGAAAGCGTGAGAGTATCGCTCACCCAGGATGCAGCAGTAAGGACCAGCCCATTGATGGAATCCTTATTATGCAGTTTCATTGGACAAATTGACCGTCTCCACTGTGCAATGCGGTATCCACAGCTGTAAGTGGTAATGGAACAGTATGCTAGCTACGCACCACACCGTCACGTGACTGGTCAATATTGCTCCAGGCATTCTTGGCTGGATCAGTTACCCCAAAATACAAGTAATTCGAAGTTACTAAAACAGCATGTGCCCCCCCCCCCCCCCATTGCACAGCAAATGGCGATGCGAAAATAAACCCATTCTGTGACTTGGTTAAATATTTCATCTGCCCTGAATTTTAGGAAATGAGGTGACCAGAACAGTTTTTCTCTCTGACTGAAAAAAACATTTTTAGTTGCCTAACAATGAAATGTTTAAAAAGTAGTGTAAACCTCACCCCCAAATTACACGCAAGCAAGTTTGAATCCCATATTTCCTTATTTAGGTTTAAGAAGCTTGGAGTCAAGAAAAGCTTGTTATTTTTGTTTTCTTTTGCTGTTAATTCGGTCATTGTACCAAATGATTTGCAAATAAGATGACAAGAATGTCAAGGGTTTTCCAGGTAGTCCAAAAATATAAATGGTAAATTATGCTTTCCTGGATTTCCATTCAGGGCTAACACTTCCTTAGAGAGTTTCTTACTACTCAAGCAAACTGGGAAAGCATTTGGGCTGCATTTTTAGAATAATTCCCCTAAAGAAATTGAGGCAATCCACCTTAGAGGAAGTTCTAATAGTCCCAGTATTCATGTTCCCATGCCCTATTAATTTCCCAGATCGACGTATAGCATGTCCAGTGACTTCCACCTCTGACTTCCATTCATTTTCCCATCCGGCCCTTTTCAATTACATTTTCTGTTATAAAATATGAATGGCAATCTGCTTGAAATATTCAGGGTTAGTTTGCAGCTTCGGAATCCTACAGCAGAGGTGCTGATCTCGCATGCACAAATGGTTTATGGGCTCAAGCATCACACTGCTGAGCTGACTTAAGTTGACACCAAATCATATGGGTTTTGCCCTAGGCGGAAGAGCTTTCTTCGAGGTTGCACATAGCTTGCAAAGAATCAGACTTCAGACAGAAAAGCTACCCTTAAGGTTACATAAATCGTACAGGCTCAGGCAATGAGACAGGAGAGACTTCCATCATGAAACACAGGGCTTAGAGGCTCAACAGTCAGAAGCTTTGGATGGGCCGGGGACAAAAACATTTGAGGGGTCTCCCCATGGTTCTGATCTAGTATGTACAACATAATTAGGAACACATGGACTCAAGCGAAAGTGAAAAGCACACTAATGGGTGCCACCTGATGGTATTGCTGCCTTAGCTGCATTAAGAAAGAATGGGTCAGGTCTTCTCTTTTATAATTTAAAAACATGTTTCACGGGGAAAGCGAGGTAAAAAAATAGATGGGCCCAGGACATAGAGCCCAGGCTGCCCCACCTTGTGATGGTCCTGTGGGTCAAGGCTCCTACTTCCCTCCATTTACTTGTTATTTTCACGCCACTAGGCTGAATCTCTTGTTCTGCAGACCCTGCTGCCCCCCTCCCTGCAGTGCATTCACACCACAAATCTCTATCTTTGAGTTTTGATTTTGAGCCTCACATCATTGAACACAACAGGAATCTCACAATTGCATTGTGGGGGCTGTGAGCCTTTCTTTGTCAAACCAATAGTTACTGATTCAAAACTTTAAAAGCATCCCTCTTCACTCACTCCTGTAACCTACGTGTCTCCTTCTTCTTCCTTATTTCAGCCATGATAGTGGTGTAATATATTATTTATAGTTGTACTCAATACTTAAAACAGCTATATTCATTTAATGGAGCATAAAGGGATGAATAGCCTATTCAGATGTATCAAGTTCAAGTTTAGAATTTGTATAGCGCACTACTCACCCAGAGGGAATATCCAGGTTTTTAGTTGTTTTCTGAAGGAGGGGTGGTTCTGTGTGAGGCGGAGGTGGATGGGGAGAGAATTCCAGGTCTTGGCCGCTAGGTAGGAGAAGGATCTACCCCCCATGGTGGATCTTTGGATGCCGAGAATTGCGGCGAGGGCTTGGTTGGACGAACGTAGTTGGCGGGTGGGGGTGTAGAAGGACTGGCGCGTGTTGAGGTATTCGGGTCCTAGGTCGTAGAGGGCTTTGTGTGCGTGGGTGATGAGACGGAACGTTATTCTCTTGTTGACGGGGAGCCAGTGGAGGTCTTTCAGGTGACCGGAATTGTGAGCTTGGCGTGGGACGTCTAGGATGAGTCTGGCTGAGGCGTTCTGGATGCGTTTGAGTTTTTTCTGTAGTTTGGCTGTGGTTCCGGCGTAAAGGGTGTTTCCGTAGTCCAGTCGGCTTGTGACCAGTGCATGGGTGACCGTCTTTCTTGTTTCGGTGGGGATCCAGCGGAAGATTTTTTTGAGCATACGTAGGATGTTGAAGCAAGATGATGAGACGGCGTTGATTTGTCTGGTCATCGAGAGGGAGGAGTCCAGGATGAAACCCAGGTTACGTCCGTGGTCCGTTGGTTTGGGTGCGTTTCCCAGGGCCGGTGGCCACCATGAGTCGTCCCAAGCGGAGGGGGATGGACCTAGGATGAGAACTTCCGTTTTGTCCGAGTTCAGTTTTAAACAGCTGTTCTTCATCCACTCGGCCACTTCTTTCATCCCCTCGTGTAGGTTGGTTTTGGCGGTGTTTGGGTCTTTGGTGAGGGAGAGGATCAGCTGGGTGTCGTCTTTGTAGGAGATGATGTTGAGCTTGTGTTGGCGCGCGATGGATGCGAGGGGACTAATGTATACGTTGAAGAGGGTGGGACTGAGTGATGATCCTTGTGGAACGCCGCAGATGACTTCAGTGGCTTCCGAATTGAAAGGGGGGAGGCGGACTCTCTGGGTTCTTCCGGCGAGGAACGAGATGATCCAGTTCAATGCTTTTCCTTGTATTCCGATGTTGCTGAGTCGTTGTGTAAGGGTGCTATGACAGACTGTGTCGAAGGCTGCGGAGAGGTCAAGTAGGATGAAGGCAGCTGTTTCTCCGTTGTCCAGTAGAGTTCGAATGTCGTCTGTTGCTGCGATGAGGGCGGTCTCGGTGCTGTGTTTGGCTCGGAAGCCGGACTGTGAAGGGTCGAGTGATTTGTTGGATTCGAGGAAGGCGGTGAGCTGACTGTTGACTGTTTTCTCAATGACTTTGGCAGGAAATGGGAGGGGCGAAATGGGGCGGTAGTTCTTAAGTTCGGCGGGGTCTGCTGTGGGAATTTTCAGGAGGGGGCTGAGTTCGGCATGTTTCCAGCTTTCCGGGAAGGTAGCGGAGTTGAGAGAGCAGTTGATGACGTCTCGGAGATGGGGTGCGATAATGGAGTCTGCTTTGTTGAAAATGTGGTGGGGACAAGGGTCGGTTGGCGAACCTGAGTGGATGGAGTTCATCAGGCGGATGGTGTCTTCGGTGGTGATTGTATGTGTGTGCCAACTCGCCCCCTTTCTGCCAAGGAAGGCTACCAGAATGCAGATGAGTGCACAGGAACACCCGGCCCTTGCTGTGTTTGTGGCTGTCTAGCGGGAATGTACAAAGCGTAGCTGTCACTCAGCATAGACGTGTATTGGAGACAGGCTGCTTGGCACACAGAGCAGTAAGCACAGAGAAATGCTCACTCTCTAAAATTACCTTTTCTAAAACGGTGATTTACCCCCCAGGGTTAGCCTGGCAGACAGTACTGGGTTGGAAGGGTTCCCTGTGTATTTAAGAGAGCTCATTTGAAGTCAACCCCTACATCAAACGCACTTTTGGGTACAAGTACTGGGTCTCTGACCTTAAATATTTACAGACACTTCTGGAACTTGATCTGAACCTCTGTCGGAAGTACTACTGAGCTGCCAAAAGTACACAGCTTAACTGCTTTTCTCGAAGGACTGCTTTTCTGTTGTTGGCCTGCTGCCTGATGTTCCCTGACTTTGCTGGTAGGAAAGCTGGACTCAACTTTCCTCTAAGTGTTCTTCAAGGGCTTGCCTCCTGTTTTCTGCAGTACTAGGACACAAAATACTTCCTAAAATGTTGTTGATGCTTATACTGCCTTCTGTGAATCCAACCCATGCACGTGGTGCCCCTTCTAAGCTCTGGGCCTCAGATATAGGTTCTGTAGCTGTTTTCAATCCTTACAGTTCCTGGGCCCATCCTCAACTCACTCCTGACCCCTAAGGGTCACTTTCCTACACAAAAATAATCTTGTAGATAACACAGGCACCCTTGAACCATTGTGCAAGGGTAGCCTGCGTTGGCGCTATGCTGCCTAAACAATGCCAGAGCTGTGGGAGAGGCCAGAAATGCACTGTATTAGATAAATGGTGGTGCAATCCTGCCCTTTCACTTTAACGTAGGGCAGCGCAGCATGGTGACTTGCTACCCTACCCTGCACCAAATTCACATAAACAAGACTGTTTTCGTTTGGTAGTACAAAAACAGACACTAATAATGCGGTAGTCCACCACTCACACCTCTAGGTCCTAGTGTCACTGTACCAGCTGAACTATTGATAGCCACACTCCATATTCCATTTGAATATTTTTATTTGGCATATTTAACCATAACAAATAGCACTTTTACAAACAATTAAAATATGATTTATCCCAGCGGTTTTACCAGAAGACAATATAATACACAGTAAACACCTACTTAAATATACAATAGGGATTCACATACAAGAACTCTTAGTTCTTCACCAAAGCAGCAAGGAGTTGCTAATACATTAGCTATACATTTGTACAGAATCTCGCATAGTCCACAGATCATTGTTGCGATTGAATTTCTACCATGTATTCGTTTCAACCTATGCCATTTCCTTCAATGACTCCTGCATTGCAATTAAAAATCTACCTATTGCATGTGCCACATTTAAAAAATCTCATATTTGTCAATAAGCTAAGTACTTGGTCCCTACTAAAACTTTTATAGACAATAAAAATAGGTTTTAATTTTTTTTTCCATTCTTTTAAAAACCACAAATAATCCAACAAAATATGTTGACTACTACATTTTACTTGTAGGCCACAGGAGCACAGACCTTGGTCATTCGACAAAAGTGATTTTATCTTCCTATTGATATTACATGGGTTCAGGCCGACTCTAAATTTCAATATTTCATTTCTGAGCTTTGGGTTAGGCATAGCTTCTATATAGGGGTAGATGTGATCATTGACCCATCCGTTTATCAGAAACCGGGCCGCAGATTTGCTCTTCAAGTAATATAAATCTTCTTCTCGTGCCTTCGCATTAACAATGGCCCGTAACTCCCGCTTAGGGATCTGCTGCCCTGATTTCCATTGGTCTCGCTCTAGAGTTAGTTTAACACATAACTTATCTAGTTCATTCCTTGCTTGGATCGCCCTGATAAGATCACTGGTCTCTATTACTTTCTTACAAAGATATACTATTTGGGGGGGCTTCTCCATTCATTCTTTTCCAGTAGTTAAATGCCGCTTGCATTCCCCGATAGTTCCAGGCTGTGTGGTGACATTCTACTCGCACGGCCCGAACATAGTTGTCGATGGGAGAGCGAGAAGCTGCTACACACATTTCCCCTCCTCTAAGTTCCAATCTGATTTACCCCCATGAATAAAACCGAAATACAGAAATTGTGGTTGGACCGATGCCTTAAAAGCTAATAGTATTGGCCGCAGCGATGTACCTCTATACTTCTGTTTAAATTGTTAAAGGTCCAAGACTGTAGAAAGGGACCTTGCTTTTAATGCCTGTATTTGGTCTTTCCAATTTAGTTTACCATCAAACCACAGGCACAAATAATTATATTTATCTACTACTTCAATTATAACGTCCCCTAGTTTCCAGTATAAAGAGCTTTTACGTTTTCCAAATACCAATATTTTGGTCTTTTCTAAATTAACTGTGAGGCTTTTCTTTTTACAGTATTAAAAAAAAGGTATCCAGTTTTTTTGGTAAGCCTAACTCTATCATGTCTGTTATCACTAAATCATCTACAAATAGCAGACATGATATATAGGTTCCCCTCATCTTAGAGCTTAAACCTCCTGCTTTGCCTAAAGTAATTGGCAGGTCAGATAAAAACAAAGAAAATAACAATGGGGCTAAAACACAGCACTGTCTCAGGGCAATAATTATCTGAATCTTCTTAGATAATGTCCCAAGATCATCCAGGATTACTCTAGCCCAATTCTTTGAATGTATTTCCTGGATTAGTGAAAGAACTGCTCTGTGGATTCTGAGCTTTACCAACATACTCTATAATGTACTATGATCTACCAAGTCAAATGCGGCTCGGAGATCAACAAATTAGCAAAACAAGCTGCAGCTCACTTCTATTGCCTTTCTTGCCAATGCCCATAAACTAAGGCAGTGATCAACATTTGATTGCCCTTCTTTAAACCCCCCTTGTTCTATTGGTGTCAGGTCATGCTGTCCACACTCGATATTACAGTGCCTGCCATGGCGTGAAGTGAGACCGATGGTGAACATCACCGCAGCACTGCAACCACCATAATGCTGACAGAAATAGTAGGTGGTCTAGGCAGGACAGATCAGTTTGTTTACCTAGGGTTAGAGGTTACCTAAAGCTTTCTTGGCAGTGGATGTATCACGAACAAGGGATGAACGTTCTGTCACAGTGGAGCAATATAATAAGTACTTGAATTTATGCACCTCACAAATAACTTTATTCCATTTGAGGACACAAAACCAAACACAGCCATCTGCACTCGGGTGAAAGGGATAACAATTTTGCAAAGTGTACAAGAAAGACAAATTTTAAGCGAGAAAATGTGAAAACCAGACATAGGGGCCGATTATGATGGCGGACGGACCTGAGTCCGTCCGCCACCCCAGAGGAGGAGGGACCATCCGCAGGGGCAGCGGCGGTCCCTCCGTGCAAATTAGGATGTGACCGCCACCCTGGCGGTCACATCCTGTATTTTATCATTGCGGCGGGTGCTGCTTGAAGCAGTTTATTTTATTTTCAGAGTATCACACCTTGTTTGACTCAGGCCCCCTCACATGTAGGTGTACATGTCTTCTCTGGCAAATTTTTGGACCAGGGACACACTCACTGCCACACACTGATGGCACCCAGTTCCTACAATGACTTTCATGTGCCTACAACACCAACAATATGTATGATCATATCCAATAGACTGACATGCCACCTGTTTTTGAGGACTCTGGGTCAACCTGAGGCCTTACATGGTAGTAGTGCTGTAGTTGGTGACATGTACCAACCCAGGTTTGCCAAACACAACTGGGTCCATCCACCTCAGCCTCCTACCATCCCACACTCAAGCGCTTTGTGGAGGCAAACTAGTTTTTCCTATACCTTGACTGATCTCTGTTTCACATCCTTCGACTCTGACATTTGTGGCATGGTGAGGCACTTTGCCTCCAGACTTCCTCCTGCCACATGCTACATTTTCACACAGGGTCACATCACATGTAGGATGCAGTAACCAATGGGCTCCTCTCTGTCATCCCATCCCAGCTACAACACAAGTAGCACAATAACACAAGTGTGACACTGCCAGACACAGCAGTGTGTGCGTATTTTGTCAGGCTACCTTGATGTACACATATGTTCTCTTACCTCTTTTCTATGCAATCTATCCCAATCCACACACACTGGCAGTTGTTAGTGCTCAGCCAGAGCCTACAATGCAATGCACTACCAGAGGCCTACCAGGGCCACACACTATCTTTAGATTCAGGACACATGGCCTCTTGCAACTGGAGCCCCATGTTTTTTGATTGTTATTGTGGGTCTGGTAGTACTAATGACTCATGTTGTAGACTCGACTACAATCGCCAGTTTACTGAGGTGACCATGGGTTGGTGCTGCGCTACACAAACAGAAGGGAGAAACATGACTGAGCTAGAGAGAACTGTGCACCGTGGAACTGGGCATTGTGACTTACATTTATGTGATGCTTAACGGTACATGACTCACACATCTGTCCTTTGTCCTGCATATGGTACAGTTTAGCACTGGTAGTTAGCTAGCTGCACTGCACGGCATGACCTTTTTGTCCACATTGCCCTTGTTGCAAATTACCCTTAGGTCTTATTCTTCCTCATGGACTGTGTTATCTTGTCTTGGATCTCATTTCCAACTCCTCTGGGATGACAGCTGCCACGAGTTCCCCCGTGGCATTCAACTCCTCCTGTTGCTCCGGACCACCTCCTCCTGTCTGCATTGATGACTTCAGGTTGTTGGCCATTTTCTCCTTCATTCTCTGCTTTATGTAGTGCCAGTGTTTTTCAAATTCGTGACTGTTCTCCTTGCTTGTCCCACACTGTTGACCATGGCCAATATGGTCTGCCAATGGCCTCTTTTTTTCCTAATGGCAACTTTGAGGTGATAAATTGCTGATGTTGGAGGTCTAATAACTAACACCGCTGGGTTTGGGCTCCCAACAGTAAGGCCAAGCCACTGACCTAATAGAAAACTAAACAATTGCCAGTACTGTTCAAATCAATCCTTCTCTTTTTTCACTAGGGCACATTAGATTAAAACACAATGTGGGTGCAAGACTTCCAGTTCTGTCTGAATTCATCAATATATTTATTTTTCCTTTAAATACATTCGTTGGTTAAATTTCACCAAATTTACATTTTAGACATCTACAATACACGAACAAAACAATTTTCACTTTTAATAAAACATTAGACTGTACATATTCATAATCATTCAATACTCACAGTCGCTCACCATATCAAACATTCCACCACTTCACACTCACAGACACAACCAACACACACTATTTACAATTAAATCCTAAATACAATAATATATTAAAAAAAGCCATAGGCAATAACTTTGTCAAATCACATCAATTTACAGCAATTTGGTGAAATTTAACCAACAAATGTATTTAAAGAAAAAATAAATATATTGATAAATTCAGACAGAACTGGAAGTCTTGAACCCCCATTGTGTTTTAATCTAATGTGCCGTAGTGAAAAAAGAGAACGATTGATTTGAACGATGTTGGTGGTCTGTTACCTCCGTAATCAGGATTTCATTCTACTTCTCACTGACATTTTACTTCTCACTGAAGTTGCACTTTCTCTTCCTCTTCCCCTGGGAGTCTGTCTGGACAGTGGACATCCTGGCTGGTGCTGGGGTTGTTAGGATTTTTGTCATTGCTGCTGCTCTCCTCTCCCCGATCCAAGGATGCCTTCTGTGAAGTGTGCCATTTTTTTTCATTGTGCTTCATTTATTATGTGATTTTCATGTTAGATGCACTGAAAAGTGATGCCAAAGTGGTTTGGGTCATGTTACATTACACAAATGTGCCTTACGAAACCTTTCGGGCCGATATGTCAGTTTTTGCTGAGCCATAAAGCCCACGCCAGCGTAATATTTTTTTTATGTAGCCCAAAGCTTTTGCCATGGAGCATTTTACTATGAATATGGAGTATAAAAATGACATTGCGATTTGTAACTCATTTTGAAGCATCGCTGAGACAGTGCAGCGACGTGTCACTTCTTGTAAATTAGGCCCTAGTTAGAAGGTTAAAGTTCCGACTGGTTAAAATCTGTTTCCATATCCTGTCCACACTCCTTCGTGGTTGAACTTAACATGCACCTAGGTACCGTTTAAGTGCAACCAGATGTGCGTGGTTGGTGCTTATCACTTTGTGGCGCTATGTTCACATTTATACTTTAAACATTAAGAACTCCAGTTGAATTTTTGTCATTTTGGTGTCTATTTATTTAAATGTACTGTATTTTTCTAAATTGGTTGGAAATTTTCTTATGTTTTAACTTTATTAGTGTTTTGGTACTGCATTAATACATTGCACATTGGCTCTAAGTTAAGCCTGTATGCTTTTGCCATAGCTACAAGGGGGTTGAGCTCAAATTAATTTAGTCTCTTTAAGGCTTTATGTGTGTGTGTGTATATATATATATATATATATACATATATATATATATATATATATATATATATATATATATATATATATATATATATTACCTACTGGCGGTCGCCAGTAGGTATATATAGTTAGGATTTTTTCTCTATGGGATTTTTGAAAATTCTATGTCTAATAACTTTGGCGTTTGTGGACGGAATTGGCTGAAATTTCAGGAAAATGGAACATTTTGCTTCCGAGCAGCCCCTGAAAATTTGGGGGGGTTTCGTCAAGGGGGGGCCGAGAAAAAAGGGGGGTCCCAAAACGTGTTTTTAACATTGAGTTTTCCATAGGGCGGTTGGCCTCACTTTTAGCCCGAACGGCTGAATGGATTTGCACGAAACTTGGCAAAATTGTAGGGACTGGTAGCCCAATGTGCCTTTGCTAGGTCTCAATATATGTGCTCCAGTGGATTTTGAGAAATTAACGTTCAAAAAAAGATATATATCTGTAACAGCGGACCAGGCAGCGCTCCAGTTCGCGTACTTTTCGCGTTACGGAGCTTTGTGAAGCGAAGCTGATTGGTTCTCCGGCGTCTGTAAACATTCCAAACAGTCCTTAGCGGCCGCCATCTTGTCTCTCGGTAGGATCGAGAGACAAGAGGAGGCCAAAGCGAAGGGGCAAATGACCATAAGGGGGCATAGTAGATCCTCCCTGACCCTCTAGGTTTGATGTGGAGGTTTTAAAAGGGCCCCGCGGGGCAAAAAAATAAAATAATAATAATCGAACGGCTGAATGGATTTGCACGAAACTTGGCAAAATTGTAGGGACTGGTAGCCCGATGTGCCTTTGCTAGGTCTCAATATATGTGCTCCAGTGGATTTTGAGAAATTAACGTTCAAAAAAAGATATATATCTGTAACAGCGCTCCGCTTCGCGTACTTTTCGCGTAACGGAGCTTTACGAAGCTGATTGGTTCTCCGGCGTCTGTAAACATTGCAAACAGTCCGTAGCGGCCGCCATCTTGTCTCTCGGTAGGATCGAGAGACAAGAGGAGGCCAAAGCGAAGGGGCAAATGACCATAAGGGGGCATAGTAGATCCTCCCTGACCTCTTAGGTTTGATGTACCATTTTGCCAAGTTTGGTGTAATTCCGTTCAGCCATTCAGGCTGTAGACGTATCTAAATGTCCTATGGAAAATTGCATGGGGAAAACACATTTGAAAGTGTTGAAATTTAGAACCAATTAAAATGTTACTTTGGTTTTGTATTTGTGTGTGATGAAAGTTAATTGGTTATGTATATATCTAAAATGAGAGGAAACCACAGCCATTTTGTGATACTACTGTCTGAGGTACATTTGTGAGGAATTTTTGGTGCTCAATTTCTGGTGTTTGGTTTACACAGTACTAACACTTCTCCTACTTTTAAAAAGGTGAGTTGTTAATTTGTAAGGGGAACTATGTTGTACACTTTAAGATAATTTGAAAAATGTTTTCTGTTATTTATTTACAGTCCTTCTGTTATACTAAATACTTGATAAAGTTAGTTTTATATTATGTATTACTAAAAACGATAAATGAAAGTGATTATTTTTTTCTGCAATTTACAGCAAGCAATTTCAAAATAAAATGGCTCACAATGAAGAGACCGTGGCAATTTCTTTTGAATTATCCACTACATTTATTGAAATTGACAGCACCAATAATGAAATATTCTCACAAGGAGGAGATGACTTGAATGATTTTTTTGATCAATCTCTTGATGGCGAATTTATCGAATGTTTGGAGACCATAGAGTTACAAGAATCATCATTGCAGACTTTTCATGAGGAGATTCCAGATGAGATGATTGAAGAGGAAATTCCTGATGAGGACATGTTACTAGTTCTTTCAAATTTTGAAAATTCAGAAGAATAAATTTATATTTAGAAGTACAAAAATTGTTTGAGACATTATTCATTTTTAATTTATGAGGTTGTAGCGAAGTGATTGTAGTATAAAATGAGACTTATAGTATAGAGTGGAACATTTTTATGTTACATGGTAAGTTTACTCATATTTACTTCCCTTCTTCCACTATATTATCTCCAATGTGTATTTGACATCTCTTCTTCATCTCCGGCCTCCTTTCTCTCACTGTCTGTCTCTGATGCATCTTATCGCTGCCATTTTGTGTAATTACAGAAGAGAGTAAAATAAAATAGTTCGGAACGTGAAAAGGGGGCAAAGTAGAGTACCCCTCACCCCCTAGGCCTTCTCAGGCGGTCCCAAAAGGATCAGTTTCTGCTTTCCTGAGAGATTATGGTATGAGTTCCATATACCACAATAACTTGCATTACAACATGCAAGATATCTATCTCCTATTACCAACTTTTGGAGATATTCGCGCTAAGCGCGAATATCTCCAAAAACTAACACCTGCCCTGAGCAGTTCTTAGCCATGTTATCCAATGGGAGGTGGATAACATGGCTAAGAGTATTAGCTCGGTAATGCATGAATATCGCTGACTTTTTAGCGATATTCATGCATTGCGGTCGTTTTTTATCGCATTTGCGATAAACCTTGATAATAGTGGCAATTTCTTTTGAATTATCCACTACATTTAATGAAATTGACAGCACCAATAATGAAATATTCTCACAAGGAGGAGATGACTTGAATGATTTTTTTGATCAATCTCTTGATGGCGAATTTATCGAATGTTTGGAGACCATAGAGTTACAAGAATCATCATTGCAGACTTTTCATGAGGAGATTCCTGATGAGATGATTGAAGAGGAAATTCCTGATGAGGACATGTTACTAGTTCTTGCAAATTATGAAAATTCAGAAGATGTTGCCTGGGGGTGGGTCGTCAGTAGCAGTCTGTTGTGCGAATAGTTCCAAGGCAGCAGAACGCGCTGAAATCTAGATGGCACGAAGGTGATGTCTAGTAAGTTGCCGCCCAGCAAATAACGGCGTAGGGCGCCGCGGGGGGGGGTGGGGGAGGCAGTCCAAAGTTCCGTTAAAAGGGCAAAGGAAAGGATCGGTGGTTTGAACCATCAGTCAAAAAGGGGAGGGGGTGCAACAATTTTTCCTACCGGGTCACACTGTGCTTTCACCGGAACTGAGGTCTGCAGGATTCTAGTCATTCAAACTGAGGCTGGCGCCAGCATGAGAGCGCCGACGTCCCGCGGCTACAGTTTCGTCACTCCACGGGCGATCATGGCAGTCATTCCCCATCGGGGGTGTCTGCGGGGGTCGGGGACTCCCGCGTCTCCTCTAGAATCTTCAAGGTCGTGGAGGACTACGGTGGTGGAGTCAACCAGTGACCGGGCCATTTCTTTATGCTGGGCCCGCTCTTGCCAGGTCGACCGCCATTTTGAGAGTTCGGTAGCTACTGGCGATCGCGGGGTCAAATGAGCGGACGGGCTCCACCCTGCCGGGCGAGACGTTGCAGCATCGCCACAGTGGAAGAACCCTTTTCCGGGCGCCTGGAGCGCTGAGGGTGCAGGTGGGAAGCCTCCACCTGGGGAGGCGGGAGAGGCCTATTCGCACCGTCTCTCCCTCCCAGTGCACCCCACGGCGTCTCGCTTGAGATTTGTTATGGCCGGACCAGGCGATGAGGACGAGAGGGGGGGGGGGTCGGAGGCATGTGCAAGACATCCCCCCCCCAGGGTTGTTGCAGCAATTATTCAAGAAAGAAGAAATGTCCCGTCCGTCTTTGGGCCGGACCTCCGGTGGATGGCGGATATCATCAGTGATGTGGTCATTGATGTCAAATGAGATGTCATCAGTGATGTCATCAGTGATGTCATTTGAGATGTCATCAGTGATGTCATCAGTGATGTCACTGACCATGTCATGAATGATGTAATATGTGACATCATCAGCAGTGGATTGCGGGTGCGCGATATATAGTTAGTGCAACTAACTATATATGGAATTTCAATGGTTTTGTGTGAGTAAAATAAGGTTTTTTAAATGCTAATTCCTAACGATATATGGTCTATAACCTATGGTTTTTTCAGTGAATTTTCAAGGTTTTGTAAATGCTAATTCCTAACTATATATGGTCTATAACCTATGGTTTTATCAGTGAATATATATATATATATATATATATATATATATATATATATATATATATATATATATATATATATATATATATATATATATATATATATATATATACATATATGAAGAACTTCGCTACCACCAACTGCTTCTCTTTTTTACAGCAAAATGACGATGAGCAGACCCAAAGATCCTGGTGCCAAATTAAAGTGCCTTTATTGTGCCCAGCAAATCCGCCATAACGGGTTTCAGTTCTCAATGCGGATGACATAATTTTAAACCCTCCGGTTGGCACAGAATTCATGTCCACTTTCAATTTTACGATCTTCCGTGCTGCTGACAGGCTGCACACTTACAGCCATGCAGGCCTGGTGAACTATCTCTTCTGAGTGTGCATTTACCTTTCTGTTGGATTTGCATACTATTTAGCGGCTTTTGGGTGCCTGTCGGCAATGCAGCACCCGACTACGGGACTGACCACGAAAGGACCCTCAACATGCATGCACGGAAATTGAGGGGTCGTATGCCGGCCATTGTAAGGATTCAGTGAACTGATCCATGCAGAGATTCTGAAGACGAGTGCAACACGCGCTCCCTGGTGTACGGAGATGAGCTCGGCCCCGGGTTGTTTGCAGGGAGGGGGGAGTGCCCGAACTGTTCTGTGCACAGACTGTTACCCATTCTAACGGTAATCCGGGTAGTCAGGCTTGACAAATGCCTGCGGAAGGGCTAGATCGCGGCTACGGGAAAGCGGAGACATTGTACTAGCAAGAGGGAGGTCCCGTTTATATTTCAACCGTTCACAACACACTTCACACTCGAGTCTTCTACTATTATAAATATTGGCATCAGAAACCGCCTAAATCGAGGCGGGGAGAGTACAAAACCAGTGGAAAAGAAGAAGCGGGACAAGGTCCTTCCACCGTAACATTCCTGAGATGTGCATGTGTACGATATCAAACCCAAACACATTTTAGCACACAACATTGACCAATGGATGATGAAGGAGAGAGGCGGAAGGAGGCACAAGTTCTTTTTGCCCAGGCACCAGGCAAAGGGGGAGATGTCAGACCCGTAGTTGAAAAACCGGAGGGGAATTTGTTGAATTTAAAATTAAGACGTTACGAAAAATGGAAGAAACAAGAGTTTTCTTAATGGTGGGAGGCGTCCTCCCTGCAAGACTATGTAGAAAAAGATATGGTCCCTCAGGGGCTAAGGATTTACATCACGCCATCACATCAGTCTTTGAACCCACATATGCTGCAAGAATGGGCAGCCAAATCGGCAAGCAGTTCCAAGAATATGTTGTGCATATTAATTAAATATGCATGGGAAGATCGTGAGAACATAATAAAAGAACTATTGGAAATTGAAGACGAATTCAAAAGGAGTACTGAACAAGAAATTATTAAGAAATTTATGGAAGATCTAAAGGGAAGACTGACAAAATACGAAGAAGATATAAAGTATCGCAAGCAAAGGAAACTACACAGAGACTGTGGTGACTATGAGAGCGGTCGCATTCTGACATATAGTCCCAATTATGACTATTTGTACAAACAACAAAATTCTAATGTGAAAGACGCCAGTGAATTAACAAGACGAGAAGAACAGCAAGAGCACGTACAAGTGAGTGACTAAGACACAATGTCTCTATTCAAACAGTAAGCACTGTGTCAGATGTGGAAGTAACAAAAAAAACGGCGACTTTTTTAGACTTGTTTCGGGTGTTACGATCCTGCAGAGACAGAGAAGAAACTCGAAGCAAGAATACAACACCACAGAGGGCTCGAGGCCAAGGTCGAAATCGAGGAAGACCAAGAGGCAGGGGTGCTCCAAAAGAAGACAGCTCAAAACAAGACAAAGAATCAACAAATAAAAAGCCCATGGGAACCAGAAGTTGAGGCTACAGAAGAGCCAAACAATGATGCACACAGAAATGGCAAAATGAAATTATCATAAACTTATCTGCAAGAACGTAGAGTGAAGCAGAGATTACCTCCCTATGCTTAGGATTAACTTTTAACAAACGTTTTAACTATTCCAACACCAGAGTAGACATTTTCAAATTTGTATGAAAGTGAAAGCTTAGAAAATGGCATACTCTGTACAATAGGAAACCTACTGAAGGGGATGTACAAATGGGTGAGAGCATGAATGTACCGGGACTAACTGTAGGGGATCTAGATACACTACATACAGTCTATGACCTGGGGAATGTGGCTACAGCAAGAGAGATAGAATTAGGCTCACAGGAACAGAATGACATCCCCATGGATAAGGCGGCTTGCACCCCATTTAGACCTAAATTCATTTTTTTGCCAGTAATGCCCCATGATACAATTGATACCTTCCATCAGGTAGTGACCAGTGAACTGGTCAAACACAAGAATAAACAAGCTAGAAACAAATATACACATTTTAACTTGTCAAAAACACAACTTGACTTTATTGTTTCAATAGCTGAGGATAGAAATGTCATCATTAGACCCTCTGCTATCCGAAAAAAGATTATCGCAAACTGCTGATACTATACCTTCTACCAAAGGTACATAAGGACTCCAACACACCAACTGGCATACCCATCGTTTCTTCCATGGGGAGTGTGAATGAAAGTGTATCTAAATACATAGACAATTTTTTGAGTGAGTATGTTACTTCTATACCCTCACACATCAAGGATACAAAGGATTTTCTCAATAAAATTGAGAATATCACATGGGAGGAGGGTATCATACCCATCACGATGAACGTGAGCTCGCTTTACACTATAATTGATCACGACCAGGGATTTGAGGCATGCTTCCACTTTCTCAGGCATGTACCAGTCCTAATAAGCTCTCTTCGGATCTTGCTTTGTGGGTAGGACCTGAGTGGACCATGCGTCCTTGAACCCCATAGCAGATAAAAGCTGGCGAAGGTCAACTAGCCATTTGATTTGGCTCCCAGAATCGGCAAGTGTTAATTCATCAAAGGCGGTCGCATAATTGGAAATCTCGGGAGTCCTTCTTAGGCGACCCAAAATAACAGGGGACGCAAACGGCCGATGTCCTGTATGGAACGTTTCCCCAGGTCGTAAAATAAGGGTTTCAGCGGGGTGGTTGGAGGGAGGAAAATGTCGGCTCTAAGAAACTTGTTTACGGATTTGGCGAGATCACTCGCGTACCCAAAGCCCCAAAGTTCGGCCCCATACAGGGCCAAAGGGAGCGTCTTCCCATCGTAGACAAGGAGGGCCGGGGCTACTAACCTAGTCACAGATTTGCGCTGTTCCCTAGCAATTGCCCCCGAAACCCGCTTGTGGTTCAGGAGCATTTTGGCTAAATGGGGACCCCACCTCATGATCTGGGAGACGCGGATTCCCAAGTAGTCAAAAGAGTCAACGCAGTCCAGAGGGGAGTCGTTCAGAGTGTTACCATTTCTGAAGCGTTTGGAAGGATTAATTGACATCAATTTAGTTTTATCAGTGTTGATTGTCAGCCCACGGGCTCTACAGAAAAGGTCAAATCTGTTCAGAAGCATCTGGAGGCCTCCCGGTGATTTATATAACAGGAGGGTGTCGTCGGCCAACAGGAGGGTTGATGTCTTCTCGCCCACCAGGGTTGGTGCCTCTGCCGGCTCCTGCCCAAGATAATCCACCACCCTGTTGATGAATAACGAGAACAGGGTGGGTGCCAGGACACAGCCCTGGCAGACCCCCCTGTCCACCGCGATCCTCTCTGTCGTTTGCCCCTGAGATCCTTATCTGCTTTTAGCATAGTTTCCGTCGTGAAGACGTTTAACCATGTTGAGGATCAGTGGGCAAATGCCCTGTTGCTGGAGGGTCTGCCACAATTTTTCCCAGGGTACTAGGTCGAACGCGGTCTTTAAATCTATAAAGGCCAGGTACAGACTACCCTTACCTAGAACCACTACTTTCCAGTAAATCACAAAAAATCTGAATACTTGGTCCATAGTTCCCACTCCGCTTGATAATGGGACAAGACATTATCATCCTCCATCCATGCTCCGATTCCGGTGAGAAGGTACCTTCTGGATGACATTGATCAAACTGATCGGTCGGTAGTTGGCAGGGTCCTCTCTATCCCATTTCTTGAAGATTGGTATGACTCGGCTCCTTTCCAGGAGTCTGGGACTGATAATCCGTCTGCTATAAGGTTGATTACCATCAAAATAAAGTGAGCCCCTGCCTTGGGGTCATGCAACAACAGATCCCCAGGGAGGCCATCAGGCCCCGCAGCCTTCCCAGGGTCGATACTATGTATTGCTTGCTCCACCTCATAAAGTTTGTAGGAGCTCGGAGTTAAGAGGTCTCTTGATACATTTAAAGGGGACACATGGGCTAAAGTCATTGAACGATCATCTCCCGAGTTGAGGGCTGAGAAATGCTTATACCATTGATTGTCTGTTATATGGTTGGGAATTGAAGCTGCCCCTTTCCTACATTCTTTGTTAATTAGGTCCCAGAATAATTTTGGGTCCCTCTGTTTGGAGGCAAGATTGAGTTCTTGCCAGTGTGCCTCGTCCCAATTTCGCCTGGCTTCTACCTGTGCCCAGGAGTACTCTTTCCTTGCAGCCCTGACTGATGGGAGGTCTTTTTTCCTCACCGCCAGAGCTAGTGCAGCCCTCTTTTCTTTACAGTCTGCAGAGTACCAGGGTTTGCTAGGCCTTGTTTGGGCATGCCTTGGGCCCACTTTCCCTGTAGTGATGAAAAAAGAGCTCAGTTGGTCCATTGATTCCTGATAGAATCGATGGTAGTCAAATCGGTTCCCTTCACTGGAAAGCCCCCATAAGTTCTACACTCTTCTGCTCCAATACATGCTTAATATGCTGCAGTTTGTCGGCCTGTTGGGAGATTTTCAGCCATTTAAGGCGCCTATTACAATTGGAGGGGCTTACCTCTCTAGTTGTTAATGCTTGCGGCCGTTGACCAAAGATTATTAATAGCTAGGCAGAGGGGGTATGGTCACTATCTATGGAGGGTTTAACCTCCATATCCTGTAGATCTCCCCATAGACTAAGATCAAGAAGGATATAATCTATTCTAGATGGCGACTTAATCCTATTAAAGGTGTTTGCGCCATTTGGGTCTGATCTTGTCCTCCCATTAGCGGCCCTCAAATTAAATTCCAAGGTGAGGGCATTAATTTGGATGGCCCTCTGTGACCACTTCTTAATGGGAGGGAGACTAAGTGATGGAACAGCCTATTTAGCATCTTCTTCAGTGACACTCAACAGATCTTCTGTACTCAGCCGTTCGTACGTACAGTTGAGGTCCCCCGCTACTATAATATTAGAGTGTGGTGAAATGCCGGAAAGCAGAGATTCCAAAGCTACTATGGTCGGGGATATCTGGGCACTTGCAGAGCCTCTAGCATAGACATTAAATAATTCCAGTGCAGCACTAATAGGTGAACCTTCAATTGACAGATGTAAAATGTCATGTGATGAGCTCTCGTGAACCTTGATTAACCAGTCCAGGGAGATACTAACCCAGATCACAAGCCCCCCCCGAGGGGCGTCCCTTGCCTGAGCTAGTTGCCGGGATAGAGTAGGAAGAGAAACCAGATTTGTGGAGAGATGTTAAACTCCAACAGCCTGATTCATGTACGGGCCGTTTTGCGTGGCCCTAATAGCGATTCATAGCGACTCGCTATTGAGAACACGCAAAACGGCATTCATGTACATTACGGGGAAAAAATAGCGACTCGCACGCGGGCGCTAAATCCGTTAGCGACTAACTAAAATCGCAGAAAAATCGCTATTCCCGGCTACCTGCGTCGGGAATGCGAGTCGCAATCTCGTGCGATCGGGAATGCGACTCGCAATCTCGTGCGATCGGGAATGCGTGCGATCGGGAAAACGGGAAGTCGCTTTTCGAGCACAGTGATGACATCACAACCAGGAAGCAGGCAGTTCCCACCCCCAAACACCACAGTGAGGCAAACCTGCGAGGGAGCAAGTCGGAAAGCAGCAGCTAAACTAGTGATAGCGACTTCACTAACGACTTTACTAGCGACCTAACTGCTGCCATGTCTGAGGAACCTGTTCCTGGCCCCAGCAACAGCGCAGGGCGTAAGAGGAAGCTGAAGTTCTCAGAGCAGGAGCTCGAGAACCTGATAGAAGGGGTGGTGGCCAACCACGACAGACTTTTCGGGATCAACTCCAGGAAGGTCCCAGAGCAAGACAAACGGAGGATCTGGCTGGGAATAGCCTACAGCGTGAACTCCGTGGGTGTGGCCGATAGGTCATTGGAGGAGCTCAAGAAGCGATGGTATGACCTCCGAGGTCGTGCCAAGGAGAGGGTGGTGGAGCGCCTTGGAGAGGCATCGGGCACTGGAGGTGGCAGACCGACAGTCCCTCCCAACACACCCTTGGAGGACCAGGTCGAGAACACCCTTGAGAGGGAGGCGTGCGTTGGCGTCACACCTCTGGACTCCTCCCGCCCCACCCAAGACACCCAAGGTAAGTGGCATGCGACTGCGACCCTGTCCCCTATGACCGTCCCTGACCAAATAGGCTCACTTATTGGCCCTTAGTCATGCCTTTGTTGCGCATCAGGGAATTCCCTGAAGCATTGTGGGAGATGTAGTATGTCCACAATGTAGTAGTACCACAATGCAGCCAGACAGGTTCCAAAGTACGCAAATCCACAGCCATCCAGGGAATGTCACCCAGCATGCATGTAACATCAGCACGTCTGGCAGTCACATGCAACTAATGAGTATCCACTTACCCTCACAGGTGGCGCAGAAAGCAGTGACAGCGAGAGGCTGCAGATAGATGAGGAGGCCCAGGAGGAGGATTCACAACCGGAAACCCAGGCACCAGCCCCTGCCGCTGCAACAACACCAGCAGCCAGGCCCCCCACCGTTGTGGCCCCTGCATCTGCCGTCCCACCCGCAGCCAAAGCCAGGCCCCCCACCGTTGTGGCCTCTGCATCTGCCATCCCACCCGCAGCCAAAGCCAGGCCCCCCACCGTTGTGGCCTCTGCATCTGCCATCCCACCCGCAGCCAAAGCCAGGCCCCCCACCGTAGTGGCCTCTGCATCTGCCATCCCACCCGCAGCCAGAGCCAGGCACCCCACTAATGTGCCTCCAGTCCCTGCCGCACCAGCAACGCCTGCTGTGACACCACCTGCAGCCGGTGCTACGTCATCTGGGCCTGCGACAGCGGCAACACAGCGGCCAGCCACTGTGACAGGCCAGCAGAGCAGGCGTGGGAGTTCTCACCGTCACACCACAGCTCCAATCAGCAGGAGGGGCAATGGACCGCGCCATGCCTGTTTGAGCGTAGAGAGGCGCATGCTCAGGATCCATCAGCGCCAGTCACAGCAGCAAGGTGCCATACAGCTCCAGCTGCACAAAATTGGGCGCAATGTGGCGGGAGTGGGAGACCGCATGGACCGCATGACGGCGGCCATGGGCCGCATGACTGCAGCCATGGAGGCAAACACTGCTGCGATGAGCAAGCAGCGCAGGGCAGCAAGCCGGCGCCACCACCAGCTCATGAGCCGGCTGGCCTCCTACAGCCGGTCAAATTATGTGGCTGCAAATGCCACCTCCCAGTTGTCACGCCGGTCACTCACACAGCAGCACCAACTAGTTCAGTGCTGTGAGGACATCACCAGGGTCCTGGAGCACCTAACCACCGCGGTGACGGCACTACACCCTCCAGCTCTACCTGCCACTGTAGGGGGTGACGATGGCAGTGAGGGGGCTTCAAGCGTCAGCAGCCAATCTGCAACACTAGTCCCGCCACTTAGGCGCAGCACCAGGGCAACGCCTGGTACAGGTGCCCCGGAGGAGGATGAGCCTCAGAGGCGGCTGGGCATAAAGCGCAGGAGGCGCACTTGACTCTGTCCGAAAAACACTGGCACAGGCTGACTATAAGCCTGCCATGTACTTGCACACTGCAGTATGAAGGAATACTGTTGGTTGTAAATAGTTGTACTGATTACCTTTTTCTTGTGAATGAAACAAATATATTTATTTTGCTGCACACATTAGCCTTGTGTGATCATTACATTTTGCATGCAATTGTGATATGTGGGGTGGGGGTAGAGGGTGGGCTAGAAATTGTTCGCTGTGATGTGGTTGCGACGTCTGTGGCCTTCAGCTGGGTTCTCCCCGCGTGCATGGTGCGCATGTGCTGGTGGCCGGTCGTCCCCTTCTGATTCACTGCCTGAGATCTCAACAGGTATCCGGCGCTTGGTTGCAATGTTATGAAGCATTGCACAGACAGCCACAATGCGGCAGCAGGCAGCAGGACTGTAATTAATGGCCCCACCTGTCTTGTGCAGTATACGGAACCTGCTCTTGAGCAGGCCAAATGTCCTTTCTATACAGTTCCTTGTCCGGATGTGCGCAACATTGTAGCGCCGTTGCTGAGGTGTGGCAGGGTTGAGGTAAGGGGTCAGGAGGTATTCCCGTAGGGCGTAGCCACTGTCACCTGAATGAGAGGAGCAGATGTTGATTGCCTGTGCAGCGCAGTGACTTCATTGCAATGTGACATTGTCGACAAAGTGTACTTACCAAGTAGGTGTCCTTCCCCAAACTCTCCCCTGAGCAGTCGTGTGTGGAGTCCGCTGTGCCTGAAGATAAAGGAGTCATGGGTACTCCCTGGGTACTGGGCGACAATGTCAGTGATGATGGTCTTGGCATTGCAGACCATCTGTATGTTGAGGGAGTGGTAGGACTTCCTGTTGCGGTACATATACTCCGTGGCAGCTGGTGGGCAGATGGCGACGTGGGTACAGTCTATGCAGCCGAGGACATGGGGAAAATGGGCTACATTGTAAAATTGAAGTTTTGTCAGGTCCAATTCCTGTTGGCTCGTGGGAAATGTGATGTGGCGGTGGAGCTGGGTGAGCATGGCGTCAACGAAAGTTTGGAGGCAGCGTGACATGGTGGGCTGGGATATCCCCCCAGCAGCCGCTACTATGCCCTGGAAACTGCCGGAGGCCAGGAGGTGCAGGCTGCACAATACCTGCACATGTGTAGGCACCAAATTGTTCCGCCTTGTTGGGTGCTGCATGAGGGGGTCAAGTTCATGTATCAGCCAGATGATCATTTCCCCATTCAGCCTGTATTTAGCATATATATGTTCTCTGGTTTGGCCCAGCAAGGTGACCCGCTGCCGGTAAATCCTTTCCTGCCTCATGCGTCTCCTCCGTGCTGCTCGCTGTAGCCTTCGCCGCCTCACCACCATGTACATTCCTGGCATTGTGGAACGCCTAATGCTGCTGCTGAATGTCCTTATGTGTGATTGGTCAGGCCTGGACCTGTTGGTGATTGGCCAACTGTTTTTCAAATTTTTCTTAATCATGGCTTTTATGGTTACCACCTGCTTTGAGTTGTCCTTAATTTGCGCCGCGCAAAATTGCGATTTTGGGGTTTTCCGCTAATGTATATTTTTCATGAATGCCGATTGAGAATATATTGCATTTCGCTATTCATTTCGCAGAATCCGTGGTTGGTCGCTATTTCCGTATCGCTAATGCTCGACTACCGGGACTCTGCGACTATTATAGCGTAATCGCTATTATATTCGCTATTCTGTGTTTGCGATTTCGCTATTTTGTTCTTGAATGCCGATTCCGTATTTTGCACTGCAATTGCATTTTCGCAGCCATTGCGGGCGCTATTTCGCTTCATGAATCAGGCTGCAAGTCTCTTGAAAGATACAAATCTCGAATTTCTCCACAAAGAAGATTTATAATTTTTAGGTTAGACCTAGCCTCCCCAGATGGAATGTCCCCAATACTGTGTGATAGCAGTACTATTCCGGCCTCGCCATCCTCATCCTGACAAATCCCATTGTGGCTAGGGCAATCTCTGGGCAACTAGCTTCTAGGTTATCTAGGCTAGAATATTCATTTGACCTTGCATCTAGTCATTCCACATTGCTCAAACTCGATCCTCCCCCAGTGCTCCCCGGTGTCTTCAGGCATCCTCTCCCATTGAGGCCCATATAGGGAAACGTCTAATTTGAAAAGAGGAGTACTCTGGAGAGGACCTGCGAAATTCCAGGGCTAGCAGGTTCTCAGCAAGAACTGCATTGGTTAGCAGTAGCTCGATGCGGTCTAGTTTCGAATTACGTGATGTAACCATTCTTGCTCTTAGAATGTCCTCGCGGATTATGGATCTACATCCCCTCACATGCCGTAACCAATGGGTGGCCTTATTGCGGAGGGATTCGCCACTTTCCTATTCTTGGTTAACGGAAGGTTTGGGGACTTTACTCATAAAGACTGTGGCATAGGGTATTTATGATCGAGTTCGTGACTCCCTGTCCCTGGGAGCCCCCGGTTTTGGCAAAGGTGCTTCGGCCCTGAGATGTTTTTACTGACTCGGCATAAGATTTGCTGGGACCAGGGGCTAAGGCCATCAGGGGTGATGGCGTTCCATGGCCTCGCCCCCAGGACAAACTCTGCCACTCCCCACAGTGTAGGCGCCGGGCGTTGGCTTGCTTTGAGCGAGGCGCTGTGACAAAGAAGGTTGTTGGATCGGTGGAGCACAAGATGGAACAGGGATGTTGTCCGTAAGATGTAACATATCAATCGCTTGCCTTAGGGACACTACTTCTTTTAGCAGAGATTCCACTTTCTCCAATAGACCCTCTAATTTTTTTTACAAGAGCATATAACCAGGGTGTCGGTAGTGGCTCAGGGTGTATTTACCACTAATGATGGAGATCCCTCCCCCAAGTGCTCCAACACAACGCGAAGCGATTGGAGCATGGGAGAGAGAAAGGACTGGGCTCATCAGGTGTTCCCTTGGCAAGTGAGGCCTCTGCAGTGGTTAGGTGGGGGGGAGGTAATTTTGGGAGAGGTAAAGTCAGGTGGAATATCAAAACCTCACCTGCTGAACTGGGAGAGATGGGGTTGATAGGTTGTACAGACTTTTTTTAAACATTGAGGGACTTGATCTGTGAATCACTAGCTGGAGCCTCCTCCTGGCAGTCTAGGCCAATACCGGGTACAGGGTTATTATCTCCTAGAATTGCCTCACATTCCTTGACTAAAGTCTCAATTCTATCTAGAACGCAGTTGCTTGCTGCATGGGTTACCTTTTTTACCTTTTGCCTTTCTTATTCGCAGTACCCCCCCCTCCATTGCCTTCCTTTTACCCATTAGTGATCAGACAGTTGGTAATACTTATGACAAGGAGCAATGCTAACAATCAGAGACAGTATTGTGATTTAAAACAGTTATATTGAATTTATGTATTCAGGGAGGCCTGAATACGTCCTGGTCGCTTGCGCAGGGACAGGTCGCGCAACGACAGCGACTCAGACACACACCTCGGGATAGTAGGAAGTGACGTGCACGAGCACCAGCCTTCCTTTTATTCAGCCCCGCAGGCCACGCCTGGCCTGCGGATGTAGGGGTGCGTGTACGTGCTTAAACTAGCACGTTACAGCACCACATCCCTATCCAACTATATAAAATTTCACAGCGTCTAGACATTGGATGTAACAAGACATAAAGTTCAAAACAAAACTGCCTCTGTACTTGCATGTCCCTTGGTGGCATCTTCAGGGCCTCAGCAAACAGGCATAGTCCTTTAACTTCTGACTTGGTGGCGGATTAGGTCGTAGGTTGTATCTCTGGGTGTTGCCCCTGCCACGTTCCATGGTGTGGGGTGTGTCTCTGATGGTATTTGGCACGGCGGGGGATACACAATCCGGCTCAGGTCTCTCCGTCGGGGTCCCTGCTGAAGGGTTGCTTTCGTCCTCATGGGTCGTAGCTACAGGTGGTTCACTGTTGTCGTCCGTCGTTTCCAGACTTGGTCTCGGTCCGGGGTTTAGCACTTTAAACCAGGAGGTGTTTCGCGATACTTACTCTTCACCCCTCCTTGCAGTAATCATAGTGCCTTTTGTGGCCGTTATGGTCCAAGTGCCTGGTTCATAGCGAGTTTGGAACTTCCCTCCAGGGCGCCTGTTTCGTATATTCACTCGAGCCCCCGGGCATAACCGCCTTGGTGTGGCTCTCCGGCGTCCGCTCGCTCACTGGTTGTTTTGTCGTCTCCTTTCCTGGGTATCGTCTGTGTTGGGCATGTCCTGCAGCGCCCCCGGGGCAGTGGGAAGGAGGTCTCTGCGTTGCCCTTGGAACATGAGCGTCCAAGGGCTCCTCTGTGTGGTGCAGTGAGGGGTTCCCCGATATTCCCGTAGGAAATCATGTAGCCTCTGTTCGGGTTTAGCTTGTTCTACCACCGCTATCCGGAACATCTTATTGAGGGTCCGCATGAATCTCTCTACTTCCCCATTGGCCTGGGGCCACTGGAGTGTGATGCGTCGGTGTATGATGTCCCGGGCCTTGAGGAATGTGGCAAACTCCGCCACCCGGAATGGCAGTCCATTGTCGCTCCGTATTTCCTCAGGGTATCCGAACATGGAGAACATCTTCTCTAGCACCGGACCTACGTGTGTGAACGCAGTGGAGATGACCTTCTCGACTAACGGGTACTTGGAGTAAGAATCGATGGCCACCAGTGTATGTCCTTCCCCCGGGAAACTTCCAAAATCTATGCTGACCTTGGTCCATGGAGTCGTGCATGCTTCTTCCGTGATTATTGGGGCAGGTCTCTCAGGATCACTTGTCAACTGGCAAGACATGCAGCTCTTCACGTAGTCCTAAACCATTGTTTCCAATTCAGGGACCCACACCTTCTCCCTCATGCGTGCCTTAATTTTCGTCGTACCTTGGTGGCCACCATGGGCAAGTTGCGTGGCCCGGTACCCGCAACGGGCTTGAGGCGGATCTCTCTGGGACCCTTTTTGCGCCGGACCACGTGGTCGGTGTCGCACGGCATCTGCACGTTCCACCTTGATAGTTTCAGTCTTCACTGGGGTTTTATGTAGGGCCTGTTCCATGGGCGTTGCTCTGATGTTCGAGAGCTTGTGGGATCTGGCCAAGATAAGGATGTCTTCTAGTGAAATCCCTGGTTTGCGTAGGATTAGTCCTCTCAGTGTCTTGTCCCGGCACCCCTGAATGATCTGTCTTCTTATGGCCCTCGGTTGATCCTCGTCGGTGGAGCTGGCTAGCTCCCTGACGCGGGTGTGGAACTGATCCATTGACTCACCGTCCCGTTGTCGTGCTTGGCCCAATTTGAATACTTCAAAGTCCACGTTCAGCTGGGGATCGAAATGGCCGTTGAAGGCAGCGACCGCTGCGTCGTAACTGTCTGCTGCTCCTGTATTAGGTAGGTGTTTGAATAGTCTAAAGATCTCATCCCCCGCGTAGTGAAGTAATAGTGACCTCTTCACAGCATTGTCCGTTTCTCTCATGACTATGAAGTAATTCTCCAGCCTCTTGAGCCAAATCTTCCACCGCGGCGAGGTGGTGGACGGGTCTATCGCCTCACTGAATGGTGGCAGCACCCCGGCTGCGGCGTGCTGAAAAGGGATGTTGATGACGGGCGCTGGTGGATCACCGTCCCCCATGATTATGGAGTCTCTATGGGTTGGTGAGGTGCGCCCGGAGGATCTTCTGTCCCCTTACTGGTCGCAGCGGCGTGCGTTCTTTCCTGTATTCCCCTTCTTTTCCCGCTCTTTTGTGGCACCACGTGGCAGCTGCGCACCTTACTACAGGTCCGCCTCGCGTTCAGTGGGCTGCCGGCGGTGTGAGGGTCGCGTACTCCTCTGGGGTCCCTAGCCAGACTGCCTGCTCGCCGATGTCTTCCTCTTCCACGATGCAGCAGCGTCCTCCAGGCCTACCTCGGGCCAAAAACGCGTTGCACGCGAGATGCGTGAGACTTCGCAGGGTGTTTCCCGCCGCTCACGCGAGATGCGTGAGGAAAGGTAGGGAGCGGCAACGGCCGCGGACCACGCAGGATGCGTGACGGATGGCAGCCAGTCGCACACAGCGGGGCAGTCGAGGCAGCAGCAGTGGCGTCCTCACCGCCCACGAAGCAGAGGTGGGGAGGATGCCCAGGCCCAGGCAAGGGGGGCAGAAGGGGTGAAGGAAGGAGCACGCCGGCTCCAAGGGTGCAGGCACTGCGGCCCGGGGACACGCGGCAGGTTCCGCGGACGGGAGCGGGCGGCTCCGGCCGACCTCCGGTGCACGGGCGAGGGTTGGGCCCCCTCCGCTCGTCGCCAATGTTGTGTTGGTGTGCGTTGGGGCCTTAGTACGTCCTGGTCGCTTCCGCAGGGGCAGGTCGTGCAACGACAGCGACTCAGACACACACCTCGGGATAGTCGGAAGTGACGTGCACGAGCGCCCGCCTTCCTTTTATTCAGCCCCGCAGGCCACGCCTGGCCTGCGGATGTAGGGGTGGGTGTACGTGCGTAAACTAGCGCGTTACAGCACTACAGGAGGCAAAACAATATATATGTATATATATATATTTCGATCACATTAGTTGAATTTCATTTATCCCTTTAAAACTCTCTGGTGATTTATTCCCAAAATGCTGTCTTTTCTTCACTTGATTTTCAATCCATTTATAGTCATTTTCGTTTTACGTGAAACAGGCGTCCTTTGACGTTCTTCTTTTTTATTATTTGTGATGATTACTTTATTATTATTCAGCGTTTTTGCAAGTATATTGGTATATACCCGTGTTCCTTCTTTTCATTTTTTGGCACAGTGATGAGCAGCCTTTTAAATAAATGCTGAAGATGACTCGATCCACACAATTTCTGCTCCCTGTTGAGTTTTTGTTGCCTTTTCAGTTAGATGCTAGAGATGTGTTGTAGAGGTTTACAGAGACTTCTTTAAATAATTTGCTGTTATAAATGCACATGAAGCCCCTCGTCCTGGTTGAGACCTCTCGGATTTAGAGTCCTGAATGTTACTATGTGTCTGGACTCTTTTTGTCGCAGGACTATTTCCCTTTTTTTTCCTCTCTCTTATTGCGTAACTTGTTTGTTGGCATAGAATCTTAGGTTTTCCCACTTGCTGTTGTGGGCCGTTTCCATGTGTTTAGCCATGGCATTTGAGTGGTTGTTGTTTTTTGGTGCTCGTATGTGTTCTTAGATTTTTTTCCGAACTGCGCACGTTGTGCTGCAGATGTATTTTAGTTTGCACGGGTATTCCACAATATATATGATACATTTGCTCTTGCAGGTGATATGTTGTTGAATTTTCCACTTGCTTCCTTTTTTGATATCAATTTCCTGTCGTTGTACTCCAAATTTGCACGCTTTTCCCTGTTTGCATGGCCAAAACCAATCTCTTTTCATCCATGTCGATGCTTGTGACTCCTTAAAATGACTGTGAGTTAGTTTGTCTCCTATGTTCAATGCTCGTTTATACGTGATGTTGGGATGGTCACCTATTATTTCAGACTGCGCAGGATCCAATTGTAAAATGCCCCAATGTTTCTTGATTATTTTTGTAAGACTTTTTGTTTCCGCACTGTATGTTGTTATTAGCCTTATTTTCTGAGCATTTTGCTGTGATGTTTGTTTCAGTTTCTTTTGATTTTTTAGTATTTCACAGCGTTTTTATTTTACCACCCTCTGCAGGCTTTTCTCAATATTCTTTTGTGGGTATTGCCTTTTTTGGAATCACACTTGTGCTTCTGGACTGTGCTTGTTCCCTTTGGCTTCGCTGCAGCACCCAAAAAAATGCTGACTAGCACCTATGATTTGTGACAGCTGGGCAAGCTGGCTGAGATGTGGGTGTCCTGGAGTGCCCACAGCGACCCAGAAGCAAAAATGAAAGATGGTGGTGTTTTGGGTTGACATAGGACACTTCAAAATTATTTTAAAAAAAAGTGAATTATGAGTGAGCGGCTGAAGTCGCCTATTGATTAGTCAATGCTCAGGGAAGGAGAGCCACATAATACCTTGTGGCCTTTTAAAGAAATATTTTCTTACCGGTTGTGCCCATACAAGAGGAAGGGACCACAAAGCATTTTTGTTTACTGTTGTGGTGGGCTGCAGAATATTCAGGAGCTACCCAGGAAAATGAAAAAAAAACAGTAAGTCTCCAGAGTTATTATATCCATGGCCCTAAGAGAGCTTACCCTATTATTTTAATGCACTCCTAGCTGGAGCTCTATGCTCTTCAGCTGGAGTACACAGCCCACAGCCTTGTGGTTGTTTTTACGTTTGTGTTTTGATAGCTAAAACATTATAAAAGAAAGACTCAGAGACATGTTGGTTTTATTTTCGAAAACTGACAAACATGTTCCTGATGATCTCTTTTAACATTTTTTCCATCACAAAATGCAATCATAATGACTATATTAAAGGAAACAGTCAAATAGATGTTTTTTAACTTTTATTAATCAAAACTTTATTAAAGATTTTTATATTAATCAATGTTTTTTGAACATTGCATTGTGGGAATTACTGACATATCAATATGATTAGAAATATTGGTGATTTTCAGACAAAGAACTGAAATGAAAAAAATAATTTATAAAGTGCAACAATCACTGCAGTGCAGAAACCAAAGTAAGAGCTGTAGGGGTAAAATAGGGTGAGACCTGCTTGAGCAAAAGAGGGACACAATGTGTGGTTGGTACCCGCAGAGAGGATTTTGTTGGGTGCAAAAATGTCTAAGCATAGATGGGACTAATCTGTTGCTTTCCCGTAGATAAAGTAAGGATTAATTGCAGTTCTGTCAAAATGCTCAGACAATGGAACAGGCCGTTGTCTCCTGACATGACATAGCTAGCATTCTAGAGCAGGATGTTGTATATAACCATTAGTAAAAAGAAACCTGTAATGGATTGGTGGTCGGGCATGTCTTCGATCAAGAAACAAGTAAAGATTTATTTTTAGATCATTTCCACCGACTGCATTGAAATTAGTTTTGCTTACTGGAGAGAAGGTTTTTCCTAGTCTGCAGAACCTGAGCAGAGGGAAGGCAAGTGTTCTGTGTTGGGCTCTAGAATGCAGGACGAGGGGTGGGGAAGAGGGTTAAGAGAGGGAGAGCAGGTGTGAAAGGGAAAGACTGAATGGATGCTGGTGCTCTGAGGTTGCAGAGTCCCTCGGTGTTTCCTCACTTCCCAATGTTCGCAATACTCACGGCGCTTTAGCCAATTTAAAATGGTGGTGAATGCTGCATGTCATTCTTGACATGAATGCCCAATGCAAAAGGACTCCCCTGACATTGCGCGTCATTGCTGACACGTCCATGCTGATGTTCCATGGCGTTGGGGGTGGAACGGAACTCCGCAGAATCACACAGAGTTTTTATGTTACTTCACAGGACTCTGTGAAGTACAAAGCTGTGAGCTCCGCCCACCCCTATTTATTACTTACAGATCTTCGGACTCAGTGGGGATTGTGTAGAAATTTAGGATCAGTCTGATCAAATCCTCTGTAACCTATTGTAAGTGGAACTCCTACGAAGTGTTTTATCACAAGTCAAACTGCAGCATTTTGAACAACTAGAAGTTTCTTAATCAAGTATTTAGGAATGCACAGATAAAGATTATTACAATAATCAATCTCAATCCTTGTAGTAATCAAGTCATTGACTACCATATTTTTTTCCATTAAAGGAAGGAGCTTCAAACACTTTGTCAAAGATGTAATCAAATAAAAAAAGGTCTTGAAACTATGGTAACCTAGTGATGGAATCTAAATCGTTTTCAAACTCTACCTCACAATTCCTAGCCTCATCTGTTGGGGGAGGGGGCTTAGTGAAATATCCTAGCAGTATAACTTGTTATCTAAATTAACTGTAACTCGCACCCTCGCCATGCACTGCTAATTACCCCACAGATTACAATAGCCATGACATAGTCTATAATATAATTGTTAGACCTGACACCCTTGCTGTGGTTTTTCCCCCTAACTTTTTGGCTTCTCCCTCCTGTTTCCAGACTTCGTTTTTGCTGGCTTTAGGATTCTGCTCACTTACCACTGCTAACCAGTGTTAAAGTGTGTGATCTCTCTCCTTAAAACATGTGTGAATTGGCTTATAACCAATTGGCATATTTCATTTACTTGGTAGTCCCTAGTAAAGTAGGACTACCTGTGCATAGGGCCTGTAAATTAAATGCTACTAGTGGGCCTGCAGCACTGATTGTGCCAGCCTGTGTGTGAAGTCCTAATCTGCCATTTCAACCTGGCAAAGTAAACCTCTTTCCAAGCCCAAACATTCCTTTTTAGTACTTATAAGAGCATTCTTAGAGTAGGCTCTGGATAGCTCAGTACTCAGAGTGCAGTGTATTTAAATAGTGGAACATGTACTTTGTAGTTTTACATGTCATTGTGATGAAAAAAACATACATTTGTTTTTCACTACTGCAAGGCCTACCTCTCGCATAGGCTAACATTAGAGTTACCTAATTACATCTAATAAGTGATAATTTCCAAATGAAAACATGTAACCAGTTCAGGCTTTGTGTTATTTTATAACTGAAATTTAAATTTCAATTTTGAAAATTACAGTTTTAAAAAGGTTGGCATTTTCTTGCCCTAATCTTTTGGTACATGCAACCTGCCTCTAGGTCACATGATGGGTGTATTTGACAATTGGGATTTGTTTATTCCTCCTAGACAGCCACACACCATACGGAGCATAGGTGTTCTTGAACGGGCAATCGCTGAGAATATGGAAGAACGGAGCATAGCACAACCCCACTTACACATGAATAATCTATGTACTGCCTCCACATTCCCTGTAGTTAGTCTGCAGCCATGGCATAGAAGGTAGGGCACCTGTGCATTTCAAAGCCAAGCTTCTAGAAACTCTTCAACTTCAAAGGCATAATTGAGCATGAATATTAGACCTCAGCCATCAACATCTCAGTACCCTTTTTGGACTGTGAATACTCTCCCAGGAATATAAACTGCTGTGTTGCTGAATGGACTGCCACTCTGCTGGACTTCTGCTCTGATGGACTGCTGCTCTGCTGACCTGCTGCCTGCTGCAATCTTACTTGGGTGAGAAGGACTGGAACTGCAAATGCAAAAGCCAGGACCCAGAATAATTTCAAGGGCTAGTTGACTGGTCTTCTGGATTGAGCCTCAGAGACAAAAGGGTCAAGCAGCCTTGCCCCCACCACCTGGACTCTTCCATCTCTGTGAGTCTACCCTGTTAAGTGGTACCACCCCATTCCAGGACCTTTGGGAATTGTGTCTAAGGTGCTCTGCCATCCTCTGTGCATCCAGCAGACCTTGTGCATCTTCTCTACTGCGTTATGCAAGGCCAAGCAGTACCAATATATCTGTACCGCAATGTGAATCTTTCCCATTGCATAAATCTGTCACCTCTTTGGAACTGCCGCTGCTCAATGCATCCTTGTGGCAGGTATTCACATCCCTCGCCTACGGCAGCCTCAAGGACAACACCGGACTCCACATTGCAGTCCTGCAGCTCCTCGGAACTGAAGCATTGCCCCAACTACACAAACCATTCTCAACACCGGAATTCGCATTGGTATGCCCACGTTGATGAGATTCTTGATGTTGCTGCAGGACTTCGCATCGCAGCCTCACTGCATCTTAGGACCGATGCATCGAGAAACCAGGATATAAGATTTTCAGCGGGCATAACTGGGTCCCTGTGCCAGCCTCCTCTCCATCATGGTCAACCTGAACTTGTGACTTTGTATGAGTCCATTGCAGCGAAATACCCACAGTTGGAGATTTGTGCTATTTGGTACTATTTCACATAAATATGAAAGAGTACATAGCTACGGTTCTACTGCTTGAATTTTTGTCATTTTGTTTTGTTTTATTTTCTAAATATTACTCCATTGTTCTAATCTGATGTGAGTTCCTTTCTGTGTGGTATTTTCACTTTATTACTGCTGGAAGTGTTGCACAGATACTGTACACCTTTTCGCTAATTTAAGCCTGATTGCTCTGTGCCAAGCTACCAGAGGGTTGTGCACAGGTGAATTTTGGATGGGCTTGTGCCTCACCCTTTCTAAGGCTTGTGGTACTGCTTGACCAGGGTTCACAACCCAGTAAACCAACAACTCAATGCCTCACATTCATTGATAACATCACTACTACATTTGAAAAATCATTATTGTTGACAACACTGTGCATGGTGGGGGCACGAGGCATAGTTATTTACGAACATGAGAAAGAACTATAACCAGTACATTTTAGTGTTTTTTAGTTTAATAATGTTACTGTAACCCTTGGTTATTTCAGTGAATATATGGAAATTGTATGAACAATTAATAAAAATGAATAACAACAAAATTATTAATACGAATAATACTATCAGACACTGAAAATTAAATAGATAGATAGAAAGATAGACAGATAGAAAAACATAAAGGACATTATAATAAAAAAGAAGTAATTATTTATTTGAAAACAATTTAAAATAACAAAAGAACAATAACAATTAAAATAACTTAATAATCCTATCTAAGCAATAGTAAAGAAAGTGTGGACTGCAAATAAGTTAGATTTACTAGTCACACTCCATTGTAAAGAAAAACAAGGTAATCATTAGACTTTGGCTGCATCAAATTTGCTCTTCCCACTCACGCATAAGCAAAATGAAGTTAAATATTGAATTTTGAAAGGGCAAAAATACTAATTCCACTCCAATATAAGTAAAAGTAGAGAAAGTGTTAGACTTTGGAGTGGCCAAATCTAGTATTCCCACACCAAGGTAATGAAAAGTAGGGAATGAGTTAGACTCAGGAATGGACAGATTTATCCTCCCAACTACAATTTTTTTTATTGAAACCTTTAAATATAGACTTGAAAAAGATTAACTCATATTTTAAATAATACAATTATTTATTCAATATAAAATAGATACAATTAGATTAAAAAAAAGAAATGGAAATTGTATATTCAAAAACATTTGCTAAAAAAATTTAAACTTTTTTTAAACACTCTCCTTCCAAATACCCTAAAAACAAAATTCAACAATAGAAATTGATTAAAGTAAATAAATACCTAAAAACCTAAATAATATGATAAAATGAAATATCTTTAACATTAAATTAATCAATGGATAAAACAACAGAAATTAAAACAATTAAAACATATTACAATTATTATGCACTTTAATCATTAAATAAACTGGTCAGCCAATTAACAATTGTTAACAATTAGAAAACAATTACAATAAAATGTAATTAATTTATTGATGTGCACAATTATCAATTAAAAAACCAAATGACATAAACAGTATTAATAAATGACAAGAAATAATTTGCTTAATGGGCCAAACCTACCCTCTATATGTAAATGAATAAATTCATGTGTTGATCTGTTTTTGACAAAATCCAGAGAAAATTCAGCACGCATTACTCTTTGTTTTTCGTCTTCAGGGGACATAAGCATTTTTGCTCCACAGTCTGTCTCCTATACTACAAGGAGGACTTCTTCACTAGAAGCACTAAATTCTATAGAGAGTATCTTTATATACCACGTGTGTGTGCTTTGCTGAGGTCACTGATATGGGAAAAACCATAAACCAGGCCCACACTGTGTACACTTTACCTCATGTTTGTGGGTTTGAGTTCCATGGGGTAACCCTATCCAATTTTGCAGTAGTTTCTGTGTAACACATTGAAATAAAATGAAATACCAGTATTTGTAAAGCGCACAGATACCTCCATAGAGGTGTCCTGGCGCTGGGGGCCATTGGGAAGATTATGCAAGCTATTACCCAAAGTCACATGGTGCTGTGCTAACCTGCCACCGAGGCAGGTTTTTTAAACGTGAAATAATACGTTTTTTATTTATGTTTTTAAGAACAAATTGTGGGGTGGAAATTAACTATCATTATTTTAGGAATACATTTTTATTATTCATATTTTAACTAATATCTTATCATGTAACTTGTGTAAATAATATTTATTTGAATAACATTTTCATATATGTGTTTTATACTTTGTTGAAGTATAGGGTAGGATGCAACTCAAGTTATAATAAATTTAAATATAGGTAATTATTTTATAAACATTATGTTATTTGTTATTGCACGTGTTCATTGTGTTGTGTGAGAAGAAAACGGCCCAGACAATAAATCTCGGACAAGCATAAGACATTACAAAAAGAGTATCTACCACATAAGTACCAATCCCAATATGGTGGAATTACACTCGGCCGTAGCTAGCACCGAATTCCAAAACAAGGTATACATCATTAGACAAAGGTTCAACGACCCTTGCGTAAGGAGATTAGTGCATAAATGAGGTGATACGACGATTATATTGCAGTTATCTAGCAGACTAAAATCTATGACACACCGCTCGTAAGGAATGTATAGTATTACAAATTTCCTGTCATGATTAAAATTGGTCTAATAAGTGATATGTAGGCACTGCCAGTGTTGAGCAACTGCCAGCTCTATTGTAGCTTTCCATTGATCCTGTTAAACTCACAGGGATAAAATGCAATATGTTTTGTGATGGTAATTGGCCCTAGATACCGGAAGGCCAGTAAGGAAAATTAGAAACAACAGATATTGGGCAGCTAGGGGCTCAGAACAAGAAGATTGGGTGCAACACACTGCATGCAAATCACCCAATGAGGAGAAAAGGTGTTGCCAGATTATTAAGATAGGGGTCCTTAAGTATACTTTGTAAATATTACACAGCAAGAGAAAGCTATAGTACAAGTTTATGAGTGAAGGGGATTATATTAAATATATACCCTCTTGTTTAGATCTTCCCCGCAGTGCAAAACATGTGAAAGGATAACTCACCTTTAACAGGTCTAACAGAGGTTCATTTGATTCAATGGTTGACATTCTTTATAAATTACAGTGGAAGATGAGGAATGTCTAAATGTTGATCTGTTTGCAGTTTGGCTTACCTATACCTACTGCTTGAGTGGCTGGTTTGAATGTGGGCCAAATTGGTTAAGTGAATAAAGATCATTTACAGGAACAAGATAACATTTGCAACACAGTTGGATGTGTATATGTGTTTGGTATTGAGTGGGTCATTGAAAAAAAACTGTGGAGCCCTTGCTAGGTGATACACGTGCCACGGGAAAGGGGCCTATGCAAAATATGGCAATGGATGTAATATACTGATGTCTCTTTGTAAATATGTTTTCTTTTAGATAAAGAAAGGACTTGTTAATCGTGCAGATTTGTTTTGTTATATCTCAGAGAAAAAAAAAGTATGAATTACATGTCTAGAGAGAAATATAAACATCTGAATATTTGGTAACTTTAGCATCTATATATCCCGATATAGGTTCCAACGATTCATTTATATTGAGTAGAGAGAGTACAAATTACTGTCTTGAAGAAGGTGGTTATAATTGGTTTAATACCACCGAGATGCTTTGACACTCACCTAAACCAAAATTTGGAGAACATACCGGCACAATAGATGAGAGATATCAATCATGTGGCTGTATTGATTGTTTGAACAAATTAGCTGATGATTTTGTGACATAGCACACTGTCTCTTGTGTGTTTTACCTCTCCCTCTATTTTATGGTGTGGATATTTAATCATGATGTATCAATTTTTATATTAATCTCTGTTTATAATCTTACTGTAGTTTTATAGATTGGCATTGGAACTTTGTACAAAAGAACACCTGTTTCAATTAAGCATTATGATCCAGCATTAAATGCCACAAAGAGCCCTCAGATCTTCACAACAGTTTCTTATGGCAATTCCTAAGTTTTCCAGCTCCTGATTAGGAGGCCGCTCTTTTCAAGTGCTGGCCGCCCATTTATGGTATTGTCTGCCTTTGCCGCTTAGGCAGGTCCAGGATTTGCTCTCTTTTCAGAAACAGTTGAAGACCTGGTTGTTTCAACAATAACAGTTGATAGTGCTTTTTCGTAACATGGTTGTTTTTTTCTTTTTCTCTGTTTTTTCTCTGTCTTGTGGTCTTTAGCGCCAGGACACTCTGTGGAGTAGTCGTGTGTTTTACAAGTACCCTTTTACATTACATTATATATATACTTTTTATAAGATTTATGATCCTGTGGCAATATGTATTCCTGCTGATGTGGTCATATGTATGGAAATGTGAGTTGGCATTAATTGGTGAAGTTTGCAGTAATTGTGATATGAGTGTATGTGGTTGTGAAAAGTCAGAAAGCCAAAGAGAATATTTGCTGATTCATTTTGTTTACAAACTTATATTTTTTATTGTTTACTATATTTTTGAAATAATTTTGTAAGTGTTGAAGAGAATGTATTTGTTTCTAATGTTGCACTGACTGGAGTGGGTATAGTAAATTTGATCTCTCTGCAATCCAACACTATCTCTGCTGTCACACTGACTGGAGCAAGAATAGTAAATTTGGCTCCTCCACAATGTAACATTTCCTCTAATATTGCGATGCTTGAGTGAGAATAGTAAATACGACCCCTCCACAATTCAAAACATTCCCTACTTTTCCAGTGGCTAGAATAGGAATAGTATATTTTACCTTTCCTTAATCCAACACTTTCCTTACTGTTGCACTGACTGGAGTGGGAATAGTAAATTTGTTTCCTTCGCAATCCAACAATTTCCTTAATGGTGCACTGAGTGGAGTGGTAACAATACATTTGACCCCTCCGCAATCCAATATTTTCCCTACTGTTGCACTGATTGGAGTGGGAATAGTAAATTTGACCCCTCCGCAGTTCAACACTTTCCCTACTATTTCAGTGGTAATACTTCATTTTACCCATCTGCAGTCCATCACTTTCCCTCCTTTTCCAGTGGCTGGAGTGGGAATAGTATATTTTACCTCTCCGTAATCCAACAATTTCCCTACTGGCGCACTGACTGGAGTGGGAATAGTAAATGTGTCCCCTCCGCAATCCAACACTTTACACACTGCTGCTGTGAATGGAGAGGGTATAGTTAATTTGACCTCTTTGCTATTGAACACTTTCCTTAGTGTTGCTCTGCCTGGAGTAGTATATTTCACCTTTCTGCAATCCAACATTTTCTGTACTGTTACACCTACTGGAGCAGGAATAGTTAACTTTACCTCCCCGCTATCCAACAATTTCCCTAGTATTGCACTGAATGGAATGGGAATAGTATATTTTAAATTTCCACAATCCAACACTTTTTCTACTGTTACACTGATTGCAGTGTAAATAGGAAATGTCTCTTCTCCGCTATCCACCACTTTCTGTAGTGTTGTACTGACTTTAGTGGGTATAGTATATATTACCTCTCCACAATCTAAGACTTTTGCTATTGTTGCAATGAGTTTGTCGGAAATAGTAAAATGTATCCCTACACAATTTTAATAAGTACTCTACTGTTGCAGTGACTGTATTTGAAGCAGTTTTTCAACAGTTGCAATGTATCCATACTCACTCAGGGGTTTATTTAGTTGTCGGGCGACCCTATCACGGAAACGGGACCGACCGACCTCTGGAGGGAGTTCCTAACCGTCTAATTATAGTGCTACCATTCCTCTATGGAAACCAGCCGTAAACACAAGCTCCCATAGAGGAATGGGAGTCTGTGTTCATCTCTGCACCCTGTGGGAGGAACCTCAGGGTGCCTGCCACAAGGTGCAGGGATCAACTAGGTGGCACCTATGGTGCCCCCTCGGCCCCCATTCGGAGGCCAAAAACAGTCGGGGGCCCTGCTACGTGACCCTAGACATCCTTTCTGACAGGGTTTCCATGTCAGAAGGGCCAGCACGGAATCCCTGCTGGAAACCATGCATCGTAATCCAGAGGTGGAAATACCTTCCATTTGGTTACGGGCCAGTCTCTGACTGGCACACAGGATCCTGTAGCCCTTCGAAGCCAGCAGGAATAACCGGCTGGTTTCAATTCCGATCGACTATATTGTACTCAGGCGGATGGATTTGAAACCGACGATCTCGGATGTAAGGCCTCCGACCTTGCGTTGGAGGTATTACGACCGAGATCGGAATCAGGCCCTTAGTACAACGCATTTCCTGCTTTTGTATAAATTGTAGTAGGAATAGTATATGTATTAAATATAACATTTTATTATTTATTTTATATTGTTAGACTTTATAGTTTTATGTTTTTGTTCATTAAAATTATGATAATTATATGATAATTAATTGTTTTAATGTGTAAAATATTTTTAGTAAATTGTGAGGTCTTTATGTTCTTTACTTATTATATTAATTAAAATGGCTTCGTTTGAAATATTTTATGTTTTTGGTATATGTATTTTTATAATTGTATGTGATAAAATGACATTATTTTAAAAATTCTGAAATTATGTTATAAATTAAAATTCTCAGTAGAATAATAGTTTTTTAACTAGATATATGAATATATATATATATGGCGGACTGGTGCTGGGCTAAACTCTAAATAAAGAAAAATTTGCACCTTCTTGGGTCTCGCTGGTTCCTGCTTGTTCGTGTGGCTGTCTGTGCTGCGCTTGCCGGCTTTGGGAACTAAACATACCTCATATATATATATATGAGTAAAACTTTTTTTAAATAAGTTTAAATGTTATATTCGCTATACATTAAATCTATTTTATTTTTATCAAATTCTATTTAATATTTAAAAATGTACATTTATGTATATTTAAAAAACGATATTTAACACCTTGACCGCGGCGCCGTAGCCGCGCCCTGTGCTGGACATTCCAGAACAGGGCGCGGTCGTGACGGAACCGTTCCATCATCAGCACAGCTCAGCCGTGACTGATGACGGAACGGTTCCGTCACCAGCATCGAAGGGGTTAATACATTGCTAATTATAACAACAATATATATTTTTAATGTTTTTGTGTAGGTATAGGATGACGATTTTGACAACACTATTTTTTGTCACAATATTTTGGTATTGCAATATTTTTAGAGGCGATTCTTTGTCAATGAATCTTCTGCGCTGGCGCACAATTGGCTGCCTAGCGCCAACGCAGACACCCTTGCACCGTAGTAACAGGGATGGTTATTTTTGTGCAAGAAGGGACTACTTCCTGCATGAAAATAATAATTAATGGTGTTTTCTCCTTTTATAGAAAGAGCAGAAAACATTGAGAAATAAAGGTATTTATCCTCATTGTGTCACTGTAATGCCTCCCATGGGGAGGCATTAGAATCTGACATATTTCTAGGTTTATGAAATCTTGAAAATCTGGGAATGTGTCAGAGTCCATGGGTTTTGCGTGAGAGCACTCAGAGAAACACCCGTTGAATGCCCCTATCATGCAGAGTAATGCATGAAAGGGGACCATATTTACAAGGTCATGAAAAGCTATGCAGGGTTGCTTTGCATGGCTCAGTATTGTGCGCCACTGATGCCTAGAAAGCATCCACCATGAATAGTGGCAAAAACAATTAAACGGACAAGGAATAACAACAGGAACATCATTATGTGAGTTTAAACTGTAAAGAATAAAATCTACTTAAATCAAGATCACATGGGTGAATGTGTACCCTGAGTGCCCAGGCTCATTACCAGTCATGAAAAGGAAGAAATTCAGGCCAGCTCTCTGCACACCGAGTTTAGCTTCAATAGCAGGAATTGTGGTACTAAGGCTTGGGGCTAAGTGATCTGTTCAGGGGAGTGTTGTTCAAGTGTATGATATTGTGGGGTTAGCCTTGGCATGCATGGATTGTGGGACAAAGGTTAGGCTACTGGACGGTCACTGCACAGAGGTGACGCTTTGGCATCAGGCCTTTCAAAATGAGCGCTTTTCATTGATAAGCATCTACAACACACTCAAGATCATAAGTATAAGGAGTGTGTTTGATTCTGTATGTTGACAAGATTTTAGGAGGCTAACTATCCCATTATGTATTACAGATTACCAAGTAGTAACACCAAGAAGGTGCTGAATTTTTATATCATTAGAAAGAGTGGTATCAGCAGTTAGATTTCTGGTCCTTAAGAAAAGCCATAGGGTTCGGCTTGAAACATGTAGACCATTAGAAAGGCAGGGATATGATCACCTACACCTTATATTTTGCCCTGTAGTTTACCAGTACCATCTGGAGGCCAGAATAAAATAGCGGTTACCTGCTAGGCAGGTATTTTTTCACTTTTTACATAAGACCCCCTACTCCTATTTCCATCATTTAGAATACATCTATGAAGGCTCCCACATAAATCGTAGGTCACAGAATGCCCCATTCTGTTGCAGAATGGGATGAACTCAATGATGAAGCATACCTTCAAGGTGTAACCCTGGTGGGTGAGTATTTCCTTTTTCGTGTGGAGGGAAAGTCCATGTGAAGCGGACGCGCTCTATTTCTTTTTTGAGTATTTGTGTACCACTTAAATTACAGTAACACAGTGAAGACACCACATAAAAGACTCCACACCAGTTTAGTAAATTGGAGAATATTTATCTGAGCAAAACAAACCCAAAATGACAAAAATGAATAAGTGGAAATTGAGCTACAAACTTTTAAATATTACATTAAAAAGTAGTGCTTAGAAGTCAATAGCACTAAACGGTTACTTGAGGTCATGCTAGACCGGGGTAAATCCAAAGTTCATGCAAACTGCATTTGAAGGCAGGCAGATGCCAGACGCACGAAGGCCCAGTGAAAAATTATCTTGTCCGAAGCATCGCCAGCGTCGAGGACTAATAGCGTCGGTCCCCATTCACGCATTTGGGTCATTGCATCCGAGAGAAGCCTTGCAGTATCTGTTTATGGTAGTGGCGCTGCCTCAAAATCATACTTCACTGTCAGTGTGTAAGTATTGGCACTGTGTTGAACTCGAGCCTCACAGTTAGTGTTGATGGATCAACACTGCATCGTAGTAGAGCCTCGCAGTGGCATCTTTGGATTGGGCTGCGTCATTGGTGAACCTCGTAGTCGGGACCTGTGTTGTCGTCTTCAAATTTGAACTCCATCAGTGTCTGAGGGCACTTCACTGGTTCTAGTCTGCGCAAAGGAGTCACTACATCAATTTTTGGAGAAAACAGCTGCAGAACCCAATTCTGAAGCCTAGGACTGGAGGTTACACCTCAGGCAAGGGTAAGACTCACAGATGGCAGAGTCCAGCAGCACCAGCAGAAGTATTTTGTGGCCCTGAGACTTCAGAGAACAGGACGCAAGCCATCAAGCCCTTGGATGGGTTCAAGGATGTAGAGAGCAGGTCCAGTCCCTCTCACTCTCAGGCACGAAGCAAGAGGCCAACACAGCTTTGCAGGTAGCAATGTGGCAGTCCATCCAACAGCACAGGAGCTCTTCTTCCAGGCAGAATGTCCTTGGTTCTGGCAAAGTTCTGCTCTGGTGGTGTCAGGGTTCCAGTACGTATACCCAAATGTGCCTTTGAAGTGGGAGATGCATTAGAGAAGCCTTTGAAGATCACGCGGTGAGTAGGTGGCTGCCTGCCCTCACCAGATACTGCTAGATAGTGTACTTAAGGAAAGCCCGTCTCTGCCCATCCGCGCCTAACTGGGGCCAGGGGCCTGGACCCCTGCTCCCTGCAACTCTGACCTCAAGTGCCCTCTAGCCTACTCCAAAATTGCACTCATAGAGTTGGACAGACATACCCCAAACATGCACACCAGGTGCATCAAAGCATCCCCTGAACATACCGAAGGGTCATACTCATGCCTAAACTGCAAATAGTGCAGCCTAGCACAGGTCGAACGGTCACCTATAGCAACAGGAAATCAACCAAAAATTAAATGCCTATACTTTAATGCCAGTTCAGTACCTAAACACTCTTTTGAGATCTGGGACACTATCAATAATTTGGACCCGACTTATTTTTTATTACTGAAACCTCGCTAGATGAGAACAACTGCCCTGACATAGCTAACGCCCTACCCCCGAAATAAACAATCTTACGACATGACAGGAAAGGAAGATGGAGAGGGGGGCTTGCCATATTATTAAAAGACGACCTCAACTGTCTCACTAACACAGCAGCCCAGCTCGGAGAGCATAAACTACTATCATTTCAAGTTTCCAAAGGAAACCACATCCTACTAGGGGGAGCGGTGATTTACAACCCCCCTGGCTACCATGCTGAATTTAGCGCCAAGCTGCTCACATAACTTGCCTAAAATACAGAAACTTCATGGTGGTCGGCGATTTTAATGTGCACTTTGAAAATCCAGACAACCAGTGGCCACACATCTAAGCAACGATATGCAGATCCTCCAACTTAAACAATGGATCCAAAGTTTCATGCACAACGCAGGCCATACACTTGACCTACTGTTTTCCAATATTGAAACCATCGTGAATGAGGAGATTAAACCAGTCAAATGGACAGACCACTCCCCAATCTTCTCCTCATTTTCCCAACCGGCCATACCCACCAGACCCACCATGTCCACACACGAATCATATAGAGCCTGGAAACTTGTAATTCCTGACTCATTTCAACTTCACTGGCCAACAGACAATCTAGAACACCAAGAAAGTATCCATGCCAACAATGGCATAGTGTATCTCGAAACAAAGAACACACAAACATTGAACTTATTTGGCCCCAAAATCAAGTTTAAATACACAAAAAAAAGGATCTCAGAAAAGTGGTATACACCAGAACTCAAGGCACTAAAAAAGAAGTGCAAAACTCTGGAACATAACTGGAGAATGTCCAGATCAGACACCGATAAAACTATCCTACAAAACTGATCTCAAAAGCTAAAAAGACATCTCTTTCGCAAAGAATAAATGAAAACAGCAACTCAGCAAAAAAGTTATAGAGAATTATTTGAGAGCTATGCACACCAACCTGTATGTCCCAAATCCTGCACTCCTCAGCAGAGAGCTCTGAAAAGCTCAGTAACTTCTATACAGATAAAATAGACAACATCTACTCAACATTTAACACAAACACCTCAGCAGACCCTTCTAACTGGGATATAATTGACCCACATTCCGAAGACCACACGGGACTGAACAATTTTGCCCCAATCTCTGAAGAAGAAGTACACTACAAAAAAAAGCAGGCGCAGATGTGACCAACCCGGCTAATTTCAGACCAATCTCCCAATTCCCGTACTTCTCGAAAGTACTTGAGAAGCTGGTCAGTAGACAGCTGTGCAACTACCTGGAGGACAACGACCAACTGGACCTCTCATAAACAGGATTCAGGGCCACCAACAGCACAGAAGCAACTCTTCTGGCTGTTCCAGACAACATAAGAACATTGCTGGACCAGGGCAAGGCTGTGGCCCTAATCCTATTAGACCTGTCGGCAGTATTTGCTGCGTTCTCTCACCACCTACTACTAGAAAACGTATATGGGAAAGTGATACAGGGGAAGGCCCTTAAATGGCTCAGGTCATTCCTGAGCAACAGAACTCAAATTAGGCAATTAGGCGCTTTCTCATCCAAACCTCAAACATTGAACTGTGGGGTCCCGCAGGGAGCATCCCTCAGCCCCACACTGTTTAATGCCTATGTTTCACCCCTCGCAAAAATTGGGACAAATTGGGGTTTTAGGGTGTGCTCCTATATTGATGACACGCAACTAACAATCGCCATCGGAGAGGGGCACGATGACACCAAAATAAAACTTAACAGCTGTCTCACCGAAATGGCCAATTGGATGTCAGACACTGCCTAAAGTTAAATGCAGGCAAATCGGAAATCCTACTCCTCGGAGAAGCTAAACACATCTGGGTGCATCCTGGTGGCCCTCCACACTTGAAGACGACCCAGCACCCAAGCAGTGTTACACAAACCTGGGCGTAACAATCGATGACAAACGATCCATGCAGGACCATATACGGACACTGTGTGGAAAAGCTTTGCCAATCTTAAGTTTCTAAAAAGGCTCTTTCAATGGATCCCATTAGAGAGCAGAAGGACAGTCACTCAAGCACTGTTGGTCAGTAGACTGTACTATGGCAATGCTCTCTTTAAAGGTATGCCAGACTACCTCTTCAAACGCCTACTGTAGTGTAGTTCCTATATCCCTAATAGGCTCTGTGCATTGGAATAATATACTTTATAGTTTTGATGTAGGACTAGAAGGGATTAGTTTCTGACAACCGCATAAACAACTTTGTTTTCCCTGGAATTGGAACAGTATCTTCAGAGTCGTGGAAACAATAGATAACCGTTTCTCTCAGTTAATCGTGCATGCTTCATTTCTATAGAGTTGCACAGAAATAGAGGGACGGGCGTTTCAATAAAAAGGGTTTATTAAACAATCTTATTTCTCATGCAAGAGAGATGAACTGCTACAATTGTAAGACAGAATGCAAAGTATAAAATGTTAGCAGTAAGATAAAATAATACTGTAATAGGAGGTCTTGTATCTATGACATATATTCATTAAAATGCATACAAAAATAAAACAGGCTAAAATACTCAACTGGAGCTTCTAAAATAATCCTACCTGGGTGTACCTAACCTAAGTGTAGTACGAGAGTAGAAGTAGGTGCTGTCTTAGTCTGGTTTAGTTATGTCAAGAGTTGCCAAAAGTTTCTCTAGGTTCTAATCAGTTCCATACCTTAGAATGAGAGAGGTTGGTATCTCTTTCCCAGGACTAGGGGCCAGATGTAAGTGGGAGTTTTTGGCCATTTACCGGCCGGTAACGGCCGAATTCGGCTGTTACCGACCGGTAAATGGCCATGGAGATGTAGGGGGATAAAAAACATGCATTTTCGGTAATTTTACAGAATCGGTAATTTTACCGATTTGGTAAAATTACAGAATCGGTAAAATTACCGAAATCTGTATATTTTACCGAATCGGTAAATATACCGGTTGGTAAAATTACCGAAAATGCATTTTTGGTATGTAGGTGGCAAGTTTAACATTGACACAGGGCTTTGAAAATCGGTATTTTACCATGCAATACAATTGCATGGTAAAATACCGAATCAGGTGTACATGCACATCTGTGCATGTACACCTGTGCCATGGGCATGTATGTGTGCCACATGGCACACAAGCCTAAAACAGGGGTGCCAGAGGGTGTCAAAGTGACACCTCCTGCACCCTTGCAAAATTTGGTATTTACCGATTCGGTAAATACCGAATCGGTATTTGATATTGAATCCTATGGGCTGCAAGGCCCATAGGATTCAATATCAAATACCGATTCGGTATTTACCGAATCGGTAAATACCGATTTTTAGCGATTAGGTAAAATTTACCGAATTGGTACCTACATTAGAAATACCTACTCTTAATTACCGAATCGGTAAAATTCGGTAATTAAGAGTCGGTATTTCTGATTTTGCTACATCTGGCCTAAGCATGGGCGTAAAATACGTTACGCTCGCGGATTTTTCGTATTTTCGGTAAATCCGCAATCCGCGAACTCTCGCGGATGTGGCGAAAATACGCAAATCCGTGCGAAGCGGATTTTTTGCTTGTGTTCGCACTGCTCGCGGGCCGCGGCGCGGGCAGCAACAATCTCGCACTCGTGAAAGTACAAAAATTACAATTGGGGAGGGGTGAAGGAAGTGGCCCAGTCTCCAACTTCCTGTTCCTGTCCAGCAAGCTCCTCCCATAGGGGTGGTGTGAAGGAAGTGCCCCAGTCTCCAACTTCCTGTTCCTGTCCAGCAAGCTCCTCCCATTGCTTAGTCCATTTCCTGGCCACTTTGATTTCGATCTTGACTGGGCAGGATTACTTTTTGTGGTTGCTGCTGGATATTTGGATTTGAGGCCTTTTGGATTACTTTTGGATTCGAAATTTGATTTCACAAAAGAAGTAAGTTGATGTTTTTTGTTTGTGGTGATTTTTGTGTGTGTTGCTTTTATTTCGACTTTTTTGGGGGGAAAATCTGCAAGTTCGCGAGCTGAGGATGTTTTTGCTTGTGTTCGCACTGCTCGTGTCCCGCGCAGCAACAATCTCGCACTCGCGAAATTGTAAAAATTACAAATCTGCACATGAATTGAAAACCACCAGGCTTAGTTATGGGTGCATGCATGATACAACTGTTTTGTTGAATTTTTTTTTAACATGATTCTGGCCAGGGCATGAATGGCATTGGATTGTGGTGATTTTTGTGTGTTTTACGACTTTTTGGGGTGGTGTTGGGGGCTTGTTATGTGGGTGGGGGCCATTTTATTGCCTGCTCCCGTGTGGGTGGGGGTCTATGGGCCATTTTTAAGCCAGTTTGTGTGCTTTGTGCCATAGGCCTGCACCCAGTGTGCTCTGATTTCATCCATTATGGCCAGGGGGCCCAGAATCGGTCTGTTCGCAGATTTTGCTGGTTTTTCGGCACGTTCGCGCCGTGAAGCAACAATCTCGCACTTGCGAAATTGTAAAAATTGCAATTTTGCACCAGAAAACCACCAGCAGGCAGCATAAGCCTTCTGAAACTTGATGGATGGCATTGGTTTGTGGTGATTTGATTTGTGTTGTGTTTTTTGACTTTTTGGAGTAGGGGTTGGGGGCTGGCTATGTTGGTGGTGGCCATTTTGAGGCATGGTCCTGGCCATGTGGATGGGGGTCAAGCGGCCATTTTGAAGGCAGGCAGTGAGCTTTGTGCCATAGGCCTGCACCCATTTTGCCTTGCTTTCACCCATTGTGCCCAGGGGGAGTCAGTGGTACATGAAACTATAACCCTCTCTGTGTGTGCTCTCTTGGATCAATGTTAAATTCCTGTTTCCAAAAAATTTAGCAATTCTTAATTTTGAAATTTCCATATTGTGTGGTGTGCATGAGTGTATTCATAAATGCCTACTTGCAAACTAATTATTGAAGTGCTACATATGCAACATATATTTACTGATGTTCCTCTGTCTTCGTTTGCTTGTAGGAGCATAAAGTCAATAAATCCGCATCATCGTTGAGCATCAGTGCCAGGAAGAAGTCCTGCTGAGGCCTGTTGTTCCGACATCTGAAGAAGATGGCTCCAAAAAGAGGTGCCCGTAGGTCCTCTAGCAAGAAAGATGTCTCTACTAAGGAGAAGAAGAAGCAAGTGGCACCACTTACCAAGGAGACTGGTGGCACCACCACTAAATTTTTTGGGGAAAACAAAGGCCCACCATGAGTGCTGCACAGGTAGCCGGTTTAATGGGTAAATCACCAACGACCAGTGATGTTGACTCATCGCAAGAAAGTAGCAGCACACCATCAACACAGGTTGTAACTCATCTCACAAGTCCTATTCAACAACCAAAGCCGCAACAACAACTGTATGGGCTACTAGTACAAGCACAAGTACATGCGCAAGGAGCTGTCCGAGAAGGAGCTGTCCGAGAAGGAGCTGTCCGAGAAGGAGCTGTCCGAGAAGGAGCTGTCCGAGAAGGAGCTGTCCGAGAAGGAGAAGGCCGAGAAGGAGAAGGCCGAGAAGGAGAAGGCCGAGAAGGAGAGGTCCATGGAGACTTGCAAGTAGAGGTCAGTGAAGATGCCCATGTAGCGGCGCATGGAGCGGTGCAAGTGCCCACAATGGTTGTTCTTCCAGAAGTAGGGGCACAGGAGGAAATTGACTTTGGAGCCGGGGTATCATGTCAGGAAGACAAAGCCACTCCTCCTGATGATTCAATTTCTCCCAGCTCCCCAGCAAGGAAAAGATCAAGGAGGGTGTGTAGAAGTTCCTCTTCAAGCCCCGCTCCATCAGATGATGATCTGGATCTAGATTGGCAACCATCTCTGACGTCTGAGAGGGAGGCACACCATGAGCTGCGAAAGGTATCAAATGTTAAAAGGAAGGGCCCCGGAAAGCTCATACTTATGGATCCGAACGTCGGACTTGATGAAGTGGTGCATTCTGATGTTGTTGAACAGGATGACAGCAATGACCTAGTCATCACACATGTCAGTCCAGCCACACCGGCCATGCAGCAGACAGACATTTATACCCTATCCCGACGTCATGCTGAGCGTGACCCTGTCGACGTGCCACTGGTAGCACCACCAACGCAGTCAAGTAGTACAACAAGTACAACAAAACCTACAGCTCCCATATTTTCTCCCCAGAGGGGGACTCCATCCAGCTCGACTCCCTCAAGTAAGGTTGCTGCAATAATTGCACAACCCAGTAGATGTCTGCAAGGCTCATCCACCACTGCTTCATCTGGCATTGGCAGCAGTATCACCTCGTGCGGCAAAACCAGAAGTTTCCAGTCCCCAGTTTGGAACTTTTTTAGTGTCCATGAAAAGTATGATAACAAAGCCGTTTGTTGCATTTGTAAGACTAGCGTTAGCCGTGGTAAGACTGGTACCAACTATGGAACCGGAGGCCAGATAGGTCATCTTGAAAGAAAGCACGCTGTCGAATGGTTTCCGCATCTAGCAAACGTCAAGGGAAAGCGATCCCAAAGGGCAAGTGGCCAAAATATACCCATACTAGGTGTTTCATCTGAAGATGACGGGGAGGTAGAAGAAGCGTCAGACATGTGTCCGGTTGCACCCAGTACCCCTGGCAGCACCACACCCTCCGAACACATAGGAGGCACACTGAGAGTCTGGGAGACACACCAATGCGGAAAATGTCAACACTGAGCAGAAGTGGGTCGAAGAAGGCATCAGCATCATCCCGTAAATTTGTCCAGCACACCATTTCAGCCATGTTCTCCTCAGATGTGCAATTTCAACGCAACCACCCAACTGTACGCCTGTATAACACTAAGCTGGCAAAAATGCTAGCGGTGGACCTTCTCCCTTTTTCGTTTGTCGAAGGTGTGGGTTTCCTTGAACTCGTGGCAACATTGGCCCCTAAATGGAAGGTTCCTAGCCGGTTCTATTTTGCCAGGGTTGCTGTTCCAGCACTACATAAAGAGGTGCTTGAGTTGGTGGGGGCAGCTTTGAAGAAGAGTGCTGTTCACACTATACACCTGACAACAGACATGTGGACCAGTTGCCAAGCCCTTGATTACATGTGCATCACTGCACACTGGGTCTCTTTTTCAGGGGTTATAAAACAGATAAATGCAGGTGGTGACTTGGTCGAGATTTTTAAGGGTGCTCGTAAACATGCAACATTAGCCATGTTTGGCATGGAGAAAAGTCATACTGCAGTCAACATTTTGGCTGACTTTAACAAAAAGGTCTCGCAATGGCTGCCCCCAAGAAAATGCAAGGTTGGTTATGTTTCTACAGATAATGGCAGCAATGTAGTTAGGGCCATGGAGGACGGTTTCTATTTCAGAGTGCCGTGTTTGGCGCACTGTATCAACCTTGTTGTGCAAAATCTTTTGAAAAAAGAACTTGCAGTCGACAAAACACTGACCACCTGCAGAAGAATATGCACACATTTCAATCATTCTTTTAAGGCCCGGAAGGAGCTGAGGCGCAAGCAAAATGAACGTAGAATGCCAGTGAAAGCACTTATCCAGGAGGTGGCAACACGTTGGAACTCAACCTTCTACATGCTTGAGCGTCTGCATGAGCTGTTTCCAGTAGTCAATGAGTATTTCTACAACCTGGGTGGTGATACGACAGAAATGATGCTAGCGGTGGAGCAATGGCAGCTAGTTAAAAGCCTGACAGACATGCTTCGTCCTTTTGAGGTCTTCACGCGTGACGTCAGCAGGGAGGACTGTTCTTTGAGCAAAGCTATCCCATTGTTGCTGAAGCTTGAGCACCAAGTCAAGGTGGTGTCTTCACAATTAAAGGACGTTGGAAAGAACGAAGCACATGAGTTGGCGCAGAGATTATTACAACGCCTAGTTAGCAATAAACGGCTTGTAAATATCAAGAAACAACAGCACTACATTTGTGCTACTATTCTGGATCCACGTTACAAAAAGCCATTGTTTGGCAAAGTAATAATTCCTTTTGAAACATCGGATGTTACAGAGTACAAAGGTTGGCTAGCTCAGTCAGCCATTCGTTTTGAAAGAGAGCGGAAGGAAACTGTAGGAGAAGACAGTACTACTAGTGAATCATCAGGCCATCAGGCGTCCCAAAAAAGCACTTCTGCATCTGTGCCTCTGGCAGAAGTGAGTGACTTTTCCTCTGAGCCGTTAACCACACCAGCAACCGTATCATCTGCACCAGGCCCAGGCGATATGTCTGAAGAGGGTTGGCAAAGTGAGCTAGGGTTTCCTTGTCCCAGAAAGGACACAGAAGTGCAAAGTACAGGAATGCGGGAGGACATTCTTTCAATGGTGCAGGCCTATCTGGATGACTCAACAGAGGTCAATATTACTGAGGACCCATTGGCGTATTGGCATGGGAAAAGAAAAATATGGCGAGAACTCACCAACCTGGCTATCAATTACTTGTCTTGCCCACTCGCAAGCATGTCCTCAGAACGTGTTTTTAGTTCTGCTGGTGGCATTGTGACTTCCAAAAGGTCCCGCCTCTTGCCCGCAAATGTGGAGCGGCTCACCTTGATAAAGATGAACCAGCACTTCATACCACCAGATTACAGAGTACGAGAATCCACGCAGGAAGAAGAGGACACCGACCTACCTGAGGAAAGTTCTCCTCAGTTACCAGAAGTAACCCCGACTGATGATTTAGCAGAGTATGAGGACGAGTTCTGCTTCCCTGACAGCGAGTTCTGAAAATGAGTCAATCATTCATTAATTAATTGTAAATTTAGTCCTCCTTATTCACTTTTATTCCTGTGTGTCTGTCTTTCTTTAGCAAGTGCTTCATCACATTCCCAACAAAACTGTAATCAACCAATAAAACAACAAGCCCATCAACAGAACTGTCTTGATTTTGATGCCGCAGCATTCCTCAGGTTCACAACAGTTAGTTGACAAGAACTCAGTCCTGGTCGTCTATCCTGAGTCCTCCTCCTCCAGACTCACCCTATCCATTACCCATAATGCTGATGCCTGGATTCTGCACAATGAAGAAACTTACGTTGACGAGTCCCCTAACGCCTTAGGACACTGTGAATTCCAGGTGGAGCCAGCCCTCAAACACAAATTACAGGTAAGGTAAGCGTTTGGATGGGAGGTAGTATAATGGAGTATTCGGAGAGGCGAGAGAGTGACAGTGGTACTAGCAGTAAAGTCCTAGGGCTCTTGAATTAACAAACTCTGTGACAGGCATTTACTTTGGAAAACATTTGGCCTATTACACGTGAACGTTTAGGCGTTATTATTGCTCGCTTGCCTGTCTCAGGGGTGCTGTCTGTGGGGCTTCTAGGTTTTTGGGTTGTGTGAGCACCGCTGCCACATTTCTAATGTTGATTGCTTTTGTTTTGCAGAAAATCCACGCCGGGAAACTCCAGTTGGGGCCCTGCTGCAGAACGCCTTAGGACACTGTGAATTCCGGGTGGAGCCAGCCCTCAAACACAAATTACAGGTAAGGTAAGCGTTTGGATGGGAGGTAGTATAATGGAGTATTCGGAGAGGCGAGAGAGTGACAGTGATACTAGCAGTAAAGTCCTAGGGCTCTTGAATTAACAAACTCTGTGACAGGCATTTACTTTGGAAAACATTTGGCCTATTACACGTGAACGTTTAGGCGTTATTATTGCTCGCTTGCCTGTCTCAGGGGTGCTGTCTGTGGGGCTTCTAGGTTTTTGGGTTGTGTGAGCACCGCTGCCACATTTCTAATGTTGATTGCTTTTGTTTTGCAGAAAATCCACGCCGGGAAACTCCAGTTGGGGCCCTGCTGCAGAACGCCTTAGGACACTGTGAATTCCAGGTGGAGCCAGCCCTCAAACACAAATTACAGGTAAGGTAAGCATTTGGATGGGAGGTAGTATAATGGAGTATTCGGAGAGGCGAGAGAGTGACAGTGGTACTAGCAGTAAAGTCCTAGGGCTCTTGAATTAACAAACTCTGTGACAGGCATTTACTTTGGAAAACATTTGGCCTATTACACGTGAACCAACACGATGACAGTGTTCAGTAAAACGAACTTACTGCAAAACCACCACCCACCAGGCTCAAAAGTAGTAAAAAACAGGTATGCTCAGATAAAGTTTGAAAAAGTATATTTATATCCCTAACAAAATAATCTCCCGCAAGACCCTCCCTAACCCCAAATAAATAGTCCATCAAAAATCCCCAAAAAACCCAACTCCCAATTCCCACCCCCCAAAAGTCTCTAAAAAAGGGGCAAGGGAAACTCTACGGATGCAGGTTGTTCACTTTGGCCTCCAGGGCATCATGCCTTAGGGCCAGGGCATCGTACTCCTCCCGGAGCATAGCATGATCTAAACGGAGGCCCTCCATCACCTTTTGGTACTCTTGCCATTTTTTGACCTCCGCCTCCAGGTTGGACACTCTGCGGAGTGCACGGCGCAAACGAGCCTTTACAGTACTGTGAGGAGGTGCAGCCTTTGCTGCTCGGCGGTGGCGTCTTCCAGCACGGCTCTGGTTGGCTGGAGCACTGCGCTTACCGGCAGAACGTGGGGTCACGGAGGAGGATGCAGAAGATGTTACATTTGATGCACTTGAGTGCGTGTCGTCCCCCTCCATTTCCACCAGCCGGCGATATTGCGCAACAGTGGCATCCAGCCTCCGTTGCCGGGCCAGTACAGCCAGCATACTCCTGCTCGGTTTTGCAGTTTTAGTATTACCAACTATATGAAGAAAGAAAGACATAATCTGTAACCAATGCTCTTTAAAAATATGATTAACACAAAATGATTCAGCAGGAAGTTGTGTCACAGTACAACTAGCAACTAGCCAGCGCAGTACAAATCTATTCAGGCCAGTATCATGGGCGTCTGCATGGAGGGGCAAGGTGGGGCGCTTATGGTTTGGTGCTCTTTCATATGAAAGAGATCTGGCAGAAGTGAGTGACTTTTCCTCTGAGCCGTTAACCACACCAGCAACCGTATCATCTGCACCAGGCCCAGGCGATATGTCTGTTTCCCTCTCTCTCTCTCTCTCTCTCTCTCTGTCTCCCTCTTTCTGTCTCCCTGTGTCTCCCTCTACCTCGCTGTCTCTCTCTCTCTGTCTCCCTCCCTCACCCTCCCTCTGGCTCCCTCCCTCTCTCTCTCCTTCTGTCTTCCTCTCTCTCTGCCTCTATCTGTCTGTCGGTCCCAGCCTGCTGTAATTACCATATTGTAATTTATCACTGGGCCAGCACTGGATACACATCATATGCTATCTAAGAGTCAGATAGTACCATGATCCAGCTTACCTGTACTCGCCACCACCACTGCCTGCTTCCTCACAGTCTGATTGTCCTCTGGCGCCGCATCCTCCACAGAGTAGTCCTCAGACTCGGAGTCGATCATGATCACGTCCGAGCTGGCCCCGCCACCAGATGTTCCACCTAAAAAATATATTTAAGACTATTAGATTACACCACTCACTAGTATTTGGTTTAGGAATGAAGAAATTTGAAAACAACAGAAAAAATAATTGACTGTCTACTCTAGTATAAAGTAAAAATGTCCCTCCTTCCAGGGAAGGCTGTTGTCTTGCTGCTTTTTTTTGTCACAATTGATGAATGCTTGCTTAATTTTAACACACATCATTTTTCTCTGAACAGACAGACGCTGGACTTCTACAGACAAGAGCAACATCAACTAAACCAGGTGAAAGCTCGGCTCGACCACAAGAAATGTGTTCCATTACTCATCAACTCAGCACCAAGCACTTTTCCTTTTCCAGCTAACTTTATTTTAATATATGTGTTTACTTTTACTTTTACTAAAGCTTTTAAACTTGAATAGACTCTGTGGTTTTTGGTCCTCCAGACTAGAGTGACTGAGCGAAAGGTTTTGTAATTTTTGCAAGGAGGAGTCCGTGCCGCTGACATTACCAGGTTTATACAGTGTGCCAAACACACCACTCTGAAATATTATGACTCTGGTCTTTGGTGTCCATAGTTTGGTTTGTGGAGAATTGTCCCTGCAACAGTAGTATTATTGATTTTGCTCCTATCTAAACACTGTTTCGAAAAAATTAAATTAGGAACGTTTGGACAACAATAGGTCCTCTATATTTAAATGAAAACTTACTGGGGCCAGCAAAGGAGCACTCGCCGCCCTGGCCTGCATCCTCCTCCTTTGGAGCCACTGCATCCACTGTTTCTGTCCGCTTGCCCCTGGGCGGACCTGACGTACAACATGAAAGAAAGAACAGAAAAAATTGATGATTGCTGCTTGTCGATGTCCTTGTCAACCAAATCAAACATTTAGAAAGAACAAGAACCAACTATTTCAGCCAAAAAGAGGGCTACAAAGGAAGGACTGCACCTGAGCCTCTACTCTAGGGGCAGATTTACAAGCCCCTTGCAGCTCTTTTGCTCCGTTCTTGCGTCACTTTTGTGACGCAGCGCCACAACAAGAGAGGCGCCATGGTGTGGCGTATATTAACAACGTGACGCATATGGGAGATGCATCCCATTCTAAAGCCCTGCGCCATAAGGGAGCGTTCCAGCGCAAGGGAGGGCGTTCCTGCGCAGGAACGCATGCTAAAAGTGGCTATGGGGAATAGATAAAATTCCAATCAGTCATTTAGGACAATGATGCGTCACTGAAACCCTACGCCTGCATGAAGCAGACTTACGGCTTGACGCAGCATTGCTGGAGCTGCGCCATCGTTGCAACGCAACTCCATCAATGCGCCGCCTTTACGGCACCGATGCGTAGCGCTTCGGTGACGTTTTGGCACCATGGCGTGCCGCATTGAAAATACGGCGCACCATGGGTGGTGCTGGCGTGCCTCACACTTTGCAGGGATGCACAGGTAATTGCTAATCTGACACTTAGGGGCATACTTACGAGTTCTGAGCTGGACACCTCCAGATGTGCACCAGAACAAATGCGTAACGCAAAACTAACCTTGCGTCAAGGCAGATGCGCCGCAATTACAATGCGGCAAACCCTGGCGCAAGGGTAGGCAGATGCGTGACGCATCTCGTGACGAAAGAGGGGTGCATCTCTAGAGTCGCGTCGCAGGCGCGATGGAACTCTAGCAATGCTCAGGGCTGCCCAATACTCAACATACCGCAACAGTCCTTACGCCTGCTTCAAGCAAGCAGGCATAAAGAATTGACGTAGCAGCGTCGCGGAAGTGCCTGCGTTAAATCTTGTAGATTTCACGCAGGCACTTTTGCGAGGCGCACATCTGCCTGACCGCCACCCCCCCCCCCTCCCCCTGCGTGGGAACGCTCCCATTGTGGCGCAGGCACAGGTCTTAACGTGGCGCATCTCCCTAGATGCATCACGTTGTACATGACTCGTGGGATGCGCCACGTTTACGTCGCTGTGCGTCAGTTAAGGCAGCGTAAACGTGGCGCAAGGGGCTTGTAAATCTGCCCCTTTGTGTCTAGCATTACGCAGTTCTGTAAAGTACACTCATACATTACTCAGCCCAAATAAATGAACACAAAATAGAAAACAAATAAGCAGTGGCACCGCCACAGAGAAGGAGAGCAGTGCACCTGAAATGCACAGAAGATGTTGAAATATTAATTTACCTCTCCTATCAATGTAATCAGCAGCATTATTGCTCTTTGTAAAAAAGTTAAAGCAAACATTTGCAATATTATATAACACACAGAGCAGGAGAAAAAACAGAGTAGTGACGAGTGATGAAAAAATTGCTACTACTACTCACCAAGCCCGGGGACCTCCACTCCCAGCAGGTCGAGCAGGTCGTGCTCCGGTCCAGGATATCGGTCCAGCGGTGGGTCACCTGATTATAGGTGCGCTGGACCCCCGTGATGTTAAAAAGGGCCCGGCACACCTGCCGCCACCGCTTCCGACGCTCCTGGCTGTTGGTGTAACCGGCAGCGATCCTGCCGCCTGCCGCGATGGTCCTGGGGAGACGGCGCTGCACATAATAAACCAGTGAGCCCTCCTCCTCAGGGCTGAAGATCTCCCGGGGCACCACCATTTCCGCCCTCAAGCGGCCACACGGGAGACGGGCACGGGCTGCGGTGCCCGTCTTGGGCAGCTTGACAGCTGTCTTACTCTTAGTCTTCACCATGTTCTGGGCAGGTAAGGAGATAAAATGAAAAAGAATAAGAGTAGAGAAGAAGGAAATAAAAGTTTAAAAAAGTAGTTGAAAAGTAAACAAAAGTAGACTAAAACACAAAAATATAGACCTAGAAAACAAGAGGGATAGAAAAAAAGTTTAATAGATCAAAAAAAAAATAAAACAAGCAAAGGATGGCAGAGATATACAGAGGATAGAAACACCATGCCCAGACACATAGGAATGAATGAAAAACAAGATGGCCGCCCGAACACGTGCGTGTAAGTAAGTTCGCACGCGATTTCTCTCGCGAACTCGTGCGAACTTGTATTCGCAAGGCGCTCATCGCGCGAGATTACACATAGCTGGCGGAAACGGAAATACGTCACGCAAACAAAATGGCGGCGCCCGTACTCAACCTTGGGGTAACTCGCACGAGTTCGCGGCTTACACGATCGATTTCGCACGACGTCGTGCCTAGCGAATAGGGCGAAATTACCGAAAAACGAGTTTTGCAAAAGCAAAACCAACGAGCAGGTGCAAAAGTTCGAGCTCATCATTTGTAACCATTTCCCTGTAGTGCTTCCTGAAGGGGCCCTCCAGAATCCGGTTGCCTACTTGCAACTATTGTGTGACCCTGCTCTGACAGTCACAGAATAGTTACAAGTATGCCATTGCATCCTGTTAAAAAAAATTTACAATGCAACAAAAAGGAAAGGGAGCAGACAAGCAGGTGCCAGCCTTCATTAATGTCAGTTGAGGCAGGGCAGGTGTTGCGGTTTGCATAACTTAAAGCACTTAGCAGGTGTGCTTTGCTTTGCCTCAATAATGTACACTCACTGGTCAATCAGAGGGTGTTGTGATGACACCGAGGGTGGCATGGGTGTGCCAGCCAGAGGGTGGCATGGGTGAACCAGAGTGCCAGTGTTGACAGAGGATGGCAGTGCTTTGCTTTGCCCCAATAATGTACACTGGTGAACCAGAGGGTGCTGTGATGACACAGGGGGTGACATGGGTGAGCCAGAGAGTGGCATGGGTGACCAAAGAGAGTGCCAGTGGTGACAGAGGGTGGCAGTGATGAAGAAAGCCTTGCAAACAGGCTGGGCACGTAGAAACAACAAGTTCGCAAAACTGGCGACCCGACAAGTAAGTTCGCAATTTGCGAAATTGTACAAAACGCTCGCAAACTTGCAGAAACCCGTGCGAACACACCCCCCCAAAAAAATACGCAAATCCGCGAGAATTCGCGGTATTTGCGGATTTTCGCAATCCGCAAATACGCAAATTCGCGGATTGCGAATCCGCAAAATCCGCCCATGCTTAATCTGGCCCTAGATCTCTAACACCCCGCAAGGGGAGTCAGAAGCACTGGAGCTGGATTCTCTGCAAGGAGGATGACAGCGTCTGGTCAGTGTGTCAGTTGGGGACTTGACTTCCTTCTGGGCTTGCTGTGGCTAGCTGTGTAGTGCAAGTAGGATAGTCGAACCCCACCATGCCTTGTCATAGCAGGTGAAGGCATATTCATACCTTGAAGGTGTTTAGGAATGCCAGTATTGACGTACACGTCGGGCATAAGAATGTCATGAATGAATCCCTATGGTCTAGATGTTCATGAATAATAAATGAGTTATTGGAGAAATCAATATCCAAGCAAGGGGAAGTCCTAAAGGTTTAAGAGTCTGGTTTTACAAGAACTCATTGTGACGAAGAGGATTGGATGTAGTTGATCATGCCTGTATTTGGTTGGCATGAGCAATGCCTAAATAAGGACTGTATTTCTATGCTTAAATAAGTGCAATTTGAATTATACCTATATAAGGGCATGAATCGGGAAATCTAGATACGATATCTAAATCGACACACAACATCCACTCCACTTTCGTATGTATGACGTTACTATATCCTAAACATGTTAAACATATCTAAAACATAGCTACGCATGGATGGCTCAGAACATGTCTAAAAATACATTTGAAAAAATGCACTTAAAACAGTTGCAATGCATAAAATGCAATGGTGCTGTACATATTAAAGCAATGTTCCTTTCTAAGCATAAGTTGGCAATGAATGCTAAGCGAATGAATATACATATATATTATACATTTATGAAATGGCTCTTAAATATAGAAGAAAAAGGGCCGGCACCATTTCATGTCAAGTTACATAATACAATTTGTATTGACGAGGTGACATATTGTCTCTGAATGTGTTTCTAAGAATTCTGTTCTCTATGAATAGTTCTACTATAAGCAGATTAGTTGTGCCAAAAAATAAAAAATACTATTTAAAAAAAAAATGAATCATAGGAAAAAGTTCTTTGTCTTGTAAAAAATGAAGGTCAAAATCATAATCTCTCAGACACTGTGAGCCAAAATCAAAAGTCAGTGTTAGGGCTTGAAAAAAACATGAAATCTTCTATGTCTGTAGAGAAAAATTCATCTATCATTGTAGGTGAAAGTTGGATTACCTTTTTTGGAAGAGTAACCGCACATAGATGTCAAGCATCGCCTTCAGCCTTGGTCGCATCAGCAATGTTCGTATCGGACGTTACCTGCATGCCTGTTATTTCCTCTCGTACCTCAGCAGTAGGAATTTGTGTTTGTGAGATCTAAATGAATACCATCTTCAGGATTGGTAGCCGCTGGGGACAACACAGAACATGGGCCATTACAGGAGATTATCGATATCCGTAGGCATGACTGATGGGAGTGTTAGACAGATGTCTAGCACGCATTCTTCACCGCAAAGCAGGCAGTGTCGAACAAATAAGATGCAATCTTGCCAGATTGGTCTGAATGATAGAAACCATGTGGTATTTAATTCTCGTAGATGAGGTAAGCCTAGAATTTGAACGATGCGCTCACGACACTTCATCTCCAATAGAGCTCTCTCTATGGTGCTTGGGGTGGTGCTGGTGATTTGGATTGCCATATCGCAATAGTAGGAGCAAAAATAGGATCCCTGCAATGAGTCCAAAAAGTAGTGGCATTCCACCAAACACAGAGTGCAAGAGGTTGGGAAATATTCCGATGACTGCTTGAAAAGGTGCTAACAGTACTAAACATATGTTCTTAAATAGGTGTACAATACCGCTCGTATCAGACATGCTTCAACATTTCCAACATTTCTGAGAAATGTATAGGGCAGTCTGTATTCATAGGTCTCTTTGGCCGAGGTCAGTGGCACAGTTTTTTGTAAAATAATGGCTTTCATTCTGCTTAGAGTATGAATAGGTATAGAAGAGATGTTCAGTGAAGGCCATAGAGGAGACACCCTGACTGTCTTCGTTTGTGAAAATAATACTTGCATACAGCAAGTGACCCTGGATGACACAGTTACTAGATATAGGATACCTGGCAACAAGCCAAAGCAGCCGTGATCATTCAACATAAGGTAGCTCCCGTTAGAAAGTAGCCCAAAAATTGGATTAATCACTGCAGCTGGTGAACCTTGCAGGTGACAGGATAAGTTTGTAGTGGAACCATCGCAGGACCTGTGTAAATTAATACCCTGGCAAAGGAGAGAACCGCTAAGTCCGTTTTCACAGTTTGTACCGCTCAGAAACACTTCACCTCCCCCACTACAACATCTGTGTGTGTATGGTAAATTCCAGGATGTCTTGCTGTATTCTTTACCCAACCCTTCAAATTTGCCTGCTGGTATGTGTTTTAGGCAATACTGAAAATGGAAAATTGTAACAGGCAGAGTGATTTTACCATGTTTATCCATTCAGTAGGTGGTTTCTCTGCCACTGTGAATGGTACTCTTTCCAGTTTTTCTATGATCAGCACCATGTAGTCTGCTCCCCTCTGTGCCAGTTTGATCTGTTTATCAGTCAGATTGAATTCTGAAAACAGTGACGTAGTATTGATTAAATGACAAGGCACATAGCCTGCATGCAATTTTTGTAGCGTCCAGCCTATTAGCACGATGGTATGTAAATGAGACTAACCGTGTTGCAGCAAGACCAAGTCTTGTTCCATGATCTCTATGGCAGAGGATACTATGCTGTCCAATTAATATATCCTGGATGACAGAGTCGTTAACCATTGTCTACTACGGAGAGAGATTTCTCTAAACTAATACAATCAATCAATTTCTGCGGTCTCTGCTTGGGTAATCTTCCATAATTCTATATATCCAGCATATATATCGGCATATATGAAACGTTTTTGACACAGTTTTCTTGGTCCTAGCAAGAATTCCCTAAGGTCTGCGCCATGTTTATGTAAAGATAAGTGTTGTTTTACATCCTCAAGTGTAGATTTCTGTAGCCAATCAAGGCAAAGTTTCCCTACACAGTATGTTGTTACTATCCCAGGATGCTGTCTTTGAAAATATCTTGGGTCTGGCCTATTGATAGTTAAACCATGTATTTTGTTCAGGAATCGATCTAGACAGTTGTTTGTGTCTGTGGGCCAGAGCTACCATTTTTTCCAATCTGGATCTGATTTGTTGTGATGCAAAATTATTATGTATGTCAACCTCCCCCAGTGAAGTGCCATTACCTGCAGGTGTAGGTATCCTTGGTGTGTTCATGTCACTGATCTTGGCTAACCCAAGGCAAGACGTTTGTTGCACAGTGTCATTCATTTGCTCAAGGATGATACAGGCTCTAAACACAGCTTCTACCCCCTGCACTTGCCATTCTTTTGTACCCCAGACAGTTTTTGTCTCACTATTGTCTTTCCAAAAGTCAAAACCATGTCTAGACAATTGGGCAATGAAGGCTGCAGAATAAATCTGTTTTGTATTGGTTAACATATTTTTCGTTCCTGTCTTGTTCACAGTTTTGAAATAAAATGATTCAGCATTAGATAAATTGAACCCTGAAAAATATGGAAATTTCATTGCAAAAGTTTTTGAGTTACCCTTTGGAGGTGTAGGACAATGTTCTTATTGGTTATACATATATACATTTCTAGTTATAGTAGATTTGTGCAAGAAATGATGACCATAATGGTTATAACAACACATTTGTTCATAGTCTGATGAACCCTCTAAATATTTATGATTTGTAAATACTGCTGACATTTTTAGATCAGACATCATGTTATTAACAGTCTCTAAGTCCCAATCATCAGGAAAGGTACTAGAGATAATAAAGTCACTTAATGAAATCTTGAATAAAGGTGGAATCTTCAACAACTCCGACGGGCTAAAAATATTCATATTCAGTTCTGTCCCAAATTATACCATGCGCTATATGAACAGCTGTGATGTTCACTGCTGACAAGTCTCTTTGTTCACATTGGGATGATTTGAGTGGCTGGAGTAGTAAGTCCACTTTTTAACTTGTCGTGTCCATTTGAATATATCTTCCATTTATCAGCATACTCAGAGTTAACCAAAGAAAAAAGAAGAATATTCCCAAAACAATTCATAGTTCACCCCTTGGTGAAACCAGATAAGTCTGTTGCTTGTTCTTTGAAAGTACTTTGTGCTGGCATCGTTTCGGGTTCACTGGGATCCTCAGAAAACGTATCAAAGTTAATGAAATTGCAGTTCTGTAAATGGTTGGAATTGCATCAGTATTTGTTGAAATTCCTGGAACCACTTGATCACTTGATCACTTGTTACTTCATTGTAGACAGGTGTATCAGGACGAATTGTTATCTGGGTCTCAAGAGCAATGAGTTCCATAGCTTTGTTACATAGTCCTTCTTTTCTCACTGTAGAGTCTTCAAAGGTAATGAGTCTCTTAGTTTGAACCTCTTGGATTGTAGCTAGCGGCGGGCGTCTGCTACATTGGTGGAGACCACTTGGCCTACTGCTTAGTATCGGCCACATAGTGTGGTTTGATCAGGTCAATAGACACAAATCTTCTCTCCTTTTTACCAGCAAGGGATGGCAGTAAAACTGTTCTTGATCCGTGGATTGCTAGGACAGGTACTGGTTGTCTGTAAGAAGGCCCAAATTCCTTCTTGTCCGCAATCTTTTCTCTGACTAGATCACCAAGCTGTGGGACCCAGACAAGCCTTGCTGGGACGGTTGGTTTTTCCCCAGTGGTGGTTGGCTTTAGGTACACGTTGCTTTTTCTCGATCTTATTTCATTTAATTCCTATAAAACAGCCAAACGATCTTTGACATCAAATTTCTTATTTTCCACCACTGTTCCATCACAATCAAGGTCCAGAACCAACATTCTTGTCCCAAATAGGACCTCATATGGAGTGACACCCCATAGAGTACTTCTTGGCAAGTTGTTTAGACTATGTTGGACCCTATAAAGATGTTTGAACCACCCATCACCCGAACCTACTAACCTAGCTGTTGTTGACTGCTTTCAGTCCCGTTTTTTTCTTTCCACAACAGAATTTCCCTCACGATGGAATTGAGAGGAGTACCGCAATTCAACGCCTAAACTGGCCATGGCTTTTTTGTAAGCTTGAGAGCTAAAAGCAGGGCCCTGGTAAGAATGTATTGTGCTTATTAAGTATGTGCCGATTAAGACTCGCAAAATCTTTTATAGCAGTTCAGAATGCTAGTTTTTGTAACTGCCTCTAAGGCTGGTACAGGAGTTACCACAATAATGCATTTCCCCTGTTTTAGGGCTCTTTCATTTGCTACAGCAGTTTGCACAGCTGTCAGAATTTTTTCTGTTGATGTAAATTTCATTTCTGCCTGTGTATACAAATATGATTTGTATGTAATTGGTACTTTTTCACCTTCATTAAAAGTTAAGTAGGTGAATCCACATTGACCCGGAATGATGCGGATCACTTAGTTGCATACGTTTACGCATGTTTGTAAATGTTTTGTTGCTTACATGTCTGTTTGTAGTGAACGCAAATTTCTGTGTGGTTTTTTCCAATTTATTGTTTTAAAATCAGGTTTAATTAATTTGTACAAAAGTTTAACCCTTTCTGCGTAGTTTAGAATGTAAGTTCTCCCCAAATTCAGGAAACCAAGAATCGACTGTAAGTTTTTCTACGTTTTTGGAGGTTGGAGTAGTGCACACTTTTCTAAAAAGTTGGCTGCCAGGCTTTTCCCTTCACTTGAAATGCTGGATGCTGAGTTCGGCAATTTTTGATTTTTTTAAATTGAATTTATAACCCTCAGAGGCGAAGAACAGTATAATGGTGTTTGCCCTGTTCAAGTGACTGTTCAGGTCATCGTCTGTCAGATAGATATCATCAACATATCACAATGACTCGTCATCATAAGTTTGTAGTAACTCTGTTACCCTTGCTGAGAATAACCCCGGACTATTCTTGAACCCTTGAGGGAGACAACAGAATTGACTCTGGGTCCCCATTATTGAAAAAGTGGTCAAATAATTACTTTCAGGTGTAATGTTTTGACAAATGAAACCGTTTGAAATATTTAATGTGGTTTTATATTTTTTACGCACAATGTTATTCATTAATGCTGTACTGTGTGCATTTTGCACTGCAAATGTTTTACAACAAGAATGTAGGTGTCTGTAATCCAAAACTAGATGATATGTCTGGTTTGGAAACAGGAAATAAAGGATTGTTCACTGATGAGGTGCATATTTCAATCACCCCTTTGTAGTCAAGTTGATCTAGGATCTCCCTGACTATTTTTCTAGCTTCTTACTTAATTGGATACTGCCTTTGTGCAGTTGGTTGATTTTTAACTGGATTGTGTGGTGAGGTGAGTCCTCATCCCATCCTACATGATTTTTGTATAATGCTAGGGCTTGGGCGACTGCCCATTTTCTGGCATAAGTATATTTAAATGTACTGGAACATGGTTGGAGAAGGCTGGCAGAATGATGTCTACGCCATGGGGGCACTCCCTGACAAATTGTTGTGGCCAGTCTCGTACTGCTAGAAGTATGTCAGAACCCTTTGAAAGTCGCTCCCAAAAGAGTGCTTTCACTTTTCTTGGTATGTCTCACTCCAAACGGAGTGTTATTTCATATAACCTTTACGGAGAACTAACCCTGGTGTCTGCAGTCTCAACTTGAATGTCTTCATTCAGGTTACACTGTCTGCAGAAGTCCCTTCAGGTTCTGGTGAGCTGTTGTTACTACTGCTGCACTGTCCAACATTCTCGGAGCCCTTTCTCCGTTCTTGATTTGTGTCCTCAAGTTCCTCGGCATGTCTGATCTTTAGACCTGCTATCTTCTTCTCAGAGAATTGAGGTTTTGTTTTGTATTTCTGAACGTGTTTATCGTCTTTGGACTTCACGCGTTCTTCTTTTTGATCTCACCATCCTATTCTTTCGGATCCCTGTGACGATATCTGAAAGGTACGAGAGGAACATGTATCAGTATATTGATACCTGTTAGGTTTTCTCAAATTATCCCCATTTCTGAGGTAATACCACTTTTCAGAGGGCTCCTTTTGAGGAGACCTACCTCATTGTTGAGTATCTTTCTCTTTTGAATGTTTGTAATTTTCCCACTTCTTTTTAGAAGAGGTTGGAATTTGTTTAATAGAATCCTTCTCAGGACCTCCAGACAGTTGTGGTTTTAACTGTATAATTCTATCAATCTTTGGATATTACTAAGTAATTCATCGTCCAACAATGCTTCAATGTCAGGGTCAGATGTATTGCCGTCTAAAATCAGCCATGTTGCTCTTGGTCTACCTAGTGGACCGAGCATGGTAGTGTGATTTAAATGTTTTAGGGCGCCTTTAAACTAGAGCACATGCTCTTGGTAGGTAAGAGGAATATATTCCTCGGGTGGTTCATGTTCTTTGTAGAAGTGAAACATGTGTGTTACTGGATAGTATTCTGGGAATACTATCCATGAATAGAATACCTCTGTCTGGTGATATTCATGTATCTCTATCACAAAAACTGCTCTACCACCTCTTGATGTTAGGCCATGTTTTATACGTTTTAGAGTGATGGCTCTCCTTAAATTTGGAGGAAGGATTATAGCATTCTCATCGGTTTCATTAAAACCTGGTAAATTAAAAGCTGGTACAGCGTTGTCGACTGTAGCTCCACCGGTTTCGATGTTATTATCCTCGGACATTGTTTAATGAAAATTGCAGAGCAATATTCAAGCGAACAAAGATAAGGTGCACAATATTTTGGAACACTGTATTCTTCAATGTTGGACAAACCAAACAGCTAATACATGGACTTTCGTTCTACTCTGCTATGGCGGATATTATCCCTACCCACTCCAGACTTCTAATGGAGTTTTATGAGTAGGGGTCTCTGAGAAAAGCACGACTGAGTTGCTTCAGTAACTAGCGTTAAATTAGTGCCTTACCAAATCGTTAGGCGCCATGTAGTGTAATTCCTATATCCCTAATACGCTCTGCGCATAGGAATAATATACACTATAGTTTTGATATAGGACTGAGGTCATTATGTCTCTATCGAGTACATTATACTTAATTACTTGTGTGTGCCAGCTAACTCAGAGGTCACTGGAAACTTCTCGAATGAAAAGAAGGAATTAGTTTCTAACATCACATAAACATGGCAACTTTAATTCCCCTAGAATCTGAACAGTATCTTCAGAGTCGTGGAACCAATAGATAACCGTTTCAGTCAGTCAATCATGCATGCTTCGTTTCTACAGAGTTGCACAGAAATAGAGAGACGGGCGTTTCAATAAAAAGGGTTTATTGAACAGTCTTATTTCTCATGCAAGAGATATGAACTGCTACAATCGTAAGACAGAATCCGAAGTATAAAATGTACAGCATTAGCTGTAAGATAAAATAAAACTGTAATATCATGTCTTGTAGCTATTACATATATTCATTAAAATACATACATAAATAAAACAGGTTAAAATATTCAACTGGTGCTTCTAAAATAATCCTGCCCTGGTGTACCTAACCTAATTGTAATACGAGGGAAGGAGTAGGTGCTGTCTTAGTCTGGTTTAGTTATGCGAAGAGTTGCCAAATGTTTACCTAGGTTCTAATCAGCTCCATACCTTAGAATGATAGAGGTTGGTATCTCTTTCCCGGGACTAGATCTATAACACCCCGCAAGGGGAGTAAGAAGCACTGGAGCTGGATACTCTGCTAGGAGGATGACAGCGTCTGGTCAGTGCATCAGCTGGGGACTTGACTTCCTTCGGGACTCGCTGTGGCGATCCGCGTTGTGCAAGTAGGTAGTCGATCCCCACCGTGAAAGTGTGGGCATATTTGTACCTTAAAGGTGTTTAGGAATGCCAGTATTGACGTAAAAGTTGGGCATAGAACGTCATGAATGGATCCCTAAGGTCTAGATGTTCATGAATAATAAATGAGTTCTTGGAGAAATCAATATCCAAGCAAGGGGAAGTCCTAAAGGCTTAAGAGTCTGGTTTTCTAAGAACTTGTTGTGACGAGGAGGATCGGATGTAGTTGACCAGCTTGTATTTGGTCAGCTTGAGCAATGCCTAAATAAGGACTGGATTTCGCTGCCTAAATAAGGGCAATGTGAATTATACCTATGTAAGGGTATGAATCGGTAAATCTAGATACGATATCTACATCAACACACAACACTACAGGTGGTGCAAAATGCTGCAGCCAAACTGGTGTGTAACAAAGATAAACACAGATCCCTGAAGTATTGTCTAAAACAACTTCACTGGCTGCCCATGCAACCAAAGAGCACGCTTCAAGCTCTCTGGCCATGCCCACAAAACACTTCGTGACACAGGCCCCAAGATCCTTCAGAATGAAATATCATTCTACACTCCCATCAGACTACTAAGATCACAACAACAAGCACTTGCTGAAACGAAAAGGATTAAAAAGTCCAGGGCAGGAGGCCACACCTACTCACATCTTGCAGCACTGCACTGGTATGATCTTCCAGTCGAGGCTGATTAAAGAATACAACACCTTCAGGAAAAAACTCAAAACATACCTATTCCTCAAAGACTGATATTATATCCATCAACTTCTCAGATCCTACTCACCACTAGTCCGACCTTAGTGCCGTGATATCTCGAGGGATGAATATCGCCCTTTATAAATAAATAAATAAATAAATAACTAAATAAGGTCCCAACCTTTCCTGCCTTTGTAGAATCAGGTATCAAATGTCATACCCCAGCTCCCTTTGTGCGACTTTCCAGAGGTAATACACAAAGCCCAGCTGTCACCCAACCCATACATGTATTTAGAGACAGAAAGAGGCAGGAATAGTTAAAGTAAGAAAATGCCAACTCCCTAAAGTGGCATTTTCATACTTACAATATAACATCCGACCTATCATAAGTTGCAATCTTTAATTGTGAGTCCAGAGACACCAAACTCCAAATTTCCATCTTTTGCTTATAAAAAATTATACTTAAAATATGTTTTAAGGTAATCCCAATGCTAACCTATGGAAAAGATCGGCCTTGCAGAAGTGAAAAATAAATTTTGCAGTTTTTCTCTACCAGGACGTTTAAAATGTATCAGTACAAGTCCTACCTTTTAATTACACTGCACCCTACCAATAGGGCTGCCTAATCCCTACAGTATGAATGACTTATATGTTATAAACAGGAAGGTTTGGGCTTGGCAAGTAGGGCAAATTGTTAGATTGAAATGCCAGTTAAAACTGGACACACACGCTCTGTGGTGGCAGACTTGAGCCACATTCATGGAACCACAGGATTCAAGCTACCCTGGCTGATGAGGGCTGAAACCCTGAAACCTGTCCCAGGATGCTTGGTTCTGGTCCAGGGAAGGCCTTGGATTGGCAGTTTGGGCTGTACTGTTCCCATGAGGAACAGGATCAAGACTGATTTGCATATGCTGGGTCTGAACTGGGGTCTGAACTGGGGTGCTGAAGTGAACTAAATAACGATCATTGATTTTAAACCCAGATCAGTGACTGGGGGTGAGTGTCTGAAAAGTTTCAGCACTCTGTACCACATCTCCTTGTGCTTCCTTTGTTCGCCCCAAGTTGGCAGGGTATGCCCATACGTGGGTCCCTTTCTCACTTTGCCACTGGATTCAATCTAGCCTGGCTGATGAGGGGTGAAACCACAGAATCGGTCCCAGGAAGCTTGTTTCTGGTTCAGGGTAGTTCTGGCTTGGCAGTCCGGGCTGGACTGTTCCCATGAGGAACAGGGAAAAGACTAGTTTGCATATTGTTGGGCCTGAACTGGCATGGTGAAGTGAGCTAAAGAACAATCATGAACTAAACCCAAATCTGTGACTATGAGTGAGTGTCTGAAAAGGTTCAGTTCTCTGTCCCCGTCTCCTTGTTTTTGCTTTGGACACCTTAAGGAGCAAACTCGTGATTGAAAGTACAGTGGATTTTTTTTTCGTGCCAAACTCTAAAGGGACTCAATTTACATTCTTGCATTTTATGTTTTTATTAGGTACTGCACTCAAGTAAGTGCATTGAGCAGACAGCTTCATTGTGCTAAAAAAAACATATCAACATTACACATCCCATACACTATGGCACTCATTTTTAATGTACCACAAATAGTTGCCTTTGACTTAGTATATCATGATGAATATCACTATGTGAGTTCAAAATGTAAACAATAAAAGCTTCTTAAAATTAAGATCACATGGCTCAGTTTCTTCACTCAATGTTGCTTCTCTGCTGCTGATTGGTGTATGTAGACATTTATTAGGAGTAAATTGCAAATTATGTGCTTATGTTGCCAATTTTTGATTTCCACACATTGTGGATATTTGTGGCCCATGACGTGCTACCCGGCTGTAAAATCCCAATAGGCGGAGAGGAACATTGAAAGATCCCCCATTGCATGGCCCTTTGTATGTGCTCTGGTTGCTAAGGTATAAAACTCACAGTATCCTACTGTTATTGTCTCCTACTCTAGCCACGATTCCTGGATGCGCAAATTGTCATGCAAGGTTCAAAATGTCATTGTCTCTGGGTTGGTTAATAGGTCTTACAGGCAGCTCTGTAGGACAACTTAACCATCTCTGTCCACCAATGTGCAGTTGTGAAACAACCTCCTACTAGGCTAGACAATGGAAACCCAACACTAGGGGCCTGAAATAAGATCCTCCTGTCTATAATATCAACTTATTTAATCAGAGCATACAAACAGACGTAAGCCACCGGATAGTTACAAATGAATCTACCTAGTTTAAAGGCAAGAATCGTCACCATTGCTAAAGAGGGAACTTGTCTATCTGCAAATATGTCAGAGAGAGATATAGCTGAACAAGTGCGCTGATGTTTCCAAACCTCAAATTACTGGATCCAGAAAAACTGGATCCACTATTTTTAAGGTGTGGACCTCTACCTGGTAAAGTGGTCCGGGTCCGCGGACAAGCACAGGCCTGCCCAATCTCTGAAGTATGGTCTAGGAAGAACCCATGCCTTGTGACGGACGGTTCCCCAAGGATCGGCCTGGCCAACCACCAAGAGACAGCCTCCCGGCCCACCCTAGCGTTTTACATCATGATTAAATTCGAGGTCACATATCCCAGCAATCAGAGTAGACTTGGAACTTTTAACCTTGAATTATTTAGTTAGCATGGTTATTCCCAAAGCTAGGGTTTTTAAGTTGTAATGGCCATTAGTATCTCTGCAACTAAGGGGCCGATTATGATGGCGGACGGACATGAGTCCGTCCGCCACCATAGAGTAGGAGGGAACCTCCGCATGCCCTGCGGAGTTCCCTCCTGTGCAAATAGGATGTGACCGCCACCCTGGCGGTCACATCCTCTATTTTTACCATTGCGGCGGGTGCAGCTTCAAGCTGCATCTGCCGCAATGGTAAAAATGCATACATTGCATTTGTATGCAGAAAGTGGCAGGCACCGTGCGGTGCCTGCCGATTTCTGCATACTAATGCAGGGGGTACCATAGGTACCCCCCATGTGCACCCCCCACCCACCCTTCACCCAAGGGGCCCGCAATGGGCCCCCGCAGTGAAGTTACACATGCTTTTCCACGGCCGAAAAACTGCTGCAGAAAAGCATTTTGCACAGCCCATCCTAATATGGTTGACGGTGTCTGAGAGACACTGTCACCATATTAGAGCTTTTCCGCCGCGGTTGTAAGCCAACCGCGGCGGAAAAGCTGCGGACGGAAACCAGGACCCACCAGCCATCCTAATGTGGCGGTGGGTCTTTGGTGGGTCCGCAGAGGATTTTCCGCATCCTCCGGGCCGGCGGTGGCTTCCGCAAGCCCGGAGGATGCGGAAAATCCTCCATCATAATCGGCCCCAAAGTCTGGTCAACTCATAATGAGTCCTTTGTGCTCAGGAAAAAATCTGTGAAAAAGAGAATTAAAGACATAGAGAGGAAGAGTGAGACAGAAACAAAGAAACAGAACTAAAAGATAGCTATTGAGAAAATAAAGGCAGAGGAAACTATTGGGAGTCTGTAGTAATTAATGAAAATCAGATACTTCAATGACACAAAGAATAGTGCAACACTAAATATCAGTGTTTTAAGAAATAATATAAATAACGTAGGTAGTAAAATTCTAAGGATAATTTTTTATACCCTAGAGATTGCCAAAACGCAAACTTAGCAGAGCATTATTACAAGACTGTACTACAAAATTGTATGTAGGGACACAAATTGCTGTGAAGCATCTATGCAAAAATGCAGTGACTGGTTTTATAACAATAATATGAAAAATATTGTGAAGAGGGGCAAGCAATGAGCATGTAACCTTTTTTTCTTCGATATTCTTGTAGCAGAAATGACAGATTTTGAAGGAATATGGCACATTTGTTAAACGCCTATTCTCCTCTTTTGACAACATTTAGAATTGATACATTTTCATTATATAATGACATTTAGGCATTTATGTGTTTGTGTATATCTTGATGTACTTAATTGAGTGTTCTTTTTTGTGTCAGTGTTTTGGGACATTATATGATAGTTTTTCGGTTACTGTAGCTGTCACAACAAGAGATGCCTGCTGGCTTCTAAGCAGAAAAGACAACCACAGACTTTAGCAGATGGGTGCCCCCTTCATATACGTTGTATTGTGCATGTTTACGATGTTCGTGAAATTCCAGAAAATAAAGTTTGCAACATAAACTCCAATCACTAGAATGCCTCCAAATGCCTTGGTGACACAAGTGATCTACCTGTCTTTAGGCTAACCTATAACTTTTACTTTGTCATTTATTTAAGAATGGTGGTTACAAGATGGAGGAAGGCTACTTTTGACATGGCATAACATAATTTTCTATTCTTCCTACTCTGTTTCAGAGGGAACACCCCCTCCAATTCATCATTGCAAAATGGCCTGGCCAGAAACATCTGCCCCAACTTGGCTGTTTTGAACTTGAGGGCTGCACCAGCTCTCAATGACAATGGATCATGGCCCACTGCCTTATACAGGACTCATCGCCCAGCTGCTGTTTATGCTTCTAAAATATACTACTACATACTGGCCATTTCTTCCTGGCTAGGAAAACGTTTGAGGGGCTCTGATGAAGCCCCTTGCCTGTACGAAAGCCCTCTTCCAGTTCAAGAAATCTAAGGAATAAGGGCCACCTGGGAACTGAAGCAGAATTGCACAAGAAAACACAATTATAAGTTCAGGCGAGCACCATGTTTTGTTGTTCTTCATTTGACCTTGAGGCTTTCGCGGGGGTCTAGCTCTAGGCTGGCATGCAAGCTAGCCAGATCAAGACCAACCAGAGTGGTCTAGAACACCTCCTTTACTCACTTGAGATGGTACCCATAGATGTGGTTCACCAAAGTTTGGTATTTTCCCTATTATTAAGGTGTTGTTGTTCCCCATCTGACTGAGTAGCCAATGACTGGTGCTCTCTCATTCATCAAGGGAGACAACCTCAACCAGTAACCCTTTAGCCAGGAGATTGGCTTAGCTCTTTAAACCTATTAATCCCACTTTCCAAATTGCCCTGGTTTTTGCTACGTTTTCAGTTTGTTTCACATGTTTTCGAAAATCAGAGTTGCATACAGTAAAGATGATTCACATGTTACAAAGTATCTCAGTTTTGTTGAGGGTTTTTGATTATTCAGTTTTACAGTGTTGCAAACGGGAAAGGATAGTAATTGTAATCTGTATGTTTGGAATAGTCTAGTATTTTTTTGAAGCTGCATGATCTTGATATGTTGTTTCTACTTTCAAGACTTTGCTGATGTTGTGATTATTTGCAAAAGTATTTGCGAGCATTTTCAAGAGACTTTGGTTTTACCACTTTATTGTGTTTTCTTACCTTGCTTTGTGTCATCTTTTTTATCTTTCAATATATTTTAAATTCCATTTCACGTGGACTCAACCAGTACAACCTCCCTCGAGGAAGTTACTGACTGCTCATCCACATTGATTCGAAAACTACTGACCCGCTACCTAGACACAGGCCCACAAAGATTTTCCTGAAATGTATTCTTATAGTACTCCTAGATTACCACAAAGCTCCAGGAGTAAGCCAGAAGAATTCAGTAGCAAGTCGGTAGTACTTGGGTAGTATAAGAGTAAGTCACACTGTCCACAGAGTAGACTGTAGAGTGCTAGTTGGTGAGGAATACTAGAACACCCACCTTTAAAAGTACATAGGTGTTCTTTCAACTGCATAGAAAAGAGAACAGAAGAAAAGAGACAAGAAGATAGCTAATTACTTCCTCAAGTCAAATTAAAAAAGGGGGACAAGTCTGGCAGATACTGAAAAATAGTTGTTATATGTTTTTTAGCTGTTCCAATTCTTGAGATACACTATTAGTAATTCAAGCTGGCTGGCTGGGCTTGCCACAGTAAAACATGCTTTTGGATGCTAGTCACTGTAAGGCCTTGTTAACATTACATGTTTACATGTGCATTCTTTAATTACCATGCACCCTGCCCTAGTGGGCTACAAGGCCTACAAAGGGGTAATTTATGAATATGTCAAAGACATTTTTGAGCTGTCATAAAGGTTTATTTTGACGGACCAAATCACAGTATTTACACTGCTACAGTCAGGCTACAATGGTATGCCTGAATCTATGCTTACAATGCCATTGTAGTAGATGGCACAATGGGTGCTGCAGTTCCCTAGTGTCATTTAACTGCGTACACCTTGTACTATGTACCAGGGACTTAGAGATAAATTAGATTTGCCGAATTAATGTTATGCCAATTCAACTGAGTTTTCAAAGGAGAAGCACTGGCATTTTAATACTGCTTAGTTTTCTTTTCACCCGCATACATAAGAGAAGAGAAAGAGAGAGACAAAGTATAGCGAAATACTCATGGAAGTTATATTCAAAAAGAGGGACAGATCTCAGCAAAATAATTTTATGAAAACATGCAACTATATGCTCATGTCGTTCTATCTGCAAATGGGGACCAGTCCTGCACATAAGATAATAGGACCCCCCGCAGGTCCCAGTCAGAGGGAGTCTTGCAAACCACAGAAATAGGGGGCACCTGGCAGTCCACCACTGGCAGAGGGCACAAGGCAGTCCCCAGCCAACGTGCAACCAGCTCGATATAAATAAGCATAGGACATCCTGAGTGTCGAAAAGTGACCATTTTTTGGGTGGCCACTTCGAGTATGTCATTTTTGGGGACTCACCTGTTGGTAGTTTTGAACTGTAACACTGAGACACTACTTACTATCAAGTGCCCAGTGTATGTACTCCAACCCCTAAAACAAAATGGAAATTGGCTTAAAACCCCATTTGGCATATTTAATATTAACCATATGGCCGTTGTATATGGTGTAACAATGACACCTATGGCATATAAAATTACACATGTGGACTGAAAAAAAATATTGCGCATCTACTTTGTGACCCTGGAAACATGGCATAGGCCTCCAATGATACTAAACCCCCTGCAACCTGCAAACTCCCATGTTTGCAAAAAGACTTGTGACAAAAAAAACGTTTTCATGCCTATAACCCCTCTAAGGGCTACATATGTCACCTCTAAAATTGCCTTCTTTCCCGTAATGTAGAGTTCATAGTGCCTAGAAGCTGTACATGTCCGAACCATTGTTAGTATGTATATGCAGTAAATAAGTCACCAATAGCTATTTTCAGTGAATTGGGCTAAGCTGTTTCCAAATAAATACTGGTCTAGCAGATTAAATCACTATTTATACTTATCCAGGAAGTAACAGCCACAGAAAAAAATCAAGAACTTTTCTAGTTTTTAAAAATCCTAATTATTGGTAACTGTCAGTTTTTCCTTACTAGTAAGGAAATATAACTTTCAGGAAAATGTTATATTAGCTTGTCTGTACCACTCCAGGATAGTTAGCCTATGGGCATTACTAGTCGTAGTAGCGGCCCGACCACCACCACACTGAGGAACCACCTGCTGTATTATAAGTATGACAATTGAACCGCTACTGAACCGCTGCTTCTGCCGCAGATCAAAAATCCTGCCGCAGTTTGAGGACAAAATATTCTGCCGGTGCTGCAGCGGCACCGGCAAGCATATTTTGGACTGCCTCACTGCTACTCATTTCATTGCGGTCACACCACCATATAAAGGGTGGCAGTGAGGTAACAAAAGGGCACACGGCCACCTTGTGTCTCTGCGTATGGGGGGTGCATGCAGGGGGGCACCTGTTGTGTCCCCCATAGTTATGCATTCCTTCCTGTGCAGGAACGTTTACTGGCGGTCCCGCTGCGGTGCCATTTAAGGATAATAATGAGCCTTCAATCAGCACCACCACAGGACCGCCTTGCCACTCTTCTGCCTGTAATGAGATGTGAAACTCCTGTCAGGAGCCACACAATCCAGCACTTTGATTGGAAGGTCAATCCGAATGGGCAGTGATAACCCTTCTAAGCTCAGCACAATATTCAGGGTGGGGGTGCTACTCTTGCTGTTGGCACAACAGTGGCATTGACTTCATGACAGGTTTGTCTGAGGCAATGGAACCCTTTTGCACCTTTGAAAGGAATCAAACAGATCCTGATCAGAATTCATATGAATCCTGAAGGACCATGCTTTGTCTACTAGGCTTCTGCCCATTGTTTTGTTTTGGGCCCAGGACATGCTTCTAGCTGGATTTATTGACAGTTGGTGGAGATGCTCCCTCCAGCTCTAACAGCCCAAGTTTGGTGTGGAAGAAGACTTTGGCCATCCTGTATTTTCTTTGACACATTGCATTTTGGGCATGTTTGCAGTAGGCCCAGGAACATTTACTCTATTTGTCAAGGAGCAACTAGGGGTGTTTTAAGCTATGCCCCACCCACAGGCTGGTGAAACTGTAGGTTCGCCCAGCTTTCCGCAGAGCTCGGCTGGACTTGTAAAAGGATACCAGCCCAACTGATTCCACTTGGAATCTATGACTTGTGAGAAGGACCTGAGGAGGTTGGAACCCTTTTCACTTGAAATCCAAGGACATAAAGAATGCTAAGGATCATAAGGCTAATTTCCATGGTAGCGTCAGGAACATAAAAGAGCTAAAAAGGACATTTCTGTGAAGAATCCCAGTGGACCAGTAACCACTGGACTGGGACTGGACTTTGCTGTTGGCCTCTGCTTGACACCCTGACAGTCTACAGATGCCTTAACCTGAGGCCCTGGGGGCCTTATAAGTAGTTGTTATGGAACCAGCAGGAAGCTTAGTAACGTTTGAAAACATTTTATCTAGAGCTTTAGGGGTGCCCTCATGAAAAGTATTTGAGTGTCAGTTCCACAATGTTTGATTGGATTTCACCTTCATCCTGCTCAGAGATCTTGTCACCTAAAAAAAACTACGTATGGGCGGAAAATTCGTTCCTCTCGCGGAATTTGCGAATTTTTGGCAATTTCGCAATCCGCAAATCATGCAAAATTGCCCAAAAATCTGCAATTCACAAGTTGGCGGATTTTTTTTTCTTGTTCGCACTTCAAAAATACAATCTCGCACGCGCGGCATTGACTTACCATGATTCTGCATTCGCTGATGAGTTTTCCTCCTTGTTCGCGTGCGCAGCGAGATTTTGGTAGCTGGCCGAGCGACGCTGCGATCGCAAACACGTCATTGGGACCTGAAACAGGAAATTGCGAACGCGAACACGTCATTGTGGCCCAAAACAGGAAATAGCGAACGCGAACACATCATTGCGACCCGAAACAGGAAAAAGGCATCGCAAGCAGGCTGGTTAAGTAGAAACAACATGTTCACGAACGTTGCGACCGCATGCGCAAGTTCTCGTTCCCGAACTGGTAAAAAAATCTTGCGAACTTGCAAAAAAAATTTCCGCAAGGCAGCGAAATTTGGTGGATTTTTGCGAATCGCCATTACGAATTCGCAAATTCCACCCAAGCTTAAATAAAACTAAGTCCCGTTATGAATTGGTACTCTACAGCGAGAGACCTTAAAATCTTCAGCGTGCCGGCAGGACCAACCTGCTTCAGATTTCTGGCCTTTGGTTCCAAAGCAGTGACTACAGTTTCAAAAGCATCCAACGTGGAAAGGATTTTTATCTTCAAAAAGTGGACAAAGTCCCATTCTGGATAGGAGTGTGGAAAATTCACATAATTTGTTTAAGCATATTTAAGTGGAATTTTGCCAAAATTAAGCAAAATTACACAAAATGCGAATCTGTCATGCACAAAATTCATTGTCCGGTCAGTTTTTGAGAAAGGGATACATTTAAACAAGAGCACCCTGAACAACATCCGCTCATGTTTAGGCGCTAGGTACCTTCGTTGTAAATTGTTACTGTGTTCCAGGTCATCTTTGAACTGAAATACAAGCAACCTAGGACCAGTGTTTTCCTTATACGTGCTCATCAGAAAGGTATAGCTTGTATCCAGTGATATGGTAAGCTGGGAACCACATCTGGGCATGCCTGTGGCACTTAGGGCGTCAGCTGCAACAACAAGAAGATGATGGATGGAATGCTTGAATTTAAATCAGTCACTGGGAATCGTTGAATGCTGCATCCATTCTAACGTTTATTGCCCACCATTACACTTTGTTGTGGACCCAGCTTTGAGGAAATTACACTTGACCTTGCTCCTCATGGAAACAGTACAGCCCATATTGCCAAGCCAGGACCTCTTTGAATTGGAATGCAAGCAATCTAGAACTGTTTTTGCCCTGAGAAGGGCTGAACAGCATGGTGCGCACAAGATCCACGTCTTGGCCTACCTGTTATGCTTAGGGCATCAACTGCAACAACAACAAGGTGATGATTGAAATAATTTCAGCCACTGGCAATCGCTTGTGCTGCATCCCAATCCATCGTTTTGGCCCACCGGGCAACCACAGTTTGCACCCAGCCATATGCAAATCAGCTTTGACCCTGCTTCTCATGGTAATTGCCAGCCTGAACTGTTACGCAAGGTCCTCCTTGAACGATAATAAAAGGAACCTAGGTTAGGTTTCACCATGATAAGGGTTTATCGGCAAGGTCCAGCTTGATTCCAGTTAAACATTGAGCACAAGACCCAAGTTTGGGCATGCCCGTCACACATAGGATGTCAACTGCAACAACTACAAAAACAAGGTGCTGGATGGGATTCTGGAATTAATCTCAGTCACTTGCAATTACTCAATCCACATCCTAATCCTTCATTTTCCACCTAGCATGTAGCTTCAGTTTGGACCCAGTCTTATGCAAATCAATCTTCACCCTGCTCCTTGTAGGAACAGTCTAGCACCAAATGCTAAGCCAGGTCTTCCCTGGACCAAAATAAAACCAACCAAAGACCGGTATCACCATGAAAAGGGCTCATCAGTCTGATACAACTTAATTCCAGTGGCACAGCGAACATGGCACGCAAGTCTGGGCATACCTAAGTCACACTTAGGGTGTCGACTGCAGCAACAGCAGGGTGATGGATGGAATGCTTGAATTAATCTCAGCCACTGGCAATCACACAGGCCGCATCCCAATCCATCTTTTTTCGTCCACCGTGCCACCTCAGTTTGACTCTGGCCATATGCAAATCTGCCTTGACCCTGCTCCTCATGTGAACAATCTAGCCTGAACTGCTGATCCTAGTCCTCGCTAATCCAGAATACAAGCAACCTAGGACCAGTTTTGTCCTGATAAGGGCTCATCAGCTGGATATAGCTTGATTCAAGTAGCAAGAAGCACAGGACCCAAGTCTGGGCATTCCCGTCACACTCAGGGCAACAGCCCTCGCTAACTAATGCAAAACTGGTCCCAGGTTAACACAGATAGATTAGATGTTGCCTTCAAATAATACTCTTAAGTACCAGGGTAGAGCTTAAAATATTTTATTATTTCACACAATCACCCACCGTTACAATATTATCTCTAAAACCACAAGGTTTTTGTAAAAATTATATGGTTACTACTTCCCTTTAGAAAAGTTGTACTAAAACGCATACCCCAATTACTCAGTGTTGAAGTGCCCCTGTTCTCTGATATAGCACTAGGGAAAGGGATGTTTCTACGTAAGTCACTGATCAAATCTAACACTGAGGAAAATGGTGTCTCTGTATGAACCAAATAGCAAATTTGTCCCTGGGGAAAGGGGTGCCTTTGTATAAGCAACAGAACAAATCTGACACTGGGGAAAAAATTCTTTACTCAGTGCAAATCTAGCATTGGGGAAACAAATGTGAAAGAAAATGTCCCTTTTGTATGGTCACCCCCCACTTTTTGATAGATTGTTTTGCTGGTGTTTGGGCATTTTTTCTGCATTCTGACCCCTAAAAACATGGCTAACTCCTGACTGGCGTATTTTAAAACCCCATAGGTCCCTAACTTCATTGCACCCAGGGCATGCAAGTTGAATTTCATTATTGGACTGCCACACTTATTGTGTCACCCCTAACATAGCAAGACTCTAGGCCTGCTACTTTCCTGGCAGTGAAAAATCCACAAAGTCCAAGAGTAGTTCTCCCATTGGAAAGCACTGAGTTACTTTAGAATACCTAATAATGCAAACTTCAATTATGCATTTTGAAATAGCTAGGACTATGATTTGAGGACTCAACCCATCAGTCATTTCAAATAAAAGATAGAATTAAATACTATTTTGGAAATGCCACTTTTGTAAAGTCAGTTTTTTCTTTCTAAAATACTCTAGTAATGTTTTCAGAGTTAATCCCCAGCTGTCATCTGGTAGCCAAATGTCCTCTACAAGGAGGTGTGATTGGCTCCCAGCAAAGGGTATGAAAGACCTTGGCCAGTAAGTGTCTGACTTTCACCGTACAGCACAGCCCAGTGGTATGTGCCCGCCAACTGCACAAACTACCAAGGGGGTATCCTCTATCACAGGCAGATGCAACTCACACCCAGGTCTACCCCTACCGTAGTCCAATAGCCAGACTGGCCCCAAGAGGGGAAAACCTTTTTCAAAATTCATGTGCAACCGGAGATCTCCCATTTCCCTACACACACCTCAGGAGTGGGCTAAAGCTCAGTACAATGAAAGAAAGGTTCTGTCATTTTGATTTTAGAGGTGCCCTGTGGAATAGTGGGCCAAAAATACTCAGGAAGCGCTGCAAAAGTAGACGCCTGAGAACTTTTACCCAATTGATTAAGGTGAGGCCAGGAGTTTCCCCCACCCACAGGCTGAACTGTGCATAAAAGTAGAACCCTTAATTCCCTCTTCAGAACACACAATGAGTCTGCAAAATAAATTTTGTAAGGTTTTATATGTGTTTTGCTTTTATGAGTTTTCTTACCTCGAATAAAGCATACTTGACTGACTGACTGAAATTATCAACTCCTTGTTGCAACATTGTACACACACTTTTGTGGGCACATTAAATTACCATGCACTGCAACATAGTACAACATTTCACACAGTCTTCTTTTAGTATCTTTTAGAAACACTATCTTTCTTGCCTAACATTGACACATTTGCCTAGAAGCTGCTGTGTGCAGTGGGCAATGCACAAAAAGTTAGATATGAATTTGTCTTTGTTAAATATGTCCAAGATCATTTTTGGAGGGTGTGAAGGGATTATTCCTGACATGCTGAAAGTGAAGAGTGTGCAAAGCTTTGATCAATCAATCAATCAATCAAGGATTTATATTGCGCACTACTCACCCGTTGGGTCTCAAGGCGCTTGGGGGGGTGGGGTCCGCTACTGCTCGAACAGCCAGGTCTTGAGCTGCTTCCTGAAGGCGAGGTGGTCTTGGGTCAGGCGGAGGTGGGTCGGGAGGGAGTTCCAAGTCTTGGCGACCAGGTAGGAGAAGGACCTTCCTCCTGTGGTGGCTCTTTGGATGCGGGCGACGGCGGTGAGGGCGTGGCTGGTCGATCGAAGCTGGCTGTGTGGGCGTGTAGAAGTTGAGGCGGCTGTTGAGGTATCCTGGGCCTTGGTTGTGCAGGGCTTTGTGTGCGTGGGTGAGGAGACGGAAGGTGATTCTTTTGTTGACCGGGAGCCAGTGCAGGTCTCTCAGGTGTCCGGAGGTGTGGCTGTGTCGGGGGATGTCGAGGATGAGTCTTGCTGAGGCGTTCTGGATCAGCTGGAGTCTCTTCTGGAGTTTGGCAGTGGTTCCAGCGTAGAGGGAGTTGCCGTAGTCCAGTCGACTGGTGACGAGGGCCTGGGTAACCGTCTTCCTGGTCTCGGTGGGGATCCACCGGAAGATCTTACGTAGCATGCGCAGGATGTTGAAGCACGACGCGGAGACGGCGTTGACTTGTCTGGTCATGGAGAGGGAGGAGTCCAGGATGAAGCCCAGGTTGCGTGCGTGGTCTGTTGGTTTGCGTGCGCTGCCCAGGGCATGGGGCCACCAGGAGCCGTCCCAGGCGGATGGCGAGGAGCCCAGGATGAGGACCTCCATCTTGTCCTAGTTCAGCTTCATGTGGCTGTTCGTCATCCACTTGGCTACGTCTGTTATCCCTTCGTGTAGGTTGGCTCTGGCGGTGGCGGGGTCATTGGTGAGGGAGAGGATCAGCTGGGTGTCGTCGGCGTAGGAGATGATGTTGAGGTTGTGTTGGAGTGCGATGGCCGCAAGGGGGCTCATGTAGACATTGAAGAGGGTGGGGCTGAGCGAGGAGCCTTGAGGAACGCTGCAGATGACTTTGGTGGCTTCTGATCTGAACGGGGGGAGGCGGACTCTCTGTGTCCTTCCGGCGAGGAAGGAGATGATCCATTCAAGTGCCTTCCCTCGGATACCGACGTTGCAGAGGCGCTGCACTAGGGTGCGGTGGCAGACCGCGTCGAAAGCCGCGGAGAGGTCCAAGAGGATGAGGGCCGCTGTTTCCCCGTTGTCGAGCAGGGCTCGGATGTCATCAGTGGCTGCGATGAGGGCGGTCTCGGTGCTGTGGTTGGCCCGGAAGCCAGACTGCGAGCGGTCGAGGGATCCATTTGTCTCGAGGAAGGCGGCCAGCTGCTTGTTGACGGTCTTCTCGATGACTTTGGCGAGGAAACGGGAGGAGCGAGATGGGGCGGTAGTTTTTGAGATCGGTGGGGTCCGCTGATCGTTTTTTCAGTAGAGCGCTGAGTTCGGCGTGCTTCCAGCTCTCTGGGAAGGTAGCGGTGTCGAAGGAGGTTTTGATGATGTCCCGCAGGTGGGGGGCCTTGTTGAAGACGTGGTGCGGGCAGGGGTCGGTTGGAGATCCGGAGTGGATGGAGTTCATCGTGCATCGTGTTTCTTCGGTGTTGATCGGGGTCCATGCACGGAGGGTGGTGGTGGGGGGTGCAGGAGCTGTCGTGCAGTGCATTGGCTGTGTGGTGAAGCTGTTGTGTATGTCTGCGATCTTGTTGTGGAAGTAGGAGGCGAGGGAGTTGCAGAGGTCCTGTGATGGGGTGATGTTGTTGTTTCCGGCATTGGGGTTGGAGAGCTCCTTGACGATGTTGAAAAGTTCCTTGCTGTTGTGTGCGTTGTTGTCCAGTCGCTCCTTGAATGCGGTTTTCTTGGTGGTATGGATCAGTTGGTGGTGTTCTCGGGTGGCGATCTTGAGGGTGGTCATGTTGTCTGGTGTTGGGTCTCTGCGCCAGGCTCTCTCGAGGGCTCGGCAGTTCTTCTTGGAGCTCTTGAGTTCGTCGGTGAACCATGGTGCCTTCTTACTGCTGGTTCTGCAAGGCGGGGTCCTCGGTGGGGCGAGGTCGTCTGCGCAGTTGCTGATCCACTTCGTGAGGTTGTTGGCGGCCTGGCTGGGGTTCGTTGAGCTGGCGGGGGGGTCCTGGCTCAGGGATGCGGCGAGTTGGTCGGCTGTGATCTTGTTCCAGCTTCTGCGTGCCACCTGTTGCTGGTGGTGGTGGACCGTTTTCTTTCTAAAGCTGAAGTGGACGCAGTTGTGGTCCGTCCAGTGGAGTCCAGTAGCGTGGCTGAAGACGATGTCCTTGCTGGATGAGAAGACGGGGTCGAGTGTGTGTCCGGCGTAGTGGGTGGGGGTGGTCACCAGCTGCTTGAGACCGAGGTTGGCGAGGTTGTCCAGCAGGGTGGTGGTGTTGCGGTCGTTGTTGTTTTCCAGGTGGAAGTTGAGGTCCCCGAGGAGGATGTAGTCAGGGAAGGGCGTGCGGGCTGATGAAGTCGGCGATGTCTTCGCTGAATTGTGTGCGTGGTCCCGGGGGTCTGTAGATGAGGGTGCCTATCAGGGTGGTCTTGGGGTCGGTGTGGATCTGGAAGTGCAGGTGTTCGGCGGCTGCGAGGGTGTCGTCGGAGCTGGTCGTGATGTGGATGGTGTTCCTGTGGATGATGGCGATGCCTCCTCCGGTCTGGTTGACGCGGTCCCTCCGGGTGATCTTGTATCCGTCCAGGATGGCGATGGCGATGTCTGGCGCTGAGGAGGCGTTCATCCAGGTTTCCGTGAGGAATGCGACGTCTGGAGCTGTGGTGTCGAGGAAGTTCCAGAGTTCTACGGCGTGTCTGTGGACGGAGTGGGTGTTGAGCAGGATGCACTTCAGGTGGTTGATGCTGGTGCTCTGCAGGTCCGGTTGCAGGAGAACTTGCAGGAGTGGCAGCCGAAGGGTACGTGGGTGCGTCTTGGGGTGGCTCGGTAGCATCCAGGGATCCGGCCGGTGTTGAATGCGTTGAGGGCGGCGTTGTCGTAGGTCTGTCGGGTCGTCTTGCATCGCGGGGGCCAGGGGTCCTGGCCCTGGGCGCGGTCCAGGCGCGGACGGGCGCAGACGGGCTTGCCTTTGGCCCGCCTTCGGCGCACAATCGGCGCGCCCGCTGCGTGTGGGTGGGGGCGACATAAGAAGGAGCCGGGAGGGAGGAGCAGCTGGGTGGCGGGGAGCGGGGCGCCGAATGGGCAGGAGGCGGGCGGGCCGCAGGGAGGCAGCGGCGGGAAAGGAGTCGGCTCAGCGGCGGCTGGGTCGCCCTTGAGAGCGCTGGGGGAAGAGAGAAAAGAAATTAAAACGGACAACAACGAGGCAGCTAAGTCCAAGGCAGCCCTTGAGAACGCTGGGGAGAGGGAGAAAAGAAAATAACAATGAGCAGAACACGAGGCAGCAAAATACAGGCAGCAGCAGGGCACAGCAGATGGAGGCAGAAGCAGAGGTGTGTGGGGGCGACCTCGCCTGGTAACAGGCTCAGCGGTCGCTTGGTTGATACAACCAATAGAAAGGAATCCACAAGGGTCAGGTCTCCTTTGTAGGCTACCTTCCCTGCAGTCGCGGATATTGCAAATTGTGCCCTGCCTAAGTTAACATTCATTATTCAGGTGTTGCAGCCCCCTACAAATCAATAATTTGCATTGTGATGTATTAGGTTGGATTGTAAATTGCAAATCCCTTCTTTGCAAATAGGAATAGTGCATCAGGTGGTAGGTGGTCTAAAACAATGTTCATGAAAACATTTCCAAACTATAATGACTGTAATACACAAATTGTATCCAAATGGAAAGTGAGTGTTAAAAATAGAAATGAGGACTGAGCATTGACAAAAAATCATTTATATACAAGATAATGGTGGGTGATTACTTAGGTGTAAATATGGATTTATAAAGGGAGAGATACAGGGAAAAAACTGGCAGAAATGATGGGTGGGTACAGCGGTATATCTATCATGAGAACAGTGAGGGCCATGGAAATGCACTATCACTCCTACAAAAGTTGAACAGTTCACAAAATGTTATTGTAAATCTACTCAGTAGTACTACCAAATAACAAGGCTCTAATTTATTTCAGCCCAGTCTTGATGTAAATAGCACCTCAAAGAAAACCACTAATAGGAACCATTATGGAATCACACATGTAAGCAGGATTTGACACCTGAGCAAGAGTTGACACTGTAGTGTCAAAAAGGATGCTCACAGCCTTCGCTCTGCATATTCTTTAGAGCTCAGAGGAGCCACCTCGGCCTATTCAGGTCAGCCTATTGTTTGCTCCTGGGTAGCATTTCACACCTATTCACACCTATTCTAAGCTGATTACTGTCAGGCAAAATTGGAACATTAGTTGTTCACTTATGTTTTTTAGCTGGTCCATCTCTTGAGCTACAGTATTAGTAACTTAAGCTGTTATTCTGGTCTTCTACATTGGACGGCTGGGGCTGCCACAGTAAAAATTACTTTTGTGTGATTTTCACTGTAAAGCCTTGTTAACATTACATTTTTACATGACAATAATTTAAATACCATGCGCCCTGCCCTTGTGGGCTGCAAGGCCTACAAAGTGGTGGCCTATGAATATGTCAAAGGAAGTTTTGAGCTGTGAAAAGGGTTTATTTCTACAGGCCAAATTACAGTATTTACACTGCTACAGTCAGTCACAATGGTAGGCCGGAATCTATGTTTCCAATGACACTATCGCGGATGAGTGCTGCAATCCACTAGTGTCATTTAACATACAGGCCCAGGGTACACCTGATACTTTGTACCAGGGACTTATACGTAAGATACATCTGCTGATTATGGTTATACCAATAAAACATAGTTATCGAAGCACTGGCATGTTAATACTTCTGAGCAGGTGTAATGTGCACAGACTTCTAAAGCCAGAAAAATATAGGGTCCAGCAAAAGGTGAAAAATCCAGGGAGACCACACAGAAAAGGCAGATGTTCTGCACCACAAATGCAAATGGAGGCAGGGAGAAAAGAACATTTTAACAAACCATTACTGAGCATCAGTGGCAAAATCCACTGTTATCACAAACACACCATCCAAACGAGAGTTATTTTTTTTATTTTACACATTATGAAAATACTTACAGCCAGATTCATCATTGCAAATTGCGCTCGCAAAGGGCCAGATTCGGAGAATCTGGTCCTTTGCAAGCACAATTTTTGCATTTGGGATTCATCATCCCAAATGCAAAAATCACTAATAGCGAAATCTCATATTTGCGAGGAATTACATTTAAGGAATCTCTATTTGAGATTCCTTAAATGCAATTCATCAACCATTTTTAAATTGCGAATTCGCAATTTTTAGCCGCTATTTACCGCGAAGTCTGACTTCGTGGTAAATAGCGAAAAATTAGAAAAATGCACTCTAGTGCATTTTTCTAAGTTGCATGTTACACACACACATGTCCTTTGGACAAGTGTGTGTGCAACACCTGTGTACATTTGCTTTTCAGGGGTGCTACAGGGTGTCCTTTGGACACCCCTGGCACCCTTGAAATCGCATCCTTATTTGCGATTAGCAATTTGCTAATCGCAAATAAGGAAGATGTAGGAATCACAATATTTTTTGCTATTCCTACATGAATCCCGTTTTGCAAGTCCTTAATAGCGATTCCTTAATAATCGCTATTAAGGACTCGCAAAACGGGACAATGATGAATCTGGATGTAACTTGCAACGCCTCATTACTCAAATTTGCCTCGCAATAGCAACACAAAAAAGGGAAATCACACCCTGCCACTTAAGAATACTACTGAATGTAGTAACTATTTACAGATATACACATGGTTCACCTAATCTCAAATATATATATACATATCTGCTAATCCAAAGGGGGAGCTCTCAACCCCACCCTGCATTTTTGAACAGCTGCACTTTATCAAACCATCAATCCATCGCAAATAGGTCAGCACAATAAGGAAATCAGACATATGTACAACAATCTTTCCACAATTTTGCTGTCAGTCTTTACTGAGCTTTGTTTACCCTGGATAAACAACTACAGGAGGATGAGTTTAGAGGCTATAGCCAGGTACTGAGATGCCTTACAGTCAAGTGCAGCAGTCGATCACCATGCCTCAGTCACTGACAGATAGTCAGAAGGTAGCATAATACCTCTATGCCATTACCCATTTCCTACTTGAAGTAGGAGCCATACTCTTCAGCAGATGGGCACCAATGCAGTAATCAAGTCCACTGGCATTCCATCAATTTGCAAGTGCTCTGTGATGCCAGGTACTGCTACTTTCATGTGTTGCCATCATTCCCCTGATGTAACAGAAAGCAGATAAAATTTCCATAATTTGTTAATTGCAGATTTGTTATTTCACAGTGACTATGGTGGTATGTAAGTACTATGTGACTGAAGCGAACAAAAGCAAAACACCACATGTGTGAAATCAAGGCAATTTGCATTCTTTCTTGCATCTTCCCTGATAAAAGTTGAGCATGCATTCAAAAGTATAAAGTAAAGAAATGTGCTTGTGGGCCATTCTAACCCATCCATCAATGTATTTTCAACTGCTAATGGTGCAAATTGCCCCTCTCCCTGTCTCCTCACCCCTATAGACATCCAACCACTGTGCCTATACAGTGGTATAACTCAAGCTTCTCGTTTTCAGTTCATATCAATTATATCCGATAAAACACCACCAAAGTAAATATTTAGTTTTCAGTAGAAACCAAGAAAAAAATGGATTGTACTGCACTTTTACTACTTCTGTGTGCTCCAGTGTCTGGCGATCTAAGTACAGCCTCTACTAATAATCCCTCTCTGTGGTGGGTCCTCCCACTACTGTAGGGCCATGGTAAGCTGCTAAAGGTATTTTGACCATTTTCTGGTTCCCTGGATTTCTTGGACTACATGGATTTACTGCACTCTCATTTAGGGAGCATGCAACAGCTCAAATGGCTTCAACTCACAGACAGAGCTTGCCTTTTGGAGAGCCAAGGTATGAAGATAATGGCAACAAAGATCACTGTATCTACACATGCCTCAATAAATAATGTCCTCCCTTTAATATCTGTACCCAACGCTCTTGTAAAAAGGTTTACATTGCGATCACCTCAAGTCAAGTCAAGTCAAGTCAAAAACCACTTTATTCGATTATTTAAAATCATAAAGGTATGCTATTCAATCACATATTAAAATCAAAAGTACATTAATAAATACAATTATTTACATAATATACAATTAATATGTACATAACACAGAGTTTGTCAGCTGCATACATTTCCAAATTATCTTAAAAAATGTACACACTGTCTATGGGACAGCATTTTAGTAACCGGAGGTTCACATTCATGTATATACTCAGTTATTTCTTTAAAATTTCTTCAATTGATAAAGGTACATTTTAATCAGAAGATGCTTCCCCTAATTGCCTCATCTTTTTATTACGGATGGAGGCTACCAGGAAGTTTGCTACCCCAAACATGACAACGGAAGATTCCATTAACTGTAAGTAGAGTAAAGCAGGTTTTACTTGTATGAAACAACTGTTTTTCAGCAATGGAGTAATAAACTTTTTCCTTCCCTCCGTATAAAAAGGACAAAAAAAACACAAAATGCATCGTGTCCTGGTATGAATGATAATCACATTTACAGGGAGCAGCTTCCTCTGGTTTACTCCACTCCCTATAATTTCCCAGTAGCACGTGCGATTGATTAAAACGAAATTTGGTAAGCAACCATCGTTGGAAGGGTTTAGTGACAATTGTCAAGTATGGTTGGATAGACATTGTCAGTATCAACAGATAATGAGCCCTCACAGTAGGTTTACAAAGTTCTATTGCTTCGCGATCCAGTTCCCTAGATTTTATAAAATAGTTTTTTACCCAGTTGATGTCGGCTTTAATTAAACTTTCTGGGTTAGAGTAAATCTCTGGGCGTCCAAGATAACTAGATATGGATTTAATGTAAAACAACCATTGTATTTCTGTCACTTTGTCAAGGGACATACAGTCCTTAATAATCTTGTGATTCAAAGATAGGTTATGGTTTATCCATGTTCTTATCCATTGCAGGATAGGTGCCATGTTCAAATAATCTGAGATATAACCCTTCCCTAGCTCAAGGTGTACAGCATAACTGGCGGTTGAGTGGGGAAGACCCAGAAGGGCTCGCAGAAATTTGTTTTCCTCCCTCTGTATGAGGGTAGTATCCTTATAGCCCCATAATGCGGCCCCATACCTGGCAATGGTCACATTTTTTGCCTTGTAAATAGACAGGATTGCTTCCCCCGGGTTTGCCTCCCAGTCTCTTTGCAAAGCCCAAAATAGCAGATGTTGATCTTATGCCAGCTGCTTTATTTAGTAATTGGGGAGCCCAGGTGCCAACATCATCAAACACAACTCCTAGATAGGTGAAGACTCTAACCTTAGTTATTATGGAGTCATTACAGGAGACTGTTTTAAAGTACTTTCTTCTGTTCCCCAATGACATAACATGGGATTTTTCTGTATTGACCACCAGGTCCAACCTTTCCATAAACTCCCCAAATGAGTCAAGCAGTCGTTGTAAGGCTGTGGAGAAGTGTGGCTCAATGGTTAGAGCGGCAGACCCTGATTCAGAGCTCTAGCCCGGGACCAGGGTTCAATTCCCCGCCTCAAACATTCCACGGACCTGATAATTCTTGCATCGGTGCCTATTCCAATCATGGAGTCCCACTCTGCAACTCTGGGCAATAGCTTGCTTAATCTCCACAACGGCCCCCAAAACGCTAAGGATGCCTGGCCTCCACCTTGGGGGTGCCCAGGAGTGGACACCTCACATGGAAAGCCAGTATGGGTTCCACAGCGGTATTCGTACAAGCGCCTTGAGACCCTTGCGGGTGAGTAGCGCGCTATACAAGTATCAATTTACATTTACATTTTACATTAGGTGTTCTCGCCAACAATACTGTGTCGTCCGCGTATAGGAGTACAGGGATGGACGATCCTCCCATACGCGGAATATCAGATGTTACATTTGCCAGGACCTCTTCCAGGGAGTTTATGTAAAGTGTGAACAGCATTGGGGCCAATATGCATCCTTGACGCACCCCTCTGCCGGATTTAAACTTAGCAGTGCATTTTCCTTCTTGCGTCATTCTGATTGATGCCGAAAGGTCCTTATGTAACTCAGCTAGGAAGTTCACCAAAGCCTGGTCCAATCCCAGCTCCAGGAGCGTCTTCCACAGCCTTGACCTATTAACTAAGTCAAAGGCTGTGGATAGGTCCATAAATGCCAGGAAGATTGAACCTTTTGATGCTACTGTATATTTGTTGATTATAAGATGTAGGTTTAGGCATTGGTCTTCTGTGCCTCTTCCCCCTCTAAACCCATATTGGGCTTCACATAAAATAGCTTTATCTGTAGCCCAAGCATTTATCCTGGCCAGTATTACTTTTCCCAATATTTTGATTGATGAATCAATCAGAGAGATTGTCCGATAACATCTTGGGTCCACCCTTTGTCCCTTTTTAAATACTGGTATTATGATAGAACGGGACCAGGTCTTAGGGAGAGTGGCCGGGGTAGAGCTTGCTGCTAGATTAAAAACATTAGTGAGTATTATTGACCAAAGGTCAGGGTTGGCTTTATACATATCAGACGGTACCCCATCTGGGCCTGGTGCTTTCTGCCCCGATGTTTCAGCTATTGCTATCTGTACTTATTTAATAGTAAAACTCTGTACAGACCCCAATAGTTCTTTAGAATGTATCTCGTAAGTGTCAAGTTCCAAATTACTTCCGTAAATATTCTCAAAATGGGTTAACCATTCCCGTTCTGTAATATTGACTTCTAACGGGGCATTTTCTACCCCATTAAAGAAGGGTGAATTTACGATAGTCCAAAATTTGGAACTATTCCTTAGGGTAGCTTTATCATATAATGAATCCCAGGCCTCTTTTTTTTATTTCATTTTTACGAGTTTGTAGCATGGTTTTGTATATTCTCCTTAAGGAGGAGACCTCAGTCTTGTCTCTAGGCTTCTTATTTAGAGCACGCAGGAGCTCACTATGAATTTTAGTGCAGTTATGGTCAAACCATCTATGCACCGGGTTGGGTTTCTGTTGTCGCTTCACCGTAAGTTCTACTGAGACCTGGTGGCAGATTGTCTCAAAAGATGTTATGGGACCCCCCCCCCGAATCTGAGTGGGTCTCTACAGGGGTTAATTTCATTCCCAACCTTAGATTTAATTACAGATAGGAACTCCTCTGGTAAAATTTTATTCCATTTTAATCTCCTCCCCTGATCCTTGGTTACAACCTCAGTGATTACTTTAAGGGTCACTGTTTTATTAAAAGACAGTGTGGTGTTATCCATTTCCAACACCCCTGGATTATGATCACTAAATGTAGATTGAATGGAATTATAAAATAAAACGGAATTTAACAATCCAGGTGATACAAACATATAATCTATAATGGTTTCACTTTCCCTTGCGTTATATGTAGGTACCCGATCCTTTATATCGGCCAATCCAGGTTCGAACAGGTCTACCTCTGTGAGTAAATCCTCCAGGGCAACTTCCTTTACATTGTGTTCGAAGTGCTGATAAGCTGAATAGGCCAGGTAGTCTAGATCTAGATACTGGCAGTTTAAGTCACATAGATGAACATTAAAATCACCCATTAGGATGACATAGAAAAAAGTGGTTTGAGCTTCTTTATATAAAGATAAAAATGTATGTAGTGAATGAATGTGCTCATTTAGGTACTCTCCCTGTATTGCGTTATAGAAGTTGATATATACAACTTTATTGTTGTTTGGCATTAAAACTTCTATAGCTAAGAAGTTGGAGGAGGTAGTGTTAAGCTCTTTCTCTAGACCTAATATATTCATTGATATTAAAAACAGCAGTCCTCCTTTATCTCTTCCTGATTTGGATTTACGGGCAGCTACAGAGTATGAGGTAAACCCATTCACCCAAAAATTGCACTCCCTATCCCATGTTTCTAGCAGCGCCACTATATCATATTGCCTCAGAAATTCAATCCAGTCCTTATTATCCCTCTTAGAGCGTAATCCTGCAATATTCCAGCTCACGAGCTTTACAGGGAGCTCCCTTCTTTCCTGATGTACTATGGGACGTTTAGGCAGCTTTGGTGAGCATTCTTGTGACAGTCAATCATTATCACCCAAATGGGATAAAGGTGTAAATCTATTTGACGTATCGATACCCCCATTAATCGCAGTAGTGTTGTGATTACATAATTTTGGAAGTAGTCCAGATTTTTTAGTGGCCCAACTGTTTAAGGGTGCTGTCTGGTTTACTGGATTTCTTGCTATAGCTTTTTGCCCATTCTCCTGTGTACTCCTCCTATGTAATTCTGGCCACTGATAAAAGAACCCTAATGGTAGTGCTCGTATCTCTCCTTCTTGTGTGACCATATCCGTTGCATCCCAGAATAACTGAGGAGCCTCATGGGGTCTATTAAAGTTCACAATAAGACAATCTCCCTTAAGGTTTTTTTTGGTGTTTCCCACCCAGCTCACCCGTCTCCCCATATTTATACTGGCAGAGAGATTTTTGCCACCCGTGCAGTTTTCATCGCACCAGACCTTTGTGTTTCTTAACAGAGTTTCCTGTGTCTCTACCTCACCTGATTTGAGAGGGGGTACATTTACTAAAATAGACACATATGGTGTGGCCTCTGGGGGTAGATGAATAGTATGTTTATATTCCACATTCCTATTCTTATTATACTCTCTCTCAGCTATAGGGGTCTCTTGGTGAGAGTGTGAACTATCGGGGACAATAACCATCCTCTGGGCCTCCAGACCCTTAGCCTGGCCTGCAGATATTATCCCACTGTGTGACATAGGTGAGGAGGGTGGGTTCAGATGAGTCGATGGTATACAATCCTTTGAAGTCCCCTTTAGTCATTTGAAGTCCCCTTTAGTCATTTGAAGCCCCCTTTAGACATTTGAAGTCCCCTTTAGACTAGCGATGACCTGAAAGTTGTGCCTCTAGTAGACACAGACTGTCTTTAAAACCTCATCTGCTTTTTCACAGCAGCAGAGTTTGCTGTCAGCAAAAGCATTAATGCTACCAATATGCACATTATTTATTAGCAAGGTCAAAATACTTTATTTCCAAGAAATACATTCTTAAAGAAATAATACACACATTACCCAATTCATAAAAATAGACAATTATAAATATCCTAAATCATCTATACACATACATGGTTGGGTCCATTCATCTACACATACTTACACATTACACAAATACAACCATATGAAAATTAGTACTTTTCTATGCCATGACTCAATACAATCTCCAACTCATAATCTCACTTGTGTTGTTTAAAACATTTTAAAAAGAATGCTATCAGATTTCCCAATAGCAAACAACTCATTTTACTCCAATCAGGAATTATGAAGTGCAATATGTATAGCAGCTTATCACAATCTCAGGCATCTTTCTTAATCATTATTAAGTATTATTCAGGGGCACATTTTCCATATCTTAATATATTCCTCTTAGGAGATACTTTTTTCAGTTAACATCTACTTACTAAGTAGAAGTACAACAGTACCAGCCTAGGGGCCAGACGTAGATGGCCAAATAGCGACCGGTATTTGGGATTTGACATGTAGGTGGCCTTAATTTCACCGATGCAGTAAATTTACCGATTCGGTAAAATACCGAATCGGTAAAGTTACCGAATCGGTAAATCCAGATGTAGGTGGCACTTTAAACAGTGCCACAGGCCATTACCGATTCGTTATTTACCACCAAATAGTATGTGGTGGTAAATAACGAATACCTGTGTACATGCACATCTGTGCATGTACACCTGTGACATGTGGCACACATACATGCCCTAAGAGCATGTATGTGTGTCACATGGCACACAAGCCAAAATCAGGGGTGCAACAGGGTGTCAAAGTGACACCCTGTTCCCCTTGACAAATCGGTATTTTTACCGAATCGGTATTTACCGATTCGGTAATTGACACAGATTCCTATGGGCCTTAAGGCCCATAGGAATCAATGGCAATTACCAAATCGGTAAATACCGATTCGGTAAATAATACCGAATTTTTAGCTACATCTCATTTACCGAATCTAGAATACCGAATTGGTAAAATTCGGTATTTTAGAGTCGGTAAATGAGGATTACCTACATCAGGACCTTAATCTGAAGCTCTAAGAGGGGGGAATGTAACTTGAGTTTTTATGATTTTACACAAGTATTGGCAAGTGACAATAGCTACACCCTGGAATCTGAGACCATAAATCAAATTTAAACCCATTTTCCTTGATTGAATTCAATGGGCCCGATTCACAGAACTAATTTAAGACAAAATCCTAAACTTACTACCATTTTGGTAATCATAGAAGGCACTTACTCATTTTGGTATTCACAGAAGGCACTTACTCATTTCGGTATTCACAGAAGTTAGGAGTCCTAACTTTAGGACTCCTAAATGCCTTCTGTGAATACCGAAAGTCTCAAAGTTAGGATTTTTCTCAGTTTAGGAGTAGTAAAGTTAGGACTCCTAACTTTAGGACTCCTTCTGTGAATACCAAAAGTCTTAAATTTAGGATTTTTCTCAGTTTAGGAGTCCTACTTTTCTACTCCTAAACTAACAAATATCCAGTTAACCCACCAGGTCGACCCATTATGTTTGCCTGTGTATCGGCATTAAATCCTCTGTATGAATTACTAGAATTTTTTTAAGCCTTTTGTCATGAACACTCAGGGTTATGTACGTACACAATGGATATCATCAATAAGGTAGAGAGCCACCCTTTTGATGAAGATAAACAGCAGTGAGTAACGTTTGATATCATAGCCCTTTACACTAATATCCGCAAGATGAGGCACTTGAATTAATCAGGGACATTCAAGACATTAGACCAACAACCCATGACATTCTGACCAAAATGTTGGTACCCATTCCTTCTCTATGTCTCAAGAATAAAAATGTTTGTGCTTAAATAGAATTTATATTTACAGATCAAAGGAGTGGCAATGGGCTGTCAACTTGTTCATGGTGAGTTTTAATCGCCATGAACAAACGGGCTGAAAGACATATCATAATAGCAACAGGCACTGCCGTATTGCTGCCCTATGTAGCCGCTCCGATAGATGGTCCGAAAAGCACAGCCTGTCGGAACAATGGCGGTAGGGCTTTCTTACCGCCACGCTTCACCAACGATTCCCCCACCATCATAATGTGGCGGGTAGAAAAGGGCTGTACGATGGCGAAGGGTCCGCCACCGACAGTCTGGCGGTGGCGGACCTTCCACCATCGTAATGACCCCCTATGTCTTCTTTAGAATCATATTATACCGGTGGACTAGACCAGAAAAGCAGCTTGTGCTAAATAAGTATATGTCCTTTAGAGGTTTGTTTGTTTTTATAGACTGTTAAAGACTGCAATTGATAAAATGTATTACTTGCTGTATGAAGTATTATTCATATAGATTGGGGTAGTTTACTTGTACCATTGTATATTTGGAATCTTGGATATTCGTATGACTGTATATTTGTATATATGAAAAAATTGTATATACCAAATTACTCCCACTCCTGAGACATCATGCAACAGTGTTTTTGCAAATCTATGGCTCTTCAATCGTAGGGGTTCACCACCACCATCATTTTTGCACCCAGCATGCCCATCCAGACGAGACCCGCATAGAGGCACAGCTTACACCGATTACGATTTCTGTCACATTCTGCCACACGCCAATGGCATGGACATGATAAGTCATTTTTTAAATTTTTTTTGGCCCAAACTCATCCTTCAAGCAGTTCATGTCTGGTTTAGGAAACACTCCGGCGGGCTGCTGTATAAGTTCTCGCTGCTCCACGACCGAGCCACTAACAAGTAAGTCTCAATAGCCCCCGTGCTTTGATGCAAGCCTTTCCCTCCTCTTTGAGTACTAATAACCCGATGCATTTCATTTTCACCTTTTCAGGGACATTTGCAGGTACCTGGAGCCATACATCAGACCGCCCATACGCTGCACTACGTTGTAGTAATCAACAAGTAAGTGCTCCATGTAGCGCCACTGTTCTGGCTCCCATATGCTCATCTTCCTAGGCCTCCTCCAGCATTCTTGATGGCTTCATCCTTTGTGAGAGCAATATCACATGGGCGGCTTATGTGTCCTTGAAACACTGATTAACTACTCATGCTTGTACAAAGCAGGGTTTAGATCTGCCACCAGTATGATATTTGGGCCAGCAACTCGCAATGGGAATCTGGCTGCACCAGGTCTCACCCAGTCACATCCGCCTCCCAATTACAGATTCTTCTCCCTAGCCCACCAGCCAACTTCATATATTTGAGAGGTCCCAGGGTGGGAAGGGATCAGGAGGCCACACAGACCCCCATACCCCCTGGTTAAAGTGATCTGCGTTTTTTCTCCCACTTGGAGAGAGGATGTAACTTTACGACTAGAGCGGTCGACCAAGAAGCTGAGAAACCAAGTTCATGTCTCGGCACCGACGCTCAACATCCTGTGATTCTGGGCAAATCTCTTAATCTCCCTGTGCCTAACAAAAAAAAATGAATGTGTCCATTTGTAATGAAACTGGTGCTAATGTCAAGCTCTCTGATACCTGATATCTTTGGGTCTAGTTTGCGCTACATAAAAATAAAAAATAAAAGAATTGGATAGGGCTCGGTCAGTCTAAGTTAGGTAACCCATCTGAGCTTTTCGAGGCATTAGGGGGGATATTTACAAAGAAGTGGAGGATTGAGGCGTTAGCCGTCATGGCTTAATGCTTAACACTGCTGCTTCAGAAATGCAAGGCTGCCCCATATTTACAAGGATGTTGTGCAGCCTTGCGTTTCCCCCTGCGCTAACTCTGCACTTAGTACTGTAACGCAAACGCAGACACACTTGCACCATAGTGCAAGGGTGTCTATGTGCAGGTGAAGATTGTTTATGTACAGGAAGGGCCCCCCTTCCTGCACATAAGCAATCTTGAACTGCCATTTTCTCATTTCTATGTGTGCTGCTTAATGCAGCACACATGGGAATTACAAAATGTCATTGTTTTATAAGGATTGTTTATGTGCAGGAAGAGTCACATTCAAGCTGCCTTTGATAGCATACCATGAGGCCCCCTTTGGCCCAAATTGCAGGACTGGGGTTTGACAGGCGCCTTTTGTTGAGAGCAATTAAACAGCTGTACACCAACATCTGGTGCAGATCAAATTAGGTGACAGGAGGATCCCTTCAAATTCGGGGCTGAAGCAAGGCTGCCTGCTTGCTACCTTACTTTTTAATTTATACATAGTTGTCATGTCGAAGCACCAGGACATAACAAAATTCCACCCACCCAAACTATGAGGGCAATGGATGTCACAATTGCTATACGCAAATGATCTTGTACTCCACAGTAAGACAAAGATCAGGATTCAACAACAACCTTCCATGCTACACACCTACACAGGCTGAAAATAAATCAAACAAAGATCATAACTGTTACATTCAGCCCAAACCCAAGCTGTGATGGTAGGTGGCGACTTAATGGTTCTTGGCTTTATCATTGCAAGAATTATAAATATCTGGGCATCCTTCGAGCTAATACAAGATTTTCACATCTCACCTATACTCTATAAACAACCAAGGCTCCAGATTATTGTTTGCTTTCTCAGCTGTAACCCTGAAGCTAATTAGACCTAGCCTCAACACCCTTTTCGAGGTGATGAAAGCAAAAGTCATCCCGACATTAACCTACAGGAGTGAAATAGCCCTGGGTAGGGAAGCTGGAACAGTAGACAAACTGATTTCTTGAATCTATAAAGCTACTCTCAACCTCCCAAAGAGAGTGTCACCGGTACAAGTGAGAATCGAGTACAAGATCATAAAACAGTACTGTGCCAGAGGCTGTTGTTTCCTCAAATGTTGTCACAGGCTCGGATCTGCACCTCCAGATTCCATGCACGGCCTAATTTGTTGCGAATTAGAGGGTCGCCGATCGGTGAAGAGACAGAATATCGATGGAAAAATATTGACTGTCATGAACATGGAGTCAAGAATATCGAAAGTGTAAAATATCGAGGTAAGTTTTATTGTTGATAAAATATACATTTTAGTCTTAGTTAGAAAAAATCGACGTTAGAAATATCGTAAATAAGATCGACTATTTTTTTAATGTTTACAATCTTTTTTTATATTTTGGTACTTATTTTATATGTATAAATATAATTTTTATGTTAAAATGTATCTTTTTAATGTATTTTCACTTATTTCTAGGAGCAGGATGTTGGGTTTATAGGGGATAAGAGTAAGGAGTATTTAAAAATATTTGTTAAAGTAGTATATCTTTTTTTAGATTTTATGTATAATTTTAGGAACAGGATGCTGTGATTATGGAAGATAAGGGTGACGAGTAAATAAAAAATAATTTTTTAAGTTTTCTTTTAAACATGATGAATCATTTTCAAAATTTTCAATATTAGAATTTTAAATAAAAAATATTTGGAAAAGAATTAGATTTTTTTAGGTGTAAATCATTGTTGGTTAGCAATGTAAACTTGTTTTGAAATGTTTTTAAAATTTACAGAAACAAATAAATAAAAAATAAATAAATTTAAACTAAATATTTATTTGTATGTATTTCTTATATATTATATTATTTTATTGTTGTGTTTGTTTTGCAAATGTAAAAAACATAATGTATTATAAAAAACATTTCAATAACGTTTTTGATAAATATTTTAAATTGCAATACATGGTAAAATATAATTTTTATTTAAAAAAATGGGACATTTAGAATTAAATATTCAAATGTATTACTTTTTGAAAAAGAATTACAAAAATATTTTTCGATATTTCAATTTTTCACAAGTTTGTAATTTACAATATATAAAAATTTCAGACATTTTCGGATATTTTTAAATGTTGTTAAACAAATATTGAACATGTTTTGTGTTAAATTTCCAGTTTTTGAAAATGTTTGTATGGATTTAAAAATGTTATAAAAAAAGTTTTATTTTTCATAATGTTGTTAAATGTAATATTTTTATTTTATTTTACATTATTTAGCACATTATTTGTGTTTAACTGGTTTGGTGTTGGAACAGTAATTTTTTATATTTTATTATCCAGCACTTTTTATGATTATAGTTGTTTTGGAGTTTAAATAGTAATTCTTTTATAGTTTATTATCAAGCACTCCCTCTGATTTTAGTTGGTTTGGAGTTGGAAAAGTATTTTTTTTTTTATTTTGTTACCCAGCACTTTTCCTGATTTTTGTTGGTTTGGGGTTAGAATAGTAATTTTTATGGTTTACTGTCCAGCACTTTCCCTGATTTTTGTATGTTTGGAGTTGGAACAGTAATTTTTTATTGCATATTATCCAGCACTTTCCCTGTGTTTAGTTGGAGGTAGAATAGTTTTTTATTGTTTATTATACAGCACTGGCCCTGATTTTAGTTTGCTTGGAGTTGGAATAGTAATTTTTTATATTTTATTATCCAGCACTTTTCCTGATTTTATTTGGTTTGGAGCTGGAATAGTAATTTTTATGGTTCATTGTCCCACACTTTCCCTAATTTTTGATGGTTTGGAGTTGGAACAGTAATTTGTTATATTTTATTATCTAGCACTTTCTCTAAGCTCTCTGGCAGCCCGGGAAGATTAACAGTGCGGCGGTTTAGGCTTGTTACGAAAGGATAACGTGAAGCGAGCCGCACTCAAAACCAAACCTGAAGGAAGAAACCGCGGGCCGAAATACTATCGGAAAATAGGATTCACGCCTGGAAATGCAACACGTTTTGTTTGACCTACCGGCTTTCAACAGTCTGCCAATTAAAATGAGCCTACTAGTGACTGGGTTTTAAGAACGCTACAGGGATCGGCTGATCTTGCAGCTCAGAATAGGCTTTTGGGTCCTGATGAGAACCCCATATGTGAAGGGAATTGAAACGCGTCAACCTTTTTTGTGGGGCCAATCAAGTATTTAAATTGATGTTAAAAAATTTAAAGCTTTGTATTTCGAGAATTTTTGTCTGTTTGTCCATTGTATATATTTGATTTTTTCTTGCATTTGTATACATTTGTCATATTAAGAGATGGGTATGGGTGTGCTGGTATGTGAGGGGAGTGTAATGAATGTATGATTGAACAGATGAGATTGGCAGAGAGAGGTGCATGAAGGGTTTGCAAAAGAGAAGTTTGGAAGGGTGAAAGGATGTGTGATAAGAGAGTGTGTGGGTAAAGGAGCTTGGTTGTTTTCAGACTTTTACATTGAATGTACATTGTTGGTGATTTATTTATGTGAATTCTACAATACATTTTGATTACATCAAATGGAAAAAGAGGTTTTTTTGATGGCATTGTTTTATTTCAATGCACTGGTTGCAAGGTAAGAATTGTGTACCAGTATTGCCATTTATGTCGTTTTTGTTGGAAGAAGGCTCAGCCATGCTGATTTAGAGCCACAACCCCCCTTTGTTTTTTGGGTATCTAAACACAAGGCGCACTGTGACACCGGAGGGGAGCTCACTTCATCAGCAACTAGATCCTGTCCGGATTCAAGGAAGGTTAAAAGAAATAAAATTGATTTACATATGTCTGGCTCCAAACTGGGGTGGCATGGTGAGCAAAAAACAATGGGTTAAACCCAGATCTGTTACTTGGGATGATTGTTTGATTTGTTCAGCATTCCGTACATCTTTTAAATTAAAAATGAAGGTTTGGGCCTGGCAAAAGGTATATTTTGCCAGGTTGAAATGGCAGTTTAAAACTCCACACATAGTGGCAGGCCTGAGACATGGTTAAATTGCTACTAATGTTGGTGGCACAATCAGTGCTGGGGGCCGCGATTAGCATTTAATTTACAGGCCTTTGGCATATATAGGGTCATTTTACTAGGGACGTACAAGTAAATTAAATATGCCAATTAGGTACAAGATAATCTTATCATGTGTTAAGGAGAGAGCACAAGCACTTCAGCAGTGGTTAGCAATAGTAAACTATGCAGAGTCCCAAAGGCTTCAAAGATCAAGTCAGCACAACAAGAGGGTTGACGCAAAAAAATTGGGGATGACTCTGCAGAAAGGGCCAAGTCCAACAACTATGATGACATATTTAAAAACATCTACAAAAAAGCTATGTTTAAATATGAACGACATATAAACACAGCGAAAACAGGTTATTTCACCTCTATTATAGCACCTTCTAAATATCCGACTAGTGACTTATATCTTGGCTGTCCGGTCACCCGCCCTCTGTGAAGAAGGTTTCAATCTGTTTGTCATGCTGGCCTAGATTTACCTGCCCAAATTATATATTCAAATAAAGCACCTCTGTCAGGGTTGAAGGCGCTTTATTTATCCGACCAGCTGTTGTACTCCGTCAGCAGCGGATACTCATCTATTCCATCAGCGTTGGAGTGGTGGTTAACTACACACTAGATTTATTTGGGTCCATCATCACAGTGGTGTTGCAGGGGGCTTGCAATGGAGTAAACTCATAGTAGAATGTTTTACCATAGTTGTATCTTTCCATTTTAATGGCATGTACATCGTACACACCTGAGCTTCATGTGAACATTATTCCCACCTGGAATACATGCTATAAAAACAAAAACTTTCCCAACCAAACATACTTTGCCTTAAAATTATCAAACTGACGTTTTTGTCCTTATCTTTGCAAATCCTTCGTGTTTTCTATAACTTTGTTTGTATTTTCGATTAATTGTGTTTCTTAACATAGCAAGGAGATGGAGCTCTAGATATTCAGAGACATAATTAACTGTAATGGTAGAAGACATTATTAGGGTAAACCCACAGTTGTTTGGTGCCCTTATTCAGATCACCACTATAACACAGAAATGGAAAATATGTGAGAGGATTGTCAACAAAGAGAATGCAGTATCTAACACAAGGCACTCACAGGGGGTAACTTGTAAGTGCTTGCAGAATCTTCTCCTTGGCCTCCAAAATGCACCCAGCGGCCTAATAAACAAGTTGTGGCTAACCCAGGCCAGGCCCAGGTCATATCAAAATTATACAATTTGTTCAATGTATGGTGCGTGTCATATTTGTTTTACCCTCAACAATTATGGTTAGTGCAGCAGTTAAGGTGGCTACCATTTTTTATATGCCATTGTAACACATTTCTAATAGGTGATTCTCTGTGGCATTTCCTTATGGCCCATATCTTTGGGAATATGGTAGTATGGAGTACATTTCACACAATGCACCGTGGTGGTGCATATAGTCTGTAAAATCTAATTTACTTCGCCCCGAATAAGGTACACCTTTGAATTGACTTACTGATGCACGTATGTATACGTATGATTTATATTGACCAAATATGTAAAATGGCAAGTTTGAGTTGCTCTGCTGGTATTGGTGTCATGTGTTCCCTAGTTACTCTGCGATGCCAGAGGTAGTGCTAAAGGACACCAGTGTGCATACAGTTTACATGTGCTGGGTACCCTCAGAATCAGACAAGGCCCTTACAAACAAGTTATTGATATTCAGGCTCCTTAATCTACAAGTTAGCCATGCCAATCAGGGGTTATCCAATTGGACATTTATAACCAGTCTTACCAGGCTGAAGGGCAGCATGTGTGCCTCTCTCTATCCACTCTAGTGTGAAGGGTGGGAACCCAGTTAAGACACTTCTTCTCACATTGGCCAGCTCTCTTAGTTTCAATGACTTTGGACTTACATGTTAGTAGTATTCCTTATGCCAATCAGATATCAGGCAATCGATTGGTTTCTCAGGGTAGGTGCATATCCATTTGCTATGGTACACCAGTGTCCTAGTGCTAATTGACCTTGAACAATAACGTTCCAAGCATTGTGGTAATCCTGTCAAAATCCATTCATTACCAAGCCATACTCAAGGTGTGGCCAATAAAACATCATGTCAATCAAACTATGTATATATGACTTTGGTACAGATTTAGAGTATAGTGGATAAGATAATCCAACTCAAAGGTGACCCTGGGTGGAGTTTGCGGAGTTGCACTATGCGAACCTACGTGAAATACCAAAAACCTCTGTCGCACCGAGTGGAGCTCCGTGAGAGGCAGAGTACAGTAGAAAAATGCAGTTCGCGGTGATTGAACAGTGCTGTATGCTTGTACACACTGTGCAATCATTGCAAACCGCACCATGCACAGGGCAGGCTTACCTTTTCTGCAGCTCTAGTAGATTTTTACTCAAGCAGCAGCTTTCTCAACACGAACGGGCAGTTTCTCAACGCGAGCATATGTGACCACATTGAGAAATCTCGTTGGAAAGTTTATTTTCCACGCTCGTGCTCGCCAACTTGATGTTGGTGATCATGAACGAGGAAAAATCTCACCGGGAGGTGGATTTTCCTCGCTCGCGCTTGCCAACTTGACGTTGGTGAACGTGAGCGAGGAAACAAAACACTGCTCCGCTGCGTGAAACAGAGTTTTTCAGAACTGCGAGATGTCCGCGTAATTCGGTGTGCAGAAAACTCAGCAAACTCCGCGAGTGGAGTACGCCGCCCAGTTTTACTCAAGAGTGACAGATATCCCATCTGCTGTGTTTTCAAATAAATTGCACTTCTAATAGAGTTGATAGGTTATCCATCGCGTTTGTGATGGAGTTTGCCATCTGCCAGACTCTAACTGAGGCCCAATGTACACTGTATAAAACACATTGTATACAGAGGCTTATGTAGTAAATGTTTCTGAAGATGAAGTGGATGCTTTGTCAGTTGTTGGTGGCGTGTTCCATTATAATTGCTGGACCCTCAGCTAGAGTGGATTCCCAGCTACCTACTGAAAACATCTTATCCAATAATCCAACAGATGCCGAAACATCAGTGTGCAAATCTTCTGCAAGTGTCAATATTGAGGAGGAACACGCCAGCCCATCTCGTTTGTTAGGTCAGTCTAAAGGGTGAGCCTCACTCAAAGCCTATCTATTGCAACACCAGTTATCATAGACTAGGCCCCTCTTCCCAAATCTGGTGTTGTAGCTTCTTGTGCTCTTACAACCACCTCAGTAGCGTGCACCCCTGTCCTGGGTCCTGTGTGTACTACAGAAACTACATCTGTTGCTGAGCCAGGACACATTGCAATGGTGCACACACTACCCAGGTCACAAGACAGTTTTGCTGGGGTTAGGCCTGAGGTGCCTGAGCTGAGTGAGGCCACAGTTGCCCATACAGTTTGAGCTACACTGGGGCAGGACATGATTGGTGCAGTCTCCAGACATGAGGTCAGATAGGGCAGTTGCATGTTGTAGGAAAGTAGGATCTGCTTTTATGGTTATCCCCACTTTCTGCCTGCTGTATTACTGTTTTTACAAGACTGACTGGGATCCTACTAACCAGGACCCTTATCAGTCCCTTGTATATGGTACTAAGGTCCCCAGGGCATAGGTACCCAAGAGCTCCCCCATGAGCAGAGCATGCATCATAAAAAAATACACAAGATGATGGACGGAATGTTGCATATTGGCAAAACATTCACCCCCAGTCACAGATCTGGGTTTAATCCATCGTTATTTCACTCACCAAGCCACCCCAGTTCAGACATGGCCATATGCAAATCAGTCTTGACCCTGTGCCTCATGGGAACAGTCCAGACCGAACTTCTACGCCATGTCTTCCCTGGACCGGAATCAAGCATCTTAGAACCGGTTTCTGGCTATCAGCCGTCTTCAGCCAGGATCGCATCACGCCACCCATGGAAAACCATTCAAAATGCAACAACAGGTCTGCCATTGCAGCCTGTGTATGCACCACTTACGACAAATATAGGGTCCTATATCTAGGGTCACTGCACTTAAAACCTGTAAGTCAACCTGATAACATGCCTTATTAATCCTGAAGGCAGAGTACTTGGTTCTAAGTGTGAGGGTGCCCCTGCATACATTCCATTCTCCTTGATTGTAAGTGAAGCAGCCATATTACCATATAGAGGCACAACATGGCTGCTGCCGACCAGAGACACGATTCTGCCCCCCTGCTGCCCTGCCAAGCTCGAGCAGGGGAAGCAGAAAAATAGGTATCTTGTCACAGGGAGGTACGACCACCTCCCAGACAGGATTTCGTGTATTGAGGCCAGGTGGGTGTGCTTGCCAGTGCCACTCTGGCTGCATGAGGGGCACATTTGGTGCCTCCTTGCATAGTCCAGTTCAAACCAGCTCTGGGAGCCGTTGGCTCCTGCTCTGGTGTGACCTGGACAAAGGACATGGGAGTTACCTTCCCTCTGTCCAGACCCTCCCCTGGGAGGGTCCTCTGAATCATCCCAATCCTTTCCTTAGGGTACTTAAGGGCTTACCTGGGTGTAGATCCCCAGATTCGTTGTGGGATACGATTCGATTCAGACACCACTTCAGCCTCTACCGTCTGGGCACTCTGGACTACGATGGACTTTATTTTGGCTCAACTTTGATGCATGCATCGTCTGTGCTCGTGCACCATACAGGAACCTTTCAAGGCCTGTGGGCATCCAGGATACCTGAAGAAATCTCCCTTGAAGTGTAGGAGTCACTTCCCTGCATCTGCAGGCACCGCAACTAAGCTGACCAGTCTGCTTATCCTAAGTTCCTACAGACTCCAAAATTCTCAGCAACACAGGTCACAGTTCTCCACAGCTCTCAAGACCTGCCCTGCCCTCTCACCACATTTGAAGACAGTATCCCTCGTGGGAGCCACAGGAACCGAACTCCTGTGGACCGCATTGACTTGCTGTTGCAAAGGCCTTTTGGTTTCCTTCCACCAAGAGCTTTGACCTCCAATGTGCCCCAACCTCAAGCATCTCCAGTGACCAGAATCTTCATCACACCGCATTGTTTGCACTGTGGCCTGCATCTTTTGGTGACCTGCTCGAGGTCTTCTTGCAACTCCAGTGCCTCCAGCCTGTGGGTCCTGTTGAGGGTCATGTTTGTTTATTTTTGGTTCCCCTGATTTCTCACGGCCTGCCCCGACTCCCCTACTTGTGGTGATTCCCCTGGACCTTGCTGGTCCCGACATTGTACCTTCTTCCACTTCTACATTGTTTGCAGTTGCCAAGACATGTTTGTGCTCCCAACAGAAACCTACACTCATCTCTGACATCCAACATGGGACAGCTTGTACACAGCTCCTGGTCTTCCTCAGCATCACCTGGTCTACACAGCTGCAGAGTCAAGGTCACTGTCAACTCTCCTGCAACTCCCGACATCGGTGGGCATTCGTATTCCAGGTCTCCGGGTCACTCCTGAGTGACAAAGACTCTATCCCCTCTGCTTGCAGGTACTTCTCATCCTGAATACACTTTTGGATTCCACTGGACACTTCCTCTTTTTCCAGCAGCAGCACTTTTCTGAAGTCCTCCTTTGGGTTAAATGGCTTTTTCCCACACCACTTCACACTTATGCACCCAGCTTCCCTGGTGTAGGTAATGTGGGTACTAGGGTATCCATGGGTGGGTGGCTCTCCAACCTTCTGTCTTTCACAAGGTTTCTTCAGGGTCCACTGGGAAGGGTCCTTTATCTTTAAAATTGCAACCGCGACTTACGTTGATTCATACGGAGAACGTGGTTGTGTATCCACACTGCACACAATCTCCATGGAGCTCCTAGTTTCTCACCATGGGTAGTGCCTTGGGTCCCCAGCACTTCTACATCAGCTGGGCATTGGCATGACATGAGTCATGGTACTTTTACCACTTTCTTAGTATATGGCTTGGTCCCCCCGGGGTCCATGTGTATTCTGGGCTATTAACTTGATTTATATGGAAAGTATTATGTGCATTGTGTATATCTCTCGGTAGGAGATATGTGTACGTATTAGTGACTGTTATGTAATAAATACATATTTTTGTAAATACATTTTGTGGTATTTTCATTTAATCTATACCAATAGGATTGCATTTTGGTAAAATAAGCTGCTTTACACTCCTTCTGGTGTAAGCCTGAGGACTGCTCTCCTCAGCTACCACTTAGAGAGCTTTCTAAGGTTGTCGAAGACCTCTTAAATCACCATAAGGGTTGTCTGGACTGGTGCAGGGTGCCCACTTTCATTAGTGGACATCTTATACCAGGCCAGACTCTCACAATAGTTCTCCTCCAAAACAGCAATTACCTGCTGGGGGGAGCAAACTATGTTGCAGAGGCTAGTTTGAATGAGGGATGATTCACCAAAACCAGTCCAAGTATACTAGTTTCCGTGAGAGGTGGACTTAGCCTGGCAGTATGGACTAGAATGTTCCCAAGGGGAGTAGCGTCAAGACTGATTTGCATATGGCTGGCTCCAAACTGGAATGGCATGCTGAGCAAAACAACAATGGACTTAGGCCCAGATCTCTGTACTGGGGGTGAATGTTTGACACTGTTCAGCATTCCATCCATCAACAGTTTTTTTTGTATTTGTCACCGTGGAATGGGTATGCCCAAACATGGGTACCATGATCGCCATGCCACTAGAGTCAATTTAGTCTGGCTGATGAGGGGTGCATGTCTATGGTTCAGGTTGCACTGTTCCCATGGGGAGCAGGGTCAAGACTCATTTGCATATGGCTCGGTTCAAACTGGAATGTCATGGTGAGCAACAAAAAAAACCAATAGATTTAGGCTAAGATCTCTTGTACTCAGGTGAATGTTTGACATACTTCTGCATGTTCATCCATCAATTGTTCTATTTGCCATCGCCATATGCATACACCAGCACTAGTTTTTTTTAGGATTATTCATTTTCCCCTTGCACCTCCTGCCTGCCATAGGCATCTCATAAGCCTTGGAAGTACATACAGTTAACTTTTCAATCTGGATGTTATTGAAATGTTACGCCATTATGGTTTGGAATCCATATGTTATTGTTAAATATTTATTATGTGACCTCACTAAATTATATTCTCTGTGGAGTCAAAATGCAAATGCCACGTTTACCTTTCTTGTTTGTTTGCTTTTACATCTACAAGAGACATCATCACACACAGTATAGCCAAGCAGGTGACCCACAGTGATTCACACTAGCTTAGTCCTCCTCTGCTTCTGCAGCTAACTGACAACTGTCAGAGTTAGGAAATAACTTGAAGATCACCCCAAATGAAGGGTTTTCCTGCCAAGAAAGTGGCTGATGAGGATGAAAAAAAGAAAGATATTGCTACCTCTGGTGAGGTGGCCTTCAACCTTCTCATGAAATGTGGTACCCTCTGCACCCTCCTCTAGGCAGCAAAAGGCTGGGAGTAGCAGTCCCACATCATCACCCGCACCACCACACAATAAGGATTAGCCTTAGCCAATGTCTCTCAGCGAGGCAGCCACTGCACTCATGGTGACCAGCAGGGAGTCTGAGCTAGATATGTCTCAGCCGCAAACTAGTACCCAATCATCAATGGTAAGTGGAAAACAGAAGCCACAGCAAGCAACAGTCCTTCCTTAAGTAGGAGCAGAACTGGTATTTAAGCTTCCTGCTGTGCAAGATGTTGCTCTTCAATCATTAGCTTCACATTCTCCAGCAAAAAAATCATAGAATGCTCCCTTATATTCTATAAGCCCACTTCTGATGATCTGGACTTGCTTGGATTGGACTCAGGCAAAGTTTGAGACCTGCCCTGAGAGACAAGGGAAATGGAAAGCTCAAGAAAACCTTAGAACAATGGAAAGTGACAGTGATGAGGTTGAACTAGTGACTGTGAGTATAAAGGGCAACTCAGATGATACCGAGATGACCTCTACTATTCAACCTGCTTAGAGGGATGTGGTTCCACCACCACTAGCTTCCATATTTGTAAGACCCCCATCAAGACCTGAATCCATCACTACCAATTACACAATGCAACCCTATCCCCTGTAGTGTGCCTGCATCAATTGCATCAAATCCTCCAAATGGCACAAGACTCAGATGCAGACAACTACACCACATAGAGTTATTCTCCCAAGGCACACACTGAGTCTACCACCTCCTTATTCTCTCCAGAAGTCACCTTGTCAGTGGCACGACAAAAGATAAAAACGCAAGCTACTATTACTGGCATGTTTAGGAAGGAGGGACCCTACAAAAGCAACCACCCAACGGCATGCTTGCATAACAGGAAGCTGACTAAAATGTTTGTGGTGGCCCTGGATGGAGTGGGATTTTTAGAATTTAGGGTGGACATCTGCCTGAAATAGAAGGTTTCCATCCAGACCTATTTTGCCAAAGTTGCTGCTCCAGTGCTCCAGCATGATGTGTTGTAATTGGTTGGCCAAGCTTTGCAGCAGAGTTATGGTCAGACTATCCACCTGAAGACAAACATGTGGACCAGTTGTTATGCAACTAATTACATGTGTATAAATGCACACTATATCTCTTTTGTGGGGGTTATACAACAGCTATCTGTAGGTCTCAGCACTGAAAAACATTATAGGGAGTTCTGCAACATAGAACAGTAGAGATGTTCTCCATGGAGAAATTCCTTACAGCAGCAAACATATACTTTAGTACTGGTTAGGATTGGTAAAGTGCACTGAATTCTCAGGCCTGCAAAAACAAGATCGGCAAAAATGGCAAAAGAAGGGAAATGTTTGGGAAAGACCACCCTAAGGTAGACAGGCCTAGCAAGGTGTCTCCTGATTCCTTTCTAACTATTGGGGTAAATGTTCCGAGGAATTACCCTCCCAACTTTTGTAGAAGTTCCTGTTAGCCCTACTGCAAACAAACCCACATTACCCCTCACTCCTACAATCCAACAGTAGACAATCTTTTCCCCTTGTGCAGAGCATGGGTGGCCAGTCAGAGGTGTGACCAGGGTCATAAGCACTCCCTTCCTCTGTGGTCACTACGCCCCAGTTGCAGAGGCAGCTTCTGCTCCCCTTCCCCCACTAGTTTGATGCCTACCTGACTTGGAGTTCAAAACATTGGACAATATTGAGAACATTTTACTTCTTGGAGAAGTGGAAATTGGAATGAAGCAATTATTGTCGTTTTTTTTATTTTAAGCTGTGGAGGAGTGAGAACGTTTCTATGAGGTTTTTCAGCAGCTTTAAGGTTTATGTTATAATTTAGGGTTCTGGAGAAGATGGATACTGAGTATGCATTTCATAATTATGACAAATATATGCAGCTTGGAGATATGTATATAGATATTAGTTATTGTGTGCACAATTATTTTCCATGAGTGATAAGCAACCGATCATGTTATTTTATTTATATTGTTATATTGATTTTATATTGATTTTATGATCATGTTATGTAATATATATTGTTATATTGATTTTATAGGGGACCTACTCACCTCTGAATTGGTATCAGGGTGTGAAACTAGCCGAAAAACTGTTGTAGTGCACAATGGAGAGTTCCTAAAAGAGAAACACAGAGTTAAAACATCCATGTTTGAGTAGTTTCTTAAAACAAAAATGGCACGTTGTATCTTGACATAGTGCACAGGAATATCATCATTAACAAGATAACCCATCGCTGTCTACAGAAACATCTTCCAGGCAAAATGTTGATGGTGTATTCATCCAGAATACATGAAAAGACTGTCCATTCATCTTTATCGATCTCTACATTGATTTCCAACACAGTAGATCATTCAATTCTCCCCATCAGGAGTGATAGGCAGGTCCTAATGTGGTTCATCTTTTTACCAGCAGAGCTATATCCATATGGTGAATACATCTACTGCCTTTAAGATGTGCCATTTATTTCTCTTGCAATTACTCAGGATTCTTAGAACCGCCACTGGTTAACTCGGACAACAAAATGTACCAATATCCTAAATATACTGAGATTTATGTCTGTATCTCAGATGAGCGTTGTATCTGTGTGTTGTGGCAGTGCATGAAAAAAAACACTGGATGCAAGAATGCCATTTGAATCAAAATCTTCATATTCCAGTGTTGTACTTAAAGGAAACAGGTACCTCATAGTTGCTAATTACCCATGGAGTATTCAGGATGTACAAACGTACTAAAAACCAAAGAAGGCCTATGTCTACAAATCCACAACATCAAGAAATATCTGAACCTCAGCCACGTCTATTATGTGGAGGCTACTATTAGTCACTTTTGGTCCTCAGATCCACAATGTGAGGGATGTAGGGAAAATGTACAATGAGTCCCATGTCAGGGCCAATGTTTTTTTTTTTTAAACGTGACTCCAGCTTTGTAGAAAACAACAAACTTTGACAAATGATTAGCGCCTTCAATGGAGCCACAGCAGTGATGGTTCCAATAACGGCAGACAGATCACTGCCTTCATCGACAAGGTTCTTTAACAATGGCAAGCCAATATTCTCCATCATTGGATTAGAGAGAGTAACTCCTCTGACCTGCCAACTACCAGTTTCAAAATAAGCCTCTTGGTTACTTGTGTGCTGGTCACCAAGGACCCCTGCTTTCTTTCCCTCATGGAGTTCCTTGACTAATGGGACTGCATGCTCAGGTGGACCAGGCCTGAAAGTATTGCTAATTCTAATTTGCCACTATGTAGACTCAAGAGTCAACAAAGTGTAAGGTAGTGTACCGTTGCTTTACCGAAAATTCCATAGTGATATCTAGTTCACCAAACTTGATACTCCCTAGGCAGCACTCATGAATAGATATTCAAATCAACCCCACCAACTAACAGCAATGCTTCAGTGGACTGGTTTGTGATCATTTTTACCAAAGATTTTGATAATTAAGTTTCACTGTATATGAATCACACTTAGGTTAATGTGAATTGTAAATGTAAGTATACTTGTAAAGCCCACTGCCACCCCATCTCGGGGCATCCTGGCGCTGTATACCGCTGCGGAACCCATCCTGGCTTTCCCTGTGAGATGCCCCCTCCAGGGCACCCCCAAGGTGAAGCCAGGCATCCCAGAGCTGTTGGGGCCATTGTGGTGATTAAGCAAGCTATTGCCCAGATTTGCAGAGTGGGACCCATGATTAGAGTAGGCACCGAGGCGAGAATTATCAAGTCCGCGGACATGGAGCCCAAGACCCTGCCGCGTCGGGAATTGAACCCTGGTCCCGGGCCTGACCTCTGAGTCAGGGTCTGCCGCTTCTAACCAGAGAGCCACACTTCTCCACATTGCTCTGATGCACAACTTCACATCTATTTGATTTTTTTATATTGTAATAATGTTGGTATTATGATTGAAATGTCTAGGCCTGTGAGTACATCTGATCTGAGAAAAAGTGGAGTATTGTAGCCTTTCATGACATAATGAGTGTTTACATTTGCTTATTGAAAATAATTTATAGTGAATTATGAAATAAATTCACAGGCCAAGAAAATGTAATTACTTGACCTTTTTTTTCAAAGAGGAAGTTCCAATAAACACCGTCAACTATTCAGCGCAAACTGTGGCGCTAATGTGGTCAACTCACTTATTCCAATCGAAATACCAACCTTGTGTATATCTACTTTATATTATTGACCACACATTCATTTGTATTAGTTGTTTTTCGTTGTTCACACTGTTCTTTCACCCTTTTATCATTTCACCGTTCATGTCAGTTGCACGTTCAGTGCACAATTGTGTGTTATGGTTACCTTTGTAAAATTGTACTGTAGTGCTGATACAATTACATGCAAATAATAATCTACACTCTATGAAATTTTCTCATGGTCTCCCTTTTCTTCTCCTCCTTTCAGTGATTTAAACAACCCTTGTAATTATCCACACTAATGATTACCGGTTAAGACATTGTTTTTTTTTTTGCAGGCTCAATAGTAGCATTTAATTTACAGGTCCTGGACGGGTGTAGTGCACTTTACTAGGGACTTATAAGTACGTTAAATATGCCAATTGGGTATGAACCAATGTTACCATGTTTAGGGAAAGAGCACATGCACTTTACGCACTTTGGCACTGGTTAGCTGTGGTAAAGTGTGCAGAGTCCTAAAGGCAGTAAAACAAGTACAGAAAATTTGAGGGAGGAAGGCAAGAAGTTGGGGGAAGACCATCCTAAATCTGTCAGGTCTAGAAACGATGTAATCTCAACTAATTTTGCATTTCAAGTGTTAAGCAAAATGCATGACATTACGCCATTATATAATGTCTAGTGACTGTGGTTTTGTTCAGTTAACATTTCTAATATGAGAAACACATAAACCAATTAAACACAGGCAACTGTTGTTCACTTCATTTGAAATACTGTGCTTTTCTTTAATGCAACATGAGTCAATAAGCCAAGTTGGCATTTTACGTTTTAGTAATTTCACATCGTTTTTTGGACATTTAATAAAATGGTAACAAAGAAAATGCCATGATGCTCTCTTTGCTTTGTTAACCATTGCTCTTGTATCTAGTTTGCCTGCATCCATTTATGTACAGCACTTGAAGTCCCTTGTTTCCTGGCAGACAGTATGTCATATCAAAACAATCAAGTGTAGGTAAGTTGGAGCTAATAATTTTCTCCATATGATAAGGACCTGGTCCATAAACCCTTACTTTGTAGTACTTTTTGTAGTACTAAAGTTTTACTAGAAATCTTACTGCAAAGCGCTATTTGCAAATTGCACTTTTGTAGTACCGTACACTTTTGTAGCAAGTCCCTACTTCCATTATTTTCCATGGGAGGGTGTTGATTGGGTATGTGTAGTGCTGGACTTGCTGTAAAAGTGTAAGGTACTACAAAAGTTTAGTTTATGAATACTGAAAAGTAGTAAACTTACAAGTGTAAACATGCTCAAAAGTGTAAGTTATCTTTATGAATCAGGCACCTTGCCTCTTTCCACGTTGAGCCATTAACGTTTTCTATTGGTAACCTATTTCTATAATACTTGGAAGTTATTGACACAGAGGCTTGATAGACAGAGTTCCCTATGCAACCTTGAAGGTCTGTCACCTTGAAGGAGGAGGGTTTGTCTTGAGCATCTCTAGGAGTGTTATATCCTCAGATGAGAACAATGTAACACATCCTAGTCAGTCTGCCTTTAGCTCATACATTGATATATTCTTTCACATTCCAGGCCTCATGTGGTGATGAAAGGCCTATTGTGATGCACATCAATTCTCTACCTAACAGCGACTCACTGATATAATTATAATTTAGACCACATGTTTTATCACACAGAGAAAAAACAGAAACGCATGAAAAGGTAAACATTTCCTAATGTTTTTATTATTTTTGTTAAAAGATTAACGGATTGATATGAACTTTACAGATCTCACCATGTGCCTAGAGTTCTCTTAATTTACGTGACTCATTTCCAATGCCAGAAGCACCATCCGCAGCAGAGATGGGAATTCAGAAGCTTCTGTTTGCCTTGTTAGCTTTTGAGATATATGCAAGAGTGTCCCTACAGGAAGAGTGGGTCTGCTAAACGAGCAAGTCCCCCCTAGGGAAGCAGACACGAGTTAAGAGGGACTGAGTTCATGTACTCATTTTAAAATGTTGACGTAAAGCAGGGATTATGTAGAGTTTAGTACGTCTTAATGCATTGTGTTTATTTAAGAGGTTTATATAGTGCTAACTTGCAGGCTTTCATCCCCTTCGGAGCACTATGCAAATGTAAAAGAGGGCGGCAAATGCCATGGTTATCTTAAAGGTTACAAAGTGATGTAATAAACTTAAGTGGTTGAATTGTCTTTGCTTGACAAACAGCTGGCAGCTTGGCAAAGTGTTACAGTCTATCTATCTATCTATCTATCTATCTATCTATCTATCTATCTATCTATCTATCTATCTATCTATCTATCTATCTATCAATCTATCTATCAATCTATCGATCGTTAAATAGATTAGTTTAAATACTTTTACACTACCTGCACATTACTCGTTCGCTCTATTGTACTTGAACTGCAAATATGTAGTATGGAATTACTGGCTTTCTCCCAGTGACCCGTGGTTCGAAATCCATGCCCCGTGAAATGATATAATAAGCATTGTTATCGAATGTGCTCTAGGTTCCCAATTATAAAGTATGTCCCATCTGAATATAATAAATGACAATGCTCGCTATTAATGTAGCAATTATTTATTAATCATTAAAAAACGATTAACAGCCTGTTGTTGTTATTTATACAAAGCAAGTAGCTGAACACTGGAAAGCAGATTATAACAGAAATTCGTAAAAGAAAAATATTTATCAGATCGGAAAGTAAACTGAAGTAATGCTGTGTTGGCATGATTAGGGATCTGTATGTTTTATAATAGGGCAATATATTTGGAAAGGACACATTAGTCACTATTTCGTTTTTTTGTGAAATACATTGGTTTTGCACCAGTGTGTAAATTCTAGTTTTAACTAAAACTCATTTCATTAAACACTCTTGCCCCTCGGTGGTTAACATTAGATTTGATTTATGCACATGTAATCATTTGAGGCTGATTTAAAGTGAGATGGACAAAGGTACTCTGTCGGGATGGGAAACATCCTTTACAACACAACTTTTACCCCGCACTACCATTACGAGTCAACTATTACAACGCAAGTCATTACAACGACTAGCGCTGGAGGGCGCTCTAGGATAGGGAATAGTTTAATTACTATCCAACACCTTCCCTACTATCCACAGGGACTGGAGTTCAAATAGTAAATTAAACTATTCCACTATCCAGCGCCCCCCAAAGCAAGTCACTATAACGACTTGCGTTTGTAAAAGTTGCGTCGTAATGGCATGCGTTGTGATGTCATATATCCGTCGGGATGGAGTAAGACATTGCCCCCTCATCCAGATTTTGGGACCATCTGAGGGACCTCCGTTTGCCAAATTTGGGGCTGTCCGCCAGCTGTGGAAACATTGGAACGCAACACCATGGTTTCGACTCCGGCAAAAATGTGATGGACAGTTTCGTCAAACTATTACCAAGTTCAAATTTTTCTATACAAAATTTCCACAGCTAGAGTTTGTTTATGAAAATTGAAAAACCTATGATCTTTTCACCTTGGGAATTTTCTCCCATGGTGTGTGTTCATTATTTATTTGATAGTGCGCTGATGGATAGCAAATAAACCACCAGCTTGCACACTATAATAGGGCGGACAGTCAAATGGCTAAACTGTGACGGTCCATACTTGGTTAATCTGCCAGAGAAGTTTATTGGTGGCGACTTCCACAGTAGTCTTATCGTCAACATATTGAAGGTCCTCCTCCTTCAGGTTTGGAGGAGATGAGACTTCGTCGTTATGGCAATGGAGTACTGTAACAAATTGGGTTACAAGTTGAGGGCAGGTGAAACCCTATTCTGGCAGGGATCACAATCCTTGCCAGGGTGAAACACAAGCAAACCCCAGATTAACCTGAGCTCAACTCTCTGATAACTTGGCGCAGAGCAGTCAGGCTTAACTTAGAGACAATTTGTTAAGTATTTACGAGGCACTACAAACAGTAATAAAATGAAAACACAAGAAAAATGCACACCAATTTAGAAAATAGAGTACATTTTGATAAATATAGCAAAACCAAAAAAACATAAATCCAATCAGTAGAACTGGAAATTTTAATGTTCTCACATTTAAGATGAAAATAGCACCAGAAGGCATACAGTGCTGACTGTGGATATCTGGTCTCGTTAAAACAGGATCAAGTCACAAGTCCAGGCTGACTGTAATAGAGTACTAGCCAGCTCTTGGGACCCAGTTAGACCCAAGAACAAGAGTACTTTAAATCCTGGTTGTGAAGAGTTGCACAGTCCTTCATCAAGGATGCATCACTCAGCCGAGGCGATGTGAGGTTCTGGCTCGGGATGTGACATGCAGCATTGATTTCGAGGAGCTGTGAGGCTGTAATGGAAGTCCCTACTTCATCATGGAGGAGATCATCGACAATGGGGCTTGCGATGCAAAGTCCTGAATTGAGAATGCGTTGTGCACTGGCTGGTTCGGACGAAGCTGCAGGGCTTGCAATGCGTAGTCCTGCTTCATCGAGGCTGCCGTCAACATGAGGTTTGTGAAGCGAGGGCCTGCAATGAATGATGGGTCACGCAGTGGTGATTCTGATGAAGCTGCATGGGCGATTTTAAGTCCTTGCACCAGGAAAGTCCATGAAGCAGAGGCAATGCATCGGTTTACCTTGGGGTGGAGCTGTGCAACAGAGGAGAAGCGTCAGTTTTGATGGATTCACAATTGGGGTGGCAGAGCACCTTTAGGCCCACTTTCCCGGGTCCAGGACTGGGATGGCACCACTTGGCAGGTAAACAGGTAGCAGAGTCTAGCTGCATCTTGGGGATTGTTGTATACATGAGTAGCTGATTTGAGTTAGCTGTAAGTCCCTTGTCCAGACATATACCTAGAGCATGTAACTCAAATGCCACTACGTGGGCTGGCAGTGCTGGTTGGGCCACCTACATAGGTAGCTCTACAAACATACCACAGATTTGCCATTCCTGAAAGACGGCCATAAACTAGAGGCACTCAATGAGACTGCAGATCTTTGACTCTGAGTGGCCTTTCTGGGATGTTTAAGAGGGGATGAAATTGGCACAGGTATTCCAAGGGGGAGGGTCCTTGCCCCAGTAAAGATAATGGGCGTGATTCACAAAAATAAACTAAGACGTTTGGGTATAAACTTAGCCCAAAAGTCTAACTTTACGACTTTGGGAATTCACAGAGGTAATTTGCGAGTAGTTTCTTTATGTCCGCACTGGGGCTGGATCTCCACTTCGAGTGAGGCATAAAGATAGTAATTTTAAATGCCCTTTGTGACTTCCAAAGCCTTAAACGTAGATGTTTGGTCTAAGTTTAGACCAAACGTCTAAGTTTGCCTTTGAGAATATGATCAAGCCTCTCAGGGTTGGATAGCAGACCAGGCTAAATTTAGATGACACCTGTACATTTCACAGGAAGCTTTTTAAACTGATCTCATCTTCAAAGGCATTTGTAGGTATAACTACTGGGGCTCTGTCCTCAGGAGTTTAGAGGTGCTTTTGGGATTGCAGCACACTACATTGTTTCAACGCTGGAACATTAACAAAAGGAACGTTTGGGGCAGGAGGGACTCCAACTGATCATTCATGATAAACCACAGATTGACAGCATCTTCTAACAGTGCAGTGCAATAAATAGTCATAAACGTATACTTGCAAGGTTTCATGAAAATTGAGTTTATTGTTCATTAATGTATAGAGTTGACAGTGTCTTTTATCAGAAAGCAATAACATTTCAAAAGGGGTTATACAAACATATAATGTAAGTCTATTGGCGTGGTCAAAGGGTCCAGTAAATGCAATCATCCCTAATACAAATCATGTGTACATGAACTTAATATTGTTAATACAACATATACATTATGAGCAATAATAATTGTAAAACATTATTATCACAAAAAAGCATTTAATATGAGCAAAATGTGTCTTTGGATTTTTTAAAATAATTTTCCACCCATCAAATGCAATCATATAAACTTCCCTTAGAGAGCATCACATTCTGATTTCATTGTCCTATCAACATAGACTTAGCCTCTAAAAGGCCCTTCACTACATATAGCAATTTATATACACCTTCATTTCAGAATTATAGTAACCATAAGATCAGCCCATAGAGGGTGCAGTACTCTGACCTGTAGTACAAAGGCTCCAGCTTTAAGAGTGTTTAATTAGACTGAGAAAATCTTGCTGGGGTCCCGGATTCTATGACCCCGCAAACCTAGGATAATTTTCTTTAAACACTGCTGAGGGGAGAGCTGCTGTGCTCATGCAGCTCCCCAGCCTACTTTCTTGACATTTTTGGTGCTGCCCTGCCTGTTCTCTGGACAACACGAGTGTAAAGAAATGCACATACGAAAAAGCGCCACAGCGTATTATGGGGCACTCCAGCCAGGAGCAGTGAATATCTTATGAGCGGCTCTCCTGCTGTGTCAGGGAGAGCAGATGGTATTTTCTTTTGAGCATGACCTTGGTCTGCGTGCCTCATGTGTATTTTCTGTTCTGTTTTTGGGGGGTGCCCAGTCCCACCTTCACAACCCAGGTGTCCCAATGTTGGGAGCAGTCCAGGGAGGCTTGGGCATAGTTATTGCTATAAAATATTGGGTCTGTTAAAAATTCTGCTCTGTTTGGCAGTGGTATGCTCCCTGCCAAAGCACGAACTACAATCCTACTCAGGTTAGGTCACAACACACCCTAAATTATCCTGTGCTTACCCTCTGGTAGCTTTGCACATAGCAGTCAGACATAAGTGGCAATGTGTACAGCATTTGTTTAACACTTCAAACATAACACAGTAAAAACACTACAAAAAGACTCCACACCAGTTAAGAACGATAGAGCTTACATTTATAAATAAATCAAGACTGAAATGACAAAAATTCAACAAGTAGAAGTTGAGATCTGAATTCTCAAACAATAACTGTAATTGAGCACTTTGAAGCAATAAGCGCTTTACTTGGTTATCTGGTCAAGCTGGACTGAGGCAAAGTAAAATGTACAAGCCAAACGCCTGGAGCGTGTGCGGGATATAGGGACCCACTTTTGCCCACGGAACCAAAGTACCTTGATCACGGATATGTCAGAGTTAAAGAAGATTCGAGGTGCAGCTAAACTGATGCGTTGTTGTCAAGCCACGCAGTAGGCGAGATGCATCAACATTTTCAATGGAATGGTAGTGATGCATCGGTTCCTAGTTATAGGCACCGGTTCTTAGGGTTATATGCAGCTACTGCTCCCACAGCAGGGGTTGCATTGATTCCAAAGGTAATTCACTGGTTCTGAGTGTGATGCGCTGGCTCATTTTCATGCTTCGACAAGGATGTGCTGGTACCTATCCATGCAATGGTGAAGAGGCACAGGTTCCAATAACAATGCATGGGTTCTGGTTGTAGAAGCACCTTAGGCCTCACGTTCAAGGGTCCATGATTGAGGTGGCACCACTTCGTAGGGCGGACTCACAGCTTGTAGATGCAGATGTACATAGTTCAAGTCCGACATATCCCTGAGAATTTGTACATTAGGCAAGCCAGATAGCCCTTGGAGTCACTCTGGGTTCCAGTGATGCAGGTCCAGGCTTTCTCACCCAGGCAGGAGAACAGTTGGCAGCGGGGCAGTTCAGCCAGACAAGAGCACAGCAAGGCAGAAGTCCAGCACAGCATCAGGCCAGCAGATTGGCAGTCCTTTTAGCAGCACAGGTGGCTTCACTATTTGCTTATGTGAACATTTCCATGCGCAGTACGGACAAATGAAGGTGGGCTTCGCTAGAACTTATTAGGATCATGAAAACAAGAACCACCATGTTGATCAAAGCGGGTGGGCTCAGCTTGTGTAAAAACTAAGAAACTGCATTCAGTGCTCCAAGAGAAAAAGGTTTCGATATTTAAATATTTACAAGAAAACATTCCTATTGTCGCTTAGCCAGGGATTGGATGCAAAGGAATTTTCTGTGAGATACACGTAACAGTGGTCTAAGGTATAACATCAGGTATAGCATGTTTATAGCAGTCTTGTTGAAAGATGAACTTAACATGGTAGGAATGTCATATTTACACTTTCTAAATTAGAACCAACCTCTGATAAAACTCCCTGAAAGATAGAGAAAATCAAGCCCAACCCTTTTCTCTTTACTAAGGTGATATAGAAGTAGGTTGAAGATATGTAGTGAAGTGCTTACATGGTATCTTACTAAAATTTGGATCTTGTGTCTTTCAGGTCTCCCTCCCAGCTGTCCCCTTCCTTTCCTCCACTTCTCTCGCTCGATCCTCGCAATTGACTGTGCTATTACAGCATTCAAGAGTTGCGGTTTTAAGAGGTGGACCCACTTGAGTATCACATTGATCCTGAGGAGTTTTTCTGGCTGACTGCAGAAGCTCTTATTCCTGGCACAGCAGTTGCAAGTCCATAATTGTACTGAAATCATGGTGTCAGGGGTCCAGTACTTATACACAGTTGTGCTTTTGTAGTGAAGGAGATTTCAGAAAAAGCTTTGAAGTGCACAGAAGTCATCCCTTCCTACCCTGGATCCATTCTCACCACTGTGCTATGCATTACAAAAAGGATTGCAAGTATAGCAAAACGATTCAATCATACAAGGTCACAGAGTCGGCACGAGATAGAGGTATTTACTTCAGGTAGGACTGGCCCCCCTCTAGTAAAATAAAGGTCACTCCCTCCAAACCCTCTTAAATATGTGGTGGAACCCAGTATCATATCACAACTCATAACAAGAATGTATATTGATGGTCTAGTAACATGAGGCTAAAAAGAGAACCTACAAAGGCAAAACCTGTGTCTTGAAAAATGTGTGTGTTATATTGCACAAAGAGTGGAAAAGAAACCCAGCAGCCCACCCAGTGGCGGAGCATCATCATCTGGGATTTTCTAGAAAAACCGGTATCTGTTTTAGGTATCTCACTTGTTGTTATTGTGAGATATCCTACTATAGATCCACCAGTGATGTGAAAGGCCATGAATTGAAATTCGGTGGTGCTGAAAGATAATTTGTAGTGTTATAATTGTGAAAACAAGACAAAAATGTGAGGATAAAATTGACTATTAAGATGCCAAAGAACAAATTTATTATGGGGTCATCGTAATGTCAAGGTTAAAAATAGTGTTAGATAGTATGAAAAAATGGTAACTATCTTCTGATGTTTATGGAGGTCGACATGTTTCAGCCATCCAAGGTCGGTAGATAGACCAGTGGCTTTCTTCAGGACCACGTGTAAAACACTACTGCAAAGTAAAGTGAGAAAAATATAAGTAACAAAGATACGTCCTACCCCGTGTCGAGTTCTAAAGTTTAGGAGTGATATCTCTGTGATTGGATTCTTTTCCTGAAAGATAAACATGTATACATATACAAACACAGAAAATGTGAAAAAATGCCACAGTAGAAACATATAAGAAGCCACAGAAAATATACTGTAAAAATATATATTTCATCAGTACTCTGGTTTGGATATATGGTATATCAACTGAACTCACCCAGAAGAAACTTGGGAGCAGACCTCACCTCTCCTGGCGCTCGCTCAGGCAATGAGGCCCCGCTCTATGAATGTGAAAAAGATGGCATAGGACCGAGTGTTATCCCTCCATTCTTATCACATTGTCAAAACAACCTTGGTACTCATTTTTAGCAAATATAGGGTAGGGCAATCTATGAGCAGACCGTCACATGTCTAATGACGACTTTCGAGTTGTGTCCTTGTGTGTCTTCGAATACCCAATTTGTATTGTGCAAGATTTTGATTAATAGCTCTTTGTAGGAGCTGTTGTTTTGGTCTCGTATGTACCAAGCAATCCCGTAAACTCTGTCCTCTTTTGAAGGAAAAGAGTGGGGGAGGGATGGTCCTTCCCGCTGTATTCAGGATGTGCCAGTTCCTCCGAACCGACTTCTGTACCTGAGTATATAAGGTACTGAACGTTGTGACAAAAGTGAGTTTGTCTAGAGGGGGTTTAGTAACAGGGGGACCTAGGAGAAATACCCGATGGTTGTTTGAGGCTCTCTTGCAAGCTTTTCGTACAAGATGTTTTGGGTAGTCTCGTTGTTTCCGTTTCATAGATAGATCGCTCGAATGTGTTTCAAAATCTAGTTTGTCTGAGCAGTTCCGTCGGACCCGCAAAAACTGGCCAAAAGGCAAATTCTTCCGAAGAGATCTGGGATGGTGGCTTTTGAAGGAAAGCAGAGAATTTCTTGACAATAGTTTCCTGTAGAGCTTACTCCGTAGTTTGCCCTCTCTAGGGAAAATAAGTAAGTCAAGAAATGGAAGTTCCGATTGGCTGTATTCCACCGTGAATTTCAAATACCGGTTCCTTGTATTCAGCCAAGTTTGAAACTCAAGAATGGAAGCAGCATCTTCTCGCCAGACGACAAGAATATCGTCAATGTATCTTTTCCACAGCAACACTTGGTGGAGGAAAGGGATGGCATTTGCAGAAATTGCTCTACAGCGCATTACTTTTTGGCCACACACCTTTCTCTATAGGGAACAGTGGCTTTTAAATACTAGGAGCCTTCCAGAACAGGGGGTTTCTTGATTACCGTTCATACTGGGACTTTCGACTCGTTACAATTCTACAATTCCATCATTCTATGTGACGAGAATACTGGCTCTGTATGCAAGTGAGCCAGGGCTTAATACTAACTTATGCCTTTTACAAAGAGCTATAAATCAAAATCTTGCACAATACAAATTTGGGTATTCGAAGACACACAAGGACACATCTCGAAAGTCGTCATTAGACATGTGAAGGTCTACGCATAGATTGCCCTCCCCTATATTTGCTAAAAATGAGTACCAAGGTTGTTTTGACAATGTGATAAGAATGGAGGGATAACACTCGGTCCTATGCCATCTTTTTCACATTCATAGAGCGGTGCCTCATTACCTGAGCGAGTGCCAGGAGAGGTGAGGTCTGATCCCAAGATTCTTCTGGGTGAGTTCAGTTGATATTCCATATGGATACCAAACCAGAGCACTGATTAAATATATATTTTTACAGTATATGTTCTGTGGCTTCTTAAATGTTTCTACAGTGGCATTTTTTCACATTTTCTGTGTTTGTACATGTATACATGTTTATCTTTCAGGAAAAGAATCCAATCACCAAGATATCACTCCTATACTTTGGAACTTAACACGGGGTAGGACGTATCTTTCCCCCAGATGCATCAAGCATACATTTTGCAATTCCTTATTTGCGAAAAATAAGGAATCGCAAATAAGGAATTGCAAAAAAAATTGTGATTTCTTAAAATTCCTTAATTGCGACTCGCAAATTGCGAGTCGCAATTAAGGAATACCTCCCCATTCATTCCTATGGGCCTAGAGGCCCATAGGAATGAATGAGAAGACAATCTAATTTGCGAATCGCAAATAGCGAGTCGCAAATTGAGATTGCGATTTCAAGGGTGCAGGGGTGTCCAAAGGACACCCTGTTGCACCCCTGAAATTGATATGTGCACATATGTTGCGCACACACATATCCTTACGGCATGTGTGTGCGCAACATGAAACTTTGAAAATTGCACTGTAGTGCATTTTTCAAAGTTTTTGCAAATTACCATGAAGTTGTACTTCATGGTAATTTGCGTGCCCTATTAGCGAATTCGCTATTTTAAAAACTTTTATGCATTGCATTTAAGGAATCTCAATTTGAGATTCCTTAAATGCAAATAATAGCAATTTAGCGATTTCTAAAATTGCGATTTTTGCATTTGGGATGATGCATCCCAAATGCAAAAATACCGCTCCCAAAGGGGCAGATTCTGAGTATCTGCCCCTTTGCGAGCAGATTTTTGTTTGATGAATCTGGGCCTTTGTTACTTATATTTTTCTCACTTTACTTTGCAGTAGTGTTTTACAAGTGGTCCTGAAGAAAGCCACTGGTCTATCTACCGACTTTGGATGGCTGAAACATGTCGACCTCCTTAAACATCAGTAGATAGTTACCATTTTTTCATGCTATCTAACACTATTTTTAACCTTGACATTACGATGACCCCATAATAAATTTGTTCTTTGGCATCTTAATAGTCAATTTTATCCTCACATTTTTGTCTTGTTTTCACAATTATAACACTGCAAATTATCTTTCAGCACCACCGAATTTCAATTCATGGCCTTTCACATCACTGGTGGACCTATACTAGGATATCTCACAATAACAACAACTGAGATACCTAAAACAGATACCAGTTTTTCTAGAAAATCCCAGATGATGATGCTCCGCCACTGGGTGCGCTGATGGGTTTCTTTTCCACTCTTTGTGCAATAAAACACACACATTTTTCAAGACACAGGTTTTTCCATTGTAGGTTCTCTTTTTAGCCTCATGTTACTAGACCATCAATATCCATTCTTGTTATGAGTATAGTTAGATTGGGGGATAGGATATTATATGGTCTTTAATCTCTTTTCCTCTTGGACCCTTCGGTTAAGTTGAGTTTTACTCATATCATAACTCACCAATCTTTTAATGGCGTTTATATGTGTAGGCTTCTATCTATGTATACATGTATGTGTATATGTATTTGTCTTATTGATATACATTGTTTTTATTGTATTTTATGGTCTGGTATTTTATTACATTACTAGCAGCCCGTCCCGACGTTGTCCGGGGATGAATGCGTGTGTGATTCACGCTGGTAGTTTGAGTGCTTTAAGGCCCTGCCTGAGCCCCGGACTAAATTTCAATCGTGAAGTGGCTTTTATCGTGTGGTACGCTGCCTACATTGAGTCTCCGCCGGAACCGTTGTGCAGCCCCCTCTGACAAAGCTGACGGCTAGAAAGGAGTAAAGGTTTGTATTTGTTTCCAATTTGCGACGCAGTATGGCAAGGTCCGTGAATGCGGCGCATGTTGGTGTTTGTAGATGGCCGTGTCAGAAGTCAGCAGAACGCGAAGGTGGACTGTGAAAGTGCGCGCACATTGCTTGTGAAAGCCGCGCCCCTTTTTTTAATTATTTTTTGTCCAGCCCACTCTGACAACGCTGACGCCCACAAAGGTTGCGCCGCACTAGATAGGAGTATTGCCGCCTGAATGTCAATTGGCGTGGATGCGGCGCACCTTGGTGTTTGGAGACGGTGGTGTGATAACTGAGCACAACGCCAAGGTGGAGCGTGAATGGTTGTGCTCATTGCTTGTGAAAGCCGCGCTACTGAACTCCGCAGCAATTATTTTTTTTTATTTGGTCCACGCCCCTCTGACAACGCTGCACGCCCACAAAGGACTAATGTGAAGTGTAGTTTGACACGCCCACGCCAACTTTTTATTTGTGCCACGCCCCTCTGACAACGCTGCACGCCCACAAAGGAATAATGTGAAGTGTACTTTGACACGCCCACGCCAACGCCCACAAGGGACTACTTTACCCCGAAGGCTCTTTGACCTTTGTAATGTATATGGTGGGCAGCTGTATAGCCTATGTCCATCTGCTGCAACTCCCCTTTACAACGCTGTATTGGGTGTTGTGATTGGTTCTGTACTCATTGAGCTTACCGGCCACAAACGTTTCAGCTCTCTCTTTATAATAGTATTATTGATGTGCTCTTCTAGTTTCTAGCAAAAAATCTTCTTTAACATAAGTAATTTAAACAGGTATGTTTTCTGATTCTTAGGAAACTACAATAAAAATTCTACACATGTCAAATCTATTCGTTCCATAATGTTGGTGCCACTCCTGAAAAACGATTGTATGGCAGCTTTTTTAGTTTGGAATCTTCAAGTTTCAAGTGTTTCAAGTGTTTAATTATTCACGCTTCTACTTTTTCTGCTAGATATTTTCTGTTATCATTGTTTTACAGTGCGCTAATCACCCATTAGGGTATCAAGGCACTCTGTTGCAGGTGTGTGAGGTCAGCCCTATGGACTTACTAGAAAAGTTTGGTCTTCAACTTCTTGTGAACGTCATGAAGAGTGTAGGAGACTCTGATGTGTTGTGAGAGTTTGTTTAAGGCTGTAGTGGATAGGTACGAGAAAGTGTGGTCCCCTGCCCTGCTTTTGTGTATGTGTGTGTGTGTGCTAGATGGGACTTGTAGAGTGTAGGTGTCTGGTAGATTGGTGGTTGTTCAGGTAGGCAGGGCTAGTGTTGTGGAGAGCTTGGAGGTGTGGGTGAGGAGTTTAATATGTGCACACTACAGAGAACAACTGTAATAGGTGCTAGAGTTAGTTAGAGCTGATATTGGATTACCTAGTGGAACAGATCACTACAATCAATTCTTGAGTTGACTAATGCCTGACCCACTAGCCACACATTTTAGGAGGTTACGTTTTTTGTAGTGTAGACCAATTGTGGCAATGGCTGCAACCTTTTCCATTTGTGGTGACATTGTCAAGACTGAGTCCACCCAAATTCTTATTGATCTTACAACCCTGACAACACCAAGCTAAACATTGGGCTTACGAAATTTGTCCATAAAGCGTTAAAACTCCTTGAAGCCACTCTCCAATCCAAAGTCTCCCCATCATAGCAGAGCGGTCGAGTTAACAGATACAACATTCAAATCAGAATAAGAAACCCAGATTTATGTACTGTATCAGAACATTATCAGATCTTATTAGCCCCCCAAATTCTAAGTCATTTTAAAATATTTGTTTTAAAACTTTATCACAGTCATTTCTATTAATGTTTGTCATGTTGTAAATTGTAAATGGATTTTTTGACCAATCAATAAAGATTATTAATATTGATCTTACTACAGTGGATAAGGAAGGGAAGAACTTAGTATTGTGTAGATCAGCTAAATAGCTTGCAATTCTGATTTGGAACTTCGGTCTTGAGAATGTTGAAGCAAAATCAACTTGGTTGTGTCTAGATTTAGCATTTAATATATTTACATTTATTTAAAATGAAACACATTTTTATGTAATCCTCAAGTGTGTTGGAAACAAAGATTTGAAAAGGATTAAGACACGTTACTTGGTGGTGCACAAATGGTAATGCACAAATGATAACTATTCAATTAGACCCGATTTCCAACCATTGTCATTTGCATGCAATATATATTCATCAGTAAAATTGTATGTTTGTTAAAATGTAGTGGCCATTTCAATAGAAAGTGTGCTGGCTGTAAATGACAATGCGCTACCACATTATGCTTTAGTTAGATTTTAAAAATTGCCTATCTCTTGTCCATTAAAGCTAGGTGGGTTGCTAAAGTATGTCTTCATAACAATTGGTGGACTACGCCTATTCCTTCCAAACAAGACAATTAGCGGTTCCTTTAATAGATTGAATGATACAAGAGCCAAAATGTATCCCTAGAGAACAACATAAACAGAATTATATTTCAAAGAAAAAACATGTAATCACTCCGATGATAATCAACAGTGAGATGAGGAGTGAACCAACTCAATAGTTCGCCACGAATGCTCATTAGAGTTTTCAGATGCTCAGGTAGCCTATCATTATTAACGGTATCAATTGCAATTCAGACATCCAGGAAGATAAGGCAAGCATTGTCTTTCAGTGTGCAATGAATGTTGTCAGGATCTTGAGTGTGCTACATCCAATAAAAAGCCAGATTGATATATTATGTTTCTGGGGTCACCCGTTGCTTTTTTCTATAATGCTGATATGTGATCTATCTTGAAGGAAGTTTTTTAAGGTGACATTAACAAAATTGCGCAATATGTTTTTGAATCTATTTAAATTGTTTATGATATAGGGGAAGAAGGGAACCAGGATAATGTTTCCATGATGGAAAGTTAGTTTAACCCTATTATTAAACCTAACTAGCCTGGTCTCAGTTATTGGAATGAAGCTGATCAATGGATTGGTGAGTCTCTTAATGTTGGCTCAGATAAGGTAAACTCTAGATGGCATTTCTGGTTAGCTGTATCTTATGAGTGAAATAAGTATACACATGCATTACATGTTCTTTAGAAAATGAATGTAGAGAGTATTTGTCATAGCGAGAGAGTTAAGGTTTTTCTGATGTGAAGAGTTGACTACATGGTCCAAGAATATTGAGAACAGAATGTCGAGGGACTAAATATCAAAAGGTACGCATTTATGAGGAAGTAAAGATTTACTATTCCTATCTCCAAATCTAGGTACCTTAAAATATTGTGTAAGTGCAGTGGGTACTGCATTAGTAGTGTTAAAGGTCAGATATAAAACCTCAAAGACAGGAATTTTAATGACGAGTGGAAGAATGCGGATGTAAGGCTTGGGCAACAGAGCCACAAGGCTTCAGAAGGAGTGTAGTGGCTGGAAAGGGTATGAGTAGAACAATTATATTTTGGTACAGTATCCAGGCACCTTAACTAGATAGGTTTCAGCTCCTTGTGGAATATGAAAAAAGAAGAAAACAGCTGGATGTGAAACTTAAATTGAATTCTACAAATGAGAATAGCAGTGGAATGGCATTTTGTCTTCCCCATCCTGAATTCGAACAGTACTAACTTAGGGCCAGATGTAAGACCCTATTTTGCATGCGCAAATGGGTTTGCGACCCGTTTACGCATGTAAAATGTCACAGGGCCATGTACAATCCCTAAACAGAGAGTGGCAATTTATTTACGACTCGCTATTTAGGACTTGTGAGTCGCTATGAGGAAGGGCCTTTCCCTTCCTAATAGCAACCCTAAAGCCATGTTTGAATGTTTTGCTACCGCAATTGCGGTCGCAAAACACTCGCAAATTACCACTCTCTTCAAGAGGGTGGTAATGCACTTGCAAAAGGTAAGGGGTCCCCAAGGGACCCCTTCCCCTTTGCAAATGCAGGATAAATATTTTAAGGCCTGCTCTTAAAAAATGAAACAAAAACGTTTCATTTTTTTTTATAATGCATCCTGTTTCCCTTAAAGGAAAATGGGCTGTTTTTTTTTTAAAAAAACCTGCTTTATTGAACAGCAGTCCCAGAAATGGTGGTCAGCTGAGCCCAGCAGGCCACCATCCCTGGGAGGGCCTGCCATTCCCAATGGGGTCACAAATTGTGAGTGGCTCATTAATAGCTTTTGCAACCCCAATGGGAATCGCAATCATTGTCTCTGACACTGTAGTATGTTGTAAATTGTGCCTCGCAATTTGCGACTCGCAATCGAACGCAAATTGCGAGGTGCAATTTACAAGGGTGGTACATTTGGCCCTTAGTTCTTAATTTACAGTAAAGGCTCTAGATGGGGCACTGTTTCTCTTTCTTAGCAGCTTCCTCCAGTCATCCAGGCACCAGGGCTGATTGCTCCTGACAGAAAAGGGAGCCATCCTTACCTCTTGAAAGACCAGCACTAGCTCTACAGCTTCCAGAATCTTGAGGGCCTGTGCCTCAATAGTGGAGGATGGAAATGAGAAAGGACAAAGGGAAGATTCTGGTAGTTGTGGCCCCTTCATCTACAGGTCCATGTCAGTGGTAAAGTTCGGATACAAGTGAGGTTGTTAGGTAGACTCAACAGAACTTGCAAATAGGACTACTGCTCTTGTAAGGGGCTCACGTGAGTTGATGTGGCAGATGAACATCAACACGCAACATGCAACACTGTACAGAAGGAGTCTCTTTGCTCAGCCATTATTCTTTCTCTGGCCAACTCCTCAGCTAAATAAAAAGAATTAACATATATTGGACACATTGCTCTGATACCTCTAAACCTTATATGAGCTCTAGATATAGCTGCCTTTGCTTTTTAATGACCGTGTTAAGATTGTTTGTGAGTGTGTGTGTGTGTGTTTGCGTGTGTATGTGTATGTGTGCACACGTATGTGTGTGCAAACGTGTGTGTGTATGTTTGCATGTGTATGTGTGTGTGTGCAAATGTGTGTGTGTGCATGCATATGTGTTTGTGTATGTGTGTGTTTGTTCATGTGTGTGTGTGCATGTGTGTGTGTGCGTGTTTGTGCGCGCATGTGTGTGTGTGCATGTGTGTGAGCAGGAACAGTTGTGTGAGTCCATCCCTTTCCAAACACTGAAACTGGTTTAGGGTTGAGAGGATGCTGGGCATCTCACAGAAGTGGTCGATGCCCTATCTATATTATTGTAAGTGTATTGATGCATAAGGCACTCCTAACAGCAGACTCTGCCAAACTGCAGAGAAGGCATATTTGCCTCCCCTCAATTTTCTGCCCCTAGGAAAAGGGTTCGATTTGAGTTTGTTTCCTCTATTCCTAACTTCTTCAAAAATGGTGACAAACAATCGGATGTTTCCAGATGAAAGGAGTAATTAAAAAAACAATATTGAACATTTGAATAAAAAGAATATGCTACAGAGAGTTGTAGCCAATTGATGGAATAAAAATGACAGGCAGCATAATAGAAACATCATTTTCCTCTTGTGATTTCCCATTTGTTTCTGCCAGAAACATGCATTGCATCTGCTACAACATACCGCTGGAAAGGTCATATTCCGAGAGTTTACTCTGTCTGTCCAAGGTATTGCAAACAGGACACTGTTGTCTGAGCTGTATTAAAATATGAAATTAGTCGTGCTGTTTGCCAAGCTAGACAGCCTCTGCCGGATTATGCAAATGCAATCTCTCGTGAATAGTAACTGGGAAACAGAATTGACTGGGGTGATTTAGCACAGTACAATTGTTGTCCCTGTTCCAGCTTTTAATTCTGACTGCCCTGAAATGCCCATTTTAAGTCTGCCATTCTTTCGAAAATTGGATTGCTATTATGAACTAAATTCATGACTTTGAATGTTTTGAAAGGCACTTCACAAAATAAGTCTAAATATACTATAATGTATATGTCACCTATTGCTCAAAAAAATGTAGACCTTGTCGATGAAATTGATTTGCCTAAACCATGTTGAGCGCCAACAGATTTATTATTCATGAAAGTGTAGGAATGTGTTGTGAAGGGTATGCTGCTGTTGAAGTAAAGGCATTTACAAAATGCATGCAGGCATATTTATATTGCATGAGAATAAATGGAGCGTTGCGCCATTGGCTTCTGTGCTGGACACAGTCTAGCTCTTGCATTTGTTATGATTTTCCACCACATGTACCACCATGCCATAGTAGACCACTTACAATTATTTTGCACTTCTAAACTGGGCAGAAGGAATCGCCACTGTAGACATACCGAATGACTACTGTTTCACAAATGAAATTTGTGCCATTTTTAGGGATTGCCTAAGTCAGTCCAAGATATTTTGTTATCTTACAGGTGACTTAGAGGTCACTCATTGCTTACCATTGGTTGGCTTCATTTTTGCTCTCATTGCCTGTTCTTATTGGTCAGTTTCCATTGGTTCCTCCCTCTTCATATTTTTGAACCTTCCTGTAAAATTTTACAGGTCCAAAGTCCCTCCCGATCACTCTTCATTAAACGTTTTCTTGCAACAGCCCAGTCCATCCCTCCACCACCTGTTGTCCATGTGTTGGCCCACAGAACCCTCCCCCTTCTCTATTGCCTGTTTGATTGTCCCCATTCCCTCTGGCAGAACCTCCATTGTCCAAATGCTCCCCCATGTGCCTCCATGCCTCCTGCCTTCCCTGTTGCTTCTGAGGCATAATACAAAAAAAGCACTTTGAAGGTCAGGACTGGCCACATCATGTGTAGGGGACTCTACATGTGACCCAAGGCCACTTACCAGTGGCCCACGGGAGACAAGGGTCCTGCTTGGGCCCTCAAAGTCCATTTCCTTCAGCCTTTTCAAGGCGGTGGGACCGCCATGAAAAGGCAGTAAGAAAGGGACATCCTAATTCCTATAGCGGTGCCTGCAACCCAATGCATTCCAAGATTATATACTGGAAGCGGTTAAAGATATTCAGGGGCAAAATAACACATTGCAAATGGTCTTAGAAGGTAGAATTAGACAGGTAGTGGTGCCAACTTAACCCCTTCGCTGCTAGACCTTTTCCCCTCCTGTGCTGAGGCTTTTTTTGGCGTTTTGGAGTAGTGCGCGCTTAGGCCCTTGTAACTTTTTGACCACATAAGGTATCCACACCAAATTTGCGTCCTTTTCTTCCAACATCATGTGGATGCTAAAGGCGCCCAGGGTTTGTGGATTCCCTTGGAGGGGTCCCAGAAATTAACCAAAATATAGTGATTTTTTTGTTTTTTTCAGAAAAATGGGAAAAACGGGCTGCAAATGAAAGCCTCTGGGTTTTTCCCTGAAAATGGTATCAAAAAAGGGTTTGTGGGGCTGAAATCTCAATTTTCTCAGCTTTTAGGGAATGACAGTCTTTTGTCAGAGAATCGAAATTTTTTACTCAGTTTTGGCATTTTTCTGGGACATAGCCTACTTTTGCTATTTTTCGAGCTTTCCACCTCCTTCCAGTTAATGGTAGAAATGAGTTTGAAAGCAATAATGGATCCTGGAAAGCTTTACATTTTCGAAAAGTAGACAAAATTCTGAATTCAGAAAGGGATCATTTGTCTAAATCCATGAAGGTTTCGTTATAGAAACTAACAGTTAGATATTGGAATATTTGAAAATTTGTTGAAAAAAACAGCCTTTTGTCTCAACGTTTTGACCTATAACTTTTTCTAATTTTGACAGCTCTTGGAAAGCAATATACCGTTACATCCGATAGACTTTCCTGGTTGTGGGGATATATAGGACGTGTAGTTTCACCAAGAACCCGACGAACCCAGATCCAAAAACTGAGCAGCAACTTGCAATGGTATTTTTTCATTTACTGGGTATAGTGCACTTTGTCTTGGAAAATGTATACATGGAATAACCTGTATGAAAGACACCTATGTATTTATGAATTGGGTACAAATTATAGAGTTCAGAAACAGTATGTAACTGCACATTTTCAAAGTTGGGAATACTCATACTAGCATGAGAATTATTGGTCATTTTTCATAAAGATTTTTTTTTTACACAATGTCTTTCATTCAAAGGGAGAAATGCATGAAAGCTCAATTGGTAATAACAGTTGATTTACAAATCTGAATTACCCCAAGTGTCCCGATAAAAACGGTACCTCACTTGTGTGGGTCGGCCTTGTGCCTGCGACAGGAAACGGCGCAAAATGCAACGTGGTCACACCTAAATTTTGCAGTTACAAATTGACCCTTTTTTGGCAAAGTGCCTACCTGTAGTTTTTGCACCCTAGCTCTGCCGGCACCTAGGGAAACCTAGCAAACCTATACATTTTTGAAAAGTAGACACCCAGGGGAATTCAGGATGGGATGACTCGACTGCCTACCACCAGGTTTTGTTACCCAGAATCCCTTGCAAGCTAAGATTTTGACAAAAAAAACACATTTTCTTCACATTTCTGTAGTGGAAAGTTCTGGAATCTGCGTGGATCAACAAATTTCCACCCACCTAGCGTGCCCCCAGGTCTCCCGAAAAAATGGTACCTCACTTGTGTGGGTCGGCCTTGTGCCTACGACAGGAAACGGCACAAAATGCAACGTGGTCGCACCTCAATTTCCCAGTGAAATCTTAAGCTCTTTGGACAAAGACACTACCTTTTGTTTTTGAGCCGTAGCTCACTTAGCACCTAGGGAAACCTAGCAAACCTATACATTTTTGAAAACTAGACACCCAGGGAAATTTAGGGTGGGGTGACTCCTCTGCCTACCCCCAGGTTTTGTTACCCAGAATCCCTTGCAAACCTAAAAATTTGACCAAAAAAACACATTTTCCTCACATTTCTGTGGTGGAAAGTTCTGGAATCTGCGTGGATCAACAAATTTCCACCCACCCAGCGTGCCCCCAGGTCTCCCAAAAAAAATGGTACCTCACTTGCATGGGTAGGCATAGTGGCTGCGACATGAAACAGCGCAAAACGCAGCATGGTCGCACCTCAATTTCCTAGTGAAATTTAGCACGTTTCGGACAAAAAGACTGCCTTTTGTTTTTGCGCCGTAGCTCTGCCAACACCTAGGGAAACCTAGCAAACCTATACATTTTTGAAAACTCTACACCCAGGGCAATTCAGGATAGGGTGACTCATCTGCCTAACCTCAGGTTTTGTTACCCAGAATCCCTTGCAAACCTAAAAATTTGACAAAAAAAACACATTTTCCTCACATTTCTGTGGTGGAAAATTCTGGAATCTGCGTGGATCAACAAATTTCCACCCACCCAGCGTGCCGCCAGGTCTCCCGAAAAAAATGGTACCTCACTTGCGTGGGTAGGCATAGTGGCTGCGACATGAAACAGCGCAAAACGCAGCATGGTCGCACCTCAATTTCCCAGCGAAATTTAGCACGTTTCGGACAAAAAGACTACCTTTTGTTTTTGCGCCGTAGCTCTGCCAGCACCTAGGGAAACCTAGCAAACCTATACATTTTTGAAAACTAGACACCCAGGGCAATTCAGGATGGGGTGACTCGTCTGCCTACCCCCAGGTTTTGTTACCCAGAATCCCTTGCAAACCTAAACATTTGACAAAAAAAACAGATTTGCCTCACATTTCTGTGGTGGAAAGTTCTGGAATCTGCGTGGATCAACAAATTTACACCCACCCAGCGTGCCCCCAGGTCTCCCGAAAAAAATGGTACCTCACTTGCGTGGGTAGGCATAGTGGCTGCGACATGAAACAGCGCAAAATGCAGCATGGTCGCACCTCAATTTCCCAGTGAAATTTAGCACGTTTCGGACAAAAAGACTACCTTTTGTTTTTGCGCCGTAGTGTTGAATGTCAGCAAAAATGGTCAGGCGATTTAGTCGATGCTTCTTAAGTAATTTTGCCCGGCGTTAAACGCCTCTAATACCTTATGAAGATTATCAAATAAAGAGGCAGGCGCTGGAGACAGGAAGACAGGAAACACGTTTTATTCCGACGGAGAAGAACACATCAGATCGGACAACAAGGTATCGTCTCGAGGTGCTCTCTCTTAAGCCTCTCTGAGGCCTGATCTTTTATACACTGGTTTATGAATGAGACCGTTCTTTATTACAATAAAGACATTGTGAAGTAGTGAAGGATGACATCCCCGGTACCCCCCCCCCCCCAGTTCCGGCTTATTCCAACACGTGGCTACAGTAGAGGTTCTCACCCCCATACAATAAGAGGAGGCTATCACGCAGCTGAGTGTTCCGCCGATTCCTTTGGAATGTGTGCGCCTGATCGAATCCCAAGGGGTGGGGAGGCCATGATCAATAGTAGCTTCTTTGAAAAGGGTCGAGTGCATACAGTAGTGGGCAATAAACTGTATCCTCAGGCCAAGGGATGACCAGCGGTCCGTACAGACAATCGGGCTCAGAGGAAGGGGTCATCAAAGGAGAGGTATTTATGAAAGAAAGGGTCAGTGTGGATAATCACGCGTTGAGGGAGGATTTATCGACTGAGGGGCATTCATGGAAGGAAAGGAGGTGTTGGTCAGGCGCGGGGTGTGATTCTCAGAGACAAAGTCATGTGGAAGGAGAGGTCATGACTTGTACATGTGAGAGCGGAGGCGGCCAGGGTGCATGGGGGAGGCTGGCAGGGTCAGAGAAGTGTGCTGGTGACCGATCGTGAACAGGGAGACCATGGTAACTAAAATGGTTGTCGTGTATTGCCATACGTGAGTCTGAGGAATGGACAAGATGGCGCAGATGATGTTCAGCTCATAAACTAAAATTCCACAGTCCTCCCTTTTAACATGTCTCGCCAGTTTGTCAATTCGGATCTATCCCCATAAGACCACGTATTTCTATCTCATAGAGGGGACTCATGTGCTCAGGTCTGAAGTCCAAAGTCTTAGGGCACATACAGTTAGAAATGAGTGAACACAAAGGTGGCAGACATTGAATACCTAAGCAACACCCACACAATATCATGATTGGTATCAATATAAACGTAAACAATCTCCATCCCCCAGTCCTTCAAAGTGTCCCAAAACCACCCTCCAAGCGACCAGCCTTCTTGCTCTTGGTGAACCTCTGAGGATAGTCTGTGGAGGTGTTCAATTGCTTTGTAGACTGAAGGCGAGTTATCTGGCACGTAGGTGCAACAGCTGGAGCCGATGATGCGGCATGCTCCTCCACGGTCGGCCAGAATCACATCTAGGACAAGGCGGTTTTGGAGAGCCACCAGGCGGACTGCCTGAAGCTCAGCCGTGTTGTTAGCGAGGATGCCAGCCGTGATGTTGATGGTTGTTTCTACTGCCTGAGTTAGGTGTCGGATAGCGCGGCTGTTTGCCATTGGTCCCCACAGAGGAACAAGTCCCTTTGCTGCATCCAGGAACTGTGCTCCGGTGGAGTCGGCTTGTTCAATGTCTCCGGCGCGCTTTTGCCGGTGATGGTAGGCTGAGGCCACATACGTGGGAGGAAGAATGAAGGCGATGTAGCAAGTACCCCTCCAACCTTTTGGGAGCCAGGTGTAAGCTTTGGTGCCACAAACAAAGTACATATTCGGAGAAGCAACAAAGGAAGGAGGATCAAGTGAGACCAATGTTCTGGTGATGTGGCAGGAACTGTGACCCACCAGCTGCGTTCCTTGGCCTTCGAGGCATACGAGTCCTGTAACATTGATGACAGACAGGGCCACGGTCAGGGTGGCAGCCGTTTGCTTCCGCAGGTGGGAGAAGGTGGGTCTGGCTGGATTGTGGAGCACTTGCATTTCGACTCTTTCTTTGGCAGGGATGTTCGTAAGGAAGGCGGAACCTGAGGCCACAGGACAAATGGGGGCAGACGTTCTTCCTGTTTTGTTCAGCCAGAACCCATAGTAGAAGTGTGACACTGTCTGACCAGAAGCGGCGTTGTCCTTGTGGCTCTCCTGCAAGAGGATCAACCAGGCGAGGCAGGAGCCATGAACTGAGAAAGGAGAAGGGATGAAAGGTACAGAGTGTTCAGTGGCATGCGGGAGCAACCCGCAGATCCAGCAGTTCATGGCATTTGTAGCAAGGTTGTGCTGGTGCAGCAGTTGCACGAAGGAATTGTTCCAGAACTCCCTACGCCTCTCTCGGAGCTGTGGCGAAAGGGAAATCAAGTGATGCTCTTTCGTGGTGGTTGGCTGTACAGTGGCTAGCAATATCTGATGAGCGGGTGTGCTGTCCTCCAAGATCCAGAAGGAAGTCATGAGGAGGAGGCAAAAGAGAAAAAGGATGAAGAAGGCGATTGTCTTTGATTTGTGCAAATTGTCAGTCTTTGGGTTCCTGTAGTGGGTATTTCCGGTTGCGTCCATCATCTTCTTGTCTGGCGCTTCCATCATCTTCTTCTCTGGCGCTTCCATCATCTTCATCTTCAAGGTGCTCGGTAGTGGGCAGAACCACAGACTTTGTTTAGCTTCTCTCCGGGTGACCCTTGGTTGTTTTAGGCCACCGTTCTGAGATTTTAACTTAGTCCGTGGCCTACTTAGCCGAAGCTCCCTCCTTTCGACGCAGGAAATACCCTTCCCGGGATGGCACAGTGGGATCAGAGAATTTTGCAAGTTCAAGTGCCTCTGTATCAGGATAGCAGTTCAGTGATGGTCAGTCTTTGTTCAGGAGCTCTTCTTGGGTGTCGACGTTTTCTGTCGTGGCCAGGGTCGAGGAGACCTTCTTGCAGTGATGGCCGTGCAGCCAGTGCCTCTTTCCCTCCACTCGTAGAGCCGTCCGAGTGGTGATCAGTACTTGCCAGGGGCCCGTCCACCGGGGTTCCAGACTCTTCGCTCGTTGAAAGTTCCGGACTAGAACATAATCTCCCGGTTGGATATCGTGACCGGGGCCCCTGGAAGCATCGGGGTTGGCCTGCTGCACCTGTTGATGAATGACAGACAACGTTTTAGTTAATTTGCACAAATAATCTGACAGCAGGACGTCGGGGACGTCGTGAATGGAGGTTGGTTTGGGGGCAGTCCAGAGGTTCATTGGTCGCCCAAACACAACCTCGTAGGGGGTCAAGTGGTACTTAGTGGGAGTGGAGCGCATCGATAGCAATGCCAGTGGGAGGGCATCTGGCCACTTAAGTCCTGTGGTGGCCACTATTTTTGACAGTTTCAGTTTCAGTGTAGCATTGTGTCGCTCAACCAGGCCAGCGGATTGGGGGTGGAAGACCGCATGAAACCTTTGTTTTACCCCCAGCCCCTTCAGGATTAGTTGGATAACTTCAGCTATGAAGTGGGGGCCATTGTCGCTCCATAAAATTCGACAAAGGCCGTAGCGAGGGAAAAACTCTTTCAGTAGTACTTTGGCAGTAGTCATGGCAGTGTTATCACGGGTTGGATAGGCTTCCACCCATTTGCTGAAGGCACATACAATGACTAGTACATACTTCAAGCCTTGGCATCTTTCCAGCTGGATGTAATCCATCTGAAGGACTTCAAAGGGGTGGTCGGGGGTCCCAAACCCTCCCCGGGGTACCACAGTTCCTTTCCCGGGGTTGTGTTGTAGGCAGATAAGGCACTGCTGGACCAGGCGTTTGGCTGAGTCGGGGATTTTGCCATTGTGCCAGACTTTGGAAATGAGTTCAATCATGGGGGCGGAACCTATGTGTGCAGGGGAGTGTGCCATAGTCAGTATGGGGATCAAGTATGAGTTAGGCAGCAACCATTTGTTTGTGTCCTTTGTCCGCCAGCAGCCTTCGTCGTCCTTTAAACCCAACCGTGCCCACTCAGTCAGTTCGTGAGGTGTGCTGGCCGACTGGATGTCCCTAATCGTTTCCCTAGCGTCAGTCCATTTTTCTGCTTGCGACCTGGTCACATACATGCGTGTCGTCGTCCTATTCTCAGCTGTGGTTCGGGCAGTGATGTCGGCCAGTGCGTTTCCCTGTCCAACTAAGTCCGTCACCTTCTTGTGTGCCTGGCATTTGATCACTGCTAATCGTTCGGGGAGGAGAACTGCTTCAATCAGGGCGGAGACTAGATATCCGTGGAGAATGGGGGTGCCGTGGGACGTCAGGAATCCCCTTTCCCTCCATAAGAGCCCAAAATGATGAACCACCCCAAAGGCATACTGACTGTCCGTGTAAATGTTCGCTGTGGTTCCTGCTGCTATGATACATGCTCGTGTGAGAGCAATTAGTTCTGCCGCCTGTGCGGATCGTTGTGTGATGCGAGCTGTTTCAACTACTGTTCGGGCAGTCGTCACCGCATAGGCAGCTGAGGTGGTGCCGTCTAGGAGTTTGATACAAGAACCGTCTACCCATAGTTCTCCATCAGGGTCTGTAAAAGCAGTGTCTCTAAGGTCAATTCTACTTCTGGTCTGTTCGTCCGTGAGGGTCACACAGTCGTGTATAGGGGACCCATCGGGGTCATTTTCAGGCAAGGGCAACAGTGTGGCAGGATTCAAAGTCGTGCATCTCTTCAGAGTGATGTGGGGTGCAAGTAGAGTCAATTCGTACCCCGTCAGTCGTGCACTAGTCAGGTGTTGCGTCTTGGTCTGGTTCAAAAGGGTGTCAACTGTGTGGGGTACTAACACCGTGAGAGAGTTTGAAAGTACAATTCCCTCACTCTGACGGATAGAGACAGAAGCGGCGGCTACTGCTCGAAGGCAGGCAGGTAAAGCTCTGGCGACTGGGTCAAGAGTGGCAGAGAAGTAGGCACAAGGGCGTTGTCTGGCGCCGATGGGCTGAGTTAGAACAGACAATGCGCATCCCTCCCTTTCGTGCGTGAAGAGGGAGATGGGCTTGGAGTAATCTGGTGTTCCTAGGACGGGTGCCGAGCAAAGGGCATCCCGCAACTCCTTAAAAGATGCTTGGCATTCGGGGGTCCAAGGAAGTGGGAAGAGAACATCTTTGGCCAACAGGGAAAGTAGGGGCTTTATAATGAGACTGAAATTTGGTAACCATTGTCGGCAAAAAGAGGTAAGGCCTACCAATGAACGGACTTGCTTCTGTGTTTTTGGGATGGGGGTGTCTAGGATGGTTTGGATTCGGTCGGGCGTAAGTTTTCTCCCTTCTTTGGACAGGAGATGACCTAGGTATGTCACTTGAGGTTGGCAAAACTGCAGTTTCTTTTTGGAGACTTTGTGGCCATTCTCCGCAAGAATGTGCAAGAGTTGGATAGTGGCGGTGATTGCAAGAGGAGTGGTGTCGGCCGCCAAAAGGATATCATCGACATATTGGATCAACACCACTCCATCTGGTAGCTGGACGGCGTCCAGCTGTCTTTTGAGGGCCTGGCTGTAAATGCTGGGACTTTCAGTGTAGCCCTGAGGAGCTCTACAAAATCGATACGAACGGTTTCTTAATGTGAAGCCGAAGAGATAACGGCTGTCTGGATGGATGGGGATAGAGAAAAATGCATTCTTGAGATCGATAACGGTGAAGGTGGTGGCAGTGGACGGAATGAGGGTCAGAATGGTGGCGATGTCTGAGACTACGGGGTACTGTGGTACCACCACTTTGTTGACTTCTCGCAGATCGATGATAAAGCGGTACGCTTTCTCATCTCCCTCACCTTGCTTCTTAACAATGGGTAGGATAGGGCTGTTGCAAACATTACTAACCACTTCCTCTACCACTCCTGCATCTACCAAGGACTGAATAATCGCTACCAATGCCTTCTCGCCTTCGGGCGATATCCGGTATTGTGGGAGTTTCGGGAGCATTGCATCTGGTCGAACAGTTATGTGCACAGGGTCGATCATCATTCGTCCTACATCCGAATCGTTTCTGGCCCATAGATACGGGGGTAGGGTGTCGAGCAAGGTTAGGTCAGCATCAGTGATAGAGTACATATGTCGTGCGGGGCAGGATCTGGACATGCTCGGGTTGTCGTACAGGATAACTCGGACTCCATCTGGGGAACATCTAATAGTAGCTCGGAAATGTTTTAGCAAGTCAATACCCATAATGGCATCAGGGTAGTTGGAGGAAAGCAGAAATGTTGTGTCCGTGGGATTGTTTCCTAGGTCAAAGGAGATAGGTACAGACAGGGGATTAGTGGAGGGCGTTCCATCGAAACCTATCGATGTAATGTGTGAGCCAGACAAGGGTTCCCTTGGAATCAGTCGCTTTGATAATACACTACGTGTCGCTCCAGTGTCTACCAAAAATGGAGACTTTGTACCCAGGACTTTAGCGGTGACGTAAGGACCTTGCTGGTCAACACAGAGCTTGACTGGATCCCTCCCTTGCCCCTGGCAGTCCTATGCAGAGTTGTGGGCATTGTTGCAATCAGACTGTTGGCACTGATTCTGTCGGGGGCGGTCAAATGTGTTCAGTCTGCCAGGCCTGTCATTGCTGGTGTCGTGGGTGTGCCCTCGTCCCTGCCCTCTAGTCCTGGGGCCATTTGTCATGTCTCTTGTCTCGTTATTCTTAAGCATTTCTCGGAGGGCTGGGCATTGAGACTTCCAGTGGTCAAATCCTTTGCAAAACGCACACTGGTTCTCATCGAGGTCTGTTCGTGGAGCACCGGGTGTGGGTGTGAATTTCTAGGGGCATTCGACTGGTAGTTTCCCCTATACTGTTCCCTTCCTCTAGTCACTCCCTGTAATTGAGCAATCATCACTCAATCTTTTAAGTCCTTTTTCTTTCTCTCAGTCGCCCTCTCGTTATCGTTCTTTTGGTGTTCGTAATACTGAGCCATCTGAAGGATAGCTGCAGGTTTGGAGGCCCCCCAACTACTCTCGCTTGTCTGTAACTTCTGGGAGACCTCTTGTAATAGCCCCTTTACGTAGTTTTGCACGAATAGGTGTTGTCCGGTTGCGGTGGTCATGTCTTGGCCACTGTAGTCGGAGAACACTGTTTCAAATCGGGAGAAGTATTCTGATACGTCTTCCTGGGGTTTCGGGCGGCAAGCCGTGACTATTGACCAGTCTACCTTTTTCTCTGGGATCAATGTCTTTAGCTTCTGCACTATTTTGTCCGGGAGTTCCAGTATGTCTTTTACAGGTTTCCTACCGGGCTCTCGCTGCCTATCTAGTTCACTGAGTTGATTCCAAGTATGTCCGAACAGATCTGTGTGGTTGGCCTTCCGGATTTGCTTCCACACGTCAGCCGGCAGACATAACCCAAAAAACAAATCAATGTCCGCTAGAGTCATTATGGTTGAGCCCAAGGCTGTATTTAGTTCAGTATAAAATGCTGTCGGGTTCTTTCTTAAATCGGGCAGGGTTTGCCTAAAGGTTAAAATATCTTGTCGATCCCATGGTTGATAAACCTAGTTGTACACAACCCTCCCTTTTGCATCTGCGTGGTTAATATCGTCGTTTGTTCCCTGACCTCTTGGGGGAACCCAGTAGGGGGCGGCTTCTCTGATAGGCATCATAGTGTTGGCTACTTCTAATGGGGGCTCAGCCGTTTCAGAGACTGTGATCTTAACCTCTGGTATCTGTTCAGCGAGGTGGCGGAAGACTTCAAGCATTTGCATGAAGAGGTCCGTCACATCACTTTCAGTCCCATCTCCAACATCGATCTTCCTATATAGAGCCGTCAGTTTAGCAGGACCCTTATTCTGATACCTATCCTCATATGCGTTCAGGGTGTGGTAGCTGAACCGTAAAATAAAATGCCGTCTGTGGCTACCGGCATGTGAATTGTGCATATTCATCGCATATTCTTCGCTCTCTTTCCGTTCTACCAGTGTCTTTGCTATCTTATCAATCCCATCCCGCTCATCTTTGCTCAACCTATTTGGTCTTGCCGTTAGCTGCTTGCTAGTCTCGAGTTCATCTGATGTTCCCGATGTGGCTGGTGCGAAGGCCGTAAGAGCCGGGGCACTAGCGCTAGGGTCACCCTCGCTCGCACTCAGGACTGGTAGGTGCTGTGCCAGTGGCTGGCAGGGGGCATAAGGAGGGGGCATGTAGATGATCGGAGGACCTAGCAGTAACTCGTCGTTTGCCCGTTGTTTGGAGGGCATTTCTGGGTAGAGCGCAGAGGGGGTCCTAACAGGGCATTGGCCTGTTGACCCTGATTCTTGCAATTGTCTAACTTCCTCTCTCCTTTTTATCTCTTCATCTAGTTCCTTCGCTGCCAGGTGGGCTGCCTTTCGCAATTCTTTCCCTATTTTTGTTTCCTCTCTTTTCCTTCGTTGCTCTGCTTCTTTGCGCCACATGCCGATACTATCGAGCATAGTGGGTGTTGCCTTATTTATTCTAACAGCTGCTTCTAGCGCTTTTATTTTATGATCATCAAAGGAACCTATCAGTGGCCACTGATTTTTGGGGTCCCTTTTCGTATATTTATTCCATAGCTTACTATAAGCTATGGCGACTAGTCCTTGTTTAGTGAACATGTCCTTATTAGGGGTGCCTTCCAATGGAGCTGGATGGTTCATCTCTAATAAACGGTCCGGGCTGATCCAACTACTGACCAATGGGGAGAAGATAGGCATGACGGGTTACAACGGGGACAAAAGTCTGCACTACCTATCCTTCACTACTTCGCGAAGACTAGACAGAATATATTTATTCTACAGTATTCGCAAATAGGGAATACCTAAAGAGAGAACAAATATCGAACAATTAATGTTCGTTCAATCAAACAATCAATGGTGAGAAAGAAATAGGCACGACGGGTTACAATGGGGGCAAAAGCCTGCGTTACCTATTCTTCACTATCTGCAAAGGAGGACAGAATACTTTTTACCCTTCCCCGTTTGTAGACAGAGAATTCTCGAGAAAACAATCCTCGAACAAATAATGTTCGGGAAAACAATCAATCAATGGGGGAGAAAAGATAGGCACGACGGATTACAATGGGGGCAAAAGCCTGCGTTACCTACCCCTCGCTGCATGCAAAGGAAGAGAGAATATTTTTATCCCTCTCAGTTTGCAGACAGAGAATCTCCAAGACAACCGACAATTCGGAGAGTAATACTAGTATTTTCAATCAATCAATCAAAATATTTCTTAGTTTGTCGTGTTACACGACCTTACCCGGACCGTATGGACAGTTTCTCGTCTTCCGCTTCTAGCGCCCGATCGTCCTCTACTCTCTGCTGCTACCGTGGCACTCCTGATGGTTCCCAGTCAGGACCGTAGATCACTCGGGGAGAGGTCTGCTCGGAACCAGTGAAGTTCAGATGATCGGCTGTCAGACGAGGGTCTATCGGACAGGAGCTCTTCCGATCGTTGCAGTCGTTCACTCTGTCGTTGGGACCTCTCCCACCGGATTCACGTGTCGCTGACGGGCCCCACACGTTGGGGCGCCAATTGTTGAATGTCAGAAAAAATGGTCAGGCGATTTAGTCGATGCTTCTTAAGTAATTTTGCCCGGCGTTAAACGCCTCTAATACCTTATGAAGATTATCAAATAAAAAGGCAGGCGCTGGAGACAGGAAGACAGGAAACACGTTTTATTCCGACGGAGCAGAACACATCAGATCGGACAACAAGGTATCGTCTCAAGGTGCTCTCTCTTAAGCCTCTCTGAGGCCTGATCTTTTATACACTGGTTTATGAATGAGACCGTTCTTTATTACAATAAAGACATTGTGAAGTAGTGAAGGATGACATCCCCGGTCCCCCCCCCCCCCCAGTTCCGGCTTATTCCAACACGTGGCTACAGTAGAGGTTCTCACCCCCATACAATAAGAGGAGGCTATCACGCAGCTGAGTGTTCCGCCGATTCCTTTGGAATGTGTGCGCCTGATCGAATCCCAAGGGGTGGGGAGGCCATGCTCAATAGTAGCTTCTTTGAAAAGGGTCGAGTGCATACAGTAGTGGGCAATAAACTGTATCCTCAGGCCAAGGGATGACCAGCGGTCCGTACAGACAATCGGGCTCAGAGGAAGGGGTCATCAAAGGAGAGGTATTTATGAAAGAAAGGGTCAGTGTGGATAATCACGCTTTGAGGGAGGATTTATCGACTGAGGGGCATTCATGGAAGGAAAGGAGATGTTGGTCAGGCGCGGGATGTGATTCTCAGAGACAGAGTCATGTGGAAGGAGAGGTCATGACTTGTACATGTGAGAGCGGAGGCGGCCAGGGTGCATGGGGGAGGCTTGCAGGGTCAGGGAAGTGTGCTGGTGACCGATCGTGAACAGGGAGACCATGGTACCTAAAATGGTTGTCGTGTATGCTCATACGTGAGTCTGAGGAATGGACAAGATGGCGCAGATGATGTTCAGCTCATAAACTAAAATTCCACAGTAGCTCTGCCAGCACCAAGGGAAACCTAGCAAACCTATACATTTTTGAAAACTAGACACCCAGGGAAATTCAGGATGGGGTGACTCGTCTGCCTACCCCCAGGTTTTGTTACCCAGAATCCCTTGCAAACCTAAAAATTTGACAAAAAAAACACATTTTCCTCACATTTCTGTGGTGGAAAGTTCTGGAATCTGTGTGGATCAACAAATTTCCACCCACCCAGCGTGCCCCCAGGTCTCCTGAAAAAAATGGTACCTCACTTGCGTGGGTAGGCATAGTGGCTGCGACATGAAACAGCGCAAAATGCAGCATGGTCGCACCTCAATTTCCCAGTGAAATTTAGCACGTTTCGGACAAAAAGACTACCTTTTGTTTTTGCGCCGTAGCTCTGCCAGCACCTAGGGAAACCTAGCAAACCAATACATTTTTGAAAACTAGACACCCAGGGCAATTCAGGATGGGGTGACTCGTCTGCCTACCCCCAGGTTTTGTTACCCAGATTCCCTTGCAAACATAAAAATGTGACAAAAAAAACACATTTTCCTCACATTTCTGTGGTGGAAAGTACTGGAATCTGCATGGATCAACAAATTTCTACCCACCCAGGGTGCCCCCAGGTCTCCCGAAAAAAATGGTACCTCACTTGCGTGAGTAGGCATAGTGGCTGCAACATGAAACAGCGCAAAACGCAGCATGGTCGCACCTCAATTTCCCAGAGAAATTTAGCACTTTTCGGACAAAAAGACTACCTTTTGTTTTTGCGCCGTAGCTCTGCTAGCACCTAGGGAAACCTAGCAAACCTATACATTTTTAAAAACTAGACACCCAGGGCAATTCAGGATGGGGTGACTCGTCTGCCTACCCCCAGGTTTTGTTACCCAGAATCCCTTGCAAACATAAACATTTGACAAAAAAAACACATTTTCCTCACATTTCTGTGGTGGAAAGTTCTGGAATCTGCGTGGATCAACAAATTTCCACCCACCCAGCGTGCCGCCAGGTCTCCCGATAAAAATGGTACCTCACTTGCGTGGGTAGGCATAGTGGCTGCGACATGAAACAGCGCAAAACGCAGCATGGTCGCACCTCAATTTCCCAGTGAAATTTAGCACGTTTCGGACAAAAAGACTACCTTTTGTTTTTGCGCCGTAGCTCTGCCAGCACCTAGGGAAACCTAGCAAACCTATACATTTTTGAAAACTAGACACCCAGGGCAATTCAGGATGGGGTGACTCGTCTGCCTACCCCCAGGTTTTGTTACCCAGAATCCCTTGCAAACCTAAACATTTGACAAAAAAAACAGATTTTCCTCACATTTCTGTGGTGGAAAGTTCTGGAATCTGCGTGGATCAACAAATTTACACCCACCCAGCGTGCCCCCAGGTCTCCCGAAAAAAATGGTACCTCACTTGCGTGGGTAGGCATAGTGGCTGCGACATGAAACAGCGCAAAATGCAGCATGGTCGCACCTCAATTTCCCAGTGAAATTTAGCACGTTTCGGACAAAAAGACTACCTTTTGTTTTTGCGCCGTAGTGTTGAATGTCAGCAAAAATGGTCAGGCGATTTAGTCGATGCTTCTTAAGTAATTTTGCCCGGCGTTAAACGCCTCTAATACCTTATGAAGATTATCAAATAAAGAGGCAGGCGCTGGAGACAGGAAGACAGGAAACACGTTTTATTCCGACGGAGAAGAACACATCAGATCGGACAACAAGGTATCGTCTCGAGGTGCTCTCTCTTAAGCCTCTCTGAGGCCTGATCTTTTATACACTGGTTTATGAATGAGACCGTTCTTTATTACAATAAAGACATTGTGAAGTAGTGAAGGATGACATCCCCGGTACCCCCCCCCCTAGTTCCGGCTTATTCCAACACGTGGCTACAGTAGAGGTTCTCACCCCCATACAATAAGAGGAGGCTATCACGCAGCTGAGTGTTCCGCCGATTCCTTTGGAATGTGTGCGCCTGATCGAATCCCAAGGGGTGGGGAGGCCATGATCAATAGTAGCTTCTTTGAAAAGGGTCGAGTGCATACAGTAGTGGGCAATAAACTGTATCCTCAGGCCAAGGGATGACCAGCGGTCCGTACAGACAATCGGGCTCAGAGGAAGGGGTCATCAAAGGAGAGGTATTTATGAAAGAAAGGGTCAGTGTGGATAATCACGCGTTGAGGGAGGATTTATCGACTGAGGGGCATTCATGGAAGGAAAGGAGGTGTTGGTCAGGCGCGGGGTGTGATTCTCAGAGACAAAGTCATGTGGAAGGAGAGGTCATGACTTGTACATGTGAGAGCGGAGGCGGCCAGGGTGCATGGGGGAGGCTGGCAGGGTCAGAGAAGTGTGCTGGTGACCGATCGTGAACAGGGAGACCATGGTAACTAAAATGGTTGTCGTGTATTGCCATACGTGAGTCTGAGGAATGGACAAGATGGCGCAGATGATGTTCAGCTCATAAACTAAAATTCCACAGTCCTCCCTTTTAACATGTCTCGCCAGTTTGTCAATTCGGATCTATCCCCATAAGACCACGTATTTCTATCTCATAGAGGGGACTCATGTGCTCAGGTCTGAAGTCCAAAGTCTTAGGGCACATACAGTTAGAAATGAGTGAACACAAAGGTGGCAGACATTGAATACCTAAGCAACACCCACACAATATCATGATTGGTATCAATATAAACGTAAACAATCTCCATCCCCCAGTCCTTCAAAGTGTCCCAAAACCACCCTCCAAGCGACCAGCCTTCTTGCTCTTGGTGAACCTCTGAGGATAGTCTGTGGAGGTGTTCAATTGCTTTGTAGACTGAAGGCGAGTTATCTGGCACGTAGGTGCAACAGCTGGAGCCGATGATGCGGCATGCTCCTCCACGGTCGGCCAGAATCACATCTAGGACAAGGCGGTTTTGGAGAGCCACCAGGCGGACTGCCTGAAGCTCAGCTGTGTTGTTAGCGAGGATGCCAGCCGTGATGTTGATGGTTGTTTCTACTGCCTGAGTTAGGTGTCGGATAGCGCGGCTGTTTGCCATTGGTCCCCACAGAGGAACAAGTCCCTTTGCTGCATCCAGGAACTGTGCTCCGGTGGAGTCGGCTTGTTCAATGTCTCCGGCGCGCTTTTGCCGGTGATGGTAGGCTGAGGCCACATACGTGGGAGGAAGAATGAAGGCGATGTAGCAAGTACCCCTCCAACCTTTTGGGAGCCAGGTGTAAGCTTTGGTGCCACAAACAAAGTACATATTCGGAGAAGCAACAAAGGAAGAAGGATCAACTGAGACCAATGTTCTGGTGATGTGGCAGGAACTGTGACCCACCAGCTGCGTTCCTTGGCCTTCGAGGCATACGAGTCCTGTAACATTGATGACAGACAGGGCCACGGTCAGGGTGGCAGCCGTTTGCTTCCGCAGGTGGGAGAAGGTGGGTCTGGCTGGATTGTGGAGCACTTGCATTTCGACTCTTTCTTTGGCAGGGATGTTCGTAAGGAAGGCGGAACCTGAGGCCACAGGACAAATGGGGGCAGACGTTCTTCCTGTTTTGTTCAGCCAGAACCCATAGTAGAAGTGTGACACTGTCTGACCAGAAGCGGCGTTGTCCTTGTGGCTCTCCTGCAAGAGGATCAACCAGGCGAGGCAGGAGCCATGAACTGAGAAAGGAGAAGGGATGAAAGGTACAGAGTGTTCAGTGGCATGCGGGAGCAACCCGCAGATCCAGCAGTTCGTGGCATTTGTAGCAAGGTTGTGCTGGTGCAGCAGTTGCACGAAGGAATTGTTCCAGAACTCCCTACGCCTCTCTCGGAGCTGTGGCGAAAGGGAAATCAAGTGATGCTCTTTCGTGGTGGTTGGCTGTACAGTGGCTAGCAATATCTGATGAGCGGGTGTGCTGTCCTCCAAGATCCAGAAGGAAGTCATGAGGAGGAGGCAAAAGAGAAAAAGGATGAAGAAGGCGATTGTCTTTGATTTGTGCAAATTGTCAGTCTTTGGGTTCCTGTAGTGGGTATTTCCGGTTGCGTCCATCATCTTCTTGTCTGGCGCTTCCATCATCTTCTTCTCTGGCGCTTCCATCATCTTCATCTTCAAGGTGCTCGGTAGTGGGCAGAACCACAGACTTTGTTTAGCTTCTCTCCGGGTGACCCTTGGTTGTTTTAGGCCACCGTTCTGAGATTTTAACTTAGTCCGTGGCCTACTTAGCCGAAGCTCCCTCCTTTCGACGCAGGAAATACCCTTCCCGGGATGGCACAGTGGGATCAGAGAATTTTGCAAGTTCAAGTGCCTCTGTATCAGGATAGCAGTTCAGTGATGGTCGGTCTTTGTTCAGGAGCTCTTCTTGGGTGTCGACGTTTTCTGTCGTGGCCAGGGTCGAGGAGACCTTCTTGCAGTGATGGCCGTGCAGCCAGTGCCTCTTTCCCTCCACTCGTAGAGCCGTCCGAGTGGTGATCAGTACTTGCCAGGGGCCCGTCCACCGGGGTTCCAGACTCTTCGCTCGTTGAAAGTTCCGGACTAGAACATAATCTCCCGGTTGGATATCGTGACCGGGGCCCCTGGAAGCATCGGGGATGGCCTGCTGCACCTGTTGATGAATGACAGACAACGTTTTAGTTAATTTGCACAAATAATCTGACAGCAGGACGTCGGGGACGTCGTGAATGGAGGTTGGTTTGGGGGCAGTCCAGAGGTTCATTGGTCGCCCAAACACAACCTCGTAGGGGGTCAAGTGGTACTTAGTGGGAGTGGAGCGCATCGATAGCAATGCCAGTGGGAGGGCATCTGGCCACTTAAGTCCTGTGGTGGCCACTATTTTTGACAGTTTCAGTTTCAGTGTAGCATTGTGTCGCTCAACCAGGCCAGCGGATTGGGGGTGGAAGACCGCATGAAACCTTTGTTTTACCCCCAGCCCCTTCAGGATTAGTTGGATAACTTCAGCTATGAAGTGGGGGCCATTGTCGCTCCATAAAATTCGACAAAGGCCGTAGCGAGGGAAAAACTCTTTCAGTAGTACTTTGGCAGTAGTCATGGCAGTGTTATCACGGGTTGGATAGGCTTCCACCCATTTGCTGAAGGCACATACAATGACTAGTACATACTTCAAGCCTTGGCATCTTTCCAGCTGGATGTAATCCATCTGAAGGACTTCAAAGGGGTGGTCGGGGGTCCCAAACCCTCCCCGGGGTACCACAGATCCTTTCCCGGGGTTGTGTTGTAGGCAGATAAGGCACTGCTGGACCAGGCGTTTGGCTGAGTCGGGGATTTTGCCGTTGTGCCAGACTTTGGAAATGAGTTCAATCATGGGGGCGGAACCTATGTGTGCAGGGGAGTGTGCCATAGTCAGTATGGGGATCAAGTATGAGTCAGGCAGCAACCATTTGTTTGTGTCCTTTGTCCGCCAGCAGCCTTCGTCGTCCTTTAAACCCACCCGTGCCCACTCAGTCAGTTCGTGAGGTGTGCTGGCCGACTGGATGTCCCTAATCGTTTCCCTAGCGTCAGTCCATTTTTCTGCTTGCGACCTGGTCACATACATGCGTGTCGTCGTCCTATTCTCAGCTGTGGTTCGGGCAGTGATGTCGGCCAGTGCGTTTCCCTGTCCAACTAAGTCCGTCACCTTCTTGTGTGCCTGGCATTTGATCACTGCTAATCGTTCGGGGAGGAGAACTGCTTCAATCAGGGCGGAGACTAGATATCCGTGGAGAATGGGGGTGCCGTGGGACGTCAGGAATCCCCTTTCCCTCCATAAGAGCCCAAAATGATGAACCACCCCAAAGGCATACTGACTGTCCGTGTAAATGTTCGCTGTGGTTCCTGCTGCTATGATACATGCTCGTGTGAGAGCAATTAGTTCTGCCGCCTGTGCGGATCGTTGTGTGATGCGAGCTGTTTCAACTACTGTTCGGGCAGTCGTCACCGCATAGGCAGCTGAGGTGGTGCCGTCTAGGAGTTTGATACAAGAACCGTCTACCCATAGTTCTCCATCAGGGTCTGTAAAAGCAGTGTCTCTAAGGTCAATTCTACTTCTGGTCTGTTCGTCCGTGAGGGTCACACAGTCGTGTATAGGGGACACATCGGGGTCATTTTCAGGCAAGGGCAACAGTGTGGCAGGATTCAAAGTCGTGCATCTCTTCAGAGTGATGTGGGGTGCAAGTAGAGTCAATTCGTACCCCGTCAGTCGTGCACTAGTCAGGTGTTGCGTCTTGGTCTGGTTCAAAAGGGTGTCAACTGTGTGGGGTACTAACACCGTGAGAGAGTTTAAAAGTACAATTCCCTCACTCTGACGGATAGAGACAGCAGCGGCGGCTACTGCTCGAAGGCAGGCAGGTAAAGCTCTGCCGACTGGGTCAAGAGTGGCAGAGAAGTAGGCACAAGGGCGTTGTCTGGCGCCGATGGGCTGAGTTAGAACAGACAATGCGCATCCCTCCCTTTCGTGCGTGAAGAGGGAGAAGGGCTTGGAGTAATCAGGTGTTCCTAGGACGGGTGCCGAGCAAAGGGCATCCCGCAACTCCTTAAAAGATGCTTGGCATTCGGGGGTCCAAGGAAGTGGGAAGAGAACATCTTTGGCCAACAGGGAAAGTAGGGGCTTTATAATGAGACTGAAATTTGGTAACCATTGTCGGCAAAAAGAGGTAAGGCCTACCAATGAACGGACTTGCTTCTGTGTTTTTGGGATGGGGGTGTCTAGGATGGTTTGGATTCGGTCGGGCGTAAGTTTTCTCCCTTCTTTGGACAGGAGATGACCTAGGTATGTCACTTGAGGTTGGCAAAACTGCAGTTTCTTTTTGGAGACTTTGTGGCCATTCTCCGCAAGAATGTGCAAGAGTTGGATAGTGGCGGTGATTGCAAGAGGAGTGGTGTCGGCCGCCAAAAGGATATCATCGACATATTGGATCAACACCACTCCATCTGGTAGCTGGACGGCGTCCAGCTGTCTTTTGAGGGCCTGGCTGTAAATGCTGGGACTTTCAGTGTAGCCCTGAGGAGCTCTACAAAATCGATACGAACGGTTTCTTAATGTGAAGCCGAAGAGATAACGGCTGTCTGGATGGATGGGGATAGAGAAAAATGCATTCTTGAGATCGATAACGGTGAAGGTGGTGGCAGTGGACGGAATGAGGGTCAGAATGGTGGCGATGTCTGAGACTATGGGGTACTGTGGTACCACCACTTTGTTGACTTCTCGCAGATCGATGATAAAGCGGTACGCTTTCTCATCTCCCTCACCTTGCTTCTTAACAATGGGTAGGATAGGGCTGTTGCAAACATTACTAACCACTTCCTCTACCACTCCTGCATCTACCAAGGACTGAATAATCGCTACCAATGCCTTCTCGCCTTCGGGCGATATCCGGTATTGTGGGAGTTTCGGGAGCATTGCATCTGGTCGAACAGTTATGTGCACAGGGTCGATCATCATTCGTCCTACATCCGAATCGTTTCTGGCCCATAGATACGGGGGTAGGGTGTCGAGCAAGGTTAGGTCAGCATCAGTGATAGAGTACATATGTCGTGCGGGGCAGGATCTGGACATGCTCGGGTTGTCGTACAGGATAACTCGGATTCCATCTGGGGAACATCTAATAGTAGCTCGGAAATGTTTTAGCAAGTCAATACCCATAATGGCATCAGGGTAGTTGGAGGAAAGCAGAAATGTTGTGTCCGTGGGATTGTTTCCTAGGTCAAAGGAGATAGGTACAGACAGGGGATTAGTGGAGGGCGTTCCATCGAAACCTATCGATGTAATGTGTGAGCCAGACAAGGGTTCCCTTGGAATCAGTCGCTTTGATAATACACTACGTGTCGCTCCAGTGTCTACCAAAAATGGAGACTTTGTACCCAGGACTTTAGCGGTGACGTAAGGACCTTGCTGGTCAACACAGAGCTCGACTGGATCCCTCCCTTGCCCCTGGCAGTCCTATGCAGAGTCGTGGGCATTGTTGCAATCAGACTGTTGGCACTGATTCTGTCGGGGGCGGTCAAATGTGTTCAGTCTGCCAGGCCTGTCATTGCTGGTGTCGTGGGTGTGCCCTCGTCCCTGCCCACTAGTCCTGGGGCCATTTGTCATGTCTCTTGTCTCGTTATTCTTAAGCATTTCTCGGAGGGCTGGGCATTGAGACTTCCAGTGGTCAAATCCTTTGCAAAACGCACACTGGTTCTCATCGAGGTCTGTTCGTGGAGCACCGGGTGTGGGTGTGAATTTCTAGGGGCATTCGACTGGTAGTTTCCCCTATACTGTTCCCTTCCTCTAGTCACTCCCTGTAATTGAGCAATCATCACTCAATCTTTTAAGTCCTTTTTCTTTCTCTCAGTCGCCCTCTCGTTCTCGTTCTTTTGGTGTTCGTAATACTGAGCCATCTGAAGGATAGCTGCAGGTTTGGAGGCCCCCCAACTACTCTCGCTTGTCTGTAACTTCTGGGAGACCTCTTGTAATAGCCCCTTTACGTAGTTTTGCACGAATAGGTGTTGTCCGGTTGCGGTGGTCATGTCTTGGCCACTGTAGTCGGAGAACACTGTTTCAAATCGGGAGAAGTATTCTGATACATCTTCTTGGGGTTTCTGGCGGCAAGCCGTGACTATTGACCAGTCTACCTTTTTCTCTGGGATCAATGTCTTTAGCTTCTGCACTATTTTGTCCGGGAGTTCCAGTATGTCTTTAACAGGTTTCCTACCGGGCTCTCGCTGCCTATCTAGTTCACTGAGTTGATTCCAAGTATGTCCGAACAGATCTGTGTGGTTGGCCTTCCGGATTTGCTTCCACACGTCAGCCGGCAGACATAACCCAAAAAACAAATCAATGTCCGCTAGAGTCATTATGGTTGAGCCCAAGGCTGTATTTAGTTCAGTATAAAATGCTGTCGGGTTCTTTCTTAAATCGGGCAGGGTTTGCCTAAAGGTTAAAATATCTTGTCGATCCCATGGTTGATAAACCCAGTTGTACACAACCCTCCCTTTTGCATCTGCGTGGTTAATATCGTCGTTTGTTCCCTGACCTCTTGGGGGAACCCAGTAGGGGGCGGCTTCTCTGATAGGCATCATAGTGTTGGCTACTTCTAATGGGGGCTCAGCCGTTTCAGAGACTGTGATCTTAACCTCTGGTTTCTGTTCAGCGAGGTGGCGGAAGACTTCAAGCATTTGCATGAAGAGGTCCGTCACATCACTTTCAGTCCCATCTCCAACATCGATCTTCCTATATAGAGCCGTCAGTTTAGCAGGACCCTTATTCTGATACCTATCCTCATATGCGTTCAGGGTGTGGTAGCTGAACCGTAAAATAAAATGCCGTCTGTGGCTACCGGCATGTGAATTGTGCATATTCATCGCATATTCTTCGCTCTCTTTCCGTTCTACCAGTGTCTTTGCTATCTTATCAATCCCATCCCGCTCATCTTTGCTCAACCTATTTGGTCTTGCCGTTAGCTGCTTGCTAGTCTCGAGTTCATCTGATGTTCCCGATGTGGCTGGTGCGAAGGCCGTAAGAGCCGGGGCACTAGCGCTAGGGTCACCCTCGCTCGCACTCAGGACTGGTAGGTGCTGTGCCAGTGGCTGGCAGGGGGCATAAGGAGGGGGCATGTAGATGATCGGAGGACCTAGCAGTAACTCGTCGTTTGCCCGTTGTTTGGAGGGCATTTCTGGGTAGAGCGCAGAGGGGGTCCTAACAGGGCATTGGCCTGTTGACCCTGATTCTTGCAATTGTCTAACTTCCTCTCTCCTTTTTATCTCTTCATCTAGTTCCTTCGCTGCCAGGTGGGCTGCCTTTCGCAATTCTTTCCCTATTTTTATTTCCTCTCTTTTCCTTCGTTGCTCTGCTTCTTTGCGCCACATGCCGATACTATCGAGCATAGTGGGTGTTGCCTTATTTATTCTAACAGCTGCTTCTAGCGCTTTTATTTTATGATCATCAAAGGAACCTATCAGTGGCCACTGATTTTTGGGGTCCCTTTTCGTATATTTATGCCATAGCTTACTATAAGCTATGGCGACTAGTCCTTGTTTAGTGAACATGTCCTTATTAGGGGTGCCTTCCAATGGAGCTGGATGGTTCATCTCTAATAAACGGTCCGGGCTGATCCAACTACTGACCAATGGGGAGAAGATAGGCATGACGGGTTACAACGGGGACAAAAGTCTGCACTACCTATCCTTCCCTACTTCGCGAAGACTAGACAGAATATATTTATTCTACAGTATTCGCAAATAGGGAATACCTAAAGAGAGAACCAATATCGAACAATTAATGTTCGTTCAATCAAACAATGAATGGTGAGAAAGAAATAGGCACGACGGGTTACAATGGGGGAAAAAGCCTGCGTTACCTATTCTTCACTATCTGCAAACAGGACAGAATACTTTTTACCCTTCCCCGTTTGTAGACAGAGAATTCTCGAGAAAACAATCCTCGAACAAATAATGTTCGGGAAAACAATCAATCAATGGGGGAGAAAAGATAGGCACGACGGATTACAATGGGGGCAAAAGCCTGCGTTACCTACCCCTCGCTGCATGCAAAGGAAGAGAGAATATTTTTATCCCTCTCAGTTTGCAGACAGAGAATCTCCAAGAGAACCGACAATTCGGAGAGTAATACTAGTATTTTCAATCAATCAATCAAAATATTTCTTAGTTTGTCGTGTTACACGACCTTACCCGGACCGTATGGACAGTTTCTCGTCTTCCGCTTCTAGCGCCCGATCGTCCTCTACTCTCTGCTGCTACCGTGGCACTCCTGATGGTTCCCAGTCAGGACCGTAGATCACTCGGGGAGAGGTCTGCTCGGAACCAGTGAAGTTCAGATGATCGGCTGTCAGACGAGGGTCTATCGGACAGGAGCTCTTCCGATCGTTGCAGTCGTTCACTCTGTCGTTGGGACCTCTCCCACCGGATTCACGTGTCGCTGACGGGCCCCACACGTTGGGACGCCAATTGTTGAATGTCAGAAAAAATGGTCAGGCGATTTAGTCGATGCTTCTTAAGTAATTTTGCCCGGCGTTAAACGCCTCTAATACCTTATGAAGATTATCAAATAAAAAGGCAGGCGCTGGAGACAGGAAGACAGGAAACACGTTTTATTCCGACGGAGCAGAACACATCAGATCGGACAACAAGGTATCGTCTCGAGGTGCTCTCTCTTAAGCCTCTCTGAGGCCTGATCTTTTATACACTGGTTTATGAATGAGACCGTTCTTTATTACAATAAAGACATTGTGAAGTAGTGAAGGATGACATCCCCGGTCCCCCCCCCCCCCAGTTCCGGCTTATTCCAACACGTGGCTACAGTAGAGGTTCTCACCCCCATACAATAAGAGGAGGCTATCACGCAGCTGAGTGTTCCGCCGATTCCTTTGGAATGTGTGCGCCTGATCGAATCCCAAGGGGTGGGGAGGCCATGCTCAATAGTAGCTTCTTTGAAAAGGGTCGAGTGCATACAGTAGTGGGCAATAAACTGTATCCTCAGGCCAAGGGATGACCAGCGGTCCGTACAGACAATCGGGCTCAGAGGAAGGGGTCATCAAAGGAGAGGTATTTATGAAAGAAAGGGTCAGTGTGGATAATCACGCGTTGAGGGAGGATTTATCGACTGAGGGGCATTCATGGAAGGAAAGGAGATGTTGGTCAGGCGCGGGATGTGATTCTCAGAGACAGAGTCATGTGGAAGGAGAGGTCATGACTTGTACATGTGAGAGCGGAGGCGGCCAGGGTGCATGGGGGAGGCTTGCAGGGTCAGGGAAGTGTGCTGGTGACCGATTGTGAACAGGGAGACCATGGTACCTAAAATGGTTGTCGTGTATGCTCATACGTGAGTCTGAGGAATGGACAAGATGGCACAGATGATGTTCAGCTCATAAACTAAAATTCCACAGTAGCTCTGCCAGCACCTAGGGAAACCTAGCAAACCTATACATTTTTGAAAACTAGACACCCAGGGAAATTCAGGATGGGGTGACTCGTCTGCCTACCCCCAGGTTTTGTTACCCAGAATCCCTTGCAAACCTAAAAATTTGACAAAAAAAAACACATTTTCCTCACATTTCTGTGGTGGAAAGTTCTGGAATCTGTGTGGATCAACAAATTTCCACCCACCCAGCGTGCCCCCAGGTCTCCTGAAAAAAATGGTACCTCACTTGCGTGGGTAGGCATAGTGGCTGCGACATGAAACAGCGCAAAATGCTGCATGGTCGCACCTCAATTTCCCAGCGAAATTTAGCACGTTTCGGACAAAAAGACTACCTTTTGTTTTTGCGCCGTAGCTCTGCCAGCACCTAGGGAAACCTAGCAAACCAATACATTTTTTAAAACTAGACACCCAGGGCAATTCAGGATGGGGTGATTCGTCTGCCTACCCCCAGGTTTTGTTACCCAGAATCCCTTGCAAACCTAAACATTTGACAAAAAAAACACATTTTCCTCACATTTCTGTGGTGGAAAGTTCTGGAATCTGCGTGGATCAACAAATTTCCACCCACCCAGCGTGCCCCCAGGTCTCCCAAAAAAAATGGTACCTCACTTGCGTGGGTAGGCATAGTGGCTGCGACATGAAACAGCGCAAAACGCAGCATGGTCGCACCTCAATTTCCCAAAGAAATTAAGCACTTTTCGGACAAAAAGACTACCTTTTGTTTTTGCGCCGTAGCTCTACCAGCACCTAGGGAAACCTAGCAAACCTATACATTTTTGAAAACTAGACACCCAGGGCAATTCAGGATGGGGTGACTCGTCTGCCTACCCCCAGGTTTTGTTACCCAGAATCCCTTGCAAACATAAAAATGTGACAAAAAAAACACATTTTCCTCACATTTCTGTGGTGGAAAGTACTGGAATCTGCATGGATCAACAAATTTCTACGCACCCAGGGTGCCCCCAGGTCTCCCGAAAAAAATGGTATATCACTTGCGTGAGTAGGCATAGTGGCTGCAACATGAAACAGCGCAAAACGCAGCATGGTCGCACCTCAATTTCCCAGAGAAATTTAGCACTTTTCGGACAAAAAGACTACCTTTTGTTTTTGCGCCGTAGCTCTGCCAGCACCTAGGGAAACCTAGCAAACCTATACATTTTTGAAAACTAGACACCCAGGGCAATTCAGGATGGGGTGACTCGTCTGCCTACCCCCAGGTTTTGTTACCCAGAATCCCTTGCAAACATAAACATTTGACAAAAAAAACACATTTTCCTCACATTTCTGTGGTGGAAAGTTCTGGAATCTGCGTGGATCAACAAATTTCCACCCACCCAGCGTGCCCCCAGGTCTCCCGAAAAAAATGGTACCTCACTTGCGTGGGTAGGCATAGTGGCTGCGACATGAAACAGCACAAAACGCAGCATGGTCGCACCTCAATTTCCCAGAGAAATTTAGCACTTTTCGGACAAAAAGACTACCTTTTGTTTTTGCGCCGTAGCTCTACCAGCACCTAAGGAAACCTAGCAAACCTATACATTTTTGAAAACTAGACACCCAGGGAAATTCAGGATGGGGTGACTCGTCTGCCTACCCCCAGGTTTTGTTACCCAGAATCCCTTGCAAACATAAAAATTTGACAAAAAACCCACATTTTCCCACACATTTCTGTGGTGGAAAGTTCTGGAATCTGCGTGGATCAACAAATTTCCACCCACCCAGCGTGCCCCCAGGTCTCCCAAAAAAAATGGTACCTCACTTGCGTGGGTAGGCATAGTGGCTGCGACATGAAACAGCGCAAAACGCAGCATGGTCGCACCTCAATTTCCCAGTGAAATTTAGCACGTTTTGGACAAAAAGACTACCTTTTGTTTTTGCACCGTAGTTCTGCCAGCACCTAGGGAAACCTAGCTAACCTATACATTTTTGAAAACTAGACACCCAGGGGAATTTAGGATGGGTTGACTCGTCCGCCTACCTACAGGTTTTGTTACCCAGAATCCCTTGCAAACATAAAAATTTGACCAAAAAAACACATTTTCCTCACATTTCTGTGGTGGAAAGTTCTGGAATCTGCGTGGATCCACAAAATTCCACCCACCCAGCGTGCCCCCAGGTCTCCTGAAAAAAAGTTACCTCACTTGCATGGATAGACATAGTGGCTGCAACAGGAAATGGTTCAAATCGTACGGTGGAGAATTTACATTACCTTATTGCAAAACTACCTTAATTTTGGGGGGGGGAATCTGAGTTTGTGGCCCGGGGCTCGGTGGTATTCTTTGCAAAGTAGCAAACCCAAACAGTTCTGAAAACTAGACACCCGGGGGAGTCCAGGGAGGTATGGCATGTGTGGGTCCCCCAATGTTTTCTTACCAAGAACTCCTTGCAAACCTTAAAATTAGGTAAAAATAGCACTTTTGCAAACTTTTTAGCGTGGGATCGCCGTGCCGGCAAAAAAGTCCTACCACCCTGTGTTCCCCTTGTTCTCCCGAGTAAAAGGATAACTCACTTGTGTGGGTGCCCCCAAGCAGAACACCCCAAAAATGTTTTTAGTCATATTTAAGTTTTACAAATTAAGCCCCCCAGCCTGAGTCACATGCCTTTGGCCCACCCACACAAGTGAGGTATCATTTTACTCGGGAGAACAATGGAAACGCTGGGTGGTAGGACATTTGTTCCGGCAGCGAGATCCCACCCAAAAAAGTATGGAGAAGTGGGTTTTTTGACCAAAATTTCAGGTTTGCAGGGGTTTCTGGGTAGGAAAACATTGGGGGACCCACGCATGCCATACCTCCCTGGACTCCCCCGGGTGTCTAGTTTTCAGAACTGTTTGGGTTTGGTAGTTTCCAAAGATGCCCGCTAAGCCCCGGGCCAAAAGCTCATGTGACCCCCTCAAAAAATAAGATTATTTGGCTAAAGGTAATGTTTTGGTCTCCACAGTATGAATTGGGCCTTTTCCTAAAGCAGCCACTATGCCTACCCACGCAAGTGAGGTACCATTTTTACCGGGAGACCTTGGGGAACGCTGAGTGGGAAGTAATTTGTGTGAGCCCAGTGATGCCACGCTTTCCCACACTAAAACGTGTGAAAAAACTGTTTTTTTCCAAGCAAAAAATGAGGAATAGATAGCCGTGCTTGAATGTTTGACTTTTGAGTAACTCTGTTAAGGTGTGGTATCCTTTTACTCGGGAGAACAAGGGGAACGCAGGGTGGTAGGACATTTTTCCCGGCACGGCGATCCCACGCTAAAAAGTTTGGAAAAGTGCTATTTTTACCTAATTTAAAGGTTTGCAAGGAGTTCTTGGTAGGAAAACATTGGGGGACCCACGCATGCCATACATCCCTGAACTCTCCCGGGTGTCTAGTTATCAGAACTGTTTGGGTTTGCTACTTTCCAAAGAATACCACCCAGCCCGAGCCAAAAACTCAGGCCCCCCCCCAAAATCAAAGTTATATTGCTTTAGGGTATTTTAAATAGCTGGTGAACTTAACATTTTCACCATTGTTAAATTCACCAGCTTTTGCAAGAGGGGTTACCTGGGTTTCTGGCCCCGTGCGAGACAGCCATCTAGGGAAACCTACCAAACCCACACATTTTTGAAAAGTAGACACCCGGGGGCTTCCAAGGAGGTATGGCTTGCATGGATCCTCCAACTTCCTTTACCCAGAATCCCTTGCAAACCTCATTTTTTGCTTAGAAAAAATCAATTTTTTCACACTTTGTAGTGTGGGAAAGCGTGGCATCACTGGGCTCACACAAATTACCTCCCACCCAGCGTTCCCCAAGGTCTCCCGATAAAAACGGTACCTCACTTGCGTGGGTAGCCATAGTGGCTGCAACAGGAAAAGGTCCAAATCGGTGGAGAATTTAAAATACCCTAAAGCAATATAACTTTGATTTTGGGGGGGGGGCCCTGAGTTTTTGGCTCGGGGCTGGGTGGTATTCTTTGGAAAGTAGCAAACCCAAACAGTTCTGATAACTAGACACCCGGGAGAGTTCAGGGATGTATGGCATGCGTGGGTCCCCCAATGTTTTCCTACCAAGAACTCCTTGCAAACCTTTAAATTAGGTAAAAATAGCACTTTTCCAAACTTTTTAGCGTGGGATCGCCGTGCCGGGAAAAATGTCCTACCACCCTGCGTTCCCCTTGTTCTCCCGAGTAAAAGGATACCACACCTTAACAGAGTTACTCAAAAGTCAAACATTCAAGCACGGCTATCTATTCCTCAAAGACACACACATACAGGTTGGATTTGGCACGAGGGCGAGTGATGGTTCAGTACATAAAATTTTATTAACAAGATATTTCAAAAAAATGAAATGGTCTGTCAATAAATAAATGCATAAAAACCGAACCAGTGACTCGCAACTCGTGAGCTCTAAAGCCACGACAAGGCACCCACCGTTTTACAGGCCATTCACGCACCTTTCATACCTGATACAAACCAGACCATTGACAGCATCCGAATGGAAAAGCAACACATTACAACAATCACAATAAGGGACAAGGTACACCCTAATGCAGAAAGAGAAAAAAAACAACTATTACTGCACACCCATCTAATCCGCAAGCACACACACATACTGGTTGGATTTGGCACAAGGGTGAGTGATGATTCAGTACATACAATTGGATACGCAAGTAATTTCATCAAAAATGAAATACACTGCGTATAATTGAAAGTATGATAAACTGAACCACTGACTCACAGCTCGTGAGCTGTAAAGCCACGTCAAGGCACCAACCTCTTTACAGGCCATTCATACACCTTTCGTACGCGTGACACATACAAAACATTCACACCGCCAGCCGCGGACCCATCACATTTCAACGCTCACACCAGCAAACAGCGCCATTCAAGGGCCCATCACTTTCACACGCCCACATTTCTGACACTGCAACTACACAAAATGATGGACTGTGTGGAGTGTCACTCAACTAGCAGTGTGTGTAGTGACCAACAGAAAGTAACTACTCACACACCGCCTGCCGAGCGCCAGTCCACCCACACCACCATCCAGGCACCAGACCAGGCACACTGCCAGCCAAACACCACTCAGCGCACACCGACAGCCAAGTACCACTCCACACACACCACCAGCCAAGCATCACTCCACGCACACCACCAGCCAAGCGCCACTCCACAAACACAACACCAGCCAAGCACCACTCCACACACACCGCCAGCCAAGCATCACTCCACGCACACCACCAGCCGAGCGCCACTCCACAAACACAACACCATCCAAGCACCACTCCACACACACCGCCAGCCAAGCACCACCCCACACACACCGCCAGCCAAGCACCACTCCACTCACACCGCCAGCCAAGCACCTAACCATGCACTCCGCCAGCCAAGCAAAAATCCACGCACCCCCCAAGCACAACTCCAATCCATGCACTATGCCAGCCAAGCCCCAGACCACGCACACCACCAGTCAAGAACCATCCACTCACACCACCAGCCAAGCACCTAACCATGCACTCCGCCAGCCAAGCAAAAATCCACTCACCCCCCCAGAACAACTCCAATCCATGCACTATGCCAGCCAAGCACCAGACCACGCACACCACCAGCCAAGCGCCAGTCCACGCACACCAACAATCCAAGCACAATCCTGCACACACCACCATCGAAATTAGAATTTTTTAAAGAAATACCACAAATCAAATGTAGAAACCTACAAATCTGCTAACACAAATTCAAAAACTAAATGCTTTGCACTATTGCAAACCTTAAAGCAGACTAAAAAATATTACAGAATACAGACCAGACAGTACACTTACAAGCTCAATGAAACTCCCAAAACTTCTTTTGTGTGTGGTACGATTTAAAACAAGCTGGCACACACAATCCAGGATTTGAAGGACAGTCAGGACAGTGCATACGAGACTCCCTCCGCACTTCTCTTCGCCAACAGACTCTACATCTTTTAGTGGGATTGTCTTTTGCAGTTGTGGGAGGAATGTATTCTGGAAAGTGGCGATCTTTCAGTCTAGCCACTTCCTCCACCAATCCAAATCTTGGCACACTTGCCTGTTCCACTAGTACAAGGCTTCCTATTATAGTCTCCTGAAACTTAACAAAAGGCATCTTTGACCCAGGACAAGATTTCTGGAAAACAACAAAAGCATTAAAGGATGCCAAGTGGAAAAGATGGATAGCCAACTTCTTGTACCAAACGTAAGCCTTTCGTAGAGCAGCATAAGGTTCCAACCTCTGATCTACTCTGTCAACACCACCCATGTACTTATTGTACTGTAAAATGCACACAGGTTTACGCACTTCAGCAGTCTCACCCCGAACTGGCAGAGCTTCAGTGCTTTCGTCATGGATAGTAGTCAGCATGTAAACATCTCTCCTGTCTGAAAACTTCACAGCTAGAAGCTTCCCACATCGCAATGCAGTAGACTGTCCCCGCACAAGCCTTTTACAAACAAGTTCTATTGGGAAACCTTTCCGGTTACTGCGCATCGTGCCACATGCAACAGTGCCCACTTTGGCCAACTCCTTGAACAAACGCACACTAGTGTAGAAGTTATCTACATATAAATGGTGGCCTTTGTTAAATAATCGTCTACCTAGTTCCCACACAATTTTCTCAGTCACTCCAAAAGTGGACGGACAAGCAGAAGTGTTAATGCAGGAATCCTTACCGGTGTACACCCTGAAATTATAAACATATCCAGTATCACTGTCACACAGCATATACAGTTTGATTCCATAGCGTGCCCTCTTACTAGGAATGTATTGCCTAAAAACCAAGCGGCCCTTGAACAATACCAAAGACTCGTCCACAGCTATTTCTTTTCCAGGTGCAAAGATCTCAGGAAAACGATCAACAAAGTGATCAAGGACAGGCCGAATCTTAAAAAGACGGTCACAATCAGGGTGATCGCGTGGCAACGCTAAATCATTATCAACAAAATGCATCATGCGAAGAAGAAGCATATATCGATCACGAGTCATAACTGCTGGAAATATAGATGTTGCCATCGAGGGACTAGTGGACCAATAAGAAGACATTGATGGCTTCCTTAGCAAGCCCATCAAAAAAGTTAATCCCAAAAACTTCTTCATCTCTTCAACATATGTGGGAGACCAATGGGTAGCTCTAGAATGGGGCTTAAGGCTGGCACTGTGGTCCCTCAAATACTGCTCTGCATACAAATTAGTTTGCTCCACAATCTCCTGCAAAAACTCATCGTCAAAAAACAACTGAAAAAATTGAATTGGCAAAAAATTGTCAGTATTCACTCTACACCCTGGAACACCAGTGAAGTCTGGCAATTCCGGCTGCACCATGCCAGGGGCAACCCAGACGTCATCACTAACATCGGGAGAAAAAGCCACCCTAGCCTGCAGCCCAGATGCCTCTTGCTGCACTACATCAACGGGAACACTAGCATCCCCAGATGCCTCTTGCATCACTACACCAACAGGAATACTAGCATCCCCAGATACATTTTGCATCTCTACACCAACAGGAGAACTCACATCCCCAGCTGCCTCTTGCATATCAACATCAACAGAAGAACTCGCATCCCCAGATGCCACTTGCTGCTCAACAACAACAGAAAGACTAGCAGCACCAGATGCCTCATGCTGCTCTACAACAGGAAGACTAGCAGCACCAGATAACCCTTGGCGCACCACAGCAATGTGAAACCTTTTGGGCGCAGCCTTTACCACACTTGCCTCTTCCCGACGAGAAAAAAAGGGAAACCTGGAGGACCTAGGCTGCCGCTCACATGGCTCTTGCCTCTCTACCGGCACATCAATGTCCCTCTCTACCACAGGCACTTCATCAGCACTAGAAGAAGAATCATCATCCGATGATACCATGCGAAGAGAAAACTCACTGCCTGAATCTTCTGCACCTACCTCATGCTCCGAATCGGAGTCAGTGTCTGGACCATGGTCAGAGGAAGACTCAAAAAGCAAATTAACAACCTGCTCAGCAGTCATCCTGCGAGCAGCCATTATCCTTACAAAGCAAGAAGACTACACACACAAGTGAACAACAACCTACACTGTGCAAAGTAAGAAGTAAACAAGGTAGAGTCTTCACACAAAAATCAATACACTCAAAAACAATTCAAATCTAACCAAATATAAGAACACTCACCAGCACCTACTCTGCTGAAACACAGCAAAAAGAAAGGAAATCCCACTGGAAAGAAAAAAAAAGTATAGATTAGACAAAGTACACATCAAGCAGCAATACAAAAAAAAGTTAACAATCAAGAAACACAAAGCCACACAAACAGGAATAACTTCACTTTTCATATAAACACATTCATCTAGGAAAAGTAGTACAAAAAACATTTACTTACCAAGCACATGTAACTACACAAGCTGCAAAACCAGCATTAACTGAACCACAACCTACACCAATACAAACAGCAAAAGCCTGGATCAAAAACAAAGAAGAAAAAAAAATGAATGCTACATTTCACAAACAACATAACAAATGAATAAACAACACACAAATTTACCCCCAAAATCACATCCACACAGATGGGCCATCAAAAAGGGCAAAACGGACAAAAGTACGGGTTGATTTGCCCACCGGGGGGCCAGAAAATCTAATTTTAAAATCCGACCCACCTGGAAGCGACCCTTGCCCAAGGTGTCACTTCCTACAATCTAAAATAAAATCCCTGGTGCTAGTGGGGGCATTTCCACCGCACAATCGCAATGCTGTGCGCGACCGTGAGGCAGAAATGCCCTGCAAAGAGACATCAGGAGAGAGGAAATTCACGTGCCTCTCCCCTGATGCCTCTTTGCAGCCCCAAACCCCCCCAAATATCTCAAAACCAACCTAACACCTCAAGGCGCAGGAAGCAAATGGCTTCCCGACCACCTGGGAATCTCTGAAGATGTTGGCGCGTGCTGTGCGCGCTGACGTCATCAGGGATTCTCATGGGAGGGGGGCAGCAGAATTACTGTGGTTAACTGTGATGCTGGACAGAGGCACTTGCATCTTTGATTTTCACAAGCGCAATCCAAAAACAATTCCTATGACCAGGAGCTTCTTTCTCCCCATCTGCTGCTCTCATCAGTCTCGCTCCTCGAACAACGAAAGTGGCAAAAAAAAAAAAAATTAAAATCCCTAGCATTCCAGCTGCACGATCGCACAATCGTGCAGCAGGAATGCTCTAAAGTTGCATCGAGGGAAAGGAAAGGCCTTTCCTTCCCCTCGATGTACGTTTCAGCAAATTCCCCCCTGCCCCAGCTGCAAAACGAACCTCTTTGCAATCTGACGCGCAGGAAGCAAATGGCTTCCCTGCGCGTCGGTAAACAAAGGGAACCTCCAGTGACGTCAGCGCGCCTCGCGCGCTGACGTCATTGATGGCGTGGGCGGGGAGGGCGGGGGGAGGCAGGGGAAGGTCTTCCCCTGCCATCCCGGCAGAAAAGCAGAAAATCGGGCAGACTCGGGGGGAGCGCTGGCGCTTCCCCCGAGGGTGGGGCTCATGACGAGCTGGGCTCGTCATCAGCGTGCGAGCGCCCTGCTCCATGACGAGCCCAGCTCGTCATCAGCCCCAAAGGGGTTAAAGAAGTGTGAATTTGCAAAATCAAGTATTGAATATTTCGGTCATGTAATTTCACAGTTTGTTGTAGAAAACCATCCTGGTTTAGTGGATGCTATTGATAATGGTCCGGCACCTTATCTTTTTGGGGAGTTTGTGACTTTTATGCCAAACCCATTAAACATTTTGCCAATAATGCAGAACATTTTTGAGACTTCCTCTAAAAAAAAAAATAAAAAAAAAAAAACTTAGATTTTTAACAGGGATAAGAAATGCCAGGCAGATTTTGTGAGGTTAAAAGAAGAGATTGGGTCTACAGAAATATTGGCGCCATATGACGCTTTAAGTCAGTGTTTGATCACAGGTGACACAAGTAACAGTGGCTGGGGGCAAAGTTGTCTCAAGTAGCTATTCAGGTGGAGAGAACAGTAGGATTAGGCTTCAAGGGAAAATGAACAAATATTTTTGGTGATTAAAAAAGAATTACTGATTTGTTGCCAGGCAGTTGAGAGGTTCACGCGTTTTGTTTGGGGAAAACATTTGTGCTTTTGACTAATTACAAACCATTGGTTGGTTTTTAGGGTGGGAATGTGATCAGGGATTTACACCCAGAATAGCCAGATTGAGTGTGAAACTTCAACTGTGCCATTTTGGACTTCAACACATCCCAGGTGGCAGAAATATTGGGGCAAACTATCTGTTGATGTCGCTCTTGGCAGTTGAATGGTGTGAGACAAAAGAAGAAGGTTAAGACAGACCCCCCAGGATAATCTGGCACAGATTTTCAAACTATACCACATCCAGGTTTATTGGATGCTATTGATAATGGTTCTGCACCTGAAAATTAAGTCTTATCTTTTTTGGGAGTTTTAGACTTATACGCCAAACCCATTAAGCATTTTGCCAATAATGCAGAACATTTTTGAGACTTCCTCTAAAAAAAAAAAAACCCTAAGATTTTGAACTGGGACAAGAAATGGCAGGCAGATTTTGTGAGGTTGAAAGAAGAGATTGGGTCTACAGAAATATTGGCGCCATATGACGCTTTAAGTCAGTGTTTGATCACAGGTGACACAAGTAACAGTGGCTAGGGGCAAAGTTGTCTCAAGTAGCTAATCAGATGGAGAGAAAAGTAGGATTTGCCTTCAAGGGAAAATTAACAAATATTTTTGGTGATTAAAAAAGAATAACTGATTGTTGCCGGGCAGTTGAGAGGTTCACACGTTTTGTTTGGGGAAAACATTTGTGCTTTTGACTGATTACAAACCATTGGTCGGTATTCAGGTTGAGAATGTGATCAGGGATTTTACACCCAGAATAGCCAGAGTGTGACACTTCAACTGTACCATTTTGGACTTCAACACATCCCATGTGGCAGAAATATTGTGGCAGACTATCTGTTGAGGTTGCCTTTAATGATTAAATAGTGTGAGACAAAAGAATAAGATTAAGACAGAATCCCCAGGATAATCTGGCAAAGATTTGCAAATTATACGACACAAAAAATGAAATTTTGCGTCACATAAATGAACATTTGTGGCAATAATGCAACACTTTATTTTAATCATAATCATTCCTTTTCAGCCTCGAATCAGTGTAATCTGTTTTAGCAGAATATTCCACTTTGAAATAGGCATGTTGAAAGTTTCTGCAGCTTTTGGAAGCACAGCCCCAATTCGATCCTTTTGGAAGGGGGCTATATTTTTCCCTGGGATGTTCTACGGCCATTGTATGCACCTCTGCCGGGGCACAGCGGTCTCCCGGATCTGTAAGGCATGACACCTCTTCCTCAGGCACCCTAGGTTGCAGGATCGCAGTGGGTGGCGAAATGTGTGGTAGTGGAGTATGTTTTCCACAGTCACTTAGGCATTGGGTAAATCTTATACAAATATTATTTAGCGATGGCCTGACCAAAAATCACAACTCTACCCCAGTCATCATAAAGGAATGCATAATGATATCCCTGAAGGGAAACACTCAATGATCCAAATATATATTTATTTTCAGGAAAGTACCTGACAAATGAAGGTTAATCGGAGTCTTGCCACCCCTCATGGTGGTCTACTGGGTTGGTTTCCGGGTGCTCTAGGGGCAGAGATTATATATTTAGTAATTTTTAATTTGTTTATAATTTTAAAATGTGAGCAATGCCCACAGTCATGGTGACAAAGCCACTTGGTCTAATTTAATTTGTGTGATAAGTAGGATGGTGGCAGTCCAGCCACTGGTCCTCAGTGAGGACACCTAGCATATCTGGATTACCCATGAGGGTCATTGGTAGGACCAATTAATGTATTTGGACCAGAGCTAGGTCATGGGTCAAAACATATAGTCCAGAACTGTGGACTTTTATTATGAAAGGAACTACCTGAGGCTGAAATATCCAGATTGTTACTCCTTCGAAAGCATGATTGATTTCTTGGAGAACTATGTCTGCAGTGAATCAAGATCTGAAGGAGTGTACACTGATGCCTCCTGGATTATTGAGATGGACTGATAACTATGAATGTGGGTAAATGTGTGTGCCTCTTATAGCCTGGTATGACTGAGGAAGGCTCAGCTGGATATTTGGCACACACTGACTCAGCCTCAATCTTACCATCCTAGGCAGAGCATAATTGTAACACCTACCTGCAATTCTTTAAATCGTTGTTTTCCACTACCTTCCACCCACACCATGTTAGCTTTGGCTGTCCACCCTGGAATCTGTATACCCAATATACTAGTTAAACTTTATGTTACAGGGCAGTACGTGTGATAAACATGCAGCTATCATTAGTACGCACAACAGTCATGCTACCATGATGTCTGCAGCTACTTAAATAATAATATGTTGCGGCAAATCCCATATTACTGCACACAACAAGCACACCCCATAGTGGAGTCTTCAATTGATTGATATATTGGACCATTGTCTGCCCCAGAGAAAACCAATATCATTCTACACTCGCTACCAGGTGTCCGTCTCATACAGCACATCGCAATCTGTGTGTTACTGGCGCGTCCAACTACTGACACTGTGAGGTTTCAGTGGCAGTGTTCCACAGCTCAAGAATGAACCACAGGGCATTCAATTTCCATCATAAAACCCGAAGGGGGTAATAAGCACATTCCACCCACTTCTCCTTAAGTGGTGGCCTTGTGTGAAATAGGCAAACAGACTATAAAGCAGACTCTGGCAATGTGGCACTGGTTTAAACTATGATCCTGGCTGATGAAGAGCCAAACTAGTGTCCTCCACCAACCATTCTAGCTCTGTGAAAGACTGCTGAATTTAGGATAAATTCACGATATTCCAAAGAGGTTAAATTTATTTGCATCAAATTCAACTCTTTGGAGTGGTGTCTGCAAGAATTGGTAGGTGTTGCCTTCGAGAAACTTTTAGCAGCAGAACTGACATGTGGTGAACCTTGTGCAGAGGAGAACACAATGATAAACCTGAAAAAGCTCCAATATCAACTTATCAGTAGATTCTGTTAACTCCTTACTTACTAGTTAGTGCTTGGGTGAGAGACAAACTTTGAGTTGAAGTTCATACCACCTACAATCTCTTCTGGTGGAGAACAAAATATTGAGTGATGTCTGAGCTTGGCCCCCTTCCTGACGTCTTTGTACTGGGGGTATGGGTTTAACATTGTTCAGTTTTCCGCCAATCATGTGTTCTTTTTGCAGACAGAAAGTGTGCCAGGCTTAAAGAGCTGCTGACATAACGTGCCAGGCAGCGAATGCGTCTTGTTTAAAGAGTGTCAGAAATAATGCATGCCAGGCAGAAAGTGTGCTATCCTTATAGTGCGCCAGACATAACGTGTACCAGGTGGAAGGCTTAAAGTGCGCCAGACATAATGCATGCCAGGCAGAAAGGGTGACGTAAATAAAGAGATTGTGTGCCATTAACAATGTAGTATGGCAGGTTTGAATTGCGCACACCAAACATAACGTGTGCCAAGCATAAAGTGTGCCAGGCATAAGGTGTCTCTCCTGGAAGAGGGTGAGACACTGGAAGTGGGCAGAGGTGTGGCACACAGCTTGTGGCAGTGCAAGAGCTGGCAGATTACAAATAAAAGGTAGAGGAAATAAGGGTAGATTATAAAGGAGAAACGGAAGAGATGGCAGTGAGGCAGATGTAGGGATGCCTCATGCAATTTGTGGTACTGGTAGCGGTGCTCCTGTTTTTATAACGAACACAGACACACCCTGTCCCTAAGGGATCCCTCTGTCTGAACTCCTGAGGCTCCACACTCCTCCTTATCTCTGTCTACCTTGATCCCTCCCTCTCTCTGAAGAAGCTGCAGCATGAAAAGCATGTCCTTTATAACCATCCAAATTTTCAGAACGCAATCTCCAAATTTCGGGGTCAGTTTTGAAAAAAGCACAATCTTTTTACAAAACTGCAGATTTCTCAGTTTGTTTGAAAATCGCGAAATCCTGGATGGTCTGAAGAGTGTATTACAACTACGGTTGATGCATACATAATAGCTACATTTGATCAAAGTGAATGAATTGACTGTTCAGAGAAGGATGACGTTTTGAAAATGATTTGTAAGCATGTTAAGTGGTGGCCAAAAAAAAATCTCGATTTGCAAGTATGCAACTGTATTTTAAATTTGCGGATGAGTTGACATTGGAGAAAGAGAACTTAAACTTGAGGGGACACAAATTTATACCTCCCATTTGGGTCAGATTATCACCAATATATGCTTGGTGTATTGGTGGCCCGGTATGGACAAATATATGATTCAAACAGTTAGAGAGTGTGCTATTTTGTTATTTGGTCGAAGAGTGACAATGCTTAATAAATTGTTACACTACCACTCATCCATTGAATTTTACCAAAAGACTATGGTCAAAATCAGAGGTGGACTTTTTGGGGCCTGGCAATGCATTATCACCCGTGGTCAGATATGCATCTTTCCTGGTTGATTATTACAGTAGGTGATGGAAAGTAGAGATTGTTCAGGAACCAAACACAAACACTGTAATTTCATTCTTCAACAAAGGTTTTCTGCGAGAAGTGTTTCTGAGAGATTTGGAGTCTGATTACAGAGTACAATGTACCTCAAAAGGGATGAATGTTTTCCTGACAAAGACTGATGATATACACAAAAGAATCACATCATACCACCCTCGAGCCAATGTCTTTGTTGAGAAAATGAATCATACTTTAGTTGAATTGAGATGAAATGAGCAGTTAAGAACAAAACCGAGGTATAAATGGATGTGGATACCATGTTGTTTTTCTCATAGAACACAAGTCCAAATGTAATTATGGTAGAGACACCATTTGAAATTATGATAGTTTGTCTGCCTGCATGTCAAATGTAACAAGCATGGCTGAAAGAGTGACAAACTCATTCAATTCGTGACAGAGCTATAGATAAGGGTATATATACTTCCCACTCTTGAAGTGGCACAAAGGCAAATGAAGCAATGGGTTGAAGGCAAGCACGGTTTTGGTATTCATGATGACAAACACTGAGTTGGAGATTTGATTTGCATTAAAGAACCTTTTCATGTACCCATAGGACAATCTAGATTCAGGGAACCTCCAAAAGTGGAAGGAGGTTGAGGTAGCATTATCAGCACGGGAGGGCATTAGAATAGTGGTATTTTTCCAGAGTAATGAAATCTAATAACAATGATTCCAGGAAAAATTAAGAGGAAAGTCTGTCTAATAAAGATGGATAGTGTACCATTTCATGATGAGGTAATTAAAAATGCTTAATATCAATCCAGAGTAAAAAGGGAAATCAGGAAACCAGCGAGGTTTCGCGACTAAATCCATCTGGTCAGTTGTGTTCGATTTCATGACAAATGCATTATCTCGATTGGTAATGCATGAATTTCTGATTGTTGTATTTTTAGTATCAAGCATTGTGTGTGCTCATTTGGATGTATGACGTTATAACGCATACTTTTACTCCGCAGACCATTACAACGCGACTTTTACTCCGCATACCGTTACAACGCATAGCGCCTTGGGGCGCTGGATAGTGGTAAGTATAATTTACTATTCTAACTCCAGTCCCCGTGGACCCTAGGGAAGGTGTTGGATAGTAAAATATACTTATTCCCTATCCTAGAGCGCCCCCCAGCGCAATGCGTTGTAATGGTATGCGGAGTAATGGTCGCGTTGTAATGGGTCTGCGGAGTAAAAGATCCGTTGTAACGGGTGTATACCGCTCATTTATACAAAAAGGTGTAATTATCTTACTTCTTATATCTTTGTTTCAGTCGCGAACCTAGCAATTTTTCCACTAGGGGTGAACGCTGAGTTTGCCGCCCAGTGATGGCTGGTACGCGTAAGAACAGCGGGGCAGAGGGTTTGGGGAAAGACAACAATGAGGGAAAATACAATTTAAAAAAAAAAAAACACGTACATTGTGCTTGCCGCATCACTAAGTATGCGATGCAGTGTGTTCAAGGTAAGTGTTTTTTATTTTTCTATTTTCCCCGATTTCTCCCTCACCCCTACCACTCTTACCTGCACCAGTCATCACTGTTAATTCCCCTCATACACACCAAAAGGACCCCCTCCTCCTCGGGCGCTGGATCTGCTTCCTTAACACGGAATATTGCTCACCTCAGGTGAGATGCTGCGCCTCCCAAAAAGTTCTGACTGGGGCAGACACCCCCCCCCCCCTCAGCTATGCCACTGCTTTGTTTGAAATTTTTTGTTGTGATGTGCCAGACATAGCGAGTTGCATCTTTGTAGTTTCTTTATTGAGTACAAGTTAAAGGTTGGTTTCCATGTAGAGCAGCCCAACCAGGAGCAGCCTACCTGCTGATCAGCCCATCATCAACTGTTACACCTCATAACTCAGGCACCAAAGATTCCAATCATCTCCATCACAGCAACATTCATCTCCGGACACTCACACTGGCTGTGCAGATAGGTGCTAGTTAAGATAGGAGTAACATTAGTACATAGGCAGGATAGAAATTATCCTCCCCCTTTTAAATGGAAACTTAATTAAACAATTCTAAGTTTGAACAACTATACATAAGAGTGAACATACAAAGAAAATGGATCAAAACTCAGGGATGCAAAGTAAAATACAACATCTCGAGAGAGTCTGAACAATTAGAAAACCGGAGGATGAATAAATATATAACAAGAAATATCACCCATCCACCCCCATAATAAAAAATAATTCAAAACAAAATGCATAACATGTAACAATGGGTGACGCGCACCCAAAATCCAATACCTAATACAAAGGGAATAAAAAGTGTAAACAGTATTCCTCACATTAGGAATAGAAATGTACACTGTGAAATTGCAACAAAAATCCATCTTGACACCCCTCATGTAAGGGTAAAACACAAGCATCAATGGAACTGTAACCCATAAATTCATCCCTCGCGTAAGGGTTTTTAATGTAATTTTTGTAAATGGGACTGACACCCATTAAACTACCCCTCAAGTAAGAGTGAAAATAATATAAATGGGACTATAACCCATACAGACATACCCTGTGTAAGGGTTTTTAAAGTAGCTCGTGTAAATGGGAATGACAGCCATTTGGCCAACCCCCATGTTAGGGTCATGTGATGTACTACGTGAAAATGGAACTAGTTCACGTTCCCGTCCCTCATGTAAGGGAGAGTAATGTTTAATGCAGATATAGACCCAATCCACCTAAATGACGATCCCTTCAGAAAAGGTGTGTAACATAAACCAAGAGAGTGGTGATGCCAACCCACTTAAACCATAAGACCAACTTCATGTAAGGATGTGTAAAGACAGGAAACGTAAGAAAATGGGCATACAATAGTGATAGAAGAATCAAATGTAGGATATGTGGCTTGCTAAGTAGCCATGTATCACCAAAAAAGATATAAAACTCACTGAACCTCACACGAACAAGAGGCCATATACGTGTGACCAAACATGAAACAATAACATGTAGCCCTAAAGTGTAGAATGCATATTACAAGGTTCCGCGGATACCACCACGGGGAAAAACCTGTACACTAAAGCCTACACAATGGACGTGTAAAACTTTTGTCAATGCAGAGAAAGCGAAATGCAGAACATTGCAAGTTAAAAAGACAATGACCAGAAAGAATGAAACCATTCGCCGGTGTGTGACCCCTCACCCGAGTAATGCTGCTTTGGCCACACTCTAGTCTTGAGGACCCCAGACACAGAGTCATTCTTACAAGTTTAGTGACCCCAACAAGCATGTAACAAAGGCCATCTTACATTAATAAGCAGCTGCAGGCGTGTATGGCCTAAAAACATGAGTGGTACTAATAAAGAGGTCTGACAGTTCACACTGGATTTGTAGGTAGACTTATGACAATATCCATTGAAGGTTAAGTATAAAGGAATGCTTGTACTCTGCTGTGACTTTCACGCATTGTACTTTGTGACCATGTGAGAAGTTGTCTGATGAGTGCCTTTCTGAGTTAGAAGGTAAGCCTCGGCCTTCGGAATACCAACCTCGTCCCCCAAGACTAACGGTCTGTTCCTCTTCTTCTATTATCACGACAACGCCTTTTGCCTCACTCCACTTACATGTTCTTCTGCCTTTCTTGTCTTGTTCCTCTGTTCACTTATGTTATTTTGCAATGTAATGGTTCTGATCCCCTCTATTATTGCTTCATTATGTTCCTCTTGTAATTTTTCTTGCATACCTCTCCTGGTTTGCCACAACTGTCCCCACTGTGTTTGTCGCTACTCTCCTGCAAAGCGCTCTGATACCCTTTTGGGTATGTTTGCGCTATACAAAATTTTTAAAATCTATACTACTATTATAAAGGAAGAACTTTGAACCTTTGAGGCGGGTAAACTCGGGAACCACAGCGCCAATCCACACTCCTGATACATCGTTGTAATCGTCAGGGTGTGCAGATGGACATAGGCTATATAAACGCAATAAATATATGTTATTTAAAAAATTTACAGGAAAAAAAGTAGTCCCTTGGAAGAAGCGCCGGCCGCGACGTGCATGCCCGACGTGAGGAGCGCGGAGAGGAGCGGCATCCAGGAGCGCGAGGAGGACCGGCAGACATGGCGCGGGGAGGAGCGATGAGGAGCGGCGGACAGGCGGTGAGGAGCGGCAGACAAGCGGTGAGGAGAGGCGGACAGGCGGGGAGGAGCAGTGAGCGGCGAATGAAGTAGGTTATTTATTTATTTATTTAGGAGCTGTGAGCGGCGGAAAAATTAAGCGAAAATGAAAATCGTGAGCAAGAGGAAGCAAACGGAGCATTACAAAAGTGAGCCAAACGGTGCATTACAGGAAGAAAAAGTTAAGTGTGCAGGTTACAAAAGCGTAGAAAGTAAACATATAGGAGGAAAAAGTGACGTGTGCAGGTAGCAAAAGGAAGCAAACGGAGCATTAAAAAAGTGAGCCAAACGGTGCATTACAGGAGGAAAAAGTTACGTGTGCAGGTTACAAAAGCGTACAAAGTAAACATAGAGGTATAATACTGCAATATATGAAGGAAGGCTCCGGGGGACCCACGGACAACGTCGGGGCGCGCGGGGGCCCTGAAGCCTAATTGCTCCCGGACAACGTCGGGACTGGCTGCTACAAAAGCGTACAAAGTAAACATAGAGGTATAATACTGCAATATATGGAGGAAGGCTCCGGGGGACCCACGGACAACGTCGGGGTGGGCGGGGGCCCTGAAGCCTAATTGCTCCCGGACAACGTCGGGATGGGCTGCTAGTAAATAAATAAGTGTGAATCTGGTGTTATCAAATCAGTACCTGAGAACGCTCTGGTTGAAAATGTGAGTGCAAGCACAGAACAATGTTCTAGTTCATTCACGTGGAACAATCCTTAGAAGATCAACTGGACTGCCAGCACCTGGTTTAAGCCTCTGGTTAATGGATGCTGTTCTCCGAGGTACTGTGACAGCTGAGGGTAGTTGAAGTATCGGGCTAAGATGAGCGGACTAGATAGCAACTAAGAGAATACAGCTGGTAGCACAGCCTCAAGCTGGATTAACAGAGATGGCGGCATGTACAAGTGAAGAGTGTGGGGTAGGTCTAGTTGCATGTGTGCAATAAACAGTCCTGCGCAGCCAGTTCTGATGCGACGGAAGGGTGCTTCCTCACAGATTGAAGGTATTTAGAACCATGTAGGAGAACACTGGCATTCAAACTGGAGAGCCACGCACCTGTCGCATTCAGCGAAACAGTCACAATAAACTTTAAATACAAAAATTCCTGGCTAAAATAAAACGCCTCAATGTGCTTGCACAAAGCCATCCGTGCCAATTAAAATTAACTGCAGTGCAGCGATGGGAAACTATTGGAATATGCCCAGACAAACGAATTACTGTGCACAATGCTGCCTGATCACAGAAGCACGAGGATTGAACCCAAATCCAAACAGTTTGCCAGCATAATCCATATGATGACCAACTCGAACTCGGACACCTATAACATATTTCTAGGCGACTTCAATTTACATTGGAATGATCCCAATGACAAACTGGTTAACACACTCAAAGATTTCCTCGTCAAGCTAAACTTCACCCAAGCCTGCATACAACCTACACACTCAAAAGGAGCGACCTTAGACTGGATTATCTCGAGGAACAATGAAACTTCAAACCTTTTCATAACTCCTTGTTATTGGTCTGATCATCATACTATAACTTTCGAAATACCCAAAGTGAAAAAGGGCACGAGTGTGCAACCTCCCAGGTCCAAAAAATGGATTCGAGACACAAAGGAGGTCAATATTGAGCTACTGGTTGAAAGCTGTGAGAGAGACCTAAAGCCATCTAGCTACTTACAGGATGTAAATGAGCTGACCGATCACTACAGTCGGAAATATCGTCAACAAATCCATGCCATTAAAACTGAAAAGAGTCACGGAGAAGACGAAGAATCCTTTGTTTAATGGGACACTGAATGAAGACAGGCGCGAATTAAGAATGGCCGAAAGAAAATGGAGACAACACCCGTCATCCCCCGAGCTGAAAGACCTCAGAAAGATTAGGAACCAATATAACAAAAAGATCATAAAGTGCAAAAAGGAATTCATAAGATCAGAACTGGACAATTCAAAAAATAGACCACGAAAACTCTTCGAAATACTAAAGCAACAATCAAATAGACTAGCCAAATCCGCTCAAGAGAACGCAAAAAATCCCTTAAGCTGCGAGGATTTTTCCACATTTTTCACGGAAAAGGCCAAATCGCTTGATGTAGAGCTCAAGAGCGCCGCGGCTAATCTACCGATCCTACCTTCGTTGCCTATGAGTGATGCCATCTTGACAACAGAGTGTGCTATGACAAAAAACAAGGCAAAATGGGTTACATTCGAACTATATGATCAGGACAAGATCAACAAAATGCTTTCGGATATCAAACCTAATAACCACTATCACGACCCACTTCCTGCAAAATGCCTTAAAGAAATCAGGCACATCGTGGTTCCAATCTGGACCAAAATAGTAAATGCATCACTATCACAAGGGATCCTCCCAGACTGTCTAAAAACAGGTCAGGTTGTTCCCATAATCAAAAAACCTACAGCAGATGTCACAGATCCGAATAACTATCGCCCAGTGAACAACATCCCTTTACTGGCCAAACTAATTGAGAAATGCGTGCAGGGCCAACTGAGTCAACACATCACCAAGTTCTCCCTACTAGATGAATGCCAATCAGGATTCAGAGCAGGGCACAGCACGGAAACAGCGACGCTCCATATTGTTGATGATGCGCTACAAGCCCTTGATCAAAATCAAGCATGCCTACTAGTTCTATTAGACCTATCATCGGCGTTTGACACGGTAAATCACGAAGCATTATTGACCAGGCTGCAGGACAGGATGGGATTGTCCGGAAAAGTGCTGAAATGGTTTGAGTCCTTCCTACAGAACAGAACACAACGTTTCCTGGTCAACCAATCGATTTCACCTCCATGCCCTAACTCAATAGGAGTCCCCCAAGGATCGACGTTATCCCCAGATCTGTTTAACTTGTATGTTGAACCTCTCACAGAAATTCTCCGGAAATCTCAGATATCCTACCACATGTATGCTGACGACACGCAAATTTACATAAAGATCGCCTCCCTTGATGACATTGAAATAATGAATGAGTCATTAAAAATGGCATTGCAATGGTTAACCACCAATCATCTGAAGCTAAATTCTAACAAAACAGAGTTACTACTAATTTCACCTACAAGGAGTAATACGGATATAAAGGAATGGATCAAACTGGTGACTGCACTAAACTGCACCCCAAACCTAGTCAACTCAGCTAAATCGCTAGGAATCATCTTAGATGAGAACCTAGACATGAAAGCCCATAATAATTCAATGGCGAAAAGTGCCCGCTTCCACCTGAGCTACTTAAGAAAATTGAAACCTTTCATCTCAGAAGCGGATCTTAAACTAGCAATCCGATCGCTAGTTATTTCTAGAATTGAATATGGCTGCACTACCTTAGCTGGCCTACCAAAAACGCACACAGTCCCACTAAAAGCATGCCTCAATGCAGCGGCAAGACTCATCACTGGATCAAGAAAATTTGATCATATATCTCCCCACCTGAAAGCTTTAAACTGGCTACCCTATGAAGCCAGAATCCAAATGAAGATATTATGTATCACACATAAAGCGTTTCATTGCAATACTCCAATATACCTAGCTAAGAAAATTGAGATATCTGGAGGCAACAGACCAACCAGGATCACCAAAGAGTTGCTACTGCGGCCAGCCCTCTTCAGAAAGAAAAGAACCTATGACAGAGCATTCACAGGAGCTGCCCCTAGACACTGGAACTCGCTCCCCCCTAACGTCAGGAAGATTCATAACATTGTAACATTCAAGCGGGAAGTGAAGAGCCTTTTGATGAGTAGATACCTTACATAGGGAAGCCTGCTAATCAATATTATGGTCCAGCGCTGACCTAACACTGAACAATTATGTCACCAGAAGGGGAAAACCCGACATAAATTGTAGGATGGCTAATTGAGGACACCTCTTTCTCCGGGGAATGTTGGCGGGAGAAGACCCGCATTTTTCTAGGACACCTGATTGACACCTCATTTAAGACTATGCTGTATCATTACCGTTACCCCATGTCAATATGAACATACAACCGTACTTCACATCCAAAACTATTTAATCCTCTACCTCAATTTATTGGCTTATGATATAAGTTAAGTCTAACCTTACCTCCTAATGTAAAGTGCACATGCGTGAGTATCATAGATCATCTACCTCACCTATGCTTGGTCTTGTAGAACTGTTTGTATATTTACTAATCTCCAATTCACTTAAATGTGTTTTTCAGAGCTTATGATATAAGTTAAGTTTAACCCTACCTCCTAATGTAAATTGCACATGCGTGAGTAACGTATATCATCTACCTCATCTTTGCTTGTTTGTTTATGTAGAATTGCTTGTTTACATATTAATCTCCGATTCACTTTCTATGTTAAGCGCTCTGATACCCAAGGGTCTTGTTCGCGCTATACAAAACACTATAATAAATAAATAAATAAAAATAGTGTTGTCTTCAGACCTCCATAAGCGTAGGCATAAAGCTGTACAACGAAGCAGGAAGCACTCACAGACGGCATGTGCAGTGTCCAAGCACCAAGACATTACCTAGTTGGTCTACTAGAGTACACCATAACTTGTAACTGGTCAATGATGTAAGAAGATACATGCCCTGGCTGGGGCTGACCAATGCAAAGGTCACTGGTGGGGCTGAAAGGCAGCTGGGCAATCTATTTTGTGTTGCAATGAATAGGTTTGAGTTTCTTTAAAATTGCTTACATGGTATGGTTCCTGTAGCTACTTCTGTATAGCACTAGTTGAGGCTCTTTTTGTTCCTGTTTAGTGTGCTTTTAAATGTCAGCTACTGTAGCTTCTGTAAATATCTCCACTACTGCATTCTTCTTTACATTTTTACTAGGTCATCCTTAAGACCACTTGTACGTATGAGTCTGTCTCCGGATCAGCTCCAAAATAATGCTGTGATGTACCAGACGTAGCTGAGTTGTAGTTTCTTTATTGAGTACAAGGTACAGGTTGACAGTCCGTGTAAAGCAGCCCCACGAGGTGCAGCCATCCTGCTACTCAGCCCATACGCCAACTTTAACACCCCCCCAAACATTCCGATCATCTCCATCACACCAACATTCCACTCAGAACACTTACACTGGCTGAGCAGTTAGTTAGGATATGAGTAACACTAGTACATAGGTATGATATAACAATTTTCCTTTTTGTTGAAGAGTTCCTTTGGTCTATACAAAGTGTATTAATGTAACAATTGAAGGGGGAAGACTCCTACTCTGAAGATTGCCTGCATCATGCAATACAGTGTGTGATGTCTGAAAGTATAGCATTCTAAGGGCCATATGTATCAAAGGGTTTTACCCATTTTATGTCTATGGGAAAAAAAATTCATACATCTGGCCCTAGGATCTGACAGAGAATGCTTCATTGAGAGGACAGTTGTCTCTGTTGATACTACAGATGAACACAAATAAATACAGCTCTGAACATATTGTGTGCTGCGTGGTGATTTGGACTTCCATACAAAGCTGAAGAAATGCAGTTGAAGAAGAATGAGTGATTCACAGCTGTAGAAGAGTGGGTGAAAAACTGGCAGTGTAGATACATGGGTGCAGAAGTAAGGGCGAAGAGGTGTAGGTCAAGAATCGTGTGCGTGCCGGAGAATGTATGCAAAAACTAACTAAGGACTTCTGAGATTTACTGGACGTTAACAAAAAGACTACATAAAAATACCTTAACTAAGCAAAACAACAAGAATATTGTTCTTCTGAAAATGTTGATTTTCATAGATATGCACGGCAAAGCTAAAATGTCCCAGCGTGTTTCACGCTGTCACTGTGCCATGGCAGGGGATGTCAGACCAATTTAAATGTTACATTTTTCAAACAAATCAAACCTTAAACCAAACAGGAGAAATGGAGTTATAAAGTTAACAAAAAAAATGCAAATTACATGCTGTCAGGGAAATCTTTCGGGCCTGAAAATACAGAAATTATACAGAAAATTACCACAACAAATTCCGTGTACATGGTTACATCTGTTTAGGACGAGAAACATATTCAAAAAAATTGTTTCTGAATAATCCTTTTCTTTAAAATGATTTCCAAGAATCTTGCACCATGAAAGGCATTCACCTGTTGAATTAAACAACCTGATGAGTATCCTTCTTATATTCAGTTTGTTTTTCTTATTTTCTGTTTAAGTCCTCCACCGCCATTTTCTTCTGTGAAGGGTTGATCCTCAACTTCCTGGCATTTAGGCCTACCCCTTACACCGCCAACATTTCCCTTCCCTTTTTTATTTAACTATACTTTTCTCTTGTATTTGTCCTTCTTTTTTGTAGGTTCTATGTCTATTTTACATAAATACAACAAGAAACTGGCTCTGACAAATGTTTTTCACTTATTTTGACAAATTATCCTTGTTCCAATTGCTTTCATGGTGAGTTGACCCACTCTGTGAACTCCACCTCCTCTCACCCCCTCGAGGGACAGGTAAGCTTGCTTTAAATACCACCTAGCATCCCGCCCATCCCATGTATGCCACTCACATACCAAAAAAAAACACCCCTTCTTCAATCTTCTCTGCACCTCACTCTTCTCTTCTTTGATCCCTGAGTTGAGACCCTCGGTCACTACTGAGTCAGAGCAGAAATACAAATGACTGCTGCAACAGTTTTCCTTTGTATATTTCGTGTTCATATACATTTATTCTTTCAATTCCTATTAAACTGGGAGTTGTAAGAAAGTTTTTTTCGACGGGACCCTAGATTCCATTATGTTAGTAAAGATACAAACTTGGGCTTGATACCTTTTTTTACGAAATCGTTATATTTTCATGGGAAATGTATTTTGTTATTGTGGCTTTCCTCAAGAATTACTATAATTGCGTGGAGATGGCATTTCCCCTTTTCAATTTTCACAATTATAAGAGAATTCCCTTTGTATCCGTCTACCTATTTTCTTTTCTATTATTTTTTTTCGGCCAGAATAGAAAAAAGAAAAAGCACTACCCCAACCCTTATTCCTCGTTCCTTCCCCACCTTCTTTTTTGATTTTCAACTGCTTCACTCTTACAATTGCTATCCATTCAGCATCGATAAGGAACTTGGAACCCAGATCTGTTTTTTTCCCCCAGAATGTTTCCTCTGGAAATTGATATTTGGTAATTCACCCAAATGGCCATGGATTCATCAAGCTGGCATTCTCTTTCACTGCCAACCCTGCTGTGATCTCTGTACCTTCAATAGTACTGCCTCCATTGCCACATCAGAATGCAGCCACTGTCTGTGGAGGTTACAGCAGTGGGGTAGTGTTAGGGGGGATTTTGAGGGACGATGCAGAGGGAAAATTAATTATTTAGGCTGCTACATGCACGGACCCAGGCTGTCAAAATGTCTTCTCTACATATGGAGGGCATTTAGATACCCATACTTCGACGGCCCTACTTTGTCAGGCTGGCTTGAGTTGGTTTCTTAAGCTAGGTTAGAGCATAGCCATAGGAAACTGACCATACACCCCATTCAGACTAGTTGAGGTGGACCTAGGGTTGGCCGCCCTGGGTACTCTGTTACATTTGTGACAGAGAATCATGCACACCACACTCTAAATCAGGTCTTTAGTAGTGTATAGGATAACTGGAGTGGAGAATGACTGAAACATTTTCAGGTCAGCATTCTAAATTCTTGCATGTGCAGTAGTGCAACCTAACGTTACACATTATCTACCCTATAGGCAACAAGTGAAACAGGATATCTTCTTTCAAGCATTCCATGAGGAGTAGCAGGAGTTATTTCCTCTAAACTGTAGCTGTATCCATCATTGCCATGTTCCTGTTCCCCTACAATATGAAAAGATGTGTTAGTGGGCATCATAAAGTAAAAGGCCAAGTAGGTAGGTAGCTACTCATAGGTGAGTGCCTTGTAAGAAATTCTGGCGGTTCTAAAGCCCTTGAACCATCATATGAAATAAACACCATAAGTGTTTTAGACTGCTAATGTAATCCATTTAAATTACATGAATTTGGAACATTATTTGCATTTTGGTTACCTTCCACTTACCAAACCCTCTGCGCTGATGACTGAAATTTATGGAACACAGAGCTGACATCTACAAGGCGACATCTTGACAAATTTGGTAATCTACATTGAGAATGAGGGCAGAATGCCTGAAAGGATATGGATGGAGGATAATGAATGAGGACAGAGAGATGAGGCAAGGAACAGTGGTTCATGGTTGAGGTATAAGGGGTAGAGGAGAAACTCGCAAAAGCAAGATAGAGGAGGATTGACTTAGTCGTGTAGGACATTAGGTCATTCACACTGAGGTGGATTAGTCTATCTGGTACAATGAAGGAGAGAAAGCTGTGCAGTAAATAATAAGGCAGGAAGATTTGTTTGCTTTTCTTGGAAGAAGTTTAATAGAGATTATATATTCCTTTTAAACTTGAAAGAATTACTTTTTCTCCATCATGGTACTGTACTCTAGTGTATTTAAAGCAAATGAAATAAACAGGGATGGCGAGAGACACTTAAAAATACAGATTAGAAGGAGATCCAGAGAGATTTTGGAAGACTAAGGAAGAGGAAGACTCACAATCTCTTTATAGGATTAAAAAATTATGTTATCTTCGAAATTCCGGCTATCAAGTTTATGGATTGGACTGGCCCATAGAGCAATCAGGAGGCACCTGATTGACAGGTCTCATGAGCCAGTGTGCTGGCTGTTTTTCTGGTTGCTTATGGGCCTGTACTACGGTTTGCTTGTCTGGATTAAAAGCAAACATTGCCTGCACCAAACTCAAATCCATGCAGTCTTCCACCCTTTGCAAAAACTTACAAAGGATGTCTTATTCGGTTCAAAACTGCCTCAAATCTAATTCACTAATAGGAGGTACTTTTATTTTGGTACACAAGCCTATTTACTGTCCTATTCCAACCCAGATGACGAGGAGTGTAAATAATAAGCAGGAGAGTAGAAGAGAACATGAGAGAGAAGGACTTAGGAGTCGGGTGAATGGTGATAGTATTTGGGATGACAGAGCTAGTAATCAGAGTCTACTTCTGAAGGGATACAAGGACAAATTGAGGAGATCTCCTAGGTGACAGGAGAATACCATCGTTGCCCATACTGTTTACTTTTATGAGACCATTAAGGCATTCTACAATATATCTAGTTATCACGGATCTTACAACTGAAGAAGGACTTGTAGCGAGAAGGAACTGGACTTCAGGATAGGCCTTTAAACATCAAGCTTTTCACCAGGGTTTTAAATGGCTGAGAGGTAGAAGCAAGTGTCTCAGCCAAGGTTGCAGTAAGGAAATACAAATACAGGATCTACTGTCTTGGAGACCCTCCTTCCTGATCTAAATACCCAGTACTCTTACTCTGAAAATTAATTACTTTGTGAATAAAGTAGTGAGGAGTTTAAATTTCACTAGTTACCTCTGGAATCTTTACCTCTCTTTAAATGTAGGCACATTTCCAAGTTAATCACCAGACAAAAGGTATGTGCACTGACTAAAAGTACATGGTAATTAGGTTTAATTACAATTGGTACTGACAACCTACCTATACATCCCAAGTGTATGGTAGTGAATATACATTAAGAGGCCTAGTAGAATTAATACACATGAGTGTGCACTACTTTGGTGCCTTCTTTCATTTTAAAAACCAGCACTGCCTTGCAGGCTGCTTTTACAAGGAAATTATATGCAAGTTCGACTTTGAAATTAAAGATACTACTAAAGTCTCAAACCTCCTATTTATTTTTACATTTGTCGCCTTTAAAGTATCCCCTCGGTGCCCCAGGGGTAGGGTGCCATGTAACTATAAGCAGGGACATTATAAAAGATGTTTCATATGCTCTGGTGAGATAAAAACTGCCAATGTTGTTTCTCCCGATTGCAATACATTGGCTCCTTAGGCTCACATGGGGATACTTTAACAAAGTATAACTATTGATAGACATGAGCTACAATATAAATCAAGGTTTTAAAAGAATATTTATCATAAATCCAACAGCTGGCCATTATTAGATTTGTGATAACTATTATAGAAATAAGCTATAAAACTTTCTTTTCTTTAAGCCACAATCCATACTTCCAGCAACCCTTTCCTGATTGGCAAGGCTCTGCACTGGTCTTCAAAGAGGGTATGCCAGTTTGGACAGGACACAGCCGCACCCCCACATCCTGCACCCCCAGCCAAAGAGGAGCCCCAGTAATTAGATGAGTGAGCGGTCTTGAAGTGGAGTGTTAGGGAAACTTAGCCTCACCAGTGGGATGGCTTAGCCTGATCTCACCCTTCAGGAATAGTTTCTCCATCTTGGATTTTGGAAGAATAGTGATCTCTGGGGCAACAATATGCCACACTATGGAGGAAGTGGTCATAATCTAGATGGCACCCTATACCCCATTGGTCAGGGATGCCCCCCTGCTTGATACCCAGGAACTCCCAGCATGGGGCTGCTGCCTGGCAACTAAGATAATCTGCCTGAAACAACATGGAGAAGAAGGACTGTCCTGCTGGAACACTGGCCAACACCCAAAAGACTGCACTCTGAAGGACTGCAACTGCTGTACAGTCGGATACTACAGCCCTATGGACTTTGCCTGGCTTCACAAGGGTTACAGAGTGGACTCCCTGCAAGCTGCAGGTTAACAGAACTCATCTACTCCATCTCTAGAAAGTAGTCCCCAGACTGGGGTGCGTCCTGTGGTTTTTTAAGGATATGGCCAGGTGCACTTTTGGAATTGTAGTCACAAATTTACACAAACCATCTCAAGCTTCTAGACCCTTGGATCTGTGTTCAAGAAACGTTTAGCCCTCAATATGAACTTCTGAAAGAACTTTCAGACATTTGTATCAGTTTGGAGCAGCTATTGGAAAATGTTCCATAAGGTGACTGACCCATCGCCGAAAGACAAACCGACTACGTTGAACCGAAGGCGCATGCTGGACAAAGCACACGAAACTGCAGTGAATCTGGCCTGCTGGAGAGGTCTGCTCGGCGTCAAGAGAAAATCCTCCAGCCAAATTTCTAAGTGAGAAAGGAACATTTTGACCAAAGCCTCCCACTTAGTGTATCCAACCATGAGTTCATCGTGGTCAGCCTCAAACTTTGACTTTGTCCCGGTTAAGCATGACCAGATGTGCCAATTTTGCGGTATTTTTTTAAGCACTAGAAAGGGTTTATTCTTTTCAAATTCATGTCCCCACTTTCCTACATTGGATATTTTGTGTTTATTTGTTCATAACAATATAACCCATTTGTAAACATTTGTCTTGGATTTTTATTGTATATTGTGTCTTATTTATTTAATTCATTGGTGTTTTTATATGCTTTACACACCTGATTACTGACTTAAGCCTGCCTACCTGTTGTCAGCTTTCAATTGTTGAGGCAGGGAATAACGTATTGAGATCTTGTTTGAACCTTTTACTGTATTTGTGGCCTTATTACTGGTGGCAGGTCCCTACTTATCACTACTAATAAACCACTAAACAACAACCTCTCAAAACCAGTTTATGGTGTTAGAGCATTTGACATCACTCACACTTACAGAAAAACACAATTATAGATGTGTAAATCTGTGTATAGAAAATGTTTACGAAGATGATGGTGACTATAAGGTGTAGGAGTCAAATGTCATCCATACTGGAAGGCATTTTTTTAAGAGTAGCACCAATTCAGAATTCAAAACCTAACACAGTGGTTATCAATATCAGTATTATGAAAGAATAGGAAAATATATAACTTTCTAACCTGTATCATGCAGTTTCAATGCAGCTCTTTGATGTCAGCTCATAGTTCACTCTGCTATATTATGATTGCAACTTATGACCTGCAAGTAACAAAAGGATCCTTATGACAAAAGCAGTAACCCACTTAGCTAGACACATCAAAAACAATTCTGTGATCTGCATGGTACACATTCTTTGCAGCAGGTGTCTTAACCCTCTGTGCTACATTAGAATAGCGAAAACTGCCACTATGCAAAACTCTGATCCCTCTCCAGCAGGAACATTAGGCATCAACATTATCGTAGCATTTTTAATGTTGCCTGAAAAATGCTGGATATAAACATTCTCTGCAGCAAGTGCTTTAAACCCATAACAAATTGCAAAACGCAGTGCCCAGCAGCTTAGCAATAAATCCAGTCCGCAATAACAAAACCAACCCCAAAGAACAAAACCGTCCCTCACCCTTCCAGCCTCCCCGGAAAACATCTGATGCTCAGTACGGTCAGTGTGGCATTGTGTAAGAGCATGGACTAGAAGTAACTGTGTGCACAGTCCATTTCTCTTCCATTTTAAGGGGTGGTTCTTTCAGAGTGTGGAGAATGGGTTATTTTAGGTTATGTTGTGTGGCTGCAGAGTGGAGGTAGCCAGGGGTAGTAATCAGGCCTTTCACAATTTATTTGCTAACTTCACAGATTGATAAAATGGGTGGAGCTTAAATAATTATGGAAGATCCAATGCTTTTAACTAAATATAATTTTAGTCTTTTATAGGAAGGAAGCAACCAACATCATCTATGTCCAAATCAATTTTTTTATTTAGCTCCCTTTTGGTTTGACCTTCAAACACATTAGGGTGAAGCTATCAGCAACCAGAAAATAAAGAAACAACAAATCTCATCCTTTAACTCTATGGTTAGGCTGCAGAAAATGTATGCTAAAGAATGTTATATCCTTGTGAAAGTTGTCCATATTTACTTCCTTTTAAGAAGGGCAATTGCTCTAAATGCCCGCTTAAACCGGACAATGATGTTTCAGCATCAAATGAGTAGTTTAAGAAAAGGAAGGTCCCACACTCATATGGGCACTTCAGTTACTAATGAGACCCTTTTCAGCATATTTTCTGTCCTGTGCTGTCCTGACAAAACATTGGTAGTAAGGAATCATATCCCACCAGGCAAGAACGGGCAGATGGTCTGCATTGGTACCGCTATTTAGTCCACAGCATGACTTGTTAGCCGGTCAGGCATCCAATTTTTTGCTTGCTTAGGATAGTGGATTTAGGGGCCTAGGACTAAGCCACTGTTCAACCTGTTAGCCGTAGTATGGTCAAATACAATGTTTTTGCTACCAAATATTTGGCCCAAATCTGTATGTTCCAGATGCATATTAAATTGAACAGCAAGTAAAAAAAATGTCTTGTTTGCTGGTGTTTTAAATTGACCCACATTTAAAAACATTTTTGAAGGAAACAATGTCAAATTGATTAGAGTGCAGAGGTTTATGTATATGTTTTGACATTACCACTGGGTTCATTTGGGCCACAGCGGGCTGACACTTTAGGTAGTGGGGTGTGGATCTCTAACCATGAGGGGCACCAATACTGTAAACTAATGGATAATGCACATAGAGAGTGATGTGCTACCAATAAGACCACCACTACCATTTGTAAATATGTTAAAGCCTTAGTGTGGTCTTCCTCAAGCTTTTTACTTTACTCCTCCATTTTTTTCTGATCTTGTTTTTATTGGCCTTAGGACTCTGTGCATGTTACCACTGCTAACCAGTTTGTCCGCTCTCCTTTAAACATGGCAACTAATTTAAACCTGTTAACCATCTCCTTCATTCCGTCCTACCCCCCCACTCCCCTCTCCTTCTTTCTTTCTATCTTTCTTTCTTTGTTTATTTTTCATTTATAATAACACTGGTACACTCACAAAAGGTGTATATCTGACAGGTCCACCTGTTTCACTTCATCCAGTGCACACAGCCAAGTACCAAATGCTTCTGTTGCTTCCTATGTACTGGACTTATGTCTATTGTTATATCATGCCTCTATCATCAGTATCTGTCTGTGCCACATTATTGAACACATTAAGCAAATGTCGGATGTTGGAGGTTGAATCTTTTTCTTATCTCTCCTCATTTCCTCTGTATTGCTTTTCATTATAAAAACCAACTTATTGAACAACAAAAAAAAACCTTGATAAAATTGACTTGCACTAAATTGGCACATTCAGTTTACTTTTAAGTCTCTAGTAAAGTAGTACTATGTGTACCCAAGGCCTTGCAAATTAAATGCTACTGGTGGACCTACAATACGTATTGTGCCATCCACTTAGGTAGTCCTTTAAACATATCTCAGACCTGCCATTGCAGCCTGTGTGTGCAGTTTTGTAGTGCCATTTCAACCTGGCAAAATAAACATTTATAAATATATGTCACCCACTGGGTTAGAGTCTAAACATCGCAGAGGGCAGGGTGCAGTGTATTTAAAAGGTTGGTCATGTACCTTTCACTTTTGCATGTTCTGGCAGTAAAAATATATTCAAATTGTGTTCACTACTGCAAGGCATGCCTCTCCCATAGAATAAAACTGGGTTAACTTATTATATTGAATAAGTGAGCAGGGAAGAATGTTGAATGTGGTGTCTAAAAAATTAAATTTAAAGCCCTCTTTAATGGTAAAGTCAGAATTGTAGTCACAATTCTGAAAATGCCACTTTTAGAAAGTTGGCCCTTTCTTATTCCAACCATTTGGCACCTGCAGCATGTAACCTGGATCACATGAACAGCTGTAGCTAACAGCTGTTTTTTGTTTATTGCTGCCAGGCAGTGATAAAAAGGGGAATATAATCTGGCACATTGGGTCATCTCTGCCATGATGGGCGGGAGCTGCAGTCACCTACTACACTTGCACTTCATTAAACCACTGCCCAGCACACTAACAAAGCATTTTTACACTTGTCATTTGTGACCCCGGACAAAATGGGGCCAAGTCAGGGAGGGAGGAATTTCCACACACCCCTGCAGTAGATACCTCCAGAACCTACTCCTACTTCATAGTGGGCACCAGGTATAAATAATAGACGCCAAGACCCAAATCTTCAGCATACCTCTGGACCGGTGGAAAACTCTGATGGACTGCTGTTCTGCTGCAAGAGGAACTGCGAATCTGCTACTTTGTTGCCATGCAGTCCTGCTGTCTGAGTAGGAAGGACTAGATCTGCGTCTTGAACCCAAAACCACCAGAATGACTCCAAAAGATAGTTGGGTGGCCTCCTAATCAGAACCTCAGGGAAAGAACATGCCCTGACTTTCTTGAACTCTGCAACAGGAACCTACCTGCTGTGATTTCTAACCACAGTCCTGGCCTGAGCGTGCTTTTCCAGCCCAGCTATGCTCTTCACCAAGGCCCAGATGTATCAACCTATTTTTTTGTCACAAACGGTGCGAATCGCTAAAATTTACCGTTTGCGACAAGAAAATAGAATTTCATGATGTATGTAATTTTTCGCATCGCAAATAAAGAATTCGCAGATTTTGCGATTTTTTATTTGCGAATTATACAAATATGCGAATTATTTTAGCGTTTCTTTATTTTGCACGTTCTCTAGTTTGCGATTTTCGCAAATAACAAATCTCAAGTTAAGAATTCACAAAAAGATGTATGAAAAAATCGCAATTTGCGATTCCCTGAAAATCGCAAAATAAGAAATCGCTAATAACACTAACTTCAATCAGGTGGTAATTAATTTGAAAGTATAAAAAAAAGTTCAAACTGCATTTCCTCAAACCACAATGGTTGCACTTTACCTGATAGCTAGAAGGCTGCGCATTCAAGCTCTTGCACACAGGAGACAGAGGCAGTAGAGGATTTTCAGACTGAGGATCTCTTTGTTTCAGCAAACAGAAGAAGACATTTTTGAAAAATATAGACTGCATCCACACACCATTTTGGACCTAATTGATGATTTGAAGACTTATTTGGAGCATAAAACAGCCAGGACCCATTCACTACCTACACATGTACAGGTACTGTGCTCCCTGCATCTTCTGGCTTCATGATCTTTTCAAAGGGTCATTGCAGAGGTTGGAGGAGTGTCTCAGAGTGCATTTTCTCGTTTCTTCAGAGTATTTCTTTATGCTATGATGAGTAGGCTGAGTCATCACATTTACCTCTCTAGCAATCCACAAGATATCCAAAGTTCAAAATTGGATTTTTACCAAATTGCACATTTTCCATGTGTGATTGGATGCATAGATGGAACACATATTGCCATCACTCCTCCTGCTGATACTGAATATGTTTATAGAAAGAGGAAATGCTACCATTCTCTGAATATTCAAATGGTGTTGGCAAAGTACCCTGGAAGCACACATGACTCTTACATCTTCAGGCACAGTGGACTGCATGGACGTTTGAGTGCTGGGCAATTTGGTGAAGCATTTTTACTTGGTAAGTGCATTTAAATTTTTTTAATTCCTCATTCTCTCAGGACACCAGCAATATTCCTAAAACTAACCCATCTTTCATATTTTTATGCAGGTGATAGTGCATATGCTGTACGTGATTTCATTTTGACCCCTTACCTAAATCCTACAAATGTACATGAAAGGAGGTATAATAAGGCACACCGCTCTACACGTGGAGTCATAGAAAGGACTTTTGGAATTCTAAAATGCAGGTTTCGTAGGATTCACAAAAGTGGAGGTTTTTTACAGTACAAACCATCATTGTGCTGCAAAATTGTAACAAGCTGTGCAATGTTACATAACATGGCTATGAGAAAAGAAACACAATGTGAAGTACGTGACCCTGATTCATCAGACAATGATGATTTACCTGCACCAAGAAGAGGTGCTGCAGGAGTTGGATCTGCAGCAGGGCGTGCTAGACGTGCAGAAATCACACAGAATTACTTTTAGGTATGAATGAAATACATGACAACTGTATTTATTGTTACCATGTTTTTCTTTATGTAATAAAAAAATGAATAGACATTGAATTTTGCAAAGTACAACATGTTACTGCACAGGACATAACAGATATAGCACTGATTGCGAAAAACTCGAAATTCTTTTTTCAGAGGCAATTTTCAAACTGCAACAATTTACTTTCAGCGCTGTCTAATGCTGGAGCGTAGTGCTGCCTCACTGCTCCTACCAGCTGTATTTGGGGTTGCATGTCTCCCACTCCTACGTTCTCTAATGTCAGAAGTAGGAGTAGGGTTGCTGCTACTCCTACTAGCAGTGGACTCAGTTTCCAGAGGTTCAAAAAATGCACGTGCCCCAGAGTTAGAGGTCTGCATCAAATCAACTACTGTTGAAACTTTATTAAGCCCTTTGGCCACATTCCGGTTACATTCACTAACCGTGCGCTGGATGGAAATACTGTGCCTACTGAACTGTGCAGTGACACTACACAGTCTATTTATTGAAGTGCAGTACCTAAGCATTCTGGTGTTTTGTCTACGTACTGCCCTGACCCTGTTTCCCTCTGACTTCTCCATTGCCAAACAAAGTCTATCCACAGAACATGCAATTTGCTTCAACCCTTCCCCCATGCCAGCAATGCTTTTGTTCTGCTGTACAAGATGTCTATTAATGGACCTCAATGCTTTATGTTGTTTCTGCTGCACTTCCAACATGTTGCTCTCTAAACCTTCAAAAACAGTAGAGCTGTCTGAAACAACAACCCTGTTGGACCTGGCACAATCTAGTGTGTGGGCTCTTCTACTGGCTCCATGTCTTTGCTCAACATATTCTGCATTACTCAATGTCTCATTAGCTCTTTCAGTTCCCCCTTCAGGTTCTTCATCCTCATCTGCAAATGGGGAAACATGTCTTCTTTTGGACCTGATGATTGGATTTAAATCAACTTCCTCATTGGAATTATCTTCACCCGGTTTAAAGTCATGTGCATGTGAAGAGTGTCCATGAAATTCCTCATTTTGATCTTCAACGTGTGCTGTGAATGTAGAAATAAATATATCATATTGCTGTGTGCCTATCTGAACATTTACAATAAAAGCACCATGATTTTTCACAACACCTGGCCTGCTATTTATATATATTTTTATGTCATAATGTTAAATTAATAGACAAAAACAATCAATTAATTGTTAAAACTATGAGGGATAATGTTGCAGAGGATGAATTAAAAATTTAAAGAGTCCTAAATCCTTACTACACTGAAGACAGTGAGTAAACCATTTCCAAACAATAATTACATGCATGACCCAGAAAAGAGAAAACAAATATGCAACCTTCTAACCTTCTTCTCCATGTGCAGGCTCCGAACTGTCAATGTCTGTGACTCCACTGACACTTTCCTGCAAGAGTGTTGCCGCAACCAGCTCTTCATGTGGAGTAGTCTGAGCCACTGTTGAAGTTCCCCCACCAGTCTTATTAGCTTCTTTGATTCTCTCAGCCAGCTCTTCTTTGGACCTCAGACGCATGTCATACCATCGCTTCTTCAGTTCTACGATGGATCTTGGGGTCACTCCTACAGAATTGACTTTTTCTTGAATTTCCAGCCAAATTTTTCTCTTTCTGGCCTCAGGAACTTTCAAGGCTTGCTTACCAAACAACAATTCATGGTTACAAGCCATTTTCTCTATCAGTGTTTCCAGCTCCTTTTCTGAAAATTTTTGCTTACTCTTCCTTTTTTAACAAGCTGCACCTTCTTGTGAATTTCCAGGCTCCATGGTGCTGGAAAACAGGTCTGCATAGCTGCCCAACAAGCTTCCAACTGCCACTGGGTGTGGCTCAGGCAAGCAGGTGCTGTTAATCAAGTGCTCTCCCTGAATATGACTCACTCATTTTTTTCAAGCATTAGCAGATTCACGTGTTTTTGCAATTTCTTAAATTACGAAATTCGCAAATTAAGAAATCGCAAAAAAATCGCAAAAAAATCTGCGATATTTAAGAAATCGCAGATTTTTCGCAAAATGCTACATACATCGCAGTTTGCGATTTCTTAACAGCGACCCGCAAAAAATCGCTAATAAGAAATCGCAAACATAAATGCAAAGTCCTACATAGTCTCGCCGCACAGCTACAATTTTAATCGGAACCGATGCTGAGCAACTTGGAGCACCACAGAGCCTTGCTGCACAGCTTCGCAGGAACTGACGCAGGATCTCGCAGCTCATCAGAACCAATGCTTGATGAAGGGAAGCTTTGCAAAATGATGGCGTGCAGACCATGCACCAAGATTTAATGTGCCTTGTTAAGCTGGCCTAAATGGGTCCCTGTAACTGACCCGCGCTCCATCGCAGTTGGCCTGAACTCATGTCTTTGTCTCAGTTCTGTGCGACCAGATACCCACAGTTGGCGCTCTCTCATTTTACGTTCTGTTTTACATAAATCTTTGAATTTTGCAATTCTCCTTTTCCACAAATTAGTTTTCTTGTCATTTTAGTGTCAAATAATTTATTACATTTTAATTCTATTTTTTAAAATTGTGTGGGATTTTTCTTGGGATGTGTTTTCCCTTCATTACTGTTCATAGTACTGCATCAATGTTTTACACATTTCCAATAAGTTAAACCTGGCTGTTTTATACCAACTGTACTGGGAAAAGCACAGTAAGACTAAGGGATTATCTGGAGCTTTGGAGGCATGAATCCTCACCTCCTGAAAAAGTTACTTATACTTATGACTGAACAAACCTCAATTACCAGCACTTGTCTTTCCAGGGCCTTATGTGGATGTTTATTTGTCATTGTGGGAACATATTCAGGAGCCCCAAGGCAGTCAGGGGTACTGGGTTCAGAGTGTATCAACTAGAGCCATTATCTCCCAACTGAGCACCAAATCCAAACATTTTGCGCTTGGCAATCAGAGGTGTGGAGTCCAGCAGTACAATGCTTACTCAGGGTAGTGGTTTGAGGTTAGAGACTGTGAATTAAACAAGACAACCAGTGTAAATCAGTAGGTCATTCTACAGCCAATGCCTATTCTACAGAAAATAAGGATTTTTACTGAATACACACACACTCAGACACACACACAATACTGATACACAAATGAGGTTGTGCAGTATTTATAACCTTCGTATCTTACAGGGGAGATAGCCTAGTCTGTTCCTGTGGTACTACCTTTCCTAGCACTTCTGGTATCATAGTCAATCGTTTTATGGGAGGAATGCTCCCAATAGGAGAGAGAATCGATAGTTATTCCATCCCTACAGGTACGAGTACCATTCTCCGCAGAATGCATGATATTAGTGCCTGTACAATGTTATAGGTGAGATATGGAAACCACCAACACAATCCAGGAGGCTGTGATGAGGTTGTGGTGCCCACAGTTCAGTGTGTACCATGACTTGCGATGCCCAGTAGCAAATCAACCACCCAAGCAAACTAAGAGGCAGTTATTGTGTGTCACGGCTCCGCCACCATGGATGCGTCGCATTTATAATGTAGCGCACCATGGGGCAAAAATGGACAGATGCGTGACGCATCTGTGCCGTAAAGGCGGCGCATTGCTGGAGTCGTGTCACAAGCGCGACACAGCTCAAGCAAGGCTCTGGGGTGCCCTATCTAAACAATGCAGCGTCAATCCTTTCACCTGCTACAAGCAGGTGCAGGGTTTTGACACAGCATGGGCTCAAAAGTGACTGAGTGAAATCTTGTACATTTCACTAAGCCACTTTTAGGAGGCGTTCCTGTGCCAGAACGCCCCCCCCGTGCAGGAACACCTACTTCTGGCACAGGGCTTTACAACGTGACGTACCTCCCAGATGCGCCACGTTGTAAATACCCTTCAGCATGGTGCTGGTTTTGCGCCGCCGCTGCGTCTCAAAAGTGACACAACAGCGGCGTAAAAGAGGCACAAGGGGCTTGTAAATCTGCCCCTAGGTGCATATCCCGAGTTAATACTGTGAGTTAGTATTCACTGTTGTTTCAGGTCCTTCTATCAATAAAGTTGGCGTCTGCAGTCACACTTATTTTCTACTGGCTGCGGACTGGAGTCCGTTTTTTGTAGCACCTTGTGGCTTCTTGTGGCTCAGACAGACATGAGGTCCACCGTGTCCTCAATTCACGGGGGTACATAGTCAGACCACACTGTGGAGATCATCTGGAAACTTCAGCACCGCACCCTCACAGAGCGCAGTGCAGGTCATTGACTGCCCTTTTCTTGAGATCAGTGTCTTCATCCTATCAGGGTATCCCAAACGCTCCTTCTAAAGAGTTAATCAATTCCCTCCATCAAAGTAGAGACCAGGCAGACTTTCATAGCAGCCCAATGCAATGTTTCCCAGCTTGCTAGTTCCAAACCTGGCAAAGGGCGATGGCAGTGTATATACCCTAAACACAGAACTAGAAATGATTCTTGATCTCACTCTATGGAAACCCTTGTTTCGGGAAATAAATACGTTTTTACCCAAGTTACAGGCAGTCCTTGCATATTAAAGCAAGTTCCTTTCTGTAAAAATGTTATGTGCAGTCTCACTTTTTTGTTATTTCCATGCAGGATGGTACAGCAACAGTATTTTCTCACACGTGTGAGTCGGAAGGCAGGGAAGAGTGGGAGTCTCCAGCCAAGAACTACCTAAAATAAGTGCACAACAGTAAAGAAGGCTGCACCACTTAACTACCTTTTAACATTAGGATGGTAGCCTTTCCAGAGAACAATGCTATATGAAAGCTGAGAGGTACCCCCCAGCCTTAAAAGCCCACTAGCTCCTCTCATTAACACTCTTCAGTCTGGCCCACTACAACCGATCCCTGAAATGACCTTGCAGAATCCTCTACTTTTCTTTACTTCTGCTGTATGGGCTGTCCCTCAGTCTTTCTAGCTTAGGTACCATTTGAATAAGTAAGCTCACAATGAAACCCAATGTGGCCTTAGCCACATATGACATACGTGTTACACTATCATTCTTTGACGCACAAGTAATTGGCACATGCACAACATCCATGTCCCATGTGGATGGGTGATGGACCTGGTCTCCAGGGACTGGGACTTGTTGACCAATCTAGAAAAATACTAATGAAACAGATTAGCGCCTCTCCCTAACAGGCGGAAATCAACTTTACTATCACATGGGGCATCCTGAGTTGTGGGTCAGCAAAGACACACCATACAATTATCGTTCATAAAATCATCAATCTTAACCTAAAAATTGTGGGCCTACATCCCGGGTTTCTGCCTGTCCTGGGCTGGCGTGCTACCGCCAATGTGTGGAGATTGCTCCAGGCACATCCTTTCACCTGTCCACTGCCTGCTAGAATGGTGATCTGGTGGAGCTTTTATGGTTTATGCACCTGTGGCATAGTTTGTACTCCCTGCAACTGTCTATTGCCTGTTAGGTAAGGGTGGGCGTAGTTCGCGGAGTAGCGCTACGCGAAGCTATGCGAAGTGCACTTCGCACTACGCGAACTTCACGTAGCACTACGCGAGCTGCGTAGTAGCATGTTCGCACTGTGCAAGATGCGTTTGCAATGATTGCACAGTGCGAACAAGCATCCGGCACTGTGCAAGCATTGAAAACGGCATCTTGCACAGTGCGAGCTGTAGTTTTCTGCTGCTCGAGGAGATTATTACTCGAGCGGCAGCTTTCTCAACGCGAACAGGTAGTTTCTCATTGAGAGCGGTCGCGAGCATGCGCAACCACTCACAATGAGAAACCTGACCTCCTCGCGTTGAGAATCTCGCCGGGATGTCATTTTGTTGCTCGCGGTCGCGAACATAACGTTCAGGACCGCGAACAAGCAAAAAATGAGCGCTGCACTACGCTACGCTGCACTACGCATGTTCGCACTGTGCTACTTGCCGCTCGCGTAGTGCGAAGTTGCAAAAACTTCGCAAACTCCGCGAGCGGAGCGTAGTGCTTCGCCCAGGGTTACTGTTAGGACTGTGCTCCTGTGCCTACTTGGGTGGTACTCCAGCCTCCACAAAAGAAGTATTCTCTTGGCCACCATCGCAGAGGACGCACTTAACCAACTGGAGGAAGATACAGAGTGAGACCCTGGAGGCACATAAAGCATTTAGCGCCCGCAGAGAAGCATCGGAGGGGTAATTTCTCTCGTGTAATCGGCTCCCCAGCCCCACCGTTCTACATTTTGCCTAATTGGCTACAGACCCCTAGGACCTACACATCACCTGCAAAATAGCCACCATACAGCCCATTGAACTGTTCCTGATGGAAGGCCCTCCGTCTGAGTAATCGAACAAGTGGAAAGATTGGGTAGACCAACTGGAAACATACTTTGCAAAATAGGGGAGACCCCTTGGCAGTGGTGGCATTAGATGCTGCTAAAGCCTTCGATCGGGTTTGTTGGAAATATATATGGGCGGTGTTGGAGGGCATGGGTGTGGGTCCGACTTTTGTCCAGACCTTGAAGAACTATTATTATGGAGCATCGGCAAAGATCTTACTAAATGGCTCTCTGACCCCTAGCTTCGAAATTCAGAGAGGGACGAGACAGGGGTGCCCCCTGTCCCTCTTCCTGTTTAATATTTATATCGAGACCCTTTGCACAGGCGATCAGGTAGGATAATATCAAAAGCCCTTTTCAGTCAGGGAACTACCAATCTAAAATTGCTTTGTATGCGGATGATATTTTAATCTATACTGCAGATCCGGATATCTCTATTCCGCATCTAGAAAATCTGTTGTTAGAGTTTGGCGGAAAGTTTAAGGTACTTGGCCAACCCGGATAAAACCGAGATCATGTGTTGGAACTCGTGTATAGTCACGGCCCAGTAAGCAAAGAGTTCAGGTTCTTAGAAATAAAAATAGTAAAGGATTTAAATAAAATACCTTCGATCAATTGGAAAAAAATCGAAAAAGATATAAACTCTCTCTTTGCCAGGTGGAAAAACCTCCCTTTATCGATGTATGGGAGGGTAAACCTGGTGAAGATGTCGGTATTACTCAAACTGACCTTCCTTTTTAGTGCGGTCCCTCTTACTTTTTCGCAGGATAGCATTTATGATTCAGGGGAAGATAGGCAGCTTTATTTGGGGGCAGAAAAGTGCCAGGCTATCCTGGGAGAAACTAAGAAGGAAGCTGCTGGAAGGTGGCCTGGCACTCCCAGATATACATTTATACTATATCGCTTTTCAATGCAAGGGCATAAGGATGCTCCTCTCCATTCCGGTGGAAACTTCTTGGGGCAGACTTATGGAGGAACTTGCATTAGCAGAGGGTGGCAATTGGCAGGTTGGATTTTTATATAAGTTTGGGGCCCCCATATTTTTCAAATGGCTTAAGGTTTTAAAAGCTGCCTTGCAGATATGGTATAAATAAAGGCGTATTCGGGGTATTGGTTATTTTTCCCCTTTTTCACTAATCTGGGATTCACTGGGGACTCCAGAGGTGGTCGGATCTGGTGGATTCGGATGTGGTTCTTCCTTGGGAGATACTGGTAGATAAGATTGCTCCTGCATTTTCAGGGTGTAAGTTCCTTCAGTTACGGTCATGGTTTGAGGCAGAGGCTAGAAATACAGTGGGGAACTGGGAGCTTGAGCAGCTATTACAAAATCCATGCTCGAGGAAGGAAGTGGTATCATTGTGGTACACAAGCCTTTTAGAAGAAGTAGACCAAGAGGTTCCCCCACAGTCAGCAGTATGGAACTCCACCCCACCTCTCAAAGACATTGAAAACCTTTTTGATTTTTCTATCTAGTTAATGTATAAATACATTAATCCCGGGAACTTAAAGAAAAATCATTTTTTCGTGTTAAACAGGCTTTATTATACCCCAGCTAAAATCGCCAAATTTGTATCTCTGACTGCCTCAGTTCCAGTTTGCCCGAGGTGTTCTATTAATAAGGTGGATGATATCCATATGTTTTTCGAATGTGCAGAATTAGCCGGACTCTGCAAAGGTGTGGGAGAAACCTTGGCAGATATCTTTCAAACACGTATAGGGGTAGTTCTCTGCTTGGTGTTTTTTGGCCTGTATAATTATGGTACCAGGTCGCTCTCACAGTCCCAGATGGGGCTGCATCTCTATCTTGTGATCTTGGCTAGAAGAAAGATCTGCATTAGATGGAAGGAACCTGCCCCCCCCTACTAGAGAAAGTTGGATTAAAGCTGCCCTAGGCATGGCTAATTTAGACCATGAGGAATTGCTTCTTAACATCTGGTCCCCTTTGCTTACTTGGGGGAGTAGCCTGCACATGATCAACGGCTAAGATCCTGTAATGGGTATGTTTGTCTAATGATTACACCGGTCCTCGGGATAAAGAGGAAGGCCGTGGTAGGCTAGACAAAAGCAGTGAGTCGAGTGACACCCAGTTAAGTACAAATCGACTTGTTAAATCTGCTGGAGTCAGTGGTGAGATGAGGACAAATAAAAAAGGAAACATACTTTGCGACAGTGGGTCTCGAGGCTGAGCGACCGCGTCCCATGCTACTGCATCTTGGTGGTACGGCGATCCACAAGCTGGGTTGGTCGGTGACAGAGGCAGGCCCTCCTCACACTTATGCTACTCTAAAAGCAGCCCAGATGGCATATTTTGAGCTGCTCGATAACCCTGATTACGAACGTTTCCTACTAAGGCAAGTGAGGCAGTTCCTCGTAGAGTCCGTCAACACTTTTTACCCCAGGATTTGAGAACCCGCAAGTACATGCACGCTGCCAAATGCCAATGATGATATATGGGCACAATTAATCCAGGGCTGCACGTCTGTAAAATAGAGAGAACAGATACTTCAGGTTCCTGGGATGTCCATGGGGGACATATTGACGATGGGAAGATCCAGTGAGTTGTCACAGGTGCGCGCGGCACACATGGAAGCGGCGATACAATACCATATGAAGACGGAGTCCGTTAACGCTTTGGCATCTGGCAATCCGGCAAAGATGTTGCAGCAAAGCAAACCACCATCTACTGCCAGAACATGCTATGTTTGTGGAGGACAGTTTCTCCATCAGGGGTCATGCCCAGCTCAAGGAAAGAAGTGTTCAGGGTGCAACTGACTCCACCAATTTGCAAAGGCATCCCATTCCACATCACGGAGGAGACTGCAACCCACCCAGGCAAGTAAATGTCATGGATACGTCCCAAATCATTAAAGGCGAAGAGGACATGGATGACAATGATATGGAGGGAGCGATACATGTAATCCATGCAGTGCAACCATATGGATGTCCAAAGCGGAGAATCCTGTAGTGCAGCATTTTGGTGGTGGGACATCCCATCCAGGCGCTCATAGATACCGGGGCATCTATCTACATCATGGCGAGCTCCCTGCTACAGACTGATAGAGCGCTAACAGCACACTAAATTGTATGGGTGCAATATACTCATGGTACAAATGCACTTACATATATTTTGTCGTTTGCAGTGTTTCATGGTTATTAAAATACATTTATTCAAGTCACATAAGCATTTGTAATGTAGTATGCATATTTAAATAAGAGTTTGTATGTATTAGAAAAGTTTATTATTACTGTATGTATAATGTGCAGGATGAAATTATACTCATATAATGTAATTGTATGTAGTTCAAGTTGCCTGCATTGTAGGCCCAAACGGCATGTTGTTGTTAGTTTCTATTCTGCTTGGTTGCTCAGGAATAAATTAAATTAATCCTTTTTTGTATTCGAAGATAGAATGTTCTCATCCTACTGCAGGTGCAGGAATTCAACCTCGTTATTCTTAGATTAAGCAGATACCCGGAATGTCTTTGAAGAATGCTGTAAGGCAAAAGGGGAGGACGCCTTTTGTGTCAGGCCTCAGAAGAAGAGCTGAACAAACTAAGGCTCCTGTGGAAAGTTACTAAAATATTACAATGCAAAGATTTATTAGGATTTATTAGGTGACGTATTGTGGGCCGAACCTTGTCTTTTTGTATGATGCGCAGGGACAGATTTGAGAGACTTCTGTTTTATCAGAGAAGGAGAATCTTAGAACGAGCCCCATAGCCTTAAGCTATCTAACCCATTTTTGATGTGAGTACTTCTTAGGAAGTCAACACCTGCTGACACCTTTGGGGGTATGATAGAAAGGAGATAGGCAGGACCCTCATTTAGTGTAGTGTAGGGAAAGATATTTTCGTTTATTGCTCAATGAAAAGAGAATTGGACTTAGCTTCTTTTCTGTGTTGCATTTTGATTTTGGAGTTTATCATATTGTGCCTTTTATGCAGAATGAATTATATTCGTAGATATGGCTCTGTATTGATTTTTATGTACCTATATTCTCTGATATCAAGGTGTGTTTATATTCAATTATTTTTGGCTTTATAATAAATCCATCAAAACGTCCAGAGTCTGTGGTCATTTAGAGCTGACTAATTTATAAGTATAATCTTGAATTGTTTTGTTCCCCTCTAACACTTTTAGCAGGCAAATAAAGGACCATCGGTATTGATTTTAGTAGGGAAGGCAAGGAGTAAATTTAGTGTAATCAAGAATATACCGTCACACCGTCTTTGAGACCTACATCGACCCAAGTGTTCACTTACGGGTCAACCACCCCTCTTCCTTTGGCTGGAGTCTTCACTACAGACATCTCTCATGACTCTCGCTCCACTCGTGCCAAAGTCTATGTGACCCAAGACGGCTCTGGGATGCAGTTTGCTGCCACACGGCCAAGCACCTACAACTGGTAGCATTTGCTTTCTCAATTTACAAAGAGAGCGTAGAATCATTGGTGGATGAGTTCAAGATCCTGTTAGAAGGAATCGGATGTCTAAAGGATCATATGTTCCTGCACCATGTAGACATGCCACCATTTGACCAATGGCCCTCAAGCGTAGAAGAGTCGCTTTTCACTTATGGCCAAAAGTGGAACAAGAGTTGAAGAAGCTAGAAGAGGTGGATATCATTGAGCGAATCGATGAACCGACTCCCTCGGTGTCGTAGCCAAGAAAGCTAAACAACCAGGCGAGGTGAGAATCTGTGTTGACATGAGGTTACCCAATCTCTAAAATGGACCTCCGAGCCAGATACCACCAACTTCTGCTGGATCCAGAGTCAAGACCCATAGCTACGTTTTCAACACACGTGGTACTTCGTAGATACAAGCAACTGAGTTTTGGGTTACCAGCGCTGCTGAAACTTTCAAGACAGAATTCAGGGAGTTCTGACTGGCATCTATGGTGTCCTCAATGTCAGTAATGACATTCTTTTGCAAGCCCCCACCCTGGAAGAACACTTAGACCGTTTGTGAGAGGTGTTCCAGCGACTGTGAGACAGTGGTCCCACCCTTCATTGAGAGAAATGTGCTTTCCTTCAGAAAGAGACAGCCTTTTTCGGATATTGTTTTGTTCAACACGGAGTATCCGCGGATCCAGCGAACATTCATGACATCCCGACCGCTCCAGCCCCCACCTCTGTAACCGGAGTGAGAAGTTTCCTTGGTATTGTGATATACTGTGGGCAGTTTATCCAAAACCTGACTGAGCTCACTGCTCCTCTGAGGAAACTCACAAAGTCCAACACTACCAGGAAAAAGCTTTTCATGACACGAAGTACGCTTTATCCGCCAACACTACGTTAGTGTATTTTGACCCAGCTAAAGAATCAGAACTGTCAGTTGATGCCAATCCCATTGACTTAGGGGCAGTGCTGTTGCAAAAACAAGAGGATGGGTAGTGGGCGCCAGTGGCCTATGCAAGTCCTTCTCTGACAGATACCGAGCAGAGATACTCGCACATATGGGATACCGACATTTCCATTTATATCTCTATGGACAACCGTTCATTAGCACACACGGATCATAAGCCCTCCCCACGGATTGAAAAGTGGACCCTCCAGTTACAAAAATATATCTTTTAAGTGGTGCACAGATTCCCACTGATGTCCTGTCAAGGCACATAATACCAGTCACAGAAGAAGAATCCGCAGCGGAGGAGGTGGAAGAGTAAGTAAGGTTCGTAGTGAAGCAGCCCCGTCCCCGGCACATTTCACTCGAGTAGATCGTGAGAGCTAAAAAAGACGATGAGTGTCTTCAGATGGCCATCGCTGCAGTGATGTCACGGAAATGGCATCTACTACTTGACAAGCTACTCAGTAGGACTAAGGAAGCTCGCACCATGATGAGTGTACTACACAAGGTCGGAGGAGACCTGGCCGTGTCCGCTGAAGAATGCCTTATGAGAGGATCTCGTTTGGTAATTCCCAGGATGCTGCAGCAACAAGTGGTCGATTAGGCACACCTAGCGCACCAAGGAATCGTGAAAACGAAGTCCCATCAGTGCTGTAAAGTATGGTTTCCCCGCCATGATGACCTCGTCGGGCAAACTGTTCATGACTGCGTTTTCTGTCAAGCAACTGGCCTGACTGAACCCCCAGTGCCGATTGTCACTGAACACATACCACCACATACGTGGCACCGGTGAGCGCGGATTTCGGAACTCTCCCGGACGGGAAACACATGCTGGTGGTGATAGACGATGATTCAAAATATCCAGAGGTGGAGGCCCTAGAGTCAACCACGGTGAGTAAAACTATACCCTTGTTTGGAATAATTATGGCCACTCATGGACTCCTGAAAAGAGCTACGGATAGACAATGGTCCCCCTTTTTCTAGTCCTGAAGTGGCAGAATATCTACAGTGAAGGCGAGTACGGCATCCTAAAATGACACCAAGAAGGCCTGAAGCAAATGGAGAGACTGAGCGCTTCATGCGCACACTCAACAAAGTGCTTCGGATATCTGTGGCTCGTGGCCAAATCTTGCAGGGTGCTCTATACTCTTTTCTACGAGAGTACCGACTCACTCCACAGTCTACTACTCAAGTCAGCCCTGGATCACTCTGCATCCGTAGAGCGGTAGGAGATATGTTTCCTCAGGTGACTCAACCAACGGATATTCAACAGCAAGCAACGAAAATGTTAGACCAGTGACAAGTTCAGAGAGAACGAATGTCCAGAGCCCCCTGAGCCAAGGAAAGACAACTAGCAATAGGAGATCCGGTGATGATCAAGAATCGAAATCCAAGAGGGAAATTCACACTTCGAATTAAAACTTGGACTGTTCAAGGAATCAAAGGAACTATGATAACTGCTGGGAGAGCTGGAGAGACTGTCAGGAGGAAATGTCTCTTGGTTTAAAAGATGTCGAACTCCAGCGAGTTTGGACACTAGGGCTCCAGCAGAGGTAGAAAACATTGACTCCGTGTCAGCTGATGTTGCTCTACCATCAGTGCCCCGTGAATGGGCTCTTTGCTCTCCTGCCACGGAAAACCTGGCAGCTGCCAGGACCCCGAGAGGTGTGCCGAATCACCTGGTAGAGGTGATCCTGCAGACTGTCAGCAGGCCAGAGTAAGTAGTGGAGCAGATGATCCGGACTGTGAAGCCCGTCGAGGGAGTGGTAGGTGCCACCTCAGACCGAGGCCAGCAGTGTCTTCCCGTCTGAGGGATTATGTACTTGTATAATGACAGTTTTACAGAAACAAAGTTCTTCTTTCTTTCTTTCTTTCTTTCTTTCTTTCTTTCTTTCTTTCTTTCTTTCTTTCTTTCTTTCTTTCTCTCTCTCTCTCTTTATCTATCCCTCTAATTTTGCATCTGTTTTAAATTGTATTTTCCACAGTAGCTGTCGAATCACTGTTCAAACTGTAGTTGTTTTTTTCTGCTCAAAGGAGTAATGTTATGTTTGGCGGACCATACCATTTGGTGGTCCGCCAGTGGGTGTATTTTGCAGCTTGGGACACAGGCTGTTTTGCATCATGGTAGTGCCCATGTAAAGGAGTGGCCGGATGCTGTATGCAGAATTAAAGGGGCAGTCGGTAGCGGATGTGGCTAGCTCGGCACCACCCCACCGTAGTACTGGAGTGTGTGTCCATTTCTTTCCTTCAAAGCATTTGGGCCTACATCATGCCCATGTCATACTGACCGGTGTGAGCATCCAAAAATTCCTGCGAATTATAATTAACAATCAAAGCAGAGAAGATGTGGCTTAATGGCCAGAGCGTCCGACTTTGAAGTAGTGGAACCCGGTTTGAGTCTGGCTAGAGGCTCAAACATCGTGGGATTCTGGGGGAATCACTTAATTTTCCTTTGCTTAAAAAAATAATGTGTCCCTCTGTAATGCAACTGGTGCTCATGTAAAGCACTCTGATACCTTCGGATCGAGTTCGCTATATAAAACTACAAATTAAAAAAAAATCCTGCAGTTCTTTTGAGCCCCTCTTTTTGAGATCATGTCGTAGTCATGGGGACCGAGCAGAACATTTCTACACCTTTGACAGGCTTACACCTCCCTTGAAACCTCAGAAAGAGGCCAAGGTCTGGCAGGGTTCAGCCTCAGGCTCCAGGACACACTGCAGTTGAACACTTCCGGTAACAGGCTTCACACTGTGCGTTTCAGGTAATAGTAGTTTTAGTAATGACCAATGATCTGCAGTCAAACGTGCAGTCTGATGATCACAGTGTCAGCAGCACAGAGGGCGGGGACCGCTCCTGCTCTGCCAGCATGCCCCGTGACCCGGACTTGCTTCAGACTGATGGTGATCAGAGGCGACGCTGCAGGGCAGCGAGTCGAGTCCGGAGGTTTTTTTTTCTCTTTTTTTCCCCACTGTGGCTGGCAATTAAAAATGTGGTCTGTTTTTCCAAGGCACTGACTGCTGTGAAGATGGAGTCTCCAGCCTGCAGTGAGAAATACCGTAGAGCAAACCTGCGTTTTCAACATTCCCCTGGAACTCTGTTAAGGGAAGAGCAAAGTATGCACGGGAGAGATTGTGGAGGGAGTTTTTTTAGTGTTCAGCTTTCAAAACACCAAAAGATTGAGACCAATAATATTCTTGCTTTTTTCAACAAAGAGCAAAGGCAAATCTGAAGATTAAACTGCTTATGTCACCTTGCACAATTAATTAATTTGGAGAAGGAAGATCACCACTGGGAAATGTATTATGATTTACAGTTTAGAACAATAGAAATGAGGAGACATAACTACAGCAGAGGTGCAACTAGCCCCAATTTTCGGGGAGGTGGGGGGGTGGGATTGTAATAGGCAGAGTGGAAATGCAGGGTCTCTAAGAAGGGGTGAAAAAACAACAAAGCCCCTTTGACAAGTAATTGGTCTTTTAAAGACCTGCGAAGTACTCAAAAATGTGTGTGTGCCCGGTTAGCTGTCTCAGCCCGGGCTGAGATACACAATGGGGGAGAGGGGGGGGCTGAAGTCCTTTGACCCCTATGGGTGTTGTGCGTCTTTACATACAGTGACAAAGTTTGCATAAGATGTTGACCGTTTTTGTGCACGCAGTTAGAATCAGTCTTTCTCCAGTTCTAATAGAGCATTATGACTGGGTCTTGAAAATTAACTGTGTTCCTAAATATCTCATTAAAGGAAATTTTGCAGTATGCAAATTCAAAGAACTTTGTTTTTTTTTTACCAATGCCTGTGAGGACGTTTACATTTTTTACTAAAATGTACCACATGGCGGTGGCGGTTCGCAGTCAGAGTGCTGCGGGCGGTGAGGCGGGGTGGGGAAAGGGCAGGGTGGGGGGATAGTGTATCGCATATACGACATCCACGAGTAAAGTAATTAAAGAAATAATGTTAGATCATATGAATTATTAAATGAGTGGCAGTCAAGGCTAAGTAGCAAGACCTATGGCTGGGAATGGAATCTGAGCCTTTTTGCCTTTATCTACTCTTTTGTTGTGTTGTGTTGACTATCTCTAACAGCGTACTGTATGAATTTGTTAGAACTGCTGCCTGTAGCAATGTAGGATCTGCTTTTATGGTTACCCCCACTTTCTGCCTGTTACTAAGCTGTTATTGACTAGTCTGACTGGGATCCTGCTAATCAGGACCCCAGTCTATCTGCTTTATCCTTTACATTGTTATGTTCAGTAGTTAAGTACATCCCCGATTGGATACTGGGGTCCCCCTATCAGTCCATAGTAAATGGCACTAAGGTACCCAGGGAATAGGTACCCCAGGGGTCCACCATCAGCTGAAGCATGCATTATGCCACCCATGGGAGACCACTCAAAATGGAACTACAGGCCTGGCATTGCAGCCTGTGTAAGCAGGTGCTAGAACCACTTACTAAAGAGATAGGTTTCCTATATCTAAGGCCACTGCACTTAAAACCTAGTCGCCCCTATAGCAGGTCTTACAATCCTAAAGGCAGGGTGCATGGTTCTATGTGTGAGGGTGCCCCTGCATGAGCAGTACACCTCGACAGCCTACGGAGTCTATTCTCCTGGGTTGTTAGTGAAGCAGCCATAAACAATCCAGAGGGACACCACGTAATTATGCGCTGATCATCTCAAAATCGGCTGCAACGAATCCTATCATGTTTGGTATCAAACATGTTGGAATCTTACCTCCCACACTGTAAACGGTGTGAGAGGTATGATTCTAAGTACTGGAAGAGCCTTTTATTAGGCTTGTAGTGCTCCCGGTAGTTTTCTTTTAGACCCAGACAGCACAAAATAGTTGCTGCCGACCAGAGACACGATTGTGCACTCCTGCTGCTGAGCCAAGCTTGAGCAGGGGGAGGCAGAACACTAGCCATACTGTCACAGGGAGGTGTGACCACCTCCCAGACAGGATTTACTGTACTGGGGCCAGGTATGCGCAAACGCCAGCACCACTCATGATGCATGGTTGGCATATTTGGTGTCACCATGCATAGTGCAGTTCAGCCCAGCTCTGGGAGTCGATGGTTCTCGCTCTGGTGCAAAAACTGGAAAAAGGACATGGGTGTAATCTTCCCCCTCTCCAGACCCTCCCCTAGGATGGTCCCCGGAATCATCCCAACCCTTTCCTTAGGATACTTAGGGGCTTACCAGTGGGTGGGACCCTAGATTCATCATGGGACAAGATTCAATTCAGACACCACTTCTTCTTCTACCATCTGGGCACTCTGGACTTCGCTGGACTTTGTTTGGGCTCGACTTCGTCCCCCTTTTAGTCTGCTGCATCGTCTGTGCATGTGCAGGAACCAACCCAGGTCTGTGGGCATCCAAGACACTGGAAGGAAGCTCCCTTGAAGTGAAGTAGTCACTTACCTGCATCTGCAGGCACCGGATCCAAGCTAGCTGGTCTGCTGCTCCTGAGCTCCTACGGACTTCAAAAGGTTCTGCAACACAGTTAGTGGTTCTCCAGAGCTCTCAAGGCCTGCCCTGCCCTCTCACCAATTTTGAGGCCAGCATCCGTTGTGGGAGCCACAGGAACAAAACCCTTGTGCGCGGCATTGACTTTCTGTTGCAAAGGCCTTTTGGCTTCCTTCCACCAAGATCTTTGAGCTCCAAGTACCTCCCACCTCAAGCATCTCTAGTGACCAGAATCATTGGCCACACCATATTGCTTGCACCGTGGTCTGCATCTTATGGTGAGCTGCTCGAGGTCCTCTTGTGGCTCCAGTGCCTATGGCATGTGGGTCCCGTTGAGGGTCATCTATGCTTCTTTGGGCTCCCCTGATTGCTCAGGCCTGCCCTGGCTGCCCCGCTTGTGGTGAGTCCCCTTGATCTTCCTGGTCCGAAATTGCACTTTCTTTGACTTCAGTGATAGTTGGCTTTGCCAAAGCTTGTTGGTGCCTCAGCACTCAACATTCTACATGGGACAGCTCTTGCATAGCTCCTGTTGTTCCTCAGCATTGCCTGGTCCTCACAGCTGCAGAGTCTAATTAACAGTCAACTCTCCTGAAACACGCGACATTGGTGGGCATTCGTCTTCCAGATCTCCTATTCACTCCCGAGTGACATAGACTTTGTCCTCTCTGCTTGCATGTACCTCTCAACTAGAATCCTCCTTCGGATTACACCGGACACTTTCTCCTTCTTTAGCAGCAGCACTTTCCTGAAGCGCTCCATTGGGTCGACGGCGGTTTCTGACACCTCTTCACACCTGTGCACCCAGCTTTCCTGGTGTAGGTAACATGGGTACTTGGGTATCCATGAGTGGGGTGGCTCTCTGACCTTCCGTCTTCCACGGGGTTTCTTCAGGGTCCACTGTGAAGGGTACTTAATCTTGAAAAATCCAACCGTGACTTACATGTTGATTTGCACTGAGCACGCGGTTGCATTCCCACACTGCACACTCTCTCCATGGTGCTCCTAATCACTTACCCTTGGTGGTTCCTTGGGTCCCTAGCACTTCTACGCCTTTCGATATTGTCTTGACCCGAGTTGTGGTTCTTATACCACTTTCTTAGTATATGGTTTGGTCACCCTCTGGGGCCACTGTGTATTTCGTACTATTTACTTCATTTCTATGCAAAGTATTGTGTGTATTGTGTACATGTTATGTTATGTTATTTAATATTTATTAAGCGCGCATACGCCCAGAGGCTTCTTGGCGCTGGAAAGAGATAAAAAAACATAACAAGGGTGGATCAAACGAAAGTCTCTATTTCAGATATGCCTGTGTGAATAAGTGCGTTTTAAATGCCTTTCTGAAGGCAAGAAGATCCTTGCACTGTCTAAGAGCTGACGGCAAAGAATTCCACAGGGTTGCTGCTAAAAAATGAAAGCTGCTGCCTCCCTGTCGTTTCTTCTTAAAGCGAGGTACCTCAAGTAGGTCTTTGTGGGCTGATCTCAAGCTGCGTGAAGGAACGTATCTGCCAATCAGCTGTTTGATAAAGAAAGGGCCCTTACCTTGCAAAGCCTTAAAAATAATGCAGCCGGCTTTAAATTCGGCTCTTTGAGCCACAGGAAGCCAATGCAAGGTCTCTAAACCAGATTTGATCGAGACCCATTTGGGAACGTTACAGATCAGTCTGGCGGCTTGGTTCTGTAGGTACTGCAGTCTTCTAAGTTGGCCTATGGGTAAGCCTAGATAGAGACTGTTGGAAAAATCAATGTGGGAGAGGATTAGGGCCATGACCACCTGGATTAGGGCAGTGTGGGTGAGGAGGTGTGCGATTTTCCTGATCTTTCTCAATTGGAAAAAACCAGAAGAGACCACGATACCAATCTGAGATTTTAAGGTGAGGTCCTCATTAATGGTTACCCCCAAGCTCTTTACTGTTTGTGATTTCTTAGGGGGGAGGCCCATGTCCATGGGCCAGAAATTAGGACTCCAACCGATTTCGCTCTTGCCGGGCAAAATCAGCTCGGTTTTCCCCGGGTTTAATTTAAGATGATTTAAAGACATCCAGTTCTGGATTAGGGTCATGGTTGCTTGAAAATCCTCCACAGCATTTGGGGAATTGAGTGTAAAGACTAACTGCAAGTCGTCTGCATAATTATATACAGTGACTTTGTGTTTACTTAAAGCAAAAAGGAGGGGCCGCATATACAAATTAAATAATAAGGGGGACAAGGAAGAGCCTTGAGGGACCCCACAGAAGGAATTGATTTTAGGAGCTGAGAAAGATCCTAGGCAAACAGACTGGGTGCGTTCAAATAAGAACGATTTCAACCAAGCCAAGGCAGAGTCTCTGAGGCCTGCCTGTTCGACACGGTTGACCAGAATGGAGTAGTCAACCGTGTCGAATGCCGCAGACAGGTCAAGGAGCACCAGGGCTTGGTGAAAATTTTTGTCAGCATTGGACCTCAAGGTGTTCTGGACAGCCAATATAACTGCCTCAGTAGAATGGCCAGGCCGAAATCCTGCTTGGTTAGGTTGCAAATAGCCCGATTCCTCCACAAAGTTTGAGAGGCAGTTGGTAACATGGGCCTCCAACATTTTGGACAAAAAGGGCAGCAGGGATATGGGCCGATAATTCGTAAGGTCCGATGGATCAATACCAGGTTTCTTCATAAGGGGTATCAGTAAAGCCTGCTTAAAGCTACTAGGGACCGTCCCTAAAGTAAGCGAGTTGTTAAGCAGGGACATCATGCTGTTGGGAATGGCACGACCAATTTCCTTCATAATTTGAGGGGGACAGACATCCATACATCTCTGGGTAGGAGATAATTCTACATGTTATAGAGTATTATATAATATATACATATTTTTATAAATACCTTGTGTGTTTTTTTCAATTAATCTATACTGTAAGATTGTATTCTGGTAAAACAAGCTACTTTACACTCCTTCTGGACAATGCCTAAAGGCTGCTCTCCGCAACTGCCACTTACAGAGCTTTCTAATGTTGTCTAAGACCTCTTAAATCACCATAAGGGTTGTCTGGAGTGGTGCAGGGTGCCCACTTACATTAGTGGACATCGTAGTCTGCCTTGTTTTACCAGATACATCTTTCTGTTGATTAAATGAAAAAACATCACTAATACTAGGCAAATATAATAGAAGCTTGGAATAGTAAGTTCTACTGAACTTAGGGTTGGGTAAGCCAAGGGTCTAGCACACCCTTTCTCCAACATCAGAGAATTTAGTTCCCACTAGGTTAGGTATGTGCAACACCACACCACACGTAGTATGTCTTCTAAAGGAGATGCCAGTGACCTTCTGCCCTCTAGATACAGTGAGCTTTCATTCCAAGAATTGAAAGCCATGTGAGTCTCTAGAAAGCTGAAGGCTGGGAAAATACCAACACTCTGCTCTGTCCCCTCTGCTTGCAGTTACCTTTCAACTAGAATCCACCTTCGGATTCCACTGGATACTTTCTCCTTCTGTCTTGTCTTTTAAGATAGTCTCATCGACGCATACCCCATTTTACATACATTATCCCATCCACACGATAATGACGATTCTAAACAGGGGACCTTTTACCTAATAGCTTTCTCCTATCTCTGTGACACCAGGCTCTCAATCTTCTATCTGCACCCCTGTACCTGACGTACATAAACATGTACCCAGGCACAGCAGATTTATTCTGTATAAGGGTCACCACTTTTTTCATCCTTGGCCAAAGGTGAGCTGTGCATGATGACACTTGTTTAGAAAAGCATCTGTGATTGTTTTCAAAACATTTATGATTGTTTTCAAAACATCCATGGCTGTTTTAAAAACATATTGATTCCCCAAAAAACCCTGGTGTGACCTATTTAGTATAAAAGACCCTCACTCCGCCCTACAAATTAGAGGAGAATTCCTTCCAAGCCGAGACGGGGGTCCTGCATGCTGAATTTCCAAGACCTGCATGCTGAATTTCCAACAAGCAGCGGTCTGACATCCCTTGCAAGTTGTCATCCTCGACACAGAGATGGGGCCCCTCATTCCAAACCATCAGTTGAGGGGGCTGGTTCATCCCTAGGGGTTTCTTGCCTACAGACGCACTCCTACACATCCAGGTTGGGCTAGGTACATTGTAGCAAAATTACTTAGTGGGTGCATCTTGGGAATATACAAGTGCTACTGTATTTATCTTAAATGTTTCTGTTTATCTTATTAGTAGTCTGGGAAATGTTTCTGCTATTCCATTCCATTACAACAAACTTTAATTTGGTCAGTATAGACCATAAATGGTAGATGATACAGATACAAACAAGACTTGATTTTTTACAATATTAAACTGTCGTCAGAGGCAGAGTTGAAATAGAAATAAATAACTTTTTCACGAAAAAGGTGGCCACAGTGCATTTTAAATTAATCAAGTGTCAATTCATATATATGTTTAGTGTTCGAGAATTGAAAAGATGATGAAAAACAAGTTAAAAAAAGATTCAAAAAAGTTAACAATAATTAAAATATGGCAGATTGTATGGAGAGAGATATTTATACTTGCAGTGGTGAGTTTAACAGCACCCTACAACTATGCCACATGGAATTCAGGAATCGGAACACGGCAAAGGCAATAGATAGGTGGTTGTAGGTTCTCAGGATTCTACATGCCTTCGAACACTACCTGCACCCCAAATTTGTACAGAGTTGTACAAGCCAATGCCGTCTGGCTGTTTGATAGCCAGGGCAAAAAAAGAGGACAGTTGCAGGCAGGGCACCCAAGGAAAGGGGCTTTTAGCCATTTGTTTGTAAGTGCACGAAATGACAAGGTCCCTATTCTAAACTGAATGTATAGCTTCCTTGCCATGATAGGTTGTATATCATCCAAAAAAGCTCAATGAGGTATTCGGCTTTAAAATTAAGGAAGTCAGCAGTTAGGTGGCAAAGTTTATTGTTCCCCTGGATATCAGCTAGTTTGAGTAATCTATTAGCTCTCACTAGTTCTAGGCGTGAGATTGTCAGCCACACTGCCTCGGGATTGCTCCATAGGTTTGGAATGCCTATTTTAGGGCATACCTCTCTTATATATAAAAACCATGGTAGTTTCCCCTCCCCCAGGAGTCCCAAAATCCCCTTTAGTTCAGGCTGATAGACTACTAATTCCAGGGTCGCCCACAGTCTACGCCAAAAGGTTAATGGTCTGAGTCCAATCTCCTCTGCAACGGATCTTATTCCTAGATCCAGTCATAGGGGGATGAAGGGGGTGCTTGGCGGTAGGCCCAACACCTGTCTCATAAATTCTTCCCAAGTTTGGTGGGTCCGCCAATGGGACGGTGTGAGAAGTTGGCCTGGCAAATGCTGTTCACTAGTTCTAGTGGGCACCTTGTACCAGTCCATACAACGCCTTAGAGGTGATAGGTGAAATACAACCTTATTTGAAAGCTATCCTAGTGGTAGCTATGGAGAGCAGCCTTCAGCCTAAGTCTTGAAGGAATGTAAAGCAGCTTGTTTTACCAGTCTATAGTCTCGTCAATGAACAAATGAAAGGAGAACCTCACCAGATATATAAGTAAAATATATGTATTTTATTCTAAGCATACCCTACTAGATTCTTTATGAGGCTAGAGGTCAAAGCACTCAAGTTACACTTAATAGCACCCACCCTGCCCCGATAAACCAAAGCCTGTCTGGGCGGTGGTTACACCTCCCTGTGGCAGGAAACCTGTTGTCCAGGCCTCCCCTGACAGAGTTTCATCCAGCAGCAGGAGGCCAGACCCGTGTCTGTGGCTGCAGCATCCATTTTTTGATGCCAGGGCTCGTTTAAACTGGTACCGGGTATACCGGTGTGTACATGTCCCTCCCTCTAGAAGGGTGGAATTCTACCTCCGCCACCAGGACTGGCGGGGGGGGGGGATAGGATTCCAAAGTGTTTGACACCAAACATGACTTGTTTCCGTGCAGCCATTCCACTGTTAGCAGTTACCGCGAGGTTATAATGCACCTAAGAGCACATGGTCTGGCTGCATCACAGAACAGCCCCAGAGAATAGGTTCCGAAGGCTGAAGAGTGGCCCTGCCCATGCATGGGCACCCAATCACACAAAACCAACCACCCTCCCCCATAGGGGGGACTGATAGGGTTCTATGTGCAGTAACTTGAGGTAGATATATGTAACCTATATCTCAGTAAGGGGTGCATGCACCACCTTACCCAGGATGCATTAGCAGTCCTGTGGTGTCATTTTGGAAGGTTTCCCAGGGGGGGCATAATACATGCTGCAGCCCCTGGTAGGCCTCTGGGGTTCCTATGCCCTAGGAACCTAAGGTATCATATAACCAAACTGGATGTTACCTAAAGTACTTGGAGTCGATTTAGAGAGGAAGCAGTTAGGCTGGGGTCCTGGATAGCAGTTCCCCCAGCCAGACTAAAGTCGAAAAACAGTGAAAGATCAGCAAAACGTGGGGGTAACTATAAGAGCAGATCCTACTCTCCTACAGACGGTGACCCCAAACTACATGCCCCATACATTACAGCGCTCCTGACTTGTACTTTATATATCGCAGCCACCGGACCAGGCAGTTTTTGGGAGGAAATGCTATAAGTTTTTCGTGATTCCCCGTACCAACTGAGCAAGCTTCAGGCTTGCTTTGCCTAGCTGCAGGCCCCATTCAAATGTTTCAGACAGCGTGACACCAAGATAGTAAAAAAACAGTCACCCTCTCTAGCTGGGTATCATTTACAGAGGGGTATGGATGAGATATTTTGGTTGGGTTAAAGACCATACATTTGGTCTTTGATATATTAATCTCCAGCCCCTTGTTTTACAGAATGATGAAAAACTGTCAAGAATCCTCTGAATGCCCAAAAGGGACTTAGATAACAGCAAAGTGTCATCTGTTTATTCATCGTCATTGCTGGCACCTTACCATGCCACTGGCGTAGCTAGGGAGGTGCGGGGGGGGGCGGACCGCCCCAGGCGGCACCATTTAAGAGGCGGCGGCCGTGCGGCACCGGTGGCAAGTTGCTCGGCCTTTATAATTTATTTGGGGACACTCATTACAGTAGTGTCAGTGCCCCCAAATAAATTATAAAGGCCGAGCAAGCAAGCCTCTAATGCAGTGATTTCCAAACTGTGCGCCGCTATTAAGACTAACTAGGGGGGCCGTGAACATCTTTGAAATTTAGGGAAGATATCGGGTGTTGTAATGACAAAACCGATGGTCACCCGAGTATGTCATGTGGGTTGGTGGGGATTTAAAAGCGCTACTGGTAGCCAGCGTATGCCAGTGTGGTTTGGCCCAGCCGCAGTGCATAAGGGGGTAGTTGAAAGTGCCACCTGTAAAACTAGGAATCATGGTTTGGTCCAAAGCGTACGGCCGCCATACCCGCATACTTGCTTCACGTAGTTTAGGCGTGCCAGCCAGGCGTACAACGCACATACAGCAATGCCAAGCGTTATTGCTTCCCAAGTTCTGCCGAAACTCTAGAGACCCTCTTTACATCAATTAGGTAGGTTCATGTCCCATGCGTATCGTCGGCCGTAGAAAATAAATGCAAAATAAGTGACATGTAAATTAAAATGCGGGCTGCAACGCTTGACTTTCCTGGCTTGGGCACTTGCTGGCCTCGCTGCACAACCGTGTTAGGGACGAGCATTGGGGCTGGGCCTGTGCAGCGAGGCCAGCAAGTGCCAAAGCCAGGAATGTCAAGTGTTGCAGCCCGCATTTTAATGTACATGTCATTGAGGAAGCGGGGTAGTGATTAGGGCCGGCTGCTCAGTCCTGACAGATGACAGCACTAAGAAGAGGGTTAGGGCCTACATTGGCGGACTCGCTTTCAACAGATTATGTGTAGTTGTAGGCCCCACACTAAACATAATCTGCTGAAAGCGAGTCCTCATTACCGTGATTGTGATGTATTAGAATTATCAGCATGTTAGGGCCCGGCAAGCATGCTCACTTCCAGCCAGGCCCAGGAGAGCGAGCAGCAGCCTTTACAGGCGGGTACTACTGGGAGCTCCTGGCTGCTATGTATGATAATGTCCTTTTATCCCTTCAGCTGCCATGTCAGTCTTTTATGTGAGTTTAACCATGTTAAATGTTTGGTTAGCGTTAGCAGCATGTGCATGTAGTTACGTATGGGTCATGATTAATTAATGGAAGTGATCTGTAAAACACGAGAGGGCTTTATGTTTGATGTCTTCTGCGAATGGCTCTCCCAGTCTTACTTTTATGTTTACATTATGGTAATTGTAAATCTGGTTTTGTTTTGCTGTGCTAGCCCTGTGTATGATGGAACACAGTCAGCCATTTCTGGCTTTTTTGCCCAACAGAATGTTATATTCTGGGACTTGTAATTTCACATTTAACATGATATGAACTTTAAAATACCTAGGATGAAAGTGCTGTTGGTAGCAAAGGTGGAAATATCTGAAGGTGCCACTTACGAAAATGAGATATGTCAGCTTTGTTCTCTGATGTACATAGATTATGTTGCGCTTCCGAATTCAAACTATAATACCGCCGTCCTTTTTCCCAGCCCCACCCCAGGGGCGGCAATCTGAGGGATAGCCCCAGGCGCCACAAGCTCTAGCTACGCCCCTGTACTATGCACCAACTTTGAGGCGTGGTAGTCCTCCACCTCATTTAAATGGGCCACCAGAGCATTGATAGAAAGACAAAACAGGGTGGGGGCCAACACACACGCCTGCTTCACTCCCCTGCTAACTGGGAAGCAAGGGGTCAATTCCCTGTGATTCCCGTACCTTACTTGGGCAAAATTGCCTGCATGCAATCGCATGATCAGTGACAAAAGGTAGTCGGGAATAGGCAATATTGTAAGAACCTCCCACAGTTTATCCCGGGGGACAAAATCAGATGCCGTTTTCAGATCAACCAATATCAAATAGAGGCTGTCTCCCTCTATTGACACCATCTTCCAATATAAAAATTGGAGCCTACAAATTTGGTCAAGAGTGGAGATTTTTTTCCGGAAACCGGCTTGATTGGCACTCAGAATTTAGCGATCTTCCATCCACAAATGGAGGCGATCAAGGAGGATCCTAGCAAACAATTTCTGAGCGACATCAATCAAACTGATCGGCCTATAGGTGGCAGGAGAGGTGAGACCATCTTAAAAACTAAGAAAATATCAGCCCCCAGCCAGGTGTCCGGGACTTTCATACAAATCTGTATAGCATTAGGTATTGCCCAAAGGTAGGGTCCCCATATATTTGGTTCCTCCCGGTATAGATCCCCTGGTATCTTGTCTAAGCCGGGGGCTTTTCAAAGGGGAAGTTTCCTAATTGCATTCAAAACTTCTATTAAAGTAAAACAATGGGCGCCTTCATGGAAAGTCCCTGAAATGGCTAGAGATGTTTCATCTTTTGGTTCTGTAACCGCCTCAGTGGAATACAGAGCTTGAAAGTGAGACTTCCATGCGACTGCAGCAATGTACGGCTCTAGGGCTCGCTTCTCTCCACTACTGTTTGTACTCACTAGTGACCAGAACACCTCTATATCCCTTTTACCTAGTGCTGTTCCAATGGCATCCCTTCTATCTAGCTCCCAGTTCTTCTTTGCTAGCTTGATACTGTCTCGATAAAGGACTCTCATTTGTTTAATTAAGAATCTGTCTTTGATGGCAACCATGAGGGGCCCCTCTGCCTTACGGCAAGTATCATTGAACCAGCTTTGCTTGGTACCCTTCTTCTCCTTGGAATGCGTCGGAGGGTTATATGTTTTAGTCAGGCTAAGTGTCAGTTCTGCGTGCAGTGCTTCTCTTCTGCTGATGGTTTGGGGAGAGTCCGCTACCATGACAGCCTCTGCCAATTCCATTAAGGGCAGAATAGTTAGAGAGTGTAGTGCGGCTACCTTGTCTGGTGACTGCTTGAATGTGCCTCATCTAATTCTTCTATTGTTAGCAAGTGTTAAGTCGCTAATTACAGCGGTACTAGTGGCCGTTGGATTATAAAGGTCTGGAAACTCCAGCTCCAGATTCAGGGCGATGTGGTCACGGTCATGTTTCGGCATGACGGCGTAGTCAACAACCTACAGCCATGATCTTGTTTCCACTAGGATATAATCCAACAGGGAGGAATGTCCTGTTCTATTAAAGGTGAACTTCCCTAGCTGATCTGACTTGGTGTGGCCGTTGCACGCACTCAGGGAATGGGTTAGAGTTACTGCATTTATCTGGAGTGCCTACCGAGTCCAGGCCTTTATCGGTAGAATTTGGGGGTCAGGGATTAGCCAAAGTCTATCCTCATTGCTAGAGGATGCATCAGTGAAGGCAGCGAGGTGCTCAAATTGATAATTCAAATCTTCCCCTATAAAGAGGTGTGGCGCCGCGGCCAGGGCGACTGACGCTGGAATCTGGGGACCATGGTTCGATCCGCGGCTCCGGCGGCAGGTTAGCCCAGCACCATGTGACTCTGGGCAATAGCTCGCTTAATCTTCCCGACGGCCCCCAGCACCTAGAGACCCTTACGGGTGATTGTGCGCTTTACAAATGTGGACTTTTACTTTATAACCAGCCTTGCATTGAGGGGGGCTGACTCAATAAATGTTTTTAATAGATCTATGGTCGGGGATTCCTGACTAATACTTACAGGGCGGGAGTAAAGGTTAATGAAGGCAATTTTTGTACTAGAAGAAAAGGTGAGTATGTCATTGGAAATGGTATTCAACTTCTCCATAGTACAATCCAGGTGGGTAGCAACCCATGTGCATAAGCCCTCCCGAGGGTCTGCCTCTTCCCCCCATCGTAGCCAACACGTTGAAAGTGACATAACCCACTCTCAGAATGTCTTCGCTTGCCCATGTTTCCTGATACATGCACACATCATATTTACCCACAAATTGTCCCCAGTCTGGGCAGTGCAGTTTGCTTTTTATTCAGACGATGTTCTCAACTAGTGGCCGGGGTTAGAGTTGTGACCCAGGATGTTACAATTGTTAAGGTTGGGGCTTTGAGAGGTTTCCCACTGAACCATGGGGACTTCTTCTGCATCTTCCAATGGGGGACCACTCCTTCCTGGGCTAAAAGTTAAAAGGTCAGGAAAAGAGAGAGCTAGTTTATTAAGCATATCCACACAGGTCCCGTCATGATCTGAGGCTCCCCGATGAATTTCAAATTGTTAACCCCCTGGTTCAACCCTATTACTACCAAGGGTATTCTGGCTCTGCTGCCCACTGTTACTATCCTCTAATTCCCTGGCAGCCCCCTGGACCTATAACTAGAAACATGGCCACCTTTCAGCAGAAGTCAGTCCACCTCCTCAAGGGCCCCAGATCTGGTTTGCTACTGGGATGTTAAATAAAAGAGATATGTGGTGTTGGTCTGCAGTTGGTTGTTCTTGGAACCAGTTACCTGGGGCACTGGATTTTTGGGTCCAAGGTTGGCTGTGGAATGGGAATAGAAATAGTCCAGAGTGTGAGCTTGAACCCCTGTGTGTTATTCATAAGGACAGGGTATCTGGCCTGCTAGGATATGTACAATCAGGAGATTACTGAAATTGATAACTATGCAGTCCCCTTGCATTGATTTAGGTTTCTTATCCACCCATCCAACTCTTTGAACCATTAAAATGTCTCCTGCCATATCTTAGGAGAACTGCTTGTGCCTGGCGAGCCAAAAGTGGCACTTGTTCCTTCGGTCCAGCTGCATTTCCTTCTGGCCATTGTTGATCTCAGGTACTCCTGTCACTATAATAACATAGGGAAGTGAGGATGGGGTAAATTTATAGTCGGGGGAGTCAATACTGCTAATCCACTGTCATCTACCTCTACAGGGTCCACCCATTCCCGGCCTACCCCTGTGCTGTAAATGAGTGCGACTTCTTCTGTTTAAATCCTCTTTATTGGAAGCAGGATTGTGGCTCCCTATCGCATTGGTGAGGCTCCTAGGGCTAATTGCTGTCCTCATTACTTGGGCCGGCTGAATACCTGGCTTTGCTGAGTGAGACAGAGTAGTTTCAGCTGACTCGGTGCTATGATCCTCTGCCCTACCGGCGCCCATTGGTGCACTGGGAGGTACAGCCCCCGGGGGACTACGTTTGACCTACACTGTCCGCCTGAGAGCAACAGTCTTTCCTCTTTCCAGGGTCATGAGTAGTGCTATCAGTAGAGTTGGCCTGGCTGCTATGACCCAATAGATGTCCTGTGCCTATATAGTTGAGTAAGTGAGCAAGCTCTTCCTTTACAATAGCTCTCAACTGGGTCTCTAGATCCGTTATCAAATTCCTCACCCAAGAAGGACAATCAGAAACTATTTGAGGGTTAGTGGGGTTTTCTTTCACTCTCTCAGTGCTAGCTAGTTCCTCTACGCTGGGTGTTATCTCCATGTTTTTCTTTTAATTAGCTCCTGCCCCATTTCCTGTTTTGCGTCTCTCGTTCTTAGATGAGCTAGTGGATGTGCTGCCTTTGCGAGTTGCTGGCCTCACTGGCATTTCTTGAGGTAAGGGTGGAAGAGACTCTATTGGCCCAGATGTAGATTCTAATAGTCTAGATGCAGATCCAGGGGTTGTAGCTTGGGCGGTAGATGGCTCAGGCACCTGACAGAAGATATCTGGGGTAAAAGACAAGCCATGTTCCGTCAACTCTATTTCAGTCGTTACAACGACTATAGCTCTCTGGAGCATCCTGTCTATTGAGGTTTGCGGGCAGAGGAGCAGGAATGGGCACTTGGAGGTATTTTCTTATTGCACAAGCATGCTTACCTGTGTTCAGATTAAGGAAGGCTAAAAATACCACCTCACCCCAAGTATAGGCCAGATAGGGACAGAGTAGACTTGGGCACAAGACTGGGGTTGCAATTGGGAAAAAATATACAATCAAATATCCTCAGCAATTGACATAATGGAACAAGATTTGTCTATTCTACAACATGGGCAATCTCAATTGCGGTCCATTATGCTTTTAAGCTGGACCCTACAATCATAGTGTCCTGGCCACGTGCCATGGCTGTATATTAATGGCACAGATCTGTTTTCGACTTACAATCTGACCGACAGACAAGTGAACATGGCAAAAGTTAGAGAAGCCACCTTTTACAGTAGCACTTACCTTCTACGGAATGGTTGAATCATGGCTATATCACGCTACCAATCACAACGTTCCAGTTCCAATACTGCCTAAAATACCTACAGGTAGGTAGGTATGAAGAGTTGGGTGAAGGGTACATACAGGAAACCTGGGAGTTACCATACAGATATAGGTGTAGAAATAAGGACACTGAAGTTTTCTTGAGTGGTACACACTGTGAGAAGGCTTTAAGTGCATCTTTAGTGTGTAAGGAGGTCACGCTTCACGGAGCGTTTAATACTTCAATAGCAAACTTATCTTGCTACTTGCAAGGATCCCCAGCTGCTGTGATTCATCTAGTTACTCTTGAATGGAAGTTACTAAATGCTGAGTGATCAAGGCTGTTGCGGGATGGCGCTAGCATCGCATATCTAGTCACAGTAAATTCCAGGGTTATATTTTGTAAGCCGGTGTTGTTTCCCCCAGCTCGCTTAGTTAGGGAGGCACCACTGTGGCTTTTGTTGAATGTTTCCAGTTTTGGGTTTGATTTTCTGAGCAGACTACAAGCAATGCTTTTTCAACAAAATGTGGCCTTCACTTCAGCCTGAGAGACTTTTGATCTCCAGATTTCAGGGTCTTCGGCATGTTATGTTTCATATAGGTACTCTAATATAGGTCCAGGGAACATCATACCCTTTCACCTACATCATCTCCCCTACATTCCACATGAACAAGCCTTTTAGGTACATACCGCCTTTTAAGGACAAGAACACCTAATGAGGACAGAACGCCTTATAGGGACAGAATGCCTTATAAGGATTGAATGCCTATTATGTACTAAAGCTATCACCTAGTTCCATGCAGAGGGAGGGTTTTCTTAATGAATACTTCTAGGACATTATCCCTAGCACATATGAATAATTTATGAGGATACTACCCAGGGGGTATACTTCACCTTCCTCCTATCTACGCACAAGGTTTATCCCATATGTCATCCTCATACTAAACAATGGTTAACACACGCACAAGGGACAACGGGACTCTGTATAAATACAGCACCTCTTGCTATCAGTAGTTGGTGGGGAGCCAAGACTTCAAGGCTGACACACTGACCAGAGACGCTGTGGCTTCTGCATGCAGTCTCTCCAGCTGACAGTGGCCTAAACATCCCTTGCGGGTGTCCAACTCGAGACCATTCAGATGATGGGGTTCAACTAAATCCTAGTGGGGTTCTTGGCTCCAAGGCTTATTAGATCTTTCGCACCTACTCACATGCTAGGTACACTTAGCACAGTTAGACGTGCATCGTAGGAGTATGCGCATTATTTTATAAATGCATTTTATATTCATGACTATTGCAAAATGGTAGAACTGTACTATTCCTTTTTATTCACTGTACTGATGCAATGTCTCTGCTTCTGTGTAACATATATTTTTACACTAGAAGAACAACAGTGCAATAAATTCTTATTGTAAACACCCTCAACTGTTTCTTCTGTGTAACTCTCTGAGACCAAATGAGCAAGCACGAGTAACTGGGCAAAAAGTAGTATATTGTTTCCACAATTCTGAGGAATCAGGTTTGTTATGTTCTGAGGTTGCCAAAAAATAATCTCTCTGATAAAAGGAGATTCTAGTGGCACTGTGAGCTAGCTAAGTCAAACACGGCTAACATACTTGGTGGGGGTGCACAGAATCAGTTTACCACCAGACCCACAGTTTATGTTATCCAAAAGCTCAGTTCCTGCAGGGGTACTATAGGAACTACACTACAGGCAGAGATGCAGGCCCTGGTCCTTACGAAATTCCAAGTCCATTTTGGAGAAATGGTTAATCGTATCTTTAATATGTCTGATACGAGAGGGATCTTAAACTAATTTAAGCGTTTTGGATCAGGTCTATTAAGTACATTTCCGACGATCTTTGGAGTGATACCAGCCTTCATACACTCCATACTTGGAAGCGTTTTTGGAGGGCTTCCGCCTGTCCTGCTATCAATGGTGGGCATCCTGATTTTAATCCTATTGATTTGCAATGGACATCTCAATCCCTCAAGACTTGGAGAGAACACTGCTGGTTCTCTCCACGACGTGGAGTCATGTCGCAAGCGCGACGCAACTCCAGCAATACTCATGGCCTGCCATGCATAACGTGGTGCATCACGCCTTACGCCTGCTTCAAGCAGGCACAAGGTTTTGACGCAGCAGCGTCGGAAAAGTGACTGAGTGGAATCTTGTAGATTTCACTCAGGCACTTTACAGAGGCTTTACTGCGCCAGAACGCCCAAATGAAACCTAACGCAGGTTTTATGTGGCGCATGGCTTTACAACATGACGCATCTACGTGATGCATCTCCCTAAAAGCGTCACGTTCTAAATAGGGCGCAACGTGGCGCATGGTTTACGCCGCCACTACATCACAGAAGTGACACAACGGCGATGCAAAAGTGGCACAAAGGGATCGTAAATCTTCCCCATTGATTCTAGAAGAAACCAAGAGTGACCACTCTTCTATATAAGACCCTTATTCCCCACACAAATCAGAAGAGAATTCCTTCCAAGCTGACTTTGGGTCCTGCATGCTGAATCTTTGACATGCAGCAGCCTGACATCCCTTGCTGGGTGTCATCCTCAAAGCAGAGACAAGGTCCATTAATCTCTACCATCAGGCGAGGGGGTTTGTTCTTCCCTAGGGGATTCTTGGCTACAAAAATATCTACACGCATATACATGCTACACATACTGATCTAGGCTAGGTACATTTAGGCAAATTACTTAGGGTGCGCATTTTTAGGAATATGCAAGTGCTACTGTATTATCTGAACTGTATATGTTCATCTTCCTAGTGCTATGATAGAAATGTATCATCTGTTTACTGTATCAGTACTTGTGATTTCATTCGTATGCTTCTGTCTCCTAATTGTCGCAGCAAGTATGTTTTACACAAGACTGACACTGGACCAATAAATACATATTGAAATGTCCTAAAAGCATCCTGTGTATTTTCTGAGAATAATCAAGCATGAGTGACTGTACTGAAGGTACTGTACTGTTTTCCATGATCTCCGAGGAATCAGAGTTGTCATGTTCAGTGGTTGCCAGAAACTACCTACACCACAGTAAGATATAGGGGGATGGTAGTGGCACTGTGGAGCTAGCTGGTCTAACGGCTGACATATCCTGTGGGGGTGTCCGGAAGCGGTCTGGACACCAAGCCCCCAGTTTAGGTCATCCAAAATGCACAGTTCCTGGGGAATCCTAGGAGCTACACCACACTATCACCTACTTCTGCTATTAATAGGCCTTCTTTTGACTTGTTTCAAGCATTTAATGTTGCCATCTACCAGAAAAGAATGACAATATTTTATTTAATTTTTATTTAATTTCCTTTATTACTTTTCTCAATCAAAATGCTGTTGGCTCTGATAATGCTTTCATTTTTTTCCTTTGAAAACTGGTGTCCTGATTTATAGTCCTATTGAGCTGGCCACCACTGTGTATACTGGTGACTGTATGCTATGGCTATTATCTACATTATTGAGAACTTCTGGTATTTTTATCTACCTTCTTACTGTTCTCCCGGTATCATTTGAAATGTTACAGACTTTTAAACCCTCTTGTATACCTTCTATCTTTGGACATACCTTGTTAATCTGATTTTGTTCTCCCTCACCAGTTTTTTAGCCCTAATTGTCTAAAACATGAGAAACCTGTAAGTCATTTGCACAGGTGATTTGTTTTGGTAGGAACTGATATTTTCTGCATTTTGTTTTTCATTGGGTAGCCTGGGTCAGTTCTGTTTAGCATAGGGCTGCTCTCTGTTTTAGCTGTTTGAGCGGGAAGGGTAACACCTGATCAAACTAATGGTGATGCCAAGACAACCCCAGAGTCTACAGCTGGAAGCAGGTATCAATTTGAAATGTTTAGCTCACATCTTTCCTACACATTCCTCTTCCCTGCCTGCCTCCTCCCTCCATCAATGCAGCCTCCTAGCTCCCCAAGCTGATTACGCTAGTATCTCAAATCAGTTGCGGAGCTGGACAGATTGTCAGATTGTTGGTGCTTCCAAAACTCCAGCCCTCTGTTTTTTTCTCACTTTTCAAGTGTATTTTGTCTGAATCAGAGCGTTCATTCCTGTTTCACCTCCTGCTCTCACCACTGCATTTGTTTAGCCTTTAGGCAGTAGTAGGGTTATTGGAGAAATACTTTGTGGTCCCCCAATAGAGGCACGGCTGTGCACAGAGCTTGCAGCACTTCTATAGTGCGTCGGCTATTTTGAAGGGAGAGTGGCAATGCCTGTGAGAGGTGCCGGCAGAAGCATTAATCGTTCTCCCTCCTGGCTCACATGTCAGAAAATTGAGGTTACAGGTATTGTTCTGACATCATGGACAAAACATTGACTTCTACAATATTGTGAAAATATGTGCATACTGACAAGCTTAGATATTCCGGGCCTCATTTACAAGCCCAGTGCACCGGTAGTGTGTCACTTTTTTAGATGCGCCGGTGGTGCAGTGTGCCTGCCCATATTTACAAGGCCACGTAAAGTCATCCTGCAAGACTTTTCATGCTCTAGAAAATATGGGCCCTTTCACGTGTGAAAGGGGCGTACCATGGGTGTTGCTGTGTGTGTACCCACGCAACATCCCTGGAACCTGACACATTCCCAGATTTACAAAGTGTTTTAAACCTGGAAATATGTCAGAATCCTATGCTTCCCCAAGAGAGGCATAAGAGAGGTGCAAAGAGAAGAAATACTTTTATTTCTGCTTGTCTTTTGTTCTTTCTATGTGTGCTGCATTCTTCAGCACACATAGAAGGAGCAAAACGCCTTAATAATTGCTTTTGTGTAGGAAGATGACCCTTCATGCACGACAACAATCCACCCTGCAATGCAGGCACCCTTGCACTGTGGCGCAAGGGTGTCAGTGCTGGTGCACGGATGCTGTGTGTGTGCCGGCACATGGAAGAAGGACAGTAATGTGCCTGATGCATTCCTGCCCTTTTTATTTTGATGCACAGCAGCACAGCAGGAAAGCTTGCTATGGTGCTGTGCCTCAAAATATAGTAAATTAAGCCCTTTATTCATAACTCCATATGGAGTTAAGGATAGCAGGTCTGTTGTTCTCCCTGTGTATTTATATTTGTAATATTATAGTTGTCGATATTTTAGTTATATGAAGTCATATCTTGTTTACTCATTATTCGTTTACTCTTTTCCTTCTAAGGTCACACTAAAAATATAGCATAAATACAAGATATGGTCATAATCCATAGCTAGAAGTTACAGCCTGTGTCCATAAGCTTATTGCACTTAACCTTTGACTATGCAGAGGAAGGTTGACCCTAAATCCTTTGACCCTTTGTTCATGCCCTGTATTGAAATTGCACTTCACACTGCCTTTACCAATACCAATTTGTGGTAACCTGCAGAGTCTGGCATGTGCCTTGACCCTCCACCCAAATGCCTCTACGTGTGGCCATCTATCAGCGAGGTTTTGCTACGTCCTACCCTTGGACCAGTTTTCATGACTTACTGTGCCTGGTCTTTCGCCATGCAAAGTAATATCTTGACTATAAGGTCTGACTTTCAAGCAGGTTCTTTTCTAAAACACCATGCAGTCATTTGGCTTGGCACGGTATGGCCTAGTGCTGATGGGGTGATAGCTGATGTGAACAGCTTTTGCATAGTTGCACTGTTATTTTTGATAACACTTCAACTCACAATATATATTTATTTGACCATATAGATCCCTATTTGTTGTAATGCTGAAGTAATATATGACTCCAATTTACAAAGAATCCATGTTCATAATGTTCCTGAATTATGTAACTCCAATTGCTTTTGCATAATACTTTTAATTATAATTACTACTACGGCAGGGATACTTTTCAAATGCTTTGCTTATCCAAGGAGTATTTCAGGACTTTGGAACTGATTTATAGCTTATAGGTCTAGTCCTCATTCCCCAGTCACAGACGTACTGATCAGGCTGACGTAATACTTTCTACAGTATTTGAAGTTTGTGCTGAAAGACTGATGTCCTTCATGATGGACAAGTGTCCATCAGCCAATCTTTAGTAGGCCATCATCTGCTTCCCAGGCCACCATTGATGGATAAAACGTCCTCAAAATTGGCCTAGTGTACATCGGTACTCTTTATTTTCTCTGCCATCAGAGTGGAAACAGTGGTACATCATGGTGGAGTACATCATTGTTGGATGTGTTTTTTTAGATGAGGGACCAATGCACCACAATGATGCACATGTCCATCAACACATATAACTGCTCTATTTCAACTTATAAATCACACCTGAATCTCACACTAGAAAAGTAACTACTCTAACCACACTAGCCATTTACTACTCTCACCCCCACCAGCGAGTAGCAGAACACCCACCTTAGCAGTTTTTCATAACAAAATGTCTATTAAAAGAGACCCCAGATTTTCTGAACATTAGTTAACAGTATTGGCAGATGAGGTAATTTGTGTTGATCCACAGTTGTTTGGATTATTGGTCCAGACAACAACCATGATTCAGGGAAGGTGTATACTGTGTATGCTGTCTCTAGCAACAGGCTGGCACAGGAAGACATCTGCAAGTGCTGGAATGTTCTGCAAGAAAGGTAATGTTCCCTCACTTCCATGGAACTTGGAGATGCTCTGCCAACTGATGGTGGATCTCGCAGGCCCGCCCACTTCATGCCCTGGAAGGGGAGTTCACTGTCCATTCTCCACATTAAAGGCATTGTAGGAATTCCTGGAGAGTGGGGACTGGTATGTCCAATTAGTATTTGTTAGACCTGGCATCTTTGGCGTGGTTTCCCCTATCTTTTTGCCTCGCCCTCCTGTATTTTGATGCTGTGCTGGATTTCGTTTTTGCTGGTTTAGATGCTTTGGACACTCTGCCACTGCTGATCAGTGCTAGAGTGTAAGTGCTCCCTGTGTAAATTGTTATTCTGATTGAATATACCTGTTTGGCATATTTGTATCACCATGAAGTCCCTAGTAAAGTGCACTGGGTGTGCCAGGGCTGGTGATGACAAATGCTACTAGTGGGCCTGCAGCACTGATTGTGCCACCCACAGGAGTAGCCCTAAAATGATGTCTCAGGCCTGACACTGCAGTGCCTGTGTGCAGTTTAGAACTGCCATGTCCTCCTGGTCAGTGTCCCCACTGACCGGGCCTAACCCTTCCCTTTTCGTGCACATCAGTCACCCCTATGGTGGCCCAAGGTACCCCCGGGGCCGGGTGCAGTGTATGTAAAAGGTAGAGCATGTACTAGTGCAGGTGACATGCTCTGGTAGTGAATGGCAGCCATTTTCGTTTTTCACTACGGTAAGGCTATCTTGCTTCATAGGTTAACATGGGGGATGCTGGCTACAGTGGTTAACAGCATTTCTTCCCATAGGAACAAGATAGGACATAAGTATCTGGTATCCCTGAACTCAGAATTTAATAACACATCTTTTGAGAAAGGTTGTTTTTAAATCCTGTGTTTGAGAACAGCACTTTTAGAAAGTTGCTGTTCTCTTGTCTGACCCTTCTGTGTGCCTGGGCCTGTTTGTGTATTGACTGTCTGGTTTGAGAGTGACAGGGGCTGGGGGATTCCCCAGGAGGCTGGATGAGTCAGCACTAGGCTGAATGACTGCAATTGCAACTGGAGTGGTGGGAGGAGTTAGCACCTGGGCTGAATAGGGCTGTGCCTGCCTTCCACAATGCTGGCTCCACCCCCCTGCTGGGCGGCTGAGGACCCTGCCCCTCACTCTGAAAGGAAAGATGCAGCCAGCAAAACAAAGTGCTCAGGATCCACCCAGAACTGGTTCAGACCGGGCTCAGGGCCCACATGCACCAAGAGAACAAAGACTTTGGGGGTATAAGTACAGGACCCCTGACAACAGAAAATTGGATCATCCTGGAAATCAAGAAGGAACCTCTGCCAAGGAGAAAGCTGAAACTGAAGAAGAAAGACTGTCCTGCTGTTGCTCTGCTGGACTGACTTGTTGCTTTGCTGCCAAGGAGAGGGGAAGGACTTTGCTGCTGAGCTGTGTCCCCTGTCTTGAAGGAATCTCCAAGGGCCTGAGAAGAGCTGGCTCCCTGTTTTGAAGTCCCAGGAACAAAAGGACTTCACCCCCAGCTTCCCTGAACTCTGCTGAGAGAGTTCTGTCCTTCCTAGAGTGCTTGATCCAATTGTGGGGCCTCTGGAAGTTGTACCTGAGCTAGGAAGCTTGAAACTAAGTGCGAGACGTTTCCCGCCGCTACGGAGGTCGAGATCGTCGCAGCGCCTGACGCCGCTGCCAGAGACGTCGCATCCTTCGTTTGCGGGACGCACCAGACCGGTGCGGGAGAATCGAAGATGGCTGCGAGTATCATCGCAGAGCCTGTCGTTGCTGGGTGAGAACTCCGCAACGCTTGCTTGTGGACCTCATCACGTCGCTGCGAGCATCGTCGCAGAACCATCGCATCGAGGATCTGCGAGAGAGAGAGGATCACCGCTGGATCGCGCATTGTCGCCCCGGAGATCGTCGCAGCCCCTACGAGATCGTCGCATCGTGCCTTTGCGAGAACAGACTTCCTACGGAACCTACGCACCGGAATCCATACAAGTGGCCTTCCTCCCCATACAGACCGGATTCGTCGCAACACGCCCGCTGCTGCAGCGGGGCTGTCGCATCGCCTCCCCAGGGTCACAGGAGCAACGCATCGCTTGTTTTCCATCGCACCAGCTTCTGCTTTTGGAACTTTGTTGCAATTAAAAGGTACTGTGAGTTAACGTGACGCAACTGTGAACTTTTCACGCATCAGTAGAGAATTCTATCGCAACGTAGAGAATTCTATCGCAACCTAAGAATTTTAACGCAACCTTAAGAACTCTTTTTGAAACCATATTCTTGAACTGTGTATGTTGGGTTTTTGTCGTTTTGGTCTTGTGTAGTTTAGATTAAAATACCTTTATTTTTCTAAACTGTTGTGGAGTCAGTTTGTGGTGTTTTCACTGTGTTACTGTGAGTGTTGGTACAAATACTTTATGCATTGCCTCTGGTTAGCCTAGACTGCTCGTGCCAAGCTACCTAGAGGGTGAGCAGGGGTTATCCCAGAGGGTTATCTCCTTGCCCTGACTAGAAGCAAGGGTCCCTATTTGGACAGTGGTACCTACCTCTGCCAACTAGAGACCCCCAGATCTAACAGTGGTGGTCAGGCGGTGGGATTTGAACTTGTATTTGTACTTGACCCACAGTAATTGGTCTACATCACTAGTGAATGCAGACCACTACGCCACCGCATACTACTGGTTTTTGATTTTTGATTCTATTTTTGAGTAACTCTTCAAAGCATCATGTCTGCGAAAGGAAAGGCACTCAGTGAGGGGGCGGAAGTAGAGATGGAGTTTGCCATTGGAGATTTGTATTCATACAAAGTTGAGCAACTTAGGAAATTCTGCCTTGAGTTTGAGTGCCCCATAAGGAGCGCCTACAGAAAGGAGGAGCTGCAGAAAATCTTGAAGGCCCATTGGGAGGCACAAGAGGGAGATGATGATGTGGATGTAGAAAACAGTTTTCAAGTCACAGATTTGCCAGTGGGCAAAGTAGGTGCAGGAGCTGGCAGCAACCATTCCAGCAGGGGCCTCTCCCCAGAAGAGTTACAAGAAAATCAAAGAGTAAGAGAATATGAGTTGGAAGTTCTGAAAATGAAAATGAAGCAATTGTAAATGGATAAAGAGAGAGAAAAGGCGGCGGAGGAGAGCAAATGTGCCCGCGCCTTGGAGGAAAAGAAATTGCTTTTGGCTCATGAGTTGAGCATGAGAGAACTGGATCTTAAAGTCAAGGAGGTGGATGCCAGTTCTAATGGCGGCAGCGCGCAGCCAGTGCATGGGGGTAAAGTATATATTCCCAAAGACCTGGTACAGAATTACCATAGGAGTGAGGATATTTATGCCTGGTTCACTTCGTATGAAATTGCATTGAAGATGATTGGTGTGCCTGAGCAGCATTGGGGGGCGGGACTGTGGAAACATTTTGAGGCTCATGGGAGGAGTGCTCTAGAGCCCTTAGAATTAGCAGGTGCCATGACCTACCCCAATATGAAGGAGGCCTTATGTCTCAGGTATGGCCTTACTCCAGAGCAGTACAGACTGCAGTTTAGGAACTCCAAGAAGAGAGAGTCTGAGACTTGGATGGAGTGTGTGAATTTGTACTCGCGTGCACTGGAAGGTTGGATGAAGGGCAGTAAAGTAACTGATTTTAAGGGGTTGTTACATTTAGTCAGTTGGGAGCACTTGAGTAGTCTTTGTGTTCCAGAGCTGCGCCAGCATCTGTTAGACAGCAAGCTGACAGACCCCCATTGAGCTTGCTAAGGAGGCGGACCGCTGGACCAGTACCAGAGTCCACAGAGGAATTGTGGGTACCACAGCCAAAGGTGGGCAGGGTCCCCAGCAGAAGAGTGGGGGGGACAAGGGTAATCAAAAGGAGTTCTCAGAAGGGCCCCAAAATAGTTCCCAGGGAAAGGAATCCCAACCCCCCAAAGCTAAACAGCCATGGCCCTCTAAGGGCAGGCGGGACAATAGAGATAGAAGGAATAACCAGGGCCCCCCTACCTGCTATCACTGCAATGAGGTGGGCCACATTGCTCCAAAATGTCCCAAGAAGAAGCAAGCACCCACTGGTGCCCCCGCCCCAGCGTTAGCTAGTGTAGCTTTGGGAGGGGATTTGGTTTCTAGTGACTGGGGGGAGCTAGCCGTTATGACCCTTGTCTCTCTAGGAGACCAAGAGGTGGTCCAGGAAACCTTACTGCCCTCTAACACTTAGAAATATGGGCAGAAGGTGACCATCAATGGGAGGGAGATTGAGGCTTTGAGAGACACAGGAGCCAGCGTGACATCCGTGAGGTGTCAGTGGGTGTCTGAAGAGCAAATCATCCCTGGTGCGCTCCGCCCAGTAGTGGCCGCTGACAGCTCAGTGCGCCTCTGCAAGCTGGCGCGTGTTCCCTTTGCATGGGGGGAGTCTCTGGTCTCTTGGTTGTAGTTGTCAGTGATGCCTTGCCTGTAGACTGTCTGTTAGGTAACGACCTGGAGAGTTCTCCATGGAAGGATGTGGAGCACAGAACTCATTTGGAAATGTTGGGTCTGCCTGCGTGGATCTGCATGACCACGCGTGCTATGACAGCCAGTAGGGGGGATTCAGCAGAACTGGAGCCTGAAACAGTGGCCCAGAGACCTGCCAGGAGAGGAAGAGGCAGAGGGCGCGGGAAACCAGTCCCAGCCATTCCCACGGTCCAGGAGGAAGCAGAACCTGAGGGGGATGCCCTGGAACCTACAGGGGAACAGGTGGCCGAACTGGGAGACCTACCTGAGCTGACCCATTGGTAGCAGAAGGTGGTGCCTCCAGGGAGGAGTTCTGCCAGGCGCAGAAGGAATGCCCTTCCCTCGATGGTCTGCGGCAACAGGCTGTAGATCAGGCAGCAGGTGGAGCAGCCAGAGATCACTTTATCTACTGGGAAGATGACCTACTCTATAGCAAGCCTAAGTTTGCTGAGCCCGGTGCAGCCCGTGTGCTGGTGGTACCCGAGCGCTTCAGAAACTTCCTAATGGGTCTGGCTCATGACGTGCCTCTTGCAGGACATCTGTGGCAAGACAAGACCCTGAACCGGCTTGTCACCCACTTTCACTGGCCCCAGATGAGAAAGCACGTTGGTTCCTTTTACAGATCTTGCCAAACCTGTCAAGCCAGTGGCAAGACTGGAATGAAGTTTAAGGCACCCCTTCAGCCCTTCCCAGTAGTGAGCACCCCTTTCGAGCGGGTGGGCATAGACATAGTAGGGCCCCTGGACCCCAAGACAGCCTTAGGCAACAGGTTCATCCTGGTCTTGGTGGACCATGCCACCCGGTACCCGGAAGCAGTCCCTCTCAGGACAATCACAGCACCCGTGGTGGGCCGTGCATTGATGGGGATCTTTTCCCGTGTGGGGTTCCCCAGAGAGGTGGTCTCCGACCGGGGTACCAACTTCATCTCTAAGTACATAAAGTCTCTGTGGGAGGAGTGTGGGGTAACATATAAATTCACCACTCCTTACCACCCTCAAGGAAATGGGTTGGTTGAAAGGTTCAACCGGACCCTGAAAGGTATGATTATGGGCCTAGCGGAGCCCATGAGACGGAAGTGGGACGTCTTGTAACCATGCCTGTTGTTTGCCTACAGGGAGGTACCTCAGAAGTCCTAAGGGTTCAGTCCCTTTGAACTCCTGTATGGTCACCCTGTTAGAGGACCTCTCTCACTGGTGAAGGAGGGTTGGGAAAATTCCCGTGGGAAAACCCCCCAGGATGTGTTCAGCTATGTGCTGGCCATCCGCAACCAGACACAACGCTTCAGGAAGCTCGCTCAGGCGAACCTTGAAGCAAGCTAGGAAGAAATGAAAAGATGGTATGACCAGAATACCACTCTGGTCGAATTTCAACCTGGGCAGAAAGTGTGGGTGATGGCGCCAGTGGAGCCTTGTGCGCTCCAAGACAAGTGGACTGGGCCATATGAGGTGGTGGAAAGGAAGAGTGAGGTAACCTACCTGGTTAACCTGAGGACTCCCAGGCAACCCCTCAACCGCCTCAAACCACACTTTGAGAGGTCTGAAGTAACCATGCTCATGGCTACAGATGCAGGAATGGAAGAGGATAGTGATCCTCTCCCTGAACTCCTGGCAGTTAAGGAGCAAGATGGGTCAGTGGATGGTGTGGTCCTCTCGCCCACCCTGACCCCAGAACAGCAGAGTGACTGTCGCCAAGTGTTGGGTCAGTTCTCCTCCCTGTTCTCCCTGACTCCAGGTGTCACCAACTGGTGCGTCCATGATGTGGACACTGGAGACAGTGAAACAAAAATTTTACAGGGTAGCTGACAAGGTCAGGGCCAGCATCAAGGAAGAGGTTTCCAAGATGTTGGCGCTAGGGGTGATTGAGCCCTCCAGCAGCCCCTGGGCTAGCCCACTGGTCTTGGTGCCCAAGAAAGCTGCTACGCCCGGTGGCCCTCCAGAACTCCGGTTTTGCGTGGACTACCGTGGGCTCAATGCGGTCACGAAGACTGACGCACACCCCATCCCCAGAGCTGATGAGCTCGTGGATCGGTTGGGAGCTGCCCAGTACCTCAGTACATTTGATTTGACTTCGGGGTACTGGCAGATTGCCTTAACTGATGGGGCCAAAGAGAGGTCAGCATTTACAACGCCAAGGGGGCACTTCCAGTTCCGAGTCATGCCCTTTGGGTTGAAAAATGCCCCTGCCACATTCCAGAGACTGGTTAACCAGGTACTGACCGGGCTGGAGGAATCCAGCGCCGCATACCTGGATGACATTGCTGTGTTCAGCTCCATGTGGGAGGAACATTTGCAACACCTCTGCGAAGTGTTGAAGGCTCTGCAAAGGACAGGCCTCACTATCAAGGACAGCAAGTGCCAGATGGGCAGGGATCTGTGGTGTATTTGGGACACCAAGTGGGGAGCGGCCAGGTGGCGCCCCTACAGGCAAAGATTGATACCATTCTGGCTTGGGAGCCCCCCAAGACCCAGACAGAGGTAAGAGCCTTTTTAGGACTCACCGGGTATTACAGACGGTTTGTCAAGGGATATGGCACCATTGTCGCCCCCTTGACAGAACTCACTTCCAAGAAGTTGCCCAAAAGAGTTGACTGGACTGATGCCTGCCAAACTGCTTTTGAAACCCTGAAAACTGCCATGTGCACAGCACCGGTGCTCAAGGCACCTGACTTTTCAAGTGAGTTCATAGTATAGACAGACGCTTCAGAGCATGGTGTGGGAGCAGTACTCTCACAAATCACTGAGGAGGGAGGAGACCAGCCGGTAGCCTTCATTAGCAGGAGACTACTCCCCAGGGAACGGAGGTGGAGTGCGATTGAGAGAGAGGCATCTGCTGTGGTCTGGGCTCTGAAGAAGTTGAGGCCCTACCTGTTTGGGACTCACTTCCGTGTTCAGACCTACCACAGGCCCCACAGATGGTTAATGCAAATGAAGGGTGAGAACCCAAAACTGTTGAGGTGGTCCATGTCCCTACAGGGAATGGACTTTACGGTGGAACACCGCCCTGGCACAGAACACGCCAATGCTGATGGTCTGTCCAGGTTTTTCCGCCTTAGTGAAGAGAACTCCCAAGAGGGTGGGCAGTTCTCCGCACTTTCAGCTGGAGGGGACACGTGTTAGACCTGGCATCTTTGGCGTGGTTTCCCCTATCTTTTTGCCTCTCCCTCATGTATTTTGATGCTGTGCTGGATTTCGTTTTTGCTGGTTTAGATGCTTTGGACTGTGGAAAATTAGTACGATTTTGGTAAACATTATCTGCGCCATCTTGCCTTTTCCCCGGATGCCACACTTTTGTCGTGCGCACCCGCCATTTTAGGTGCCTCGATCAGAACCACCCTCTGCACGCCACTGACCCCCCCCAGCATAACCCTTCACCCTCGCAAAACCCGCGCGCTGACAACCCCCCGCTCTCACATGCCTTGGGTCATAAACCCCTCTCTAGCGCAGCTCTGCCTCAAAGCCCCATCCTGTTCCCGGCGCGACCCCTCCCTTCATTCCTTTCATGGTCCCAGATCCTTTGATGCAAAAACCCCCTTTTCCTGTGCCCGTTTGTCTTCCTCGTTCCCAGGCCGACACCTAGCTCTGCCGATACTGTTTATTGCCCCTCCCCGTACAGTAGAAAGCTTCCCTCATCAAAGGACCCCCGAATTGATCAAAGCCCCCCCACCCTATGAGATCCGATCAAACCCCCACATTCCGTGAATCGGCGGAATGTCCAGCTGCGCGATATTCATCACCTGTTGTGACCAGGGTGGGGACTTCAACTGTAAATGTGTGTGGGAACGGGCTTGGAGCGGGGATTCCGAGAATGTCTTTCCGTACATCAAAGCATTGCCAAGAATGTGTTATATGTAATAAAGCAGTAAACCTGTATATAAGAGGCCAGGCCTCAGAGATGCAGTTAGAGCACCTCGTGACGATACTTACTGTCCGAACTGATGTGTTCTCCTCCGGAGAGAATAAACCTTGTTTCCTGCCTTCACGTCTCCAGCGCCTGCCTCTTCATTGATTAATAATTCGTGGGTTAAAGAGGCGATACCGCCGGGCAAATATCGATTGCCCCTTGACCTTAGTTTCAACAATTGGCGTCCCAAACGTGGGGCCCATCAGCGACTCGTGGATCCAGTGGGAGAGGTCCTGACGACAGAGTGAACGACCCTCGTCTGGCAGCCGATCATCCGAACTTCACTAGTTCCGAACAGACCTCTCTCGAGTGATCTACGGTCCTGACTGGGAACCATTAGGAGTGCTGCGAGGAATACGAGGAAAAGAGGACGATCGGGCGCTGGATTCGGAAGACAAGAAACTGTCCATACGGTCCGGGTAAGGTCGTGTAAACACGACGAACTGCAAAATGATTGTTTAATTGTTCAGAAAATACTAGTATTACTCTTTGTTGACTTATTTGGAGATTCACTGTCTGCACACGGAGAAACAGTAGGCTCTTTCCCTTTTGCAAACAGTGAAGGATAGGTAATGCAGCCGTCGTGCCTATTTTTCCCCCCCACTGAATTGATTATTTATTAACGGTTTTCGGGAGATTCCCTCTCCCACACTGATTAACTGGTTTTTTTGACCCCGAGCTACCGTTCGCAGATTGTTTTCTGGAGGTTCTCTGTCTACAAACAGGAAAGAACAGGTTCCCCTTTGCAGATAGTGAAAGGGTAGAGGACGCAGACCTTTGCGGATCTACTTACTCTCCCCACTGGTCATTTATTTATTTATTGTTTTGTTATTGGTTCATGAGGTATTCACTGCCTGCAAACAACGTAGAATAGAAATATTCTGTCTAGTCTTTGCACACAGTGATAAGATAGGCAGTGCTGACTTTTTGTCCCTCGTTGCGAGCCGTCATGTCTGTCTTCTCCCCACTGATTGATAGCTGGTTCAGCCCGGACCGTTTATTAGAGGTGGATCATCTAGCTCCGCTGGAAGGCACCCCTAATAAAGACATGTTCATAAACTATGGATTAGTTACCATAGCCTATAATAAATTGTGGCACAGGTATACCAAAGAAAATCAAGAGAAACAGTGGCCACTGGTAGGATCCTTCGACCTTGATAAAATAGAAACGTTAGAAATAGCCCTTCGTAATAATAAGACAACTCCTATTATGCTCGACAGTCTCGGTATGTGGCGCAAAGAAGCAATGCAACGAAAGAAAAGAGACGAGGACAGAGCAGGTAGAGGAATATATCAACAGGACAACCCCTGGACACCACGACCCGAAAGTTATCCCCCGACACTACGCACAGGACGGCCAGACTTAGGGCAAGACCAATGTGCTTTTTGTAAATATGTCGGGCACTGGAAAGCCCAATGCCCGACTTTACTGAGCGAGAGTAGGAACAGAGGATCGACAGGAATAACAGTCCGGAAGAAAGCAAAAAAGCGCGAGACAAAGAAGAATCAGACTGGCATGGTCAGGCCAGATAGAACCACCACGTTTGATTATGCCCGATGGCACAGATTTCGCCAGACTGATTTCAGTGACATGCTCGAGTTTTCATAGATCGGACAATGATAAGACGGGAACCCAGTCTAGCTCTAAATTAACAGACAGAAAGAGATAATTATGGCCAATAACTGTTTTATATTTGTCTTTGGGTCTTTGTGTGTCATACTTGTACTGTCTCCCCGTCTGAGTTTGTGTCTACGTGAGGCATGAATCTACGTCATCCCTCTGCCTGTGTTTCCGTGTTACTTAACCTCTGTTAATAGAAACTTTAGCATGAAACAACCTGGAAAGAAAGGAATGGGAAACGAAATCAGTAGGCCACTGATGAACACGAACTTTTATTTAACATAACAAGCAAGAAACAATAACAATACAAGAACGGTAAACTGTAGAAAATAAAAGTCAGCAGAACACCCCCCATTCTGGAACCTTCCAAAGTAGGGCAGGGTTACGGCTACGCCCAACCGGCGGCAACCCATATAAGGCGGGTCCTGCTGCCAACACTCGGCCAGGAAATCTTAACATATGGGGGAGCCAGAGGAGAGACAGGGGCCAGCGGTCCGGCCACCAATGGCCATGGACTGGGGCCAGCTGGATTCGGCTGCAGCCGATAACCCAAGGAACCTGTTCATGGGGCCAAAGCCAGGGGCGTCCGGCCGACATCCACCGGAAGCCCGGCCCAGAGAAGGACGGGACACTTCTTTCTTTTCCCCTCCGTAATGGCCGGAGCAGCACGACCGGCGCCACTTCTATCATGAACAATGGCTGCGACAACTCTGGGCGGCGGGATGTCCTGTACATACCTCCACGAAAATTAGTCCTGGTCGGGCTGGGAGGGAGAGGCGACGCGGACGAGCCTCTCCCACCTCCACAGGTAGGAGGCTTCCCAGCCCCAGTCCGGCCATCACAAATACATCTGCAGAAATTTGTCCAAGTTGGGCTGGGAGGGAGAGGCGACGCGGACGAGCCTCTCCCACCTCCATGGATAGGAGGTTTCCCAGCCCCCGGCCCGGCGCCGAAATCCTCCAGCCAGGCGGCGCCAATACTTGCGCAGCACCGAACATGCAAACGGTGCCAATACTTGCGCAGCACCGAACATGCAACGGTGCCAATACTTGTGCAGCACCGAACATGCAACGGTGCCCATATTTGCGCAGCACCAAATATGCAATGGCTGCACCAATACTTGTGCAGCACCGAATGTGCGCCGCAGGTGGCCATACTTCCACAGCACTGGGCATGGGACTTGTGGAGCACGGGATGTGGAGAGACCTTCGTGCAGGCCCATGAAAGAGAGCAGCGTGGGGTGCACCGGGAGAGGGAGATGGCGCGAGCGAGTCTCCCTCGCCCCCCCCCCCAGGTGGGGGCGCCACAGCTGCACCCTAGCCGAATGTCCTGCTCCTACGACACAGAGTTCCTTTTCTTTCACTCCAAAGGGTCTCTTCCACTCTTGCAGGCTCGACGAAGAGCAGCCCCTGCAGGGCCTCAAAATGGCGTCTGAGCCCCTGGAAGGCGGGTCTAGGCCGCTAGAGTGACTTTGACCAGCAATATAACTCAGACGCTTGCCTACCAGGGCACGAGCCCCCACCTCCGACAGCATCTCCACAGCCTTGAAGATTCTACAAAAGTCCCCGGAGGAGCCCTCGGCCCCTGCAGGCTTCCGGTAAGGGACAACTGCCTTGATCGCTAAACGAAATAAGCATGACATAGCCACTCCTTCTGTTAGCATGAATTCTTGAACTGCCGAAAAGGACTCTGGTCCAACTGCCGGTTGTAGGAAACATTTTTCCCTGATGCTACTTCCGGACTAACCCGGCCCCGCCCAAAATGGCGCCGGTATCAATAGGAACTTACGAACACCTCGTGGTGCTCCTTTTTACTAATACAAAACTTGATGTTCTGAGACATATATATGATCCTTTGTACACTTGACAAGAAAGAAGGAGAGCTCACTCGACGAACATGTAAAAGGATCCCGTTAAAAATGTTGATTACAAATGTACGATGTATTATATTTTTATAGCTGATGTATAACCTCGCTTATGACGCACGCACGCGGTATGCATATAGGAAATCTGATTGCAACTGTTCTGACTTATGCTTCTAAATTATTAAATAAATGCCCCCGATCCCCCAACCAATTGATAGACGTTTTAGTTTCCTACGAATGAATGAATAAATCTTTCTAATGTTTTTATTGCTGCAAAACAACCCCCCTACTGTACGCACTTTAGCCATTGCCGTGTCCGCCCAAGTACGACTGCACCCTCATAATCTACGTACTGAATGATTTTGCAAAATAAAGGTTTTTCAAACTATGAACAGGTATTGCATGCTTTTCTTAAAAAAAAAATATGGGATCAGCGGGAGAGTTTTTTTTTGTGCACCCTACTTTGTTCTCTCTTTAAGGTTATTAGAAGATGGTTGCCCAGCCCCGAATGAAGGATCGAATCTAAGACATGATACTCTGCCTTCAGATACGCGACTGACTCATGAACTCGCACATGGAGAAAGACCTCGACTTCTGAGGATGGGTAAAACAAAACGGTATAAATGATGGAATATAAAAGATGGGTAAAATGAAACGATGTAACTGATAGAATGTTATAAAAATACGACACTCAAAGGTACTAGGGAACAGAGTCGACCGAAGAACTAATAAACCTTAGAACATCACAGCGTTGAAAGAGATTTAAGGACCCCGATAGCTAGATACATCTACCAACTAGATACCTCGCACTAGGTACCTCTGGTTTCCTTTTTAACGTTTCCCTGCACCCGACCTATAAGGACACACTACCCCACCCCTCCCCCGGCTTCGGAAACTAAGACCCCAGGGATTCTATCCCGAGGAGACAAGACGAGTATGAGGTAAATAAAGAACTTTTGTGCCCATGCTTTGAAATGCGCGAATGTTGTCCCCCTCCTTTCCCCCCCCCTTTTTCCCCTCCCTCTGCAGGTTACATTAGAATCACGACTTCGGTATGGTGGAGATCCGAAGTCGCGCCATGCCTGATGCACGAAGCGGACTAACGTTGCCAGATGGCACCTAAGCACACCTGCAAACTACCCTTGTAGTGGGAGAGCCAAGAGGTTGTATGATACGATAGAACACGGTCACCCCTGTGCCGTGTCGCGTGAATGGGCACGTGTCACGTATGTCTGAACCTGTGCCGTGTTACGTGAATGGACACGTGTCACGTATGTCTGAACCTATGAGGAAATGTTTTTTGTACGACTGAGACGTGGACTTGACTGATCGAAGGTCCGAGAATGCGAGAAGTGCGATACAATGGTGTTTTTTTCTACTTAAAGCATGTCCCCTCTACCCTGCCTAATGTTTGCCCGTCCTGAACCGCATGCTTTCAAAATACTAACACAGACCCGCGATGTCTCGTGTCGAGTAATGCGCTGAATAGCCTATCTTAATACACGGCCGCTCCCTATGTTGCACGTGTACTATCTAGCCTATTGTTGCACATCTCTCTCTCTCTCTCTCTCTCTCTCTCTCTCTCTCTCTCTCTCTCTCTCTCTCTCTCTCTCTCTCTCTCTCTCTCTCACTCTCCCCTCCACACTCTCACTCTTCCGAACGACTAGCACCGAAATTGGCAAACCGCCACCCCTAGCGTACCACCCAATTGGCTCCAAATACCGCCAGTATTTGCACAAAACTTGTCTTTAGTAAAATCACCCTGACGCTGTGTCACTACCTCTCCTTTCCGCTAAAAAAAATTAATGAAACCGAGATTTGGCCATAAGGGAAAGGACAGGTAAGACGACTGAGGTTCCCTAATCTGACCCGAAATGAGGGAACTACATGTCAACGGCTCCTGTGTCATAAAAAGATGCCTCAGATAACGCGACCTTCCCCGTCCCGAATTGTCGCAATACCCAAACAGAAAAGATGATCGAAACATCCTCATGTTCCCGGAACGCCCCTGTTCCGTATCAGCTGCTCCAGACGAGAGTTATAAAACTGTCCCTCACCCCCGGTTGTAAGAGATGGGTCGATTTACGCCTTTGCCACAGTTTTCTATGTCCCTAGCTGTTTCCCATAAGACCCCTGTCTTTTCTAATTAAGTAATCAGGCCGTAAGAGGCTATGTAGGAACCAGAATGATGTTTACAAAGTTAAAGATTAGACCAAAGTGAAGAAACATTGCAATGAACCCTATTGAAAGCGAAAATGTTTAGTTGAAAGGCAGGATGCATTGATAGAATAAAAAAATGTTTAGCCTATGTCCGTCCCTCAGCAAGATACCTATCAGGCCATGTTGATAGCTCACAGCACCCTTTGCAAATATGAAGCCCTAGAGAACGGTATAGCTTTGTAAGGCTCGTATTACGAAGGTGGGTCTCCATCAGAAGAACTGTCGTAACTGTAATACAATAAAAGGTCCCAGATCCCGTACCACGACCAACAAACACCAAAGAAATAGTTGTGAAGGAAAGTTATAGTAAATCCAGCAGGCCCATCATCAATCATTTATATGTTAGTTGTGAACCCTAATATAACGGACGTCTCCATTTTTTTTCGCCTGGAGCTGGGAGAGAAATAGACTTATGTGATTACCTTCCTCTGCCAATTCTCTAAAGACTGTCTTTTCAAACTCATTTAAGGGTACGACTGTCGGAGGAAAGAAGGACCGGATGTGGGAGCACGTGGCCTGACTACAGACTATGGAACATCTGCGACATTGGCCAAGGCGAGACCGCGACAGTAAGGAGCTGCAGGACGAGGCACTGTTTTCGACAAAATGAGAGGAAAGGGCTTACCTGATGCCCCTGCTCGATGTTCAACGTATGCCGAAAAGTCCCCGCTCTCTGAACTCGGTCATGAGCCCGCCTATCTGAAATTCTCCGTCCCCCTAGTCTGTTCCCGATCTGGCCCTGCTCCATCCCCCTTTTTTCTCCGACCTACCCTAAAGGACTGCTCATACGCACCCTTCTTCCATCTGAACTTTTTGACAATCAACTCAAAGGACACAGGGCGAAAAGGACCTTTTTGACCAGAAACGCGAGGGAAAGGTCGTGCCCTGCAACGCGGGACCTAGAATAGAGCTGGACCCGTAGCTCCACCGCCGGTGCTCCACAGCGCCAACAAAAGACGACAAAGAATGCTGAGAACTCATTAACTTCGAACATTTGACACCCTCAATCATCGTTTCTACTACGTCTCATTTCTCTCCCAGCCACCATTGTATTGATTATGCTCCAAACCAAATCTGATCAGAACTTGTATACGTAATAACCTATCAGTTCACATTATGAAATGTACTCACTGCCCTCACTACAGAATCGTTTTTGTATTGCATTACTATGACTTTCCTGCGAACAAGTTTTTCGATAGACCCGCCTCCTAAGACGAAAGATTTTAAATGTAATGTTTATAGCTCCTTCACCTGGGTTCCTACTTTTTACTTATGATCGCCACAATAGACATGAATAGGAAATAGACCAGCAAGATGTCTTGGATATGTTAAAGGGAGGACTGTGGAAAATTAGTACGATTTTGGTAAACATTATCTGCGCCATCTTGCCTTTTCCCCGGATGCCACACTTTTGTCGTGCGCACCCGCCATTTTAGGTGCCTCGATCAGAACCACCCTCTGCACGCCACTGACCCCCCCCAGCATAACCCTTCACCCTCGCAAAACCCGCGCGCTGACAACCCCCCGCTCTCACATGCCTTGGGTCATAAACCCCTCTCTAGCGCAGCTCTGCCTCAAAGCCCCATCCTGTTCCCGGCGCGACCCCTCCCTTCATTCCTTTCATGGTCCCAGATCCTTTGATGCAAAAACCCCCTTTTCCTGTGCCCGTTTGTCTTCCTCGTTCCCAGGCCGACACCTAGCTCTGCCGATACTGTTTATTGCCCCTCCCCGTACAGTAGAAAGCTTCCCTCATCAAAGGACCCCCGAATTGATCAAAGCCCCCCCACCCTATGAGATCCGATCAAACCCCCACATTCCGTGAATCGGCGGAATGTCCAGCTGCGCGATATTCATCACCTGTTGTGACCAGGGTGGGGACTTCAACTGTAAATGTGTGTGGGAACGGGCTTGGAGCGGGGATTCCGAGAATGTCTTTCCGTACATCAAAGCATTGCCAAGAATGTGTTATATGTAATAAAGCAGTAAACCTGTATATAAGAGGCCAGGCCTCAGAGATGCAGTTAGAGCACCTCGTGACGATACTTACTGTCCGAACTGATGTGTTCTCCTCCGGAGAGAATAAACCTTGTTTCCTGCCTTCACGTCTCCAGCGCCTGCCTCTTCATTGATTAATAATTCGTGGGTTAAAGAGGCGATACCGCCGGGCAAATATCGATTGCCCCTTGACCTTAGTTTCAACATGGACACTCTGCCACTGCTGATCAGTGCCAGAGTGTAAGTGCTCCCTGTGTAAATTGTTATTCTGATTGAATATACCTGTTTGGCATATTTGTATCACCATGAAGACCCTAGTAAAGTGCACTGGGTGTGCCAGGGCTGGTGATGACAAATGCTTCTAGTGGGCCTGCAGCACTGATTGTGCCACCCACAGGAGTAGCCCTAAAATGATGTCTCAGGCCTGACACTGCAGTGCCTGTGTGAAGTTTAGAACTGCCATGTCCTCCTGGTCAGTGTCCCCACTGACCGGGCCTAACCCTTCCCTTTTCGTGCACATCAGTCACCCCCACCCCCCTGGGCAGGGTGCAGTGCATGTAAAAGGTAGAGCATGTACTAGTGCAGGTGACATGCTCTGGTAGTGAATGGCAGCCATTTTCATTTTTCACTACTGTAAGGCTATCTTGCTCCATAGGTTAACATGGAGGATGCTGGCTACAGTGATTAACAGCATTTCTTCCCATAGGAACAAGATAGGACATAAGTATCTGGTATCCCTGAACTCAGAATTTAATAACACATCTTTTGGGAAAGGTTGTTTTTAAATCCTGTGTTTGAGAACAGCACTTTTAGAAAGTTGCTGTTCTCTTGTCTGACCCTTCTGAGTGCCTGGGCCTGTTTGTGTATTGACTGTCTGGTTTGAGAGTGACAGGGGCTGGGGGTTTCCCCAGGAGGCTGGATGAGTCAGCACTAGGCTGAATGACTGCAATTGCAACTGGAGTGGTGGGAGGAGTTAGCAACTGGGCTGAATAGGGCTGTGCCTGCCTTCCACAATGCTGGCTCCACCCCCCTGCTGGGCGGCTGAGGACCCTGCCCCTCACTCTGAAAGGAAAGATGCAGCCAGCAAAACAAAGTGCTCAGGATCCACCCAGAACTGGTTCAGACCGGGCTCAGGGCCCACATGCACCAAGAGAACAAAGACTTTAGGGGTATAAGTACAGGACCCCTGACAACAGAAAATTAGATCATCCTGGAAATCAAGAAGGAACCTCTGCCAAGGAGAAAGCTGAAACTGAAGAAGGAAGACTGTCCTGCTGTTGCTCTGCTGGACTGACCTGTTGCTTTGCTGCCAAGGAGAGGGGAAGGACTTTGCTGCTGAGCTGTGTCCCCTGTCTTGAAGGAATCTCCAAGGGCCTGAGAAGAGCTGGCTCCCTGTTTTGAAGTTCCAGGAACAAAAGGACTTCACCCCCAGCTTCCCTGAACTCTGCTGAGATAGTTCTGTCCTTCCTAGAGTGCTTGATCCAGTTGTGGGGCCTCTGGAAGTTGTATCTGAGCTGGGAAGCTTGAAACTAAGTGCGAGAAGTTTCCCGCCGCTACGGAGGTCGAGATCGTCGCAGCGCCTGACGCCGCTGCCAGAGACGTCGCATCCTTCGTTTGCGGGACGCACCAGACCGGTGCGGGAGAATCGAACATCGCTGCGAGTATCGTCGCAGAGCCTGTCGTCGCTGGGTGAGAACGCCACACCGCTTGCTTGCGTACCGCATCACGTCGCTGCGAGCATCGTCGCAGAACCATCGCATCGAGGAGCTGCGAGAGTGAGAGGATCACCGCTGGATCGCGCATCGTCGCCCCGGAGATCGTCGCAGCCCCTACGAGATCGTCGCATCGTGCCTTTGCGAGAACAGACTTCCTACGGAACCTACGCACTGGAATCCATACAAGTGGCCTTCCTCCCCATACAGACCGGATTCGTCGCAACACGCCCGCTGCTGCAGCGGGGCTGTCGCATCGCCTCCCCAGGGTCTCAGGAGCAACGCATCGCTTGTTTTCCACCGCACCAGCTTCTGCTTTTGGAACTTTGTTGCAACTAAAAGATACTGTGAGTAAACGTGACGCAACTGTGAACTTTTCACGCATCAGTAGAGAATTCTATCGCAACGTAGAGAATTCTATCGCAACCTAAGAATTTTAACGCAACCGTAAGAACTCTTTTTGCAACCATATTCTTGAACTGTGTATGTTGGATTTTTGTCGTTTTTGTCTTGTGTAGTTTAGATTAAAATACTTTTATTTTTCTAAACTGTTGTGGAGTCAGTTTGTGGTGTTTTCACTGTGTTACTGTGAGTGTTGGTACAAATACTTTACGCATTGCCTAGACTGCTCGTGCCAAGCTACCTAGAGGGTGAGCAGGGGTTATCCCAGAGGGTTATCTCCTTGCCCCGACTAGAAGCAAGGGTCCCTATTTGGACAGTAGTACCTACCTCTGCCAACTAGAGACCCCCAGATCTAACAGTATTTCTCTAATCTTAATCAGGGGTGGGCAGAACTCACAGAATTTGTCTCCATGGAACTCTGCAGATTGGCGTAAATAGGCACATTGCGGTGGTCATGCTGTAATTTAGCAAACGGTACCACAAGATGTGCAAACGGGTGCAGCTACTCGAGTTCATTTTGCTGCAGCTCGAGTAGGTTTTCTACTTGAGCGTGAGACTTGTGACCACGAACAGTTGCGACCGCCTGCATTCGAAAAGTATCACTGGGTATCCTACTTGCAACCGGAAATCTCACTAGGCGATGCCAAATCTCGCTTGCTCGTGTGTGCCAACTTACTGTTCTGGAGCTGCACATGAGAAAAGATTCCGCCAGACGGCAATTGATGGAATTTGGCTAGAGCTCTGCGTTACAAGAGTAACGTGGAGTCACGAAAGTTCTGTGAACTCCAGTGTTTAAAAATACAGAAACATTCAATGAGCAAAATGACACCAAAAAGACGAACATCCAGCAAGATAAGTGGAAGATATACATTTTTGAAGATTTAAATGAAAATAATGCCATAAAGACCAAAGTGCCAATGTTAGTCAAGTCAATCAGTAGATCAGGCCTAGGCTCTGATATGAGTCCAACTGTGATGGAGTCCTGGCCAGAGGCACCAAGTGAATTTGTCCTATTAAAAGTTTGGAAGTCACAAATTTACTATGCAATTTCTTAGTTCCAATGCAGTATTTGACTTTGAAGAAATGTCATAATTTTTCTTAGAGAAATACCAAAGTCCCTTACTATGTTAAGACACAGAAACGTTTTAGAAAAAAAAACGCAAGGGCCTCAGCTACCACAAAAGGTATCTGACTGGCAGGTCCATGGCAACACACGGAGACTGAATTTCAAATTCATCCCGCTCAAATGTCCCTGCACTGCAGATAAAAACTATGAAGTACCTTTCTGCATTGGTACTTACAAACTTTTTCAACATCAACAAAAAAAAATCCAGAGGGTCACTTGGACCAATTTACTTGGTATATCTGATCTGGGTTCCATTGCAGTTGGCCTCAAAGTGCTATATTATGAGTACAACTGTGATGTAGTCCTGGTCGGATATATGAAGTGGATTGTTCCCTTCAAATTTTTTAAAGTAAAAATTTTAGTAAACAGCTTCTAAGTCACAATGCTGTACGGGCCTTTGAAGACATTTCAATATTTTCCTTTACAAAATGCAAACGTATTTTTCTACGTTGCGATAGAAACTTTTTAGAAAAAAAAGCAAGAGCACAGGAGCTTCTTGGGGATTTTTTATTCCTATGGTTGGTACTGCATGAATATTTTACACGTTGCCCTATGATAAGCCCAATGCCACAGCTGTAAGGGAGTTAAGCTCAGTTTTACTTAATGAATTTGTGTAATCACTCTCCCAGGAATTAGTATTACTACCCACCTCAGATATTCGCAAGTACTCAAAAGGTGCTACAGTCCACTGGTGGTTTTTAACCTCTATGCCTTAGGTGCATACTATGGACTAATCAGTAAGTCAAATGTGTCAGTCAGGACCTAGACAGTGTAAGCATATTTAAGAGGGAGCACAAACACATGAATTCTGGATAACAGGTGTAAATATTGTGTCACCTTTATATAGTTTTTGCTGGGTTACTTTGTCTCAAATGTCACATATATCCTCTCAATATTAATATAAGTGAAATAGCTCAAATACATGTTAAAATGGAGCTAGCAGTATTCTAAAAATATAATCATGGCCTAATGTGTATTTGTGTGGCCTATAAATCCATTTTGCTGTGAAAAGAATTTATGATTGTACCTCTTTGATATGTCAAAATATTTTCATTGTCCATGGCACTTTGTAACTCTGCATATGTGTGCTTTCAGAATCTTCAGGAGGTAGCAAAGGAGACGTCGGGAATACATAGCCTGATGGACAAAAATATACATTTTATTAAAGACACAGAATCTAAGATTATGCAAAACTCCTTCATTGCCAGCTCACAGCAGCAACAATTGAAGAATCTAGAAATTCACTAACATTCCAGCAACTTAAAAAATCCTGCAACACACAGCCTTCCCCCTTCTTTGTCTGCGTTGCTAACAGGATAACGTTCAATACTTTAATGTCCAAATAAGCGAGTTTTCCTCAGCAAACTTTTCCTATTCTAAAAAATATATTCGGAACACAAATATAATCGGAACACAATCCGTAACATTGACTCCACTTTCGAGGGTATTTGGTGAAGGGATAATCTTACCCTCTGTGTCTTTAATAAAACCCAGATTTGATGCCCATCAGGCTGTGAAAAATCTAACTTTCATGGCATGACATGGAGGCTAACAATATGAAAGTCTGAAGTGCATTTAACTCATTATCAATAGCGCTTCGAATAGGTCTGAAATACCAGCTTTTAAACAAACCTCCATTGGACAAGTCCACAGTTCTAAGATTATCTTGTAGACCTCCCCTGAAGAAAGCTTTAGAGGATGAGGTGGTACTAATTGAATGTGCACTAAATATAGTAGTGTCTATACCCACTTCTTTCATTACCTCCTTGACCCAACATGCTAAGGTGAGAGAGAAAACTGCTTATGGGGTGGTCTGTGGAAAAATAGTATTTGTTCTGTATTTCCTCTCAGATTCACAGTCCTCTTATACTCCAGCAAGTATTTCACCAAGCAAATTCTTTCATTCCGAGTAAAGAAAGCGTAGAATATAGAGGTTGACATCGTCTTTGTTCATCTTTTTAAATAAAAGCAAACCCCTTTGGGTTAGTAGGCCCTGCTGCTGAAGTCTAAGGTTTTCCCTTCTGAGGTCTGTCGATAAGATACCAAGCAGAGTAAAATGGTAGGTTAGGTATAGGAAATACTTTTAATGACAGGTTAGAATTTTCACCCCAGCTTACTAAGACCTGTAGAACATCTTTTACGTCCCATGAGGCAGTGTATTTTTTGCATACTTCGCATTATATTTTGGTTAGTGGGTTTTGACCCTCCTGCCGCAATAGCCAATCTCTAAACATTAACTGTTCTATAAGAGAGTTATGATGTGGACAATTCATACAAATAGTTAACAACATGTACTAGATCAATTGAAACACGATTGTAATTCCATTAAAAGACACTCACCCATTTCTCCCTAGCCAGTCTATATTCTTTTTTTGTGCCAGTTGCCCATGACTTTGATATGAGTTTGAAATCATCTGCCGAAAGGCCTGGGATCTGCGACTGTCTCCTGAAATCCTCCATGACATCAGTGCCAGAAGGCCTTGCTCTTCGAGGGTGAATAATTCTCTTTCTGAACCAGTAATTATTTCCCTGAATGTCGGTATTAAGATTGGTATGTCCGTACTAATTTCTAGTCGGATTGGGAACTCAGCCTCGGACCGCTAAGTGGATGGGATCCCCACCGTGATTTCTTTGTATGTGCGAAGGTGTAGCAGTAATCTTGTTAGCATGACAAATGGAAGAAAGGCATCCACCCCCAAGGCCTGAGGGTCCGGCCTCCAGCTGAAAAATGTTGAAAGTTGAGTGTTCAATCTGCCTTAAAGAACTCCAACCTGAAGGACCCCCATATCGACAGGATACTGCAGAATATTCCCTTGTCTAACCTCCCATTGCTTGAATTTCTGAAATTCCTGGAGAACCACTCTGCAACTCCGTTGCTCAAGACTGGGATATGTTCTGCCCCCCAACTTAATAGACATCACTGACTGCAAATATGTTGTCTATCCACAGCATCACAGAACATTTCATGTAGTCCTTGGTGAAGTAGCGAATTGCAAATGAGCCTGCCAGTAATTCCATGTAGTTGATGTGTAGCCCCTTCTCTTGTCAAGTGTCCTCCTGCGGCTGAGTTGCCATATCTGGCACCCAACCTTCTAGGTCTGCATCTGATTCTATCACTATCTCTAGTTTTTACCTGAATATAGCACTGCCATTCCATGCTTCTGTATTCTTTAACCACCAGAGTTGTACCTTCCTTTAATCCACGTCTAGAGATAATACTTGTGAATGGGATTGACTTAATCTCATTGCTTTGGCTTTAAGTCTTTGGAGAACTTTGTAGTATAAGGGGCCTAGATATATAGCTTGGATCGTTGAGGATAGGAAACCAAGAATCCTTGCTAGGGTTCTCAGATAGAATTCCTTTTTGCCTAATATTTTCCTTACTTCTTCCTGATGTTTCCACAATTTTTCTCCAGGTAATTTTAATTACCTGCCCACATTGTGTTTATGACAAAGCCCAGGAACTGCGATTCTTTGCTTGGGACCATGCATGATTTTTCTTGTTTATGACAAACTCCAAGTGTTCTAATAGGTTTGTTGTAAACTCTGTGTGGTGTGACACCATTTCCCTGGATTGGTCCATTATTAGGATATCATCTACGTAGAGTATTAAACTTATTTCTGTTGACATCCTGCTACGGGACGAAGATCTTTGGTGAAGCACAAGGGGCTGAGGAAAAACTGAAGGGGAGGCTGCAGAACTGCTGAAGCATGTCCCCACATGTAAACTGGAGAAAGTTTGATGTGGTGGGCAAATTGGGATAGTCAAGTATGCGTCTTTGAGGTCTATATGGGTTAGCCAGTCCCCATTCCTTCATATGCCTCTTAAGAGATGTACTCCTACCATTTAGAAAATAATGGTAACAAACCCACTCGTTCAGCTCTTTCAGGTCTATCACTAGTCTTAACCTTTTGTCCTTCTTTTACACCAGAATGATATTGCTGATGAACCCAGATTCCGTGCCCTCTCGACTTGCCCCTTTGGTCAGTAAGTCTTCTAGTTCTTGTGATACTAGGAGTGTATCTTTCTGTGAGAATACCATTTCCCATTGAATTTTTTTGTGCTGTGGTGTATAAATGAATTCGATTTTGTGTACCCAGACGATCTCTAGGATCCAAGAATCCTGAGTTACCATATTACAGTTTCCAGAGATTGAATCCTGAGTTACCATATTACAGTTTCCAGCGATTTGAACCCGTCTCCCTCCATCCTATATAAGGATATGTGAAAGATCTTTGGCATTTCTTACCTGTCGAAAAACCTCTTTCTCTCCGCTCACCTCTGTATCTTCTACCACAAGCTCTTTGTTTCTGTGGGTAAAGGGTAGAGTAGGAAGTGTAGCCTTGGTGCATAAATCTTAGACCACATCCTATGTAGGGCCTTAAAGAGTGTTAGCCATGATGAGGGCCAACCCCTTGTTCTCCCAACCCTGCTAAAATCTCTATCCTGAAATACTCTTTTCAAGTCCTTCTCTGAGTTTTGAATGGAGCTGAATGCTCCTACATACTTTGCCATGTCTCTAATGAAGTTATCCCCAAAGAGTAGGCCCTGGGGTGTTGCTCTTCCTTCTTTCGTGGCCAGTTCAACCAGCTTTGGGTATATCTTTAGTAGGACACTTTTTCTCTTGTTGGAGAGGGCTATGTTGGCGTTCCCTAAGAGGCAAATGGCGCTTTGTGCCTGTTTGTGCAGTTCCTTTGGGTCAATGCAGGAATCCTCAAGATAGGTCCCTTCAGCCATTTCAAACATTTTTTGGAGTGGGCCAATAATATCAAGTAGGCGATCCTGACAGGACTTTAGACCTTTGTCAAGGCTTTTCCTAGGGTCTTTTCCACCTTTAGAGATAAACGCCACCACCTTTCGTTCCAATTCTGGTGTTGAGGAAACTTTGTCTGATAGAAAGGGGAGTGGGCATTCAGATCTTAGGCGAGATTTTGCTTGTTTTCGTATTGCTTTCCTTTTTTCAATTTCCTCAATGTCAGTATCCAAGTTGGAGGAGTAGGAAAGTATAATTTCATCCTCCAGATCATCATCACTGTCAATATGGATTGTAGTTGGGCCTTTTTCTTGCCCATCTATAGTGCCTAAGGCACCATCTGATTCACTGCCAATGCGTGATGTCATTTGGTTAGATGGTTTAGATGATTAACCCCTTGTGTTCTGTTATCCCCTGCAGTTCTTTTTTTGTGGGCTTTGCTCACCCCTTCTGCCCCTTTAGGGTGTCGTGTACTAGCAGTTGGCCAGCCTTTTTTGGAGCAAGCCTCCAGTTTTTTATTGATTGTGTCGTCTAAAGATCCCATTACTTTATCTATAGCTTTATTTACGAGCCCTACCATCCTATCCTTCATTGTACTGACTGAGGGGTCAAGGTACATAATGACAGGTAAGTAGGCACCAGTGTTGTCGGGGCTCTGTAAGAGAAAGCAGCTGATGTCAGTTGGTTAGACCACAACTGCCAGAGTTCAGTTAGTTTCTCAAGTTATCAAAATGGCAGTTGTAGTACTTTTAATTTTAAGCCCCCATCTATTAAAAATGGCTGTCATGTGTCTGATCAGTTTTACAGGGCTTTTCCTTTAAAGTCCTTTGTCTGTTTTTATGATAAGATCTAGCTCTCTTTTTAAAGATGTTTTAATTTACGCTGTAGCGTGCGGTACTTGCGCATCACACAGGTGAGAGTAGATCCAGGAATTAGACGCTTCTGGGCTTCGTATCTGGTAAGGATTATTATCGAGGTCAGCGAAGGTCACAGTGCTTTGTTTGATCGCACTCGTTGGCCTCAGGTTATTAACTTCCGGAAGTCGGTCTCCGGTTGCTGGGTCTGGCTCGCAGATTATTTACCCTTGAGGTCCCATTGCCATAGCAACAGACACAGGCTTTAGTTACTTCTGAAGGCCTGAGTGAAGCATAAGATTTATCTTGTAGTGGAGACTGCAGCGCTGGATAAACAAGGTTGTTTTCAGCCTTAATGGGCCGAAAAAGACATAACGTGGGTTCTGGTGCGGACACGGGAAGATCTCAGACCCGAGCCCATAAATTAAAGTTGATAATTTCAAAAGGCACCTCCATGCATTATGATAAACAAAACAATTTGTAATGGATTAGAGGTATACACGGTAGAGTAGTAGTATTAGTTATAGGGGTAGTGAGAGGTAGTACCTGTATGCATAAATAGGTTAAATAGGCATGCATCATGAACAACTGGATGTACCTATCTGTGAGCTGTATTTTAAAAGTTGTTGTAATGTTATTAAAGTTCTAGATTCTTCAGTTGTTGCTGCTGTGAGCAGGACATAAAGGAGATTTGCATAATGTTAGCCTCCGTGTTATGCCATAAAGTGATGGGCCACTCTTACATAGTTTTTTCTAGGTTACTCAGTCTCAAATTTCACATATATCTTCTCAATCCTATTGTGAAATAGCCTTAAAACATTTGTTATTCAGCAAGCAGTATTCCAAAAATATAATCTGGGTCTAATGTGTGAATCCATTATGATGTGAAAAGAATTTATGATTGTACCTCTTGATATTTGAAAATGTTTTCATTGTCCTTGGCACTTGGTCACTCTGCATATGTGTGCTTTTGGAGTCTTCAGGAGGTGGCAAAGGAGATGTTGGCCAGATCTCTAGGGAGCAAGGGGAGAGCCAGTGGGAGTTCAAAGGTGGACCAAAGAACTCAGCAGCACTGAGGGGATGGAGCTGGCCAGGAGGCCAAAGCATCTACAAATTCAGAGGCCTTTAACTCAGGCTAGTCCCTCGTGGTGGTGGAGGAAACATTCAAGGATGTAACATCTAATCCTGTGTCTACAAACACTACAAATTCGATCAACACTCTCACTGCTGTTCTCCCAGAAATTACCCAATGCACAGTTGGGATGAAGTCCCCTTTTGTCAAGCATACCCATATCCCTACCCCTATCCACCCACCATAGGTCTCAGAGGAGACCCTTGAAGCCTTTTAGGAGTCTGTTATTATGGCAGATGACATTGTTGAATTCCATGCAGGGTCGCAGTCAACAACTAACATAGGTAATCACCATCCTGCATGGTATGCACTCTACCCTGTTGGCCTTACAGAGAGGTTTGCTTAGTACAACAGCCACCTCTGACACAATTGCTTCCCCATTTCTGCACATATTGTTCCTTGTTTCCACATTGTACCCACCAGCGTTGCCCCAGTCCACATCCAATCATCTGACACCATTTCATCACATCACATGACCCCATTCCAACCCTTTGTCACCTTCCCATACCACCTATACCTCCCACTATCATTCCAACTACCTCAAGCACACCCAAAACCAGTAAACCCTCTCACACCATAACACCCTTCCATACACCGAAACCCTTCCATTCACACACTCGAACCCTCCCATTCACTAAGCACTCCCTTAACCCCAAACACTCCCATACCCCCATATCCAATAGAAATCCCCATACACCAAAGCCTCTAAGGTACCTATATCGTGCCATACCTCGAAAACGTCTCCGGCATCTACGTCTTCCTATACATCTAAACCCTCCCATACCCCAGAAACATCCCATGCTCTCAACCCCTTTCTATACCACACAATCTCTACAGTCACCCAACTCTCACTATTTCCATTGCCTTACCCACCCAAGACAATAGTAAATATGTCACCCCTCCTAAGGAATAGTCACTGGAAAACCACAGCTACACGAAGATGGAGAGCTACCTGAGGAGCATAACGCTACAGGTGTAGGGTAGCTAAGGACTAAGCCTAGAGAAATGCACAATTGTTTTCTGGACTGCTATTCACTACCAACCCAGGCTTTGCTATTATCTTTTGTTCACAGATTTTCCAAATGATGTAGTTTTGAATTTCCCTCTTTTTGTGTAATGCAAATTTAAAAATTAAAAAAATATCGGTTGTTACCTTCAAGATATATTATGTGTATATTCTGTCACAAAAAAAGTATTATTTGGCAACATAACACCCATTTTCTGAATGACCAACACAGATTGTTATAATTTTTTACAGCACTAGTCTAGGGTGTTTTTGATCTCTGTGCACTTTACCCCTTCTAAACAGGAGTAACGTGGCTATGCTCCCCCTTAACAAAGGGGTACATTGTGTTATCCATGACTGACATTTGCATTTTTACCATTAGTATCTAATATTTGGTGTAGTAAAATGCCAGATGTTTAGGCTTTAACTTATGGTGCCATCCACAGGATTAGCCTGTTAAACTTGGCTACATGCCTAAAATATGTAGATGCAGACTATTATGATGCTGTGAAAAAACTCTAAAGAACGTCGTGCAGTGCTGTTAGTTCAAGAGAGGGCCTCTTTAGGCTCCTCTGTTTGGCCAGAAGATAGGGTGGGTGATGTGTGAATTTTTTGTTTTTTTCCTCCTGTGACTAACCCCTAAAAGTTATTTCCACTCTCATGTATCTAGCTGGATATTAGAAAATATCTAAGTACACACAACACACTGGCTACTTTCGTGGCTATCTCTGGACAGAAAACAGAATAAATAGTTATTATACGATGGATGATTTTTGAAATGCATTAAAATGTAATTTATTGTAGAAGATAGACTTATGAAATAACTAAAAAATGTAAATGTCAATTTAGGACATTCGCTTTTCACTGCCTGAAGCTCTTGGAAGATGTTTAGCATTAGCCGGCCAGCAGCTGAAGAGCAAGTGTTTGAGCTTAATGAGTTATGAAAAATTGTCCCAGAAAAGAAAAATGGTTTAGGGCTGGTGACATTAAAGACTAAGGGCCTGATTCACAAAGGCAAACTTACAGTTGTGTGTAAGTTTACTATTGTTTGCTACTAACAAAGGCATTTACAAGTAGTATCTTTACAATTGCTGAGTCTCCACACATAAAAATACTTTTTTTTTCTGTATGGATACTCCGCGATCCGCACTCATGCTACTTGTAAATCCCTTTATGAATAGCAAACAATTGTAAACTTACACAAAATTAGAAGTTTAACTTTGTGAATCAGGACAGAATGTGAAGAAACTGACCTCTTTCAGCCAAGGTAGGATATTTGCGGTGGTGCCAGGAGTTTAGTTAACTTGAAAGGGAAAGAGGTGAAGCCTTCGCATTCATAGTTTAGAGTAATATGAAACCTCAAGAAGGGAAATCTATTCTCACTAGAGCCCCACTATCAAGACAGCTTCCTAACTCATTGCGAATGAAGCTAGTCCTAGCTCTGGTTCTGAGTGAAAAAAACAGGCGACTGCTCATTTCAGTACCTCCATCCCTAATTGGCACACAAGCTAACTGCAAGAGCAGAAGGCCTTTTCATTTTGGATTACAGTTAGAATTATGCTGTGTGGGATAGTTAGGGGTAAGGCAAACAGCATGTGCTAAAAATAGTACCTGGCTGGCACAGGAATGTTGGGCCAAGTTAGTTGGTCATCCTGTGGACCACCACTCCAGTGCTCTGTGGGAGGACTGCCAAATCCATAGTGAGACCGCAGTAATCCGACTAGAATCCAGGTGGGGCGGATAGTGCTGCGGCAGTTCCATGACGGTGCATTTCTATGGCTCAAAGGAGAGCCTTAGTAAGGCACCACGTGGGACCGCCACAGCACGTTCCAGCACAGGAAGAAAAGCATCAGGTCATGCATTCTTTCCTGTGCAGGAACTGGGGGTGCAAAAATCCAGTCTATAGCATTGGCTACTTCCCTCACAGAGAGGCAACTCCAGATGGAATTCTGAATAATTGACCTTTCTCTTCCCATTCTGCATGTACTGCCATACCACATGCATAGTGTAGCCACAACTACAGACACCCCACTAGCTCAACTTACTGCAATACAAGCAACTGGTTATTTGCCCAATCCATGTGACCCCAAGTCACAGTCATAAAGGCCTGTGAAATGATCAACCCAGGCAGCAGCCGTTATATTGCAAGGCAATAAAGCAGCAAGTTCTGGGCCTCTATCAACTATAATTTGCACAAAAAAAGGGTGATAGTTCCCTTTTACTGCCTGCAATAATGAATCCCATTTGGCCATTTCATAATCTCGCTTCGCTGTGCTTAATGTGGCCTTGTACGAAGCACTGCTTTCCTGGATTGAAGTTTTAGTCCCACCTCTGATAGCAGCTATTAGGGCTTGCTTTGTTAACCTGCAGTCCTTGTTGCATGTACCATTGGGCTACATGGGCACATCTGGGAAAAGATCTAGACCACCATTAAGAGTTCAACCTTAGGTGAGAGATTGCTACTAATGGTCGCACTCGGAGCAACAATTGGTGGCATTTGGATATGGGAGTTTGCAACATATTATCAGTAGAAAACCTATGAACATCAAAACAGGGTATGGGTGATCAGCAACTTCAGGGTGAGGAAATACATTAGAACTAATTCCAACTTCCAAATCCCTCAGTGTATCAGGCGCCTGCAGTCAGACTGACATTTGAACAAGTCAGGCGTTAGTATCCATATCTGTAAGTGGCAGATATCTGTTGTCAGAGAGGATAGTAAATATACCCAGTGCTTTTACTTGCTGGTGAGGAATCCCTCTACGTGCCATCTGTCTAGGGAAAGCTAGGTCTATAGGAATAGCCCAATGGGACAATGGAGATGCACCTACATTCCCGAGCCTACTGCTGGTTTTGACCAGGCGGTGCTCCAAAAGTCCACGTACCTGCAAATACTAATAACCACACAATCCCCTTCAGTTGATTTAGTTGATTGGCCAATCCCCCAATTCGCCTAAACAATAGTATGTCTTCAAACTCCGAGATGGCAAATGCAGTGTCCCATGAGAGCCAATGCCAAACTTTATTTTTAAATTCCAGATATGATTCCTTCCTATTGGATGAAAGAGGCAGTACTACTGTCAATCCTGCCACATACGAGCAACAATCTGGTGGCAAAATCAAAGACGACTGGATTTGAGCTGTATGGGGCTGGGGAGGAGCTCTCTTCGAATTATTTTGTCCCAACTAGCCTTTTTTGCCCAGGACCAACCATATCACAGCTTGATGCAGACCAGGTCCCTACCCCCTACCCTGGACTAGGTGTTTTTGCAGCTTGGGTCGGTGATTGCATGCGGTGTGTGGTGCTCTGGTCAGATGATGTTGCTAGTGTTGGGTCCATTGATAGAAAGTTACCTAATTATGGGGTTGCATGGCTGCTACAAGTGTTGATTGATAATTCAGTTTAGATGATAATTTCTGGATAGCCTCTTCCATGGAGCTTTTCCTATCCACAAGAGGAGCATTAGGAGTTGTCGCAATAGTTTTAACTTGATCCAGAAGACTTTTCCAAGCTAACTTAGGCCCGCACCTTTTGCATCTGCATTGCAAAGGTAATCAGGATTGGTGGCTGGAGCCATATCCACCGGCTGGACACTAGGCCCAGCGGATTTCCACACACTGTTGGAGTAGCGGGCAGTAGGCCCCTGTTTCTTGGGGTTGCCAAGGATAGTTCCTGGTTCGACTTTCCTCTTCTGCCTGGCAGATGGCTCACAGGGGCTAGTAATCACAGACAAATCAGGTACATCCATAGCTTGCTCCCTAGCCAAGGTCATCAGAGTAGCATGGCCTCAGAAGGAGTTAAGCTGCAACAACTAACAGGGACTAACTCAGGGTTGCAGGACTGCAATAGGTCAATGCTCGATGAGGCAAAAGTTGGCCTTTCCCAATTTCAAGGGACAAGCGTCTCTCTGCAGCTGTATCTCCTTATTGACTACACTGACTGCTCATACCAAAAAAGAGTTCAGTGTTGTACCAACTTGGGGATTAACAGAGACACTGTCCGTCCCTGTGGCCAATTAGCACTAACCCATAGCTGGTGACTAACAGTCAATAGGATACAATTAGCTGAACTCACCAGGAGAGTTACGGTGCAGGAGGCAGAGGAGCCAGGAAGGGGGGCCAAGCCCAACCCAGCCAAGCCTCCTCCAGGTACAGCAATCGCAGGGGATGCTAGTGGCAGCAAGAGTCAAATGTGGGCAGGGAGAACTGTAATATCTTCCGGCCTACTCCCCGGACAGCCCCAGTCTCGAGTCAATCAGCTACCCAAGTCTCTGTAAATCAACAATCAATCAAGGTCTGGAATCCAGTTGCGCTAATGAAATTATAATAGACACTGCATGCGGTGGCAATTGTGACACAATGTGAGTAGCTTTTTGTGAATAGTGAAACCAAAGCACCACCATCAGCAACAGCAGCAACAATTGCTTACGTCCTCCTTTGGATTGGTAGTCTCAGCGTTTAATTGCAGGCCCTCCAAGATATGTGCAAAAATCAAATCTGGGACCTGCTGTCACCAGTCGCAAGAAGGCGCCTCCCGCCCTACAGTTCGCCCATACCTACGCGACTCCCCGCATGGGTCGTACACAGTGACAGTGATGGGATCAGTGGTGACAACGGAGCAGCAGGGCAGTGGGAGAGTGGGGAACGCAAATCCAGAATCGACGTTCTGGACTACGGCAGGGGCATGACCTTTTGCCCCTCTCCCACAAACCGACCACCAGGAACCTCCTCCAAAGTATCCCATCGTCTGGCATCCTGGCATAATACCAGCTGTGGGTGGACATGAGCATGGAAAACATGGGACATACATGTACTATCTGCAGTTAACAATAGTAAATTTGGTCAAGCACTCAATAGGAACAGTTGTGTTTTTTAGGGTAACATTCAAGACAACAATTCCAAATTCAGTGGTTGGGATACAACTGGTATAATTGTAATTTGGCCGAAATAATCAGAGTATTTTCAGTGATTCTTCATTAGTCTTGTGATGCGAAATTAAAGAAATTGCACTATTACCCCTGTTTGAGTATTTAAGAGTAATTTGAGGCTAAACTAAAACCCTACACCAGGAGCATAGGAACAACAAATTTACAAAGCACACACTGCTTCTGGCACCTTCTCTTGGTGCGCTGATACATTTAGCAGTATTTTCTTAGCGCAAAATGCATCTCTCTGATCCATTTTGGACATAAGGGTGCTGTTTGCACTAAGAAAATAGCACTAAAAGCACCATACGCTCTCTGAGTAATGATGAGTAATTTTGTGGTAATTATACGAAATTGCCGTAGAGGTAATTACACAAGTTACGCTTATTACTGCTCCATTTAAAACCATTACTTCTCATGGCAAAGTGCCATCTGCACCCTGGTGTAATATCAACTGACCTAACTCCAAAGAGCTTTCAAAGTAGTAGAGACATTATAGCAGAACAACTCTGAAATAGGAAAAAAAGAAATGCTAGAAGGTGATTATATCATAAAATCTAATATAATGTGAGGGGGAACATCGTTTACAACGAATCATTTACCCCGCACTACCATTACAACGCAGGAATTACAACGAAAGTCGTTACAACGACTTTCGCTGGAGGGCGCTGTTGGATAGGAAATAGTTTAATTTTCTATCCAACACCTTCCCTACTCTCCACGGGGACTGGAGTTGGAATAGAATATTAAACTATTCCACTATCCAGCGCCCCCCAACGCAAGTCGTTGTAACAACTTGCGTTGTAATCTCCGCGCTGTAAAGGCATGCGTGGTAAAAGCATGCGTTGAAACGACATACATCCTAATGTGAGACACGTCCCACAGAATGTTATATCATTCACCTCCTTAATTGTAACGTTTCCCCTTCAGAAGATTTTAAAATGCTAAAAGAATTTCGGATCCAGTGGCTATTGAAATTAAGACACCTCTATCGGTTGGCTTTTGTGAATCTTTGGCAGTATTGTTTCTCAATAAAACTCTGAACAAACCTATTAAAGTCCTTAGATTTATGGCTTAGTGAGTACCTCAATTGAATATGAAACTGTCCTTGTGAGCTGGAAATCAGCAATTTTGCAAAAGGAAGCCAGCTGTCTGTGTGGGTCCCCTACCTTAATGTTTCCTACCTTGCTGCACAAAGATCATAGAAAGTTTAGCTAATAAGCATCTAGCTCAGTATATTGCTAAAAACTCAGTATCTGATGATGACCAAGCTGGCTTTGATCCAAATATTGTAACTGATGTGGCACCGGATGCAGTTAAAATCAAATGTGTTTGATCTTGGTGAGTGGGGCACTGCTGCCTTAGTCCTTTTAGATCTTTCTAAACCCTCCACACTGTTTGCCATAAAAACATGTATCCCGGCTTTCAGGACTGGCATCAGTAATCAGGCATATTCTTGGTTCCAGCCCTTTTATGCGAACAAAGACAATTGGTCTTCATGACACTTTTCTGCTGCACTTCTCACCAGTATATATGTAGAGTCCCATGGGAACCCATTTTATTTAACCTTTATGTTGTGCTTTTATCTGTGCTTATCAAGAACTATGATTATTTGTGTCTCTATTATGGAGCTGACACTTATATTATTCTTTTAAGTTTGGACGCAGAAGGATCCCTGTAGTCAAAGAGTGTCTGTTTAAGATTTATGCCAGTTTCCAACTTGACATCCTGCAACTGCTTGAAATTTAACTCCAATAAAACGCCTGTAAGGGTTAACTTAGAACTCATCAACTTGGTCCACAGCATGGTGGTTAGAATCAATGGGTATTTCACCAGTCCCACTAAAAGCTTCGAGAAATCATGGTGTTTTATTATATTCAGCTATTAATTACCAAGCACACGTTAGCATGATCCACCTGGCATGCTTTTTACAGCATAAACCTCTAAAAAGAGTTTCCCATTTCAATAATGAGCTTACTCTTTTGTCGGTGGGTGCATGTACTTTCCCTGAACCACTCTCCAACCCTCTCTAAATAACTCCTCTCTCCTCCTTGAATACAATCCCATTTAGTAGTAAGTATGCCCCTTTTACCAGCCTCTCCTACTGGTCTTACCCACATTTTTACATTGAAGCCTATCACACAGCACAGCTGTTTGGTTCGCTGTAGATATCTGGGGACATTTGGAAAGCTTCACTGAGAATCAATTTCGCCCATTGCTTACCTTTAGCTCTGTGGTTTGTAACTCACACGTACTTGCTTTTGTATTGCTCTCTTTATTTGTTTTAAGCTGTCCAGCATGTCTTTGTCCATTCCATGGAGCATTATCTGTTTACCATCAGAGCTTCTACCACAAGTGCTCGCTTTTTGTAAACAGGCCTTTTAATCTTGTACTTATCTTGTTGTCACATTTACTGTTCATTCATAGACAGAGGTCAAATGGCAGGCTTTGTCTGCCTAGGGAGCTTGGTGTTTATTTTATTTTTTCTCTACCTTCAAAGTGAGAGGAATTTGAAATTCTTGATATGAAAGTATATGAGACAAACCTGCTGTGAAAGGAAAGGCGTTTTGCTTAACACACAACATATAAATGTCTGTAAAAGAACTGTGTAGATATTTCAGAATATATCAGAAATAGGCATGTACAAATAAAACACATTTTTGTGTAATTCGGAAGTGTGGTAGAAACAAATATTTTTAATACGACCAAAACAAATCAATATACTAGGTGATGACAATCCCACACTTTATCATTTGTGCACTGAATACTTTTATCAGTAAAACTGTATACCTGTGTAAATGTAAAGGTCATATTGCTCGGATATGAATTTACCTTAAATGAATGAAAAGACAAGAGGCATTCAGCAAAACAGGACTAATTTGGTTTAATTAAACTCTGTGACTGGAAGACAGCGGCAGTCCGTACAGGTAAAATAAATGGGTAAAGCTTTGCACATCGATATAGTTTGAGCAGACTATTGTGTCTGGTCTCTCTCAGCAGCGGCGGCCGGCACAGGTAAACGGGGTGCGGTGTGCATGGAGTGCCGGGGGAAGCCGACAGACAACGGGATAGGTGTTATTTATTCAATTATACCTATTCCGTCATCTGTCGACTTCCCCCATTCATGCCCCCACCGCGTTTACCTGTGCCAGCCATGGTTGCTGGGAGGGCCTGCACAGAATACGTCTGTTCAAAATCTCTTGATGTACAAAGTTTTGCCCGTCAATTTATTCAGTTTAATAAAATATTCTCTACATTCCAAAAGAGCAGCTTAGTCACAAATCTATCACATGTGCACATCTGATAACGACACCGATAGCTCTTAACCTCGGGGAGAGCTCATGGAGGCCAGTGTGTGTGTGCCCAGCTGTCCGGTGTGAGCAGAGCATGATTCCTACGTATAGTATGCATGTTGTGTGCTGGTTGGTTGAGTGTACCTTTCTACATGTGGTTTCTAGCTTTGTGGTATTTCTGGTGACACACAAGCCTTTGGCCCAATAGATTTTATTAGGGCCATTGACCTCGGAACTTGTTTGTGGAGCGACTATCTATCTGTGGAATCAGTCAGCTTTTTTCCTGGATGCGTGTTTGCCGGGGATTTATAGGGGCCACCACAAGTGACTTCTTACTCGATAAGTGTGGGCTTGGGTCGCAGAACCTGCCTGACCGTGTATCTCTGACTCTAATTTGATGGGAAAATTGGACAACAATGATGTGAGATCATTGGAACTCCTATAAACAATATGCCAGCCACTAGTATACATTTTTATCGACATTACCAACATGGTGCGCTATTTTGCAGATTGACATTGTTCTTACTAGTGTTGTCAAAGGTATGTTTGCTTTCATCTGAACATACAATGACAATGTTCTTATTGGCAACAATAAGGTTAGGGCCTGGCAAGTGGGTGGACTTGCCAGGTCGACATGGCAGTTCCAAACTGTGCCCAGACACTGCAGTGGCAGGTCTGAGTTACATTTACAGGCTGCTCATATGGGAGAGCAGTATTTGATTTAAAGGCCCTGGGCACACACAGTGCAGTGTAGTAGGGATTTAACAATAAACCAAATAAGCCAATTATGGAAACAGATCCATGACAACAATGTAAAGAGGGAAGTCCAACACACAAGAAAATCATAGGAGGCAAAGGCAAAAATACAGGGGCAATATACATCAAGAATGGCAGGTCTAACAGCAGGGCATAGAAAAGGCCCCTAAATGCTGAGACCTGGCATCCAAACTTTGGAACACCTTACCTCTTGAACTGCGCTCAATGGAACACAAACTCCCTTTCGCAAAGCCTTGAAAACCTGGCTGTTTAGGGATTAATCTTGTTGCACCTTCTGATGATCCACGGCATCTGTAACAGCACTGGAATGCCTCTTGGTATGCCAATACTATAATGTTGTTGTAATACTTTATTCGATATATACATATCATAAAAATACAAACAATTCACACATTTAAAAAAAAAACAGATATTTAAAATACTATGTTCATTTCATTTCATGAAGTAAAAAAGTAAAAAGGTATTTACAATTAAAACTACGGGTTATATAAAAGTCATTAAATGCATACACAGTGATGGGCTTAAAGACCAGAATAAATAACATAGTCTAAGTTGTTACTGTAATTAGCAGCATTGTGCGTATGAACCAAGCCTTTGCTATGTACTTTGCAACACCACATACGATAACCAGAGATGTAGTGTCTGATGAGAGAATACGAAGGGCTATCCTAAAATCTCTCACTCCCAACTCCCTACATACAGGCTTTAGCCATCTAGTTCTAGGTACTTTGTATGCTTTACAAGCGAACAGGAAGTGGGGTAAAGATTCACTGGTGGATGGGCACCCAGGACAGATATGCAAATAGGTCCTCGTTCCTTTCCATCCCTCGATAAATGTATTAAGTGGGAGTATCACATATCTCATTTTGAGGAAAAGAGATCTGTCTCTTGGGATTTGGATAAAATCCAGGAAAGGGATAAAATCCAATACACTCTACACCATTGACCATACTCTGTACCACTCCACTCTATGCCACTTCACTCTACGCCTATCAAATCTATGCTAGACTAATCTACTCTCTATGTTAATGCACTTTATGGCACTTTGCAGTATTGCACTCTACAACATACCACTCTGCAACATTGCATTCTATGCCACTGCACTCTCTGCCACTGCACTCTACTCTGCACCTATCTAGTCCTCTATACTGCACTCTACGTAAATGAACACACACCACTTTACTCAGCATCACTCCAACGTATGCCACTGCACTCTGCTCTGGACCACTCTACTCTAAGCCACTACATTCTACATCACTCTACTCTATGCCACTGCACTCTACACCACTCCACTCTGCATCATTCTATGCCGCTGTGCTACTCTACTCTGCACCACTTCACTCTGCACCACTGCACTCTATGCCACTGCACTCCAGAACACTTTACTCTATTCTGCACCACTCTAATCTACATTACAGCGTTCTATAATGTTGCATTGGATGCCACTGCATTGGACACCACTGCACTCTATGCTACTGCACTCTACTCTGCATCGCTACACCACTGCACTCTATGCCAGTCCACTCTACGCCACTCAATTGTACACCCCTATTCGTGACTTCACTCTATGCCACTCCACTACAGGACACTCCATGTCACTCCACTCTAGTCTATACCACTCTATTCAACTCTATGAAACTTTGCACCACTCTATGACGCTCCATTTTTAGACACCCCACTCTATGACACTCCACTCTATGACATTCCACTCCAGGACACCCTTCTCCAATCTGCTTTATGTACTGCAAAATGCAGTTTGTGAATCAAGCCAATAACCCTATTGAGATTGCAAAAACTCAGATTCACACCAACCCACAAAATTAATAATCCAATTAAACATTCAAGGGTTATACGAAATATGGTATATTAGAATTTTTGCTGTAGTAGAGAGAAAACCTTCCTATAAGATGTAAAGTACAAAATTCATGTTGTATGAACCTTCTGTAACGTATTCGCACTTCCACAGAACTGCATGAAACCTAGCACATCAAAGCTTAGCTGCATGTGCTAATTGCAAGTTAAATTTTGTGCACGTGCACCAAAGCAGTCAAACTTGTTGGCAAAATCACAAACAAGCTTGCTGGGCACAAAGCCAGTGAAGATGACTGATAAATTAGAATACTTTACCTCTGATCTTCATTTTAGGCCAGAAATTTAAAATATAATAATGACAAAAAAAAAGAGTGTACTTCTCGAATGTAGCTCTGGTCCGTGGCGCAGGAAGGGGGCTGTGGTGGGTGCGTGCCGCTCAGGGTTTCATCACTGAGGGGGGTGACAAAATGGCACAAATTTGTGTTTTAAACATAGTTTTGCCATTTTGTCGAGCCGGGGGTGACAGGAAATTTTCCGCATCGGGTACCACCTGACCTTAATACGCCATTGGCTCTGGTGGGTCCGGGCATGAGCTCTTCTTGAAATGCTCATTCAGGGACATGTGGTGCTCAGAACAACTGCATCAGTTACCAGCTCAGCCTCCTGGCGGCTGTAATGAAACAGGGTCATCTGCGGCACTCAATGGTCCTGGGGATCTGACTGTGCAGTTCATTCCGGAATCATGATGAAACGACTCGTCTCTGTAAGAATCTCAGAGTGAATAATGCAGGCACATCCTACATCTGGAAATGAATAAGTTATGGTGAAAGTCATGCTTCGAATTACACTGCAAGAGCCTGACTGCAGCAAGCTTCAAGGGGGCAGGGCTGTCTCCCAGGACAAGCACATCTAGATAAATAGTCATGCCTGTTCACCGTTTTTACTTATTTTGTGATGTCTTTAGTTATAACTTTGACTATATCTTTTATTTAAGATACTGTGAAACACTCTGAGGAGTATATTGACAACGAAATGGCGCAGTGCGGTGCTGCAAGTAATTTAGCACCACTGCATCATTTAACAAATGCAAGGCTGCAACATATTTACATGAATACGGCACACGTCTGTGCTTTCCCTTTTGCCAGCGCTAAAAAAGCTGCCTACTGCCAGTGCAGGCTCCTTTCCACCATGGGGCAAGAGTGCCTGTGTAGCAGGGTTGTTTGTGTTTCTGCAGGAAGGGACACCTTAACCGCATCGGTGCGGCGCATTTTCCCGCTGTGCGCTGAAGATTTCAAAAACCCGCGGTTCATGACGAGCTCAGCTCGTCATGAGCGTACGAGAGGTGTACCTCGAGCGTCAAAGGGATTATTGGCGTTTTGCTTCTTCTATGTGTGTAGCAGAAATCAGCACACATAGAGAAAGAGCTAAAAAACCAAGGAGAAATAAAAGTATTTCTCCTACTTTTTGCGCCATTCCAACAACTGGGTGCAACAGTCTACCTACAGAACCCACACGTAGTTTTGCATCGGAAATTCAGGCCCAGGCGTATTTGCAAGAGATCTCTGTTCACAAATAGAACTATTCCTTCTCTTTCTTAATTAGGCTGCTTTTCTTTTTTCTTTTTTTTCGTTGTTTTCTTTCCCTCCCTCTCTCTTTTAACTAAGGAGTAGTGCAAATGCTTTAAAAAAAAAGAAGAACATTTTGACAGTACAAAATAAGATGTATTATTGTGATCTGTATAGGGTAGTATAATAGAATATTAGTGAGAATAGTGGGACAGGACTGGGGAGGGGCATAGGCTCACGAGTGCTCAGATGCCATCATCCTAGCACTGCAGGTGTCAGGTAACCTCACTGGTAGGTGGTGGGAGGGGGGTGGGGTTCAGGGGCTGAGGGTGAAGGGGTTGATACCTTGGGGGTTGACTTTAAGTTGCATGGATTTAGTTGCTTGGCTGAAATGTATTTGTAATAATGAGTAATTTACGTATTGCTACGATTAATATTTGTGGTCTTAATGATGTCAAGAAATGCCGGAATACTATGATAGGGCTTTGATTATTAAAAGCCGATATAATTTGTTTGCAGGAAACCCACATCGAAAGAGTACGGACACGTTTGTTAGAGACATTTGGATATAGATTGGTGAGGGCCACTACCCAACATTCAAAGACACGGGGGGTTGCAATATTGGCAGCTAATCGGTCTATTCAATTTACCCGAACAATAATTAATCAAAATGGGTGGTGGGTAATCACACAATACTGTAGGGACAATAGGAACCCAATTACCATATGTACTATTTATGGAAGTACTATGGATGATCCCTCAGTGTTTGATTATGTAAATAATGAGCTAGCTACCGGGCCACTACCTATTATCATTTGTGGGGATTTTAATATAAACTTGCTTGCTAGTCAAAATGTATCCCTCGGCAAAAGATGATACTCTAGTGGGCGGAAGCCTAAAGTTTTTAGGGCCCTAAGGTCATTGTGTCATGAACAGGCGCTATCTGGTCTTTGGAACTTGCAAAATCCTAATGATTCGGGTTTCAAATTTTTTTCCTTTCCTCATCAAAAACATGTTAGACTAGATTTTATCCTCACATCACCCAATATTCATCATGAGTGCTCAATTGAGAAAGCTCCTCGCATTTTATCAGACCACAACCCATTAATAATGGAACTTATGGGGTTTGGCAGTAGAACTAAGGACAAATCTAATTGGTGTTTTGAGGGTGCGTTACTTTTTGACAAGGAATATTGTGCCCATATGGAGAAATGGATACCCCAATTCTCAAAAGAGAATATGGGGAGTGCTGGGATAGATATAGTTTGGGATAAGCTGAAAGCTGGGATACGGGGTGAAACATTTAGCTCCTCATTTACCAGGAATAAGGAGAAGCAATGCTTGCTCATTGGCATGCAGCGTAGTCTGGCCGAGGCAGAGGAATATCTGGTTGTAGTACTTCAGGAAGGTAGTGATGCCACTGAAGCACATATGAAAGTGTTATTAGCAAAATCAGCAAGCTTTGAAGTGATAACAAAAAAAGTGGCCGATAGATTAGCGATATGGCGAGAAAAGGCGTATGAATGTAGTGAGGAAGTAGGGCACCATCTTGCAATAAGAGTAAGGCAAAGGACAACGCATGACATAATAGCTGAGATCAATGACCCTATAAACGGGAGAACTAGATACCCAGAGGTTATTAGCAAAGAATTCCACTCATGTTACCTACATTTATATCACAAGGACATTCTTGATAACCCGGAAGAAATCTCTCTATATTTTAATTAAGGTTGTGGGAGACAATTTTCAGAGGAAGATAAAGAGCAACTAGAGGAACTTCCCCAATGGGTGGATATCTTGTTGTGCATTAATACTTTACCAAGCGGTAAAGCTACTGGTTTGGATGATATACCTTTAGAATTTTATAAAAAGTTTTCCCCACAGTTGAAAGAGATAATGCTACACCTGATTACATATGTATTTAAAGGAGGGAAAGCACCACAATCTTGGACCAAGGCCAAAATCATAATTAAAAAAAATTAAAATAAATCACCACTGGAACCCGGGTCTTACCGCCCCATTATTCTAATAAATGCTGATCGTAAGATCTATTAAAAAATTCTTGCCATTTGTTTAGCTGATGTTATTTACAAAGTTGTCTCACCGCGGCAACACAGTTTTAAACCAGGACGTGTAACGACCGATCCCACCAGGAGAGTTATCTCATTACTTGATGCTGCAAATGTTACTGGAGCGCCAACAGCACTTTTATTCTTGGATGCGGAGAAGGCCTTCGACAGGATTTCCTGGTCCTTCCCATGGGCGTCCCTGTCGAGGGTTGCCGTTGGCAAGGAATTAATACAGGCTTTTAAAATACTATATTTTAATCCTAAAGCAAGACTTTTTATAAATGGGGCTCTCACAGATTATTTAAAAATAACGAGAGGCACCCGGCAGGGTTGCCCGAGTTCTCCCCTTCTATTTCCATTGTATATAGACCCCTTTTTACGATAACTTGACTGCAATAGGAGGATTAAACCTATAGAATTTCCGGGAGGGAATACTACAAATTTGGCCTATGCCAATGACATTGCGATAGCTACCCCGGATACTGAAATTGCTATGGCTGAGATAGAGTTAGAGGCGGCGAGATTTGGGCGACTTTCTGGATACTCCCTTAATAGTAGTAAAACTCAAATTATCTGAAGCAATATAATCATGGCTAAGGACGCTAGACTGGTAAGAAAGGCCACTTATTTGGGGGTGGAGGTCTCGGCAAATGTCGACAAGAACATAGAAGATAATATTGATCCTTTGATTGGCAAAACTAAAATGGATCTATTGAGAATACTCAATTTACACTTATCGATTATTGGCCCATGTAACATATTCAAAATGCTTTTCTTTCCCAAATTGTTGTGCCTTTTAACGGCAATTCCTTTAGAATTCTCCGCTTTATGTTTGAAAAAGATTTTAGTTTTAGTTTCTCGTTTTATTTGGGGATACGAAAAACCAAGGAGAGTCTATATAATGTTATCATTACCAAGAGACAGGGGTAACTGTCATTGCCAAATATTAGATTATATTATTGGGCAAATACCCTACTATCCAATTTAACTCTCATATCAGAAAAGCCACCAAATAGTTTGTTGGAGGAAGTACCTACGCCAATAGAACTTATTATGGGCAAAGACGCATGGGGTGGCTCTGGAGATTTCTTAACGATAGCCACTACAAGAAGGTCTGTTTTAAAACCCTAATAGGTTGCCATAGAATTATGAGATCAGTTTGGAAATTGCTACGGTTGGGCCGACTGATCACTACACACCGATAGATAGTAACCCGAACCTGCCAGAAATTTTTAAAGATGCTAGCATTAAAAAACAAGCATTTGCAATGCAATAGGTCTCGCAGCATTAAAGTTTGAGTTACTGGCATTGTAAATGACAATGCTTTGCATTAACTTTTTTTTTTTATTTGCAATTGGTATATAAACATTGTTTGTGAATGGTTAGCTGTTGCTTATGCCAAGCAAAGTTGCCAGTAATATAGAGTGCTTTTTTTGCTGTGCTGAATAAATATAGGCCTTGTTCGCTACGCCTTTGTAATGGAAGTCAACAGACATAGTTAATGACCACAAGTGTTTAACTTGTAGCAGTGCAGAGTGATATGTTGTAGATTGTATGCCTTATTTGAAGTGGGGGGGGTGCGGGACAGGACATAAGTTAATAAAATAACACAATGTAAAATTCAATATGCCACAAACCGTAAAAAGGATAAAAAATATTTTAAAAAACACAACTTGCGAGGTGTTGCGATGTAATAACATTTTTCTTTTACGCCCCCGACACATCATAACGGGGCGAGAGGCGCAGCTCCTGCATAATGAGGTGGTGTCCGTGTGTGCACGGCAGTGGTGGTGTGCGTGTGTGCATGGCAGTGGTGGTGTCCGTGTGTGCATGGCAGTGGTGGTGTCCGTGTGTGCATGGCAGTGGTGGTGTCCGTGTGTGCATGACAGTGGTGGTGTCCGTGTGTGCATGGCAGTGGTGGTGTCCGTGTGTGGATGGCAGTGATGGTGTCCGTGTGTGCATGGCAGTGGTGGTGTCTGTGTGTGCATGGCGGTGGTGGTGTCTGTGTGTGCATGGCAGTGGTGGTGTCCGTGTGTGCATGGCAGTGGTGGTGTCTGTGTGTGCATGGGAGTGGTGGTGTCGAAATGGATTTCAAGGTGCACTTTTCCGAACTGAGTTTTTTTTAATCGAAGACCTTGTCCCTTGAGTTCGGCGATGTTACTCAGCCATCGTCAACCTGGAGCCTCTGGCCGCTAACTGGAAGGAGGCAGTACACAAACCATGCTATACAGGCAGCAGCGGTCTAGTGCCAAGAAGAGGGTGCAGGCGCCTATATATCAAAGTTTATATATGTGTGCTCTTCGAGTTAAACGTGTCAGATCACATCTGCGCGAGCTGAAAGTGACAAACTGGATTCCTGGCAGGGCCGGTGTGGCTTTTCAATTCTTCTGCGGTTTGTAAACTGGGCACAGCTAAATTGGGCGGTAGTTTTTGTTCTCACCAAAAGGATACCACGTGTCAGGGTCCTCTGATGCCGTCTTAGAAAGATGGAACCTACTTGCAATCAGACGTGTTGGTTGTCACCAGAATGCCTCGTTGGCATTGTATGATCACGTGCACTGTTACTCACTGCACATTGATGCGGAGTTATGTTTGTATTTACAGGTATATTTGCATACATGTTCTAAAATCAATCATGTTATAAAACTGTAAGTAAACCGTTTTCGTAGCTGTGCACTTTAAGCTGTGTCGGACGTCAGCCTCTTTAGCAGCGCCGCACGCCTCTCTGCAGACTCCCCCTGCATTCCAGAGAGGCGCGCGACGCGATCCGGTATGCCATGCAGCTGTGGACACAAGACATGGCTGTGCGCACAACGTTATCCTATGGGAAAACGCTGCGCGCGGCCAGGACTTGTCTCCCTTCGGCGTTCTCAGACTGCTGAGATGCCGACTATAGTTCTCTGGCGAGAACGCGCTTTCAGCGCGTTACTAGCCGAGACCTAATGAGGTGAGGCCGGCTTATCTAAATATTTTCCATCTGACATAGTTAGTTTTGATAATCTCAAGAAAACGTATAATTTAGATCGGAGAGACTTTTATAAATACCTCCAGGTCTGAGATTTCTTGAGTAAAAAAGGTGGAGGCTCAATTGTATTAGTCAATAATGATATTATAGACAGATTAAGGGGGGGAAAAAATTAGATTTCTTTCCATTTGGATATATATAGTTATCTTAATTTACTAATGCCGGATGATATGGAGTCTCGAGCAACAAAATGGGAAGCAGACATAGGTATTCAGGAAAGTGTATTTTTCCACTCAGCCGAGCTAGCACAGGAAATCCTAATTCCAGCGCAGCTTCAGGCTCAATACTACAAATCCTGTTTCTCACTCTACTATACAACCAAGAAAATATCTAAATGGGGGTCGGGAAGAGATACTCAAGGTCCCAGTTGCTCATTGTATCAAGCGGATCTAGATCACTTGTTTAATTCGTGTTACGTATTAAGTGGTCTGAAACAGGAAATCTCAAACTTTTTTTAAGAAAGTGTTAGGAGTGGCTTATGTCCTCACTTCATTGCTGGTGGCACTTGGGGTAGATGTGCAACTTCAGGGGAAGCCAGGTGAACAACTGGTATTTATTGGCATGGCGATACTGCGCCTTTTTTTTGGCCTCGGCGTGGCTGGACCCAACTCACCCTAGTTTTCATCAATGGCTCTCCTGCTTATTATCAAATTACACTTTTGAGAAAGCTATCTCTGCAAAGAGGGGTATTAGGGCCCATTCTAAAGGCTTAAAAATCTAGGCACCGTTGACTAGATGGATTGAAAAGCATTAGTGATTGTTTAAAAAAAAAAAAAACTGCAGTAATCACAAACCGGCATAAGTACAACCCATTATAGGAAGGGCGGGGTACCGGATGGGGGGATGATATAATAAAATGTGCATAATTAACTTTTGGGCTGCTTTTTGAATTTACGTTTTTCTTTCTATAATTTTATCTTGTCTCATACTTGTTTTTTTCTTCTATTTTTCTGAAAGGAACAGTATTTGTTGGAAAGTGTATAATTATGCTCAAATAAAGAAATTAAAAAGAGAAACAGTGAAATGAAATAAACATAACATTTATACAGTATTCTAATGCCCAGAGTTGTCAAGGTGCTAAAAGTAAAAACATAACACAATAAAAATCTTGTAATAAAAATGTAAACTAGAGATATGAGTATTTCATAATTTTAGGTTAAAAAGCATTAAGAAGCATTAAAGGGTCTGTGCGGTGCAGTTGACCGGGACTGAGACACTAGCTTAGGCCGACTATAGACACACCCAAATCACGCTTAGCCTAGCATGAAGCCCCAGTAAAATATTTCAAACCTACTGACGTAGGGACTGCTTTATTTTATTTAAGGTGTCTCCCCCATATGTCAGGGTGGCGAGAAGATTACATCTGCCTTCTCTGACAGACTCCCCTTACCATATTGTGAGATCACTGATTGTCCTGCAGTGATCTTTAGCCTTCACAGGACTGGCAAAAGGAAGCTCCAGTAAAGGCATGAAAAGTATGGATCCCAGCTGCTATGTTTTGGGTGGTCACTCACCAAAATGTGTTTTTCAAAACCAACATTTTGTTACTTATGTTTATGAGAAACACAATGGTAACGTCTCTGGCATCATTGAAGATTTCTCTCAGGGTATATGTCATTAGTATTTTCTTTTTATATGAGAACCACCAGGTTTCCCCTTGCAGTCTTGATAGAAAAAAACCTGTATCAGACCATCTACTATAACTGCGATGTGCAATCTAAAGTTCCTACAACAACAACTCCATCTCGATTGGGTTGTTGTAGTAAAGTTTCTGATAGCAGAGCCAGAGATGGTACTGCTGTCGGAAACCTGAAGGTCCGTCTGACTTATGTGGAAGAGTACCTTCTGTGCTAAATTAAAAACTAGGCTCTTAGGGCCTGATTTTCAAAGGTAAGTTTACACTTTTTTGTGTAAGTTTATGGTTTTTTTTGGTGTTCACAGACTACGAGATAATACTGAAAGTCATATTTACGATTTTAGTGGTGTAGGGAAGTGCAGCAAGTTACTTTGCTGCCCTGCCCTGTGCCACAGGGAAAGTGCAGGAATGTGTTGTATTTATCTAATAGGGTTCGTTCTTGTCCTTTGCCCTTGCACTGGAGCCATTTGGGCAGCATAACGCCAATGCCAGTACCCTACCACCATGGTCCTGTGTTGTAAGCAGATTTGTTTTTGTGCAGGTACAGGGACCTTCCTGCACAAAACAATCCTGAGAGGGACTTTCCTCTTTGTATGTGTGCTGCAGAAAGAGGAAACAATTAGGAGAAATAAAGATATTTCTCCCTGTTACACCTCCTCCAGGGAGGTGGAGCTTTTTGGTGCATTCCCAGGTTTATAAGGTGTTGAAAATTAGGGAATGCGTTAAAAACCATGAGAATTGTGTGGGAACACCCATGTCTACCCAGGGCAGAGTATTACAATGCAGCAATTTGCACTGTGTTGCGTTACTCCAAATGTTTGGAACCACTCACTCAAAGCCACACTATGTGGCTTTGCATGGATTCAAAACTATGACTCTTGCATTACATTGCATGTGCAAGATAGTGCAGCCAGGTCATAAATATGGCCCTAGGTTTGACTGAGGATACTCTGCAGTTGGGGCGGAGAGATCCACACATAAAAAAGGGGTCATGTGGGGGGAAGGTGTGCGATTGCTGGAGGGAGGTCCTGCTCCTGCTCTCCTGCTTCTGACTTCAGGAACAGGAAGCAGGCAACTAGGCCCCCTCACCTAAGCCAATCACAACACTGCTATGCAGCATTTTGATTGGTCTGAGCACTATGGCACAGCGCTCAGCCAGGGATTGTAGGGGTGGGCATGTTCCCCGTGCAGGCTGTAATGCAGTTTGGGTGGCCCAAGAGGGTCAGCCAAATAGTTGTTGCGCACTTAGGAGTAGGCAAAACACCCCTGCCTTGCCCTGCTCCGTGAGCAGAGCAACCTCAAACAAACCTTCCACCCACAAAGGAAACATAAAATGATATTACCTCAAAGTTATTATGATTTTATATTTCCTTTCCTTTCCAATGCTCGAAAGCAGTAAGGCAACGCTTCTCTGCCATAGCAGAGTAACCAACATTGTACAGACCTACCTTTTAATGTGAGAGTCTCCACTGTTGTAAATTTACTATTAACTCATAGTTAGTGAATATTAAAATAATGCAAGCTTACACAAAAGTGAAAGTTTACCTTTGGGAATCGGTCCTGTAGTCATTTTTTCTAGAAGTGGGTATCATCCTGTTGGGGAATGTTGAAAGCTGTATTCAACAAAGCCCTTTCATTGGATACCCGTTGGATGAGGCGTTGCTTAGTCTGTTTTGGTGAGAAAAGCAATGGAAAATTAAAATTTGTTCTGCATGTCGGCTAGATACTTTTCAGAACTTTGCTCAATAAAGATTTCTTCATTGAGATTTAGGGCTTGATTTAGAATTATGCCCTAATGTACTTATAAAAGGGCAAATGGGAGATTTGTCATGTTTGTGATGGAGTACTCATCAGCCATACCATAATCATAACCTTAGTCTTTTTTTTGGGAGCTTAAAAACCTGCAGCAGTACCTAACTGGAAGCTGTAGGCAGGCAGGCTAAATTTTCTGCATACCGTTGTCACATCGGAAGCCTGCGGTGAGTAGTAATGGTCATCTGGAGGTCAAAAGGTCCCAGCTTCTACTTATTCTTTTTGGAGCAGTTCATCTTGGTTACTTTATGGCTCCTAGGCTATCAGTAGTAGCACTTGGGGTACCTGGACCCATTCCAGTACTGCCCACCATCATAGTCTATTTGCATCTTGTCAATTGGTCACTCCATGTAAAAAGGTGTTGTGCAACTTTTGGTGTCCCTCTAGCTACACAGGACATCTGCCACTTGACTCTTGCAGTCACCTTCTTTGTCCTGGGTGTGCATGGGAGCAAGTTCTGCCCTTCAGGTCATGTCACAGCTAAAGACGGCAGGAATGTTCACGTTCTGTTCATCTACATGTCTAGGTGTGTTCTGAAGAGCTGGGAGTGAGGTGGATTTTTATATAGTACACTATCCAGTGGGTGTGAGTGATTCCTTTATGCTGCCTATACAATGGGCAAAGCATACCAGGGCAAGCCACCCATCTTTTGAGATACATCCTGTTTGCCTTACTGTACACTTTCACACAATGCATGTTTGCTCCTGAAATCCAACATGGCAGAATCCTTCGGAGTCTGGAAGATGTTGGTGCCCCTCGCAGGTGTGTCAAATGAGCTGACTTCAACTCCTCAACCACAAGGTGGATCTGGGATAAGCTTCACCTCACACTGGGATGGATCTAGGTTGGCTATAGTGCACCCTAGGATCAAAAGTCCCCTTTAACCTTAGTGTCAGTAAAAATGTAACAACAAATGGGTAGATTTCACGTTGTTACCTTTCCAGTTAATGAACCATACTCAACTTCCCTGCCTGAGAGAGGATGCGGCAAATACCACAAACCCAGGTCATCTTGACAAAAGGTCAGAGCCATTATCATTGCACTAGGAGTGATTTTCATACCTCATCAAAGGGGAAATCACTGACAGGGAAGGCAGCTGCATGCAGGCTAATGCTTATTGGGCTACTACAGTGTCAGGTAGAAAAAAACAAAACTTTATGTAAGTTACATTCATCAAAAATCTATCTTCAGCATTGAACTGGATTTAATAGCTATTAAAACAGTGGTTGAATGTAGCTTATTCTAAACTAAAAAAAGAAAAAAACAGAAATTTAATTTTATTTAGCTCTTCTCAAAGAATAGCCGGAGCACATATACAGTGATTCACGCTATTTGGGATTAGTCATAAAAAATATGCCAAGCTTAAATCTTAAATGTTCCACTATTAAATAATAGGTGCCCTACCTTGTGGACTGAAAGTCCCACTTAAGGGCTGAAAAAGCTTGAGTAGTCAGGCTACACATGAAAGCCTAAAACCATGTTTTCCTTGTCAGCCAACAGTATGTTACAATATGTGCTGCAATGCATAGATGACTTTGAGAATTCATGAACTAATATAAAAGACCTCTTAAGAAAAGAGAGGGGTCCTCCTCACCAACGGGTTCCTATTGATAAAATAACAGAAGTATATTACTATATGTTGAACCTGTAATGATCATTGGTTTGGTGTGCTGTGTGTTTTAAATTTGAACTGTATTACAAATTACATTCTCCCAAATGTTGAATGTTATGAGGTATATTGTAGATTTACTTTGTTAGTCTTTGACTTATTGTCTATATGAATTTTTTTTATCTATTTAAATTAACAAATAAATCAGGAAATAAACAATTGTATATTAGCTTTTGGCGTTTGTTATAGTCATTGGTGAGCGATTGAATGTTGGTGAATGTGGAATGTATCCATGATGGCATGTTTTTAATTACCCAAAGGGCAGTTTTGTCTGACCTAATACAAAATAAAATACCTTAAAAGCTCCCACCTGTGCTCTCGGCCTATCTCTTGAACGTTTAGTCTCAGACAATAACCAAACAGTCTGTGAATTATCTAGAAGCTTTTGAGACACTACACAGTGGGTCTCCAAATTGTATATATATTCAGAAATATGTTTTTATATAAAATCTTCTTCCTCCAGTTTCACACACTTTGACAAACACTTGTGTGGTTGTGGTGTTGTGCCCATGGGGAAGGAGTGCCATGTCCCTGTTTATATAGAAAAATGCTGATCCACTAATAAACATTACCACAAAAAGCTAGTTTAAAAAAATTGTATAATCCATCCATAAACACGTTTCAGAAAAAAGTAATGCTTTTGGCCATAATTGAGTGTATGATCCTCAGTTATCTCAAAATGAACACAATGGAAATTCAGATAGTTCTTGAAGGATCCAGATGCCCAAATTACTAAGGCTTTGCACCAGTCATAGCACAATGACAAGTAACTCAAGCTGGTGTATTCCATGTATTATATCGTACAAAAGGTGTTTTAGACTGGAAAGGCGGCAAAAAACTGCTTTACGCCTTCCAGTACAAAACCTATGCTAGACTCATGCAGACACCCTTGTACTTTGGTGCAAAGGTGACGTGTGGGGGGCTTGCCAGCAAAATTCAATGCCGGCGCTAGGGAAAGGTGAGGATAGTGCCATATTTCTGTAACTATGGTGCTCTTCTGCTCCCTTCTTCTTGGACAACGCAGCGCAGTCTTTTTACCTACTGTGCTGTGTTGCATGAGATTTTAGTAAATATAACCCTTTGTGTCAAAAACTATCACCTATTAGAAGCAGGTGTAAACAATGAAAGGGCACCCAAGTACGGTGAATGCGCTGCACCAAGGGCAGCCGCAAACACGCGCTGTCCACAGTGCAACGCATTTATGTGAACACACAGCGCGTCAATAAGTCCCCCCTCCATATGGCTGCTTTCAGGGGGGGCAGTCTGCACGCACTATGCACCTCCTCTCAGGTGGAGCCTTGTGAGTACGCCTCCTAAGAGCGTCTTTGCCTCTGCACCCATGTTGATATTATGGTATTGGTGCAGAGGCAAAGGTATGCCCTCATTTGCATATGGCATGCCCACATGCAAATGTGGGAACTCCTACTGAAGGTAGCGCTGGCGCTGTGAGTACGCCAGCACTATCGATATTACTGAAGGGGATGCATGAGCGTCTGCACCTCTTTCTGTAATACCAAAGTGCCTCCGGGGAGCGCAAAGCAGATGCAAACACCCGTCGTGCCCCTGGGGCACTTACTGTAATACGGCCCCAGCAGGTCAATCTTTGTAGAGATGGTATGACTCTATGTTTTTTCCCTATGCAATTGTGCATGCTGCAGTGTGTTGTGTGAAAAAGTAATGCTTCCTGGGTTTAATATCTTCTGCCCATGTGATATCTGGCCTGAGTCCTAAAAGAATTCCTCTAAACCATTGAAAACATGTGGTAAGTTACTAAGGTGGTGCTTGAATATAAGATTAAATAAGCATAAAAAATATGCTTCTATTAGATGAAATTATTCCTATTTGCCTGATACTCAATTTTCTGGTGTAAGTAACATTTGCGAGGATATTTAGGGGTGGGTGAAGTATTCAGCTCTGCTGGCGGAGTACGCTGAGCTTTGCCCACTCCACACAGAGTGAGGGCTTCCGCAAACTCAGCAAAGTGACATTGCACAGAACTTTTTCTCTTGCGCGACTCAGCAATGTTAAGTTGAAAACGCTCACAAGAAAAAAATCGTGCGCTAGACCTCCTGGCAAGATTTCTCAATGCGGGCAGGCGCGGTCTGGTTGCAACTGCTTGCGTTGAGAAATCTACCTCTCGCATTGAGGAACCTGTGGCTCAGGTAGAACGTTTCTCGAGTGGCTTGATTCAATAGCACTCTGTGGAGCGCAGCAGAGTTTTTGCGACACTTCGCAGAGTTTCGTGGAGTAGAACCGTGCGTACTCCGCCCAGGCCTAATCTTATCCATGGTATAGTACATGAACTGTTCTTGTTTGGGCTGAACAGCCTATAAACTATTCAATCTGCAAAACTAACAGATTACTGCTTCTTACTAATTACGTTTTAGGAAATGTTGGGCTCAAGTGACACCAACAACCGGCACCACTCTATTGGCTCCCGGTATGTGAACAAATTCACTTTAATTGAAGCATGTCTCTTATTGCTATTTACCAGTGGAGTCTGATATTTTGTCAAACCAAGATCAGATGTTATGTGCTAGTTAAGGGTTGTAGTCTACTGGACACTAGCTGTCATCCTGAAAATGCCCAGCCCTGATCTGTCTGTGGTGCCCTTTTCATGCTACCACCCTTGCACAAGAGCTGTCCCTTCAGGCCCCCGTCCCTGCCAGATCTAAATAATGCCTGACTAGCATACAGACCCTGCCCCTTCCAAACCTATGGGGAGTCTCCCTAGATGCTTCCACCCTAACACACCAGTATCTCCATTGGGTGCATGGGCGGATCTAGCGGATCTCGCGTACGCGAAATTGCGGATTTACAGATTCGCAATCCGCGAAGATACGCGAACTCTAGCGGATTTGCGGATTTTCCCGTTTTTTGTGTTGGCGCGCGTTCGCACCGATTTTGGGACAAGTTCGCAATTGCGAACTTACTTTTCGGCTCGCAACGGCCGCGACTATGTTGTTTCTACGTCTGGTTTATCATCACAGGTTCACAGCACCCTCTGTTTCACCACTGCCACCCTCTGGGACACCCATGCCACCCTCTGGTACATCCTCACTGCCACCCATTAGGTTTATTTATCACTGTAGATTATGGTGGTTGAAAAAAGCAAGCACACCTGCCCTTCTTCAACTGCCATCAATTAATTTGTGGGTCATTAATGTGTCAGTAATTTTGAAAGTTCCAGTCTGGCTGGCACCTGCTTCCTTCCTTATCTGTAATTTGCTTGTTGTTGCAGTGAAATTGTTTTTCACAGGACCTTTATGGTCTACTTGTAGCTATTCTATGAGCCTGCTGTTTGGGTCATAGCAGGGTCATAGAATAGTTGCAAACTCTGGAGGGGCCCCTCAGGAAGCACTACCTTGAATGTTACTAATGTTAAGTTTGAACTTTTGCACCTGCTCATTGCTTTCAGTTTAGCTAAAATCGTTTTTTCTGCAATTTCGCGCGTTTTTTGGGGCGCAAATCCGTGCGAGATCGATTTCGGAAGCCGCGAATACGTGCGAATACAAAATTGTTTTTTTTGCGACGTGTATGTTCGCGTGCTTTTGCGCGTGTTCGCGAGGCGCTTGTAGCTATACGTTTGCCAAGTTACCCTAGCGGTCGTACACGGGCGCGGCCATCTTGTTTGCGTGACGTAATTCCGTTTCCGGCCGCTATGTGTAATCTCGCAAAGTGTGCTGCTCGCTAGTACAATTTCGCGCGTGCTCGCGAGGAAAATCTCGCGCGAACATACCCACGCGGTCGTGAACGGGCGCGGCCATCTTGTTTCTCATTCATTGCTATGGTTCTGGGCATGCTTTCTCTATCCTCTCTCAATCTCTGCCATCCTTTGCTTGTTTGAAGTTTATTTGATCTAATTTTACTTATTATCTATCCCTCTATTTTTCTAGCTCTATATTTTTGTGTTTTCTGCTGCTTTTAGTTACTTTTAAACTACTTTTTTAAACTCTTTTCTTTTCTTCTTCACTATTCTATTTCTTGTTTATCATTTAACTGTATTTCTGCCCAGACCATGGTAAAGGGAGCCGGGAAGCACCCTGAGAAGGGGAAGGGTCCCACACCCCGTGCCCGGCTCCCGTGCGGGCGTTTGAGGGGGGAGCAAGTGGTCCCGTGGGAGATCTTCAGCGCGGAGGAAGTGGCGGCACTCATCTTCCACGTCCAGCGCCGCCTCCCCAAGACGATCCTGGGAGGCGGCAAGATCGCGACTGGCTATGGCATCCAGGAGCGCCGCAAGCGGTGGGAGAAGGTGTGCCGGGCCATGTATAAGCTCTCTGGGGTCCGGCGCACATATAACCAGGCCACCCACCGCTGGACCGATGTCATGGACCGGGAGCGGGACTTGCTGGACGCGCTCGGCGTAGAGGTCCCCGGGCTTGGTGAGTAGTAGTAGCTATTCATTTACTACTCTGTTTTATCCGGCTCTGTTATTTGCAAATCTTTGTTCTTTACCACGAGCAATAATGCTGCCGATTACATTGAGGTAAATTATATTTCAAAATCTTCTATGCATTTCAGGTGCACTGCTCTCCTTCTCAGTAGCCTTGCTTGCTACTATGCTTCTTTGTTTTGTATGTTGTGTTCAGAAGCATTTCATTGGCCTGAGAAATTATGTATGAGTGTAGTATAAAGATAAGAACTGCGTAATGCTAGACACTAAGGGTCATATTTTCAATTACCGGCGCATCCCTGCAAAGTAGCAGGGATGCGGCAGTAATTGTGTGCCATGCCACCACCACCCATTGGCCCAAAACGTCACAGAAGCCTTACGCATCTGTGCCGTAAAGGCAGCGCATTGCTGGAGTTGCGTGCCAACGATGGCGCAGCTCCAGCAATGCTCTGGGGTACCCTATCTCCCCAATGCTGCATCAAGCCGTACTTCGGCTTCAAGCGCGCAGGGTTTGAGTCATGCATCATTGTCCTAAAAGTGACTGATTGACATCTTGTAGATTTCCCTCAGCCACTTTTAGGATTCGTTCCTGCGCAGGTACGCCCTCCCTTGCGCCGGAACGCCCCCTGATGGCGCAGGGCTTTACAACGTGATGCATCGCCCATATGCCCATATGTGTTTTTTTTTAATATATACGCCGCACCAACACCATGGCGAGTCTTTTGTTCTGCCGCTGCGTCACAAAAGGCACGCAACAATGGAGGAAAATGAGCCGCAAGGGACTTCTAAATCAGCCCCAACAGACTGAAGTCCAGTCCTTCCTTTAGACACATGGCTATAAGAAGAAATAGTGGCGGTGGTGGGTGGATTGATAGTTTGAGTATTCACTGATCTGCAAGCAGGATGGACTTTGTCTGTCACTTCGCGTGCTGCGGACTGCTGCCTGCAGTGCCAGGCCTAGGCAAACCTCTTTAGTAGTCTGTTTATTGAGTTACATAGGAACTTTCTAAGTCAACGTTCCGCAAATCAGGCAATACGAATAACGTAGTATACCACATGAGATAGATCCCGTGGAATAGTTGTCTATCTATTTGCTATTTCTCCAAAATATTTTGTTATTGTTCTTTTGAAATGTTTGATTTGGTTGAAAAATCTCATCCATGTTTTCTGGTTTTTCTTTCTTTCATGTTGTACATCAGCTCCCCCCAAGGGCAAGAGGACACAGGAGGAGGGTGCTGAGGATGCAGGCCAGGATCGGGCAGGCGAGGGCTCCTTTGCTGGCCCCAGTAAGTTTACATTTTAATAAAGAGTACCTATTTTTTCCTAGCGTTCCTCATTCGATTTTTTCTAAATCGTCTTTGATCTTCTTGTAGACTGGATATAAATTCTTATCCTGCCTCGAATATGACTCCCTGTGGTATTACTAGACTATTCTTATTAGTCTGTCTGTGTAGCTAACTAAGATTGGACATTTGGCAATTCCATTGGACTCCCATTCTATTCAGCAATAGCTCTATGCACTGTCTCCTTACTGACTAGATAGTGTGGCAGAGTCATTCAGCTCCCGAAGTCACCGATTATTGATCCCCAATGATCTCTAGATTATCGTACGCAGGACAAGAGAGTACGGAGTCACAGCACAGTCAAGAAGTGTCAGAGGCACTCATGCTTGCAAAAATTCCAAAACCTTTAGCTCATCCACTCTAGTCTGGAGGAACAAAAACCACAGAGTCTATTTAAGTTTAAAAGCTTTATTAAAAGTAAACACATTTATTAAAATCTACTTTGTCATAAAACTATTTAACTGAAAACGGAAAAGTGGTTAGTGCTGACGATTAATTGGACACATTTCTTGTGGTCGAGCCGAGCTCTCACCTGGTTTGAACTTGATCCTGGTCGTGTTCTTAGGAGTCAAGCTTCTGTCTGTTAGGAGAAAAAGTGGTGCGTGTTAAAAATCAAAAGCAAGCATTCATCAGTTGTGCATAAAAGTGCAGCAAGACAACAACCTTCCCTGGAAAATGGGACATTTTTACTTTGGAGTAGACAGTCACAAATTATTACATTGTATTCAGTTTTTTTAACATTTCTCCTAGACCAAATATTATATAGTAGTGAGTGGTGTATTCTAACATTCTTAAATGTACTTTGTAGGTGTAACATCTGGTGACGGGGCCAGCGCGGAGGTGGCTGTGTTGGGCGAGGACTCGGCAGACTCTGGGGAGGAGGCGGTGCAAGAGCCAGCGGACGGTCCTGTGGGGGTTCAAACGGTGGTGGCGGAAACAGGTAAGCTATATATTCCTTACTTATTGAGATTGAAGACTGCATAGTGTGCTTTCTGCACGGGTGTATTACAAATCAACCAGGTAGTAGCCTCCTCGAAATGTACTACGACTTAGCTGTGAAGTTTTTGGTGAGAAGAATCCCAATAAGTTCTTAGACGAACGTGATGGATGGGATGAACGAAAAGCGAAAGAAGGGTGTAAGTAAGTGGGACGCGAACTTGTATGATGGCTGGCAAAGAAGAACGATATGTGTTTGCTTGGCCCCCGAGGTGGCTGGGAAGGAAAGAATATGGTATGGTGCATGGCTGGGTCAATGATGAAGCAAGGATGGGTGGAAGGACAGCAGCCTGGGTGGGTGAAACAGAAACTGTATGTGTGCGTATACTTTGACTGAATGGATGCCTGGAGCATGGTATTCTCTGACTCTTAGATAGCACATGTGTATCTAGAGAGAGTAGATGGTCGCCAGATGAAGTAAGTGTTACCTTGAAGAGCATGTACCACCGCACCCGCACGTCCGTTCCAGTGCAGGGAAGGCAAGGAAAAGAAATTGTAAATGTGTCCAATACTACCATGAATAGTAGCAGTACTTTGTATTGCGTCTGCAATCACAGCATATATCTGGTTATTACGGTGGACACTCCGTACCTCTCTTAATAACTTTAGTTTACTTGTAGTACGTCATTCATGTGTGGGTGTATCACTGTTCACTCAATATTAAGCAAAGCACCTAAAGTCATCCCATATGTCATCAAATACGTCCCATGTGAAGTGATAGATAATCAAATTAGTTAGCTTCTTCATTTTCCTTTTCTAGTACTCATTTGCACTGTAGGGTGAAAGGTAAATTAATTAAGCAGTAGCCCTTGTAACAGAGTATTCTCAGTGCCACCCGTAATAGAAAAGTAATAGCTTCACCACCTGCATGTACTGGACCGGTACAGTAACGCAAGTCTGTCTCACTCATCATGGTGTGCAACTTTTTTTCTCGGGTGCAAGTTCACTGTGCTGTCCATGTCATTCTGCCGGCTTGCATAAGATAACGTACCAATTTCCCTAAACATGAGAGAAGAAGAAGAATAAGACTGGTGTACTGTCATAGTCGACTGTAATGGAAGTCCATAGTGGTCGTAGAATTTGTTCATTAAACTACCACTAATGTTAGAGCAAGGATGCAGAAGTGGGAGGTTACATAGATACTGTCCTCAATAGTTATGTACTGTGCTTTCAATTTGCTACTTGTACTGTGACCCAACTTTCGGCTCAATCACTTTGTGTTATTAATGCTAAGGAGCATTGGTTACAGACTATGTCTTTCTTTCTTCATATAGTTGCTCCTTCCAAATCAACAACACGGAGGGAGCAGGCTAGAATGGCCCGGCAACGGAGGCTGGAGGCCACTGTCGCCGAATATCGGCGGCTGGTGGCCCTGGAGGAGGAGGAGGACACGCAGTCGAGCGGGGCAACAACAACATCCTCGACTGTGACCACTGCATCCTCCTCCGTGACTAAGCCAGCGGGACCGAGCCGGGCTAACAAAGACAACCGCCACCGCCAAGCAACAGAAATACCAGCTGCCCCCCACAGGAGCTGCAAGGAACGCCAACGCCGCCTACGAGTCCGAATGTCCAACCTGGAGCAGGAGGTCCTGAAGTATAAGAACTTGGTTAAGGGCCTCCGCTCCGAGCTTGCCACCCTCCGCAAGGAGTATGATGCCCATGCCGCAAAATGCACCAGCACCAGCACCCTCCAGTAGTGGAGTGTCCCTTGCCCTTTTTTTATAGACTTTTGGGGGGTGGGATTTGGGAGTTGGGATCGTTTTGGGACGTTTCAAAGACAATCGTTGGGGTTAGGGTGGGTGAGGGAGATTATTTTGTTAGGGCTACATAAATATATTTTTAAACTTTATCTGACCATACCTGTTTTTTACTGCTTTTCAGTCTGGTGGGTGGGGGGCGGGGGTGTAACAGTAACTTTGTTTTCCTGAACAGTCGTAGGACTTTAGTAGTACAAACGTCAATCTCTTGTCTACTCCGAAATAATACTCCATTATACTACCTCCCACCAAACGCTTATCTTACCTGTAATTTGTGTTAGAAATTAGGGCTAGGCCCAGGGCTGGCTCCACGTGAAATGGGGATTAACGTTGTCAATCCTGGGCGGGTGACATTTCCTCATTGCGGTGGTACTAGTGGTTTGACACAGTGGCAGTTGCATGCCTATGGAAAAAAAGAAAACGAAACCTTGTTTGTCCTTACTGTAGCATTACAACGGTTACGGTACGATCGAGAATATAGCAGGTGACAGACAGAACAGTGCCATAATGTAGCCTAACAAATGGTAAAGTATTTGCTTGCAAGTATAACTAGTACTTGCGTTGAATTTATTTGACATTGGCTACTACTACTAGAAGATATAGTACTGAAGCTGAGTAAGTCTAGAAGATATCCTCGTATTCCTTCACCAGTCTGTTGCTATGACCTTATCCTCCCCAGCAAGTGTGTGGAATTATTGATGTCATTTTAGTCAGACATCAAGCAAAACAACACAGCCCGGGGGAAGAGGGTTAGGGTTTGTAAAATGGATGGGAATGGGGGTTTCTTTTTGGGTAGGTTTTGTTGAGAGAAGAAAAAAAAAGCAGAGCCTGGACAAACAATAATTGAAGATAAAGACAATCTTTGGTTACAAAGTAAAGCTAAGCACATGCAGTCACACTCATAGATTAAAACAATGGATACTGTATCTGTATTGCGTATGTTGTTGGAGTTGTCCTTGAATTTGGTAAGTAAGTTGCATGCAGCAAACAATTCCTCTTATTGGCGGCACTCCTCCATTCCAGCTGACGCTTCGTCCATCAATGTTGTTGACCACTGACAGAAGACACCCTGTCCACTGCCTGCCTGGCGGATGTTGACTGAAACCCGGCCTGTAATTATTGAACGGAAAACAGGAAGTGCTATTACAATACCACTGATAAATAAATAAAAGGTATGTACGCTGTGTGGTTCAAAATGTGACACTTTGATTTCCCTAATAGACAGTACAATATTTTTGAAATTGCGTGCTCTGTCTGAGTCACCTTTTTAAGGATAAATAAGTATGGCCAAAATATTATAGCGGATCTTTCCCCTCAAGGTAGGTGTACTGTAAACTGTGTTTTAGAACAAAATTTGACCTTCCCAGCAATGCTCCCACCAAGACCCTTACTAAAGCCAGTCGCAAAAATGTAGAAGAACCCCAATCAGATCTCCAAAAACGATGCCTAGCAGAAAAATGGTTACAAAACGTACTTTGAAAGTAACAGTAGGCCCAAATACAGACCGTGGATTGTATTCAAACCACTTGCAAGCAAGCAAAAGTATCCATAGCCAGCATCGCTCCAACAGTGCTCTACAACACCAGAACTGCGTTGCAATAGAACCCCCCGAAACACATGCAATCCTGCTGCTAGGGCTAACCCTAACGAACCCTAACTTACAAAAAGTGCCAAAACTGGTGTTTCCTTCAGGATTTTGTCCAAAACACTTCTATCCGGTATTAGACCTTCCCAGGAATGCCCCAGGCAAGACCCGCCAACCCACCCGGAAAAAACCACCCGACAACACCCCCAAACAGCGAAAAAGCTAAATCTCATACTTACAATATCTCTCGGCCTTCGGTCCAAACGCGGCGCTGTGCAGCTAGGTCACTCATCATCATCAATCATCATAACTCCTGTTTTCCACCACTGATTTCCTGAAAAGCAAATGCAATCAAGATTAGATTGTCGCAGCAGTGCTTCGACAGAGACCCCGGCCGCAACCCACCCACGAACAGCAGGAAGCCCTCCAAAACGCTACATTGAGCAAGATGACAGAAGAAATAGCAAAAAAAAGGCTGTTCCTTCAGGATTTTGTCCAAAACACTTCTATCCGGTATTAGACCTTCCCAGGAATGCCCCAGGCAAGACCCGCCAACCCACCCGGAAAAAACGACAACACCCCCAAACAGCGAAAAAGCTAAATCTCATACTTACAATATCTCTCGGCCTTCGGTCCAAACGCGGCGCTGTGCAGCTAGGTCACTCATCATCATCAATCATCATAACTCCTGTTTTCCACCACGGATTTCCTGAAAAGCAAATGCAATCAAGATTAGACTGTCACAGCAGTGCTCCCAGACACCAAAAATTACCCACAAACACCTGGAACCCCGCCAAAGAGCACCTCAAAGGCAAGCAAGTCAGCAAACACGGCAAGAAATTTCCACCTCATATTTGGTCCAAAACACTTTTGTCCATTATTAGAGCTTCACAGCAATGGGCCCAAATCCGTCAACTCACCCGCAAAGAAGTACAACACCCCCACAAGTGCTGAGTCTTTCTTCATTGGGCGTAATCCAGCACTCTGCTTTGAGGGAAATCGCAGTCTGGAGGAGGAGGATAGAGGAGCATGTTCTTCAGAACTTGTGAACCTGAGGAATGTAGACTGCGGCACCTTCAAATCAATAAGCAAACAAGTGAAGACAGTTCTGATGATGGTCTTGTTTTTGGGATTAGGTGATTAAAGTTTGAATTAAATTAACTGTGCAAAACAAAGAAAGAGAGACACAAAGCACACAGGAATAAAAGTGAATAAGGACGAAAAAGAAAGTTCTTGATTGATTGTCTCATTTTCAGGGCTCGGTGTCAGGGAATAAGAACAAGATTTCGTCATCATACTCTGCGAATTCAGGCTGGATGAGGTCAGTGCCACCGAACAGAGAAAAAATCCCCTCATCTACGTTGCCGTCCTCCTCGTCTTCATGTGGCGTGCTTTCTCGTACTTTGTAATCTGGTGGTATGAGGTGCTGATTCATCTTGATCATTGTCAGCCGCTCCACATTTTTGGGCGAGAGGCGGCTCCGTTTGGGAGTTACAATGCCACCAGCAGCACTGAAAACACGTTCAGAAGACACACTTGCGAGTGGGTAAGACAAATAGTTTATAGCCAGGTTGAAGAGCTGTGGCCACAATTGTTTTTTGCCATGCCAATACTGCAATGGCTCATCATTAAGAAAGACCTCTGTTGAGTCATTCAGATAGTCCTGCACCATCGACTCAAGGTCATCAACTGTTCCTCCACTTTGCTTACTTTTTGCTGTGCCTGTGAGATTTTTTCGAGAACCATACCCCATCAAACTTAGCCAATCCTCCTCCGCAGCCACTGTTAGTGTTGTCATTGTGTGTGGTGCAGATGATCCAGTTGCCGGTGTCTTTAACGGCTGAGAGGTCACTTGTACCCCAGCCACAGGTGCAGAAGTGGATTCTTGTGACTGGGGATGGCCTGCTGATGCTGATGCTGATGTACTGGCTTCTCCTTCAATAACCTGCCGTTCTTTTTCAAACCTCTTGGCTGACCAGGCTAACCAATGTTTGTACTTTTGAACATCTGCATCAGCAAAAGGAAAGAATGCTTTGCCTGCCAGCGCCTTTTTGTAGCGTGGATCCAGAATAGTAGAACAAATGTAATGCTGATCTGACTTGATCTTTTGAAGACGTTCATCACCACGTAGGCGCTCTAATAATTTCTCAGACAAAATAAAATGGTCTTTTTTTTGTACATCTTTTTCAAACTCAGAAGACACCGCCATCAGTTGGTGCTCCAGCATGCACAACAATGGGATAGCTTTTCCCAAATTACAGTCCTCCTGGCTGACTGCACGCGTGAAGAACTCAAAAGGACGAAGCATGTCTGTCAGGCTTTTAACTATGTCCCATTGCGCCGCACTCATCCGCAGGTCCTCCTTCTGAGATGTACCCTCTGTGAAGAAATAGTGATCGAGTACCGTATACTGCTCATACAGACGCTCAAGCATGTAGAAGGTTGAGTTCCAACGTGTTGCCACCTCCTGGATGAGTGCTTTCACTGGCATTCCACGTTGAAGTAGCAGTCTCCGCAGATGCTTCCGGGCCTTAAAAGAATGGCTGAAATGGTTGTACATTTTGCGGCAGGTGGCCATTACCTCGAACGCTGGACTCTGTTTATCAAACAAGAATTTTTGAACTACCAGGTTGATACAGTGCGCCAAACACGGCACTCTAACATGGTCACCCTTCAACATGGCCTTAACTACATTGGCGCCATTATCCGTGGAAACATAACCAATCTTGCGTTTTAGGGGGGATAGCATTTTCAAGACCTTTTTGTTAAACTCTTCCAAAAGGTTTTCTGCTGTGTGACTTTTCTCCAAGCCAAACATGGCTAGTGTTGCATGTTTCCGAGCAGCTTTGAAAACTTTGTCCGGGTCAACACCTGCGTTTAGCTTTGCTTTAACACCTGAAAAAGAAACCCAGTGTGCAGTGATGCACATGTAATCAGCGCCGGCGCCACTGGTCCACATGTCTGTTGTCAGATGTATTGTGTGAACAGCACTCTTCTGCAAAGCTGCCCCAATCGCCTCCAGCACATCTTCATGTAGTGCTGGAACCGCAACTCTGGCAAAATAGAACCGGCTCGGAACCTTCCATTTAGGGCAGAGCGTTGCCACTAATTCAAGAAAACCTACCGCTTCTACAAAAGAAAAAGGTAGAAGGTCCACAGCTAGCATTTTAGCCAGCTTAGTGCTATACAGACGCGCCAGTGGGTGGTTGCGTTCATATGGCACGTCTGAAGTAAGCATTGTTCTAATGTTGCCCTGGACCAAGCATTTACGGGCTGATAATGACTTCGTTGACCCAATTTTGCTCGCTGGTGAACTTTTGTGCGTTGGTGTCTCACTCGCTCCAACACTCTTAGTGTGCCTCACATTGGGTGTGCTGCTGACAGGGGTACTGGGTGTAAGGGAAGTGTTTGACACGTCTTCTTCCTGCTCGTCATCATCAGATGAAACATCAACGTTTCCTTGAATTTGGCCTTTCTTGATCGCATCTAGGTGCGCAAACCATTTGACAGTGTGCTGTCTCCTAAGATGACCTCTCTGGCCTCCGGTACCATAGTTGGTACCTGGCTTACCACGACTAACTGCTTGCTTACAAATGGTACAAATGGCAAACTTTGGATTTTTTGGACAAACAGTAAAGAAGTCCCAAACTGGGGACTTGAAGTGTCTGTGGGACATGGAGGAGGCGGCGATACTGGTGGTGGTGGTCATGAAGCTAATGCCAGATGAAGTGGAGGATCTGGATTGCCCAACTTTTGTACGTTTTGCACTTTCACCGCCACTAATTAAGGTCGAGGTTGACGGAGGTCTCTTCTTGCCAGAAAGAAATATGGAAGCGGGACGAGTTGGTGTACTACTTAACTCCAATGATTGTGGTGTTTCCACTGCCTCCTCATCGACAACATCATCATCATCATCACGCTCAGCAGCTCTTCGGGCTAGGGTCAAAATGTCTGTTTGCTGCATGCCCGCTGGGGCTGCAGTGACCTTTATGATGACTGGGTCGTCGTTGGCAGAGTCTTCATCAGCAGCAGTATCCGCCACTTCTTGTTGAGACTCATCACACTCCATAACTCTGAGACTTTGGACGAGCTTCCTTTTACGCTTAACTACCTTTGTCGGATCATGGTGTGCCTCACTCTCAGACGGCTGTGGTGCTGGTTCCCAAGTTTGATCCGTATCATCAGAAGGAGGTGTGCTTGAAGAAGATGTAGACACCACCCTTGATCTCTTCCTTGCTAGGGGTGTGGAAGACAATGAAGGATCATCAGGAGGAGTGGCTTCCTCAAATGATACCTCGCCTTGATTGTCGATTTCCTGATGTGCTCCTACTTCGGGAGGAACAACTATTGTGGGCACTTGTGACCCTCATTGCACCTCTGCTTGCGCATCTCCTTGCGCTGCCTCTCCTTCCACATGTACTTGGGCTTGTACTTGCACATGTGATTGTTGTTGCGGCTGTGGTTGTTCAACACTCGTCAGATGAGCTACAACAACCTGTGTTGATTGAGGGACATTGCTGCTGCTTTCTTGCGATGAGCCAACATCACTGGTCGATGGTGATTGAACAACTATACTGGCTGCCTCTGCAGCACTCAAGGGCTTGGACTTAAGTTGGCGTGGTGGTGGTGGTGGCACTGAGCCCAATGGAGCGGGGGTGCTGCTGCCAGCTTGGTCCCCAGCAGATCCCGCTGCTGCTGCTGCAGGCATACTTTTTTTTTTACTCCCAAAAAAAGGGGCGGGCAGCACACCAGTGTCCTTGGTAACTTGCTTCTTCTGCTCCTTACTGGCACCTTTCTTGCTAGAGGAGCTACGGGTTACTTTTTTTGGGGCCATCTTCTTCAGAGCAGGTCAGCAGGCAGCAGTTGCATGAGTTGCAGAGGGTTCTGTGTCCAGACGTGACGTCGCATGACGTTATGCTGCACACACACACTGCTGCAGGACTTCTTCCTGGCACTGGTGGTTCTCTTGAGTCTTCTTGTGCACCTAAAAGCAATGGAAGACAGAGGAACATCAGTTCAGTTATACACCCCAAAAAATCGACAAAACACAGAAAAATGAGCACAATCCCATGCCATCCATGATGTTTACATTGAAGACACCCCACAGAAAGACTAGGGACATGCAAGTATGCAACACTCACTACCCCTGGGCATAATGGATGAAAAGTAGCCAAAATAAGTGCAGGCCTCAGACACTGCCTCTCCTCAAAATGGCCCCTTACACCCCAAGCACATGTTGCCTGTACCAGCCAGCACTCAAGATGGCCACCACCACCACCCACATGGCCATTCCACATCAACAGTACACCCCCCAAAAACAGAAAAACAGCCAGAAATCACCACAATCCAATGCCATCCATGATGTTTACATTAAAGAGAGTGAGACCACACCACAGGCACACTCAGTCCATGCACCACCACCCCTGGGCAAAAGGCCACACCAGCAGCCCCCCAAAAAAGACAAAAAACAATAAAATAAGCACAATCCCAGCCCATCCATGGCCTCAATTATGTTTAAATTCAAGAAGACACCCCACAGAAAGACTAGGCCCATGCAACACTCACCACCCCTGGGCAAAGGGCCCCACCAGCAGGTCCAAAAAAACGACAAAAAACAATAAAATCAGCACAATCCCAGCCCATCCATGGCCTCAATGGTGTTTAAATTCAAGAAGACACCCCTCAGAAACACTAGGCCCATGCAACACTCACTACCCCTGGGCATAATGGATGAAAAGTAGCCAAAATAAGTGCAGGCCTCAGACACTGCCTCTCCTCAAAATGGCCCCTTACACCCCAAGCACATGTTGCCTGTACCAGCCAGCACTCAAGATGGCCACCACCACCACCCACATGGCCAGTCCACATCAACAGTACACCCCCAAAAAACAGAAAAACAGCCAGAAATCACCACAATCCAATGCCATCCATGATGTTTACATTAAAGAGAGTGAGACCACACCACAGGCACACTCAGTCCATGCACCACCACCCCTGGGCAAAAGGCCACAACAGCAACCCCCCAAAAACGACAAAAAACAATAAAATAAGCACAATCCCAGCCCATCCATGGCCTCAATTATGTTTAAATTCAAGAAGACACCCCACAGAAAGACTAGGCCCATGCAACACTCACCACCCCTGGGCAAAGGGCCACACCAGCAGGCCCAAAAAAAGGACAAAAATCAGCACAATCCCAGCCCATCCATGGCCTCAATGGTGTTTAAATTCAACAAAACAGTTGTATCATGCACCCCTAACCAACCCTGGTCCTACTGGATACTGTGGCTACCCACAATATAATTTATTTAATGTTCTGAAAAAGTTCCAAAATTTTACTTGCAGCAACTGTAATGCCCCAAACAAACTTACTTGTGAAAGTTGATTTCTAATCCAAAAGTGATCCAAAGACAGTCAAAAAGGCCTCAAATCCAAATATCAAGCAGCACCCACAAAAAGTAATCCTTCCAGCTCCAGATCCAAATGAAAGTGACCAGGAGATGGACAAAGCACTGGGAGGAGCCTGCTGGACAGGAACAGGAAGTTGGAGACTGTGGGGCACTTCCTTCCTCCCCCCCCCCCAAAATGGACTCCTTGCAAAAAAAAAGGCCATCCAAATGTCAACCTGAGGAGTGATTCTGATAAAAATCATAATTTTCTGAAGGTTTATCCTGTTTGCTGGTGATTTTCTTGTGCGAAATTGCAAAATCTCTATTTCGCAAGTGCGAGATTGTTCCTTTCCGCCGCAACTACGTGTTCGCAATTGCGAACTCTCGCGAGGTGTGCTGTGCAAGGTGGCAAGCCGCGATTACGTATTCGCGGGCGCCAAACTCCCGCGGGAACACGCAGCAAGATCTAAAATGGCGCGTCACTCGCAAAGAAAAACAACTCGGCAAACGCTAAATGACGGAAAGTGAACGCCGTGCACCACGCCGCGCGCCGCAACCAAGCAAAAAATCCGCCGCGAGCGGATTCACGGATTTTCGACAAATTCGCAAGTGTTCGCGGACTGCGAATTTGCCGAAAATCCAAAAAATCCGCGAGCGGAGCGGATTTTACGCCCATGCTTAGCAGTCACCCATTCCCCAAATCTCATGTCTGGGGCAGAGTTCTTTGCACCTCAACTCCTGCCCACCACATTTCCTGTAGTGCAAATACTGCCTTGCAGTAGGCTGAATGGGAGGAGTTACTTTACTTCTGTCAAAGTTATGCAAAGTCGGAAATCTTTGCAGACTCTACGATGCCTTTCACGGCACACCTGTTGCTTTTACCAGCCATTACAAAACAAATTTCGTAGCGCGCCCTGCATCGCATTTTGCGATGCAGGGCGCGCTACGAAACTCGTTTTATTAATTAAATTGTTTACTTACCTGCAATTATCCATATGCCAATTTTTAGCAACCTCCACCCTGCTCCTCCCCCTCCCCGCCTTCCTGCCCCACCGTTACTTCCTCTACAGGCCGCGGCTGGCCATTACTCAGCTCTAAATATCACCCCCTTGCTAGGGTAGTCAGTCATACTACCGTCGTTTTCCCAATTTTCTGACCGATTGCTGTGCCAATTTGCATGTGTTTTGCAATAGAAATAATTCCTTTTAAAACCACAATTGCAAAAAACACAGTTGATGGACAGAATGTAGAACAATGTCTTACATTCACCCCAGTACAAAGATCTGGGACTAAATCCATCGTTTTTTTACACTCCACACCACCCTAGGTCAGACAATGGCTATATGCAAATCAGCCTTGACCCTGTGTCTCATGAGAACAGTCCAGCCCGAACTACCAAGCCATGTCTTTCCCAGACCGGAATCAAGCATCCAAGGACCGGTTTCTGGCTATCAGCCTTCTTCAGCCTGGATAGCTTGACTCCAGTGGTGTGGAGAGCCTGGGACTCACGTCTGAGCATTTTGACTGGGTGTGAGTGTTTGATTGGTTCAGATGCTCCGTCCATCACCACCCCCTTTTGTACCGCTTTGGCCGCCATAGGTGTGGCAGGGTATGCTCAGACGTGAGTCCCTTGCTCACTTTGCCACTGGATTCAAACAAGCCGGGCTGAAGACGGCTGGAATGCCAGAAACCGGTCCTCGGAAGCTTGTTTCCAGTCCAGGGAAGGCATGGCTTGGCAGTTCGGGCTGGACTGTTCCCATGAGGCACAGGGTCAGACTGATTTGCATATAGCCATGTCTGAACTGGGGTGGCAGAGTGGGCTAAAGAACGGTGATGGATCAAACCCAGATCTTTTGACTGGGTGTGAGTGTTTGATTGGTTCAGATGCTCCATCCATCACCATGATCCCCACCATGAGCTCCTTGTCTAATAAAGCTCATAATCCGTCCACTATCCTTCTGAATCCAATAACTGACTAACATACCCACTACTCAAATCACTTTTATATTTCACTATACTAATTTACCAATAATCCTTTATGGGTTCTGTAGTAGCGTGCTACTCGCTGAAAAAAAAGTGTTTTGACGCCTCGTCAGGGGTAGTAAACGCTATATAAATGCAGTTACAATACTATATAGATATGTAATCCGATGTGTGCTAGAGGGATGTATGACGTTACAACGCATGCTTTTACATCGCATGCCTTTACAACGCGGTTTTTACATCGCATACCATTACAACGCATAGCGTTTTTGGGTGTTGGATAGTGAATAGTTTAATTTACTATTCCAACTCCAGTCCCCGTGGACACTAGGGAAGGTTATTGGATAGTAAATTAACCTATTCCCTATCCTAGAGCGCCCCCCCAGCGCAATGCGTTGTAATAGTTTGTGTTGTAATGACCGCGTTGTAATGGTAGTGCGTTGTAAAAGTTTCGTTGTAAGTGATGTTTCCCGTGCTAGAGACTTTTAAAATTAATTACTTATGATTAAGTATTGTGGATTTCCATTTTTTTCCTGAAAGCTGGAAGTTTGTTATTTCCATTAGTTTCTTGCATTTTCCCAGCAATCCGCACTATTTTGTTTCTGGTGAACATACGTGGTATAAACTCTTTTAGCATCTCCCATCTGCCTGCCCCGCCATTCTCTTCTCTCCAGCCCTTTAAAATCGTCGCATATCTACTTAATCGTGTTCTTCACTCCATTATTTGCATGGCTGCAGCGTGAGAACGTGATTAAATGTAGGATGATGAATTCCGGGATGGCAATGCCCTCAAAGGACCTCCGAGTCATATTTTTCCGTGCCCTCTGGGAGGCCAAGTGCACCCACATTGTTGCACCGCGGTGAATCACGCTGCGGAATCTGTGCATTAGCTGAATACGTTTTCCGCCTCCCACACCTGCCTGGGATTCAGTCAGGTGCACATTCAGATGAGTTAGTACAGTGGGCTGGCGATGGTAATGAAGCTGCCAGCAATAATAACCCGGGAACGCGCTGAAGCGCCTCAGTCTATCGCCAGCACGCGCCGGCACGCGCCGGTAATGGGTTTCAGAAACCTCCGTGACTCTCTTCCCCGGCATTAGCATGAACATCCCGCGCTGACAATGCCACCCCTTTTATAGGTGGTCGGAGCGGCAGAGTCAATTGCGGAGGGCGCAGAAATGTATGCTAACGGGCTCGAGGCGCCGGTAGTAATTGACGAAACGGAAGTAAATGGGGATGAGCAAGAGTCAGTTGTTTAACATAGTAAGCAGCTGTTGCATCCTGGGAAAGGCGATGCCTCCGAGCCTGCACCTTGCAATCTTTACACTCAAGGCAATGTCAGCACACGTCCACGTGTGCACTGTTTTCAGTAACAAGTAATTCTGCATCAATTGTTTACTTCACGAAAGATCACATCACAGAAGGGGTTAGCTCCAGTCTGATAATCAGAATGTAGATTCTGAAACAGTTGACAAACAAACATACCGCGTTTTCCGCTTATAAATACATATTGTCAGTTTCATAGAGATATTATCAAATAAAACAGAACCAGTGATCATCCCTTTCCTAAAAAAAGAAAGTAAGCAATTCACTGTTATATGTTAATGGCCCTATCTTTCGCATGTTAAGACTAGGAGAAATGTATTTTGTTTGTTTCGATTAATTAAATAAAGCACTTAAATAGTGCACTGTTGTCTTCTGTAGCGTGGCCCCTGATATGTCCGCATCTTCAGGGCTAATCGGCCTAACTCATGAATGAAAATGACCACGTAGTCACTTTTGTGTTTCGGCACTTACTAAGCAATTATAAATGTACTCTTGTCACTTCTCATTGCACTTATGCACCAATCCATTCATCCATCCACTGACTCATTCTTGCATTCACCCTCTAACATAAGTACAGTAAATCGCAGCAAAATACTGTTGGACCTGGCCCTTTTTGCAGGGTTGTTCCCGAACGTTTTGCCTTCCTGCTGTTTTTTTCAGGGTGTCCAGTTTGCTTGCCAAACGGGCAATCTGCCGGGTTCCGGTCGCAGACATCGGAACCAAAGCCTATTCCTTTCTGTTCCTGGTGCAGAAGGTGTCAGGCGGTTTTTGGCTCATTCTGGATCTCAAATCGGTCAACTCCTGAGTTCGCATGGTTCACTTCCGTATGCTGACCCTTCAGGCGATTATTCCTCTGGTTCGGCCGGGCAAGTTTTTGTCCTCTGTACATCTCGAGGACGCCTATATCCATATCCCTGTTGCTGCTTCTTCTCAGCATTTCCTAGAGGTTCGCTGTAGGGAAACGCCCATTTTCAATTTTACATTCTTGCCTTCGGCCTCAAGTCCTCGCCCAGGGACTTGATGAAGGTACAGGAGCACCTTATGACTCTTATTCATGCAGAAGGGGTTTTCATTCATCCTTATTTGGACAACCTCTTACTGCTTGCTGCTGAGTAGTCTCTTTTGCTCGCTCAGGTCGGGAGGGCCTTGGAGGTTCTTCAAGGACACAGTATTTTGGTGAACTGGGGAAAATGTTCTATGGCCCCCTCTCGAGACATGGTGTTCATCGGGGCTCGTTTTCAGACTTTGATTGGCCATGTAACTCTGTCCGACAGGCGCTTGGTCTCTCTTCCGCCGCAGGTTCTGGCCTTGATGTCCTGGGAGGCTCCTCCGCTGGTGGAGTGGCTAAGGGTGCACGGGCATTTGGCTTCTCTGGAGTTTCTGGTACTGTGGCCTCGTTTTTACCTTCTTCGCCTGGCCAACTGGATCCTGTTTAGTTGGTCTCCGGGTCTCAGAGTCTGGTGTTTCCACTGCCAATGACGGTAAAGATCCGGAAGGAGCTCTCCTGGTGGCTCTGCCGGCATCATCTTCTCACTGGGATTTCCTTGGCTCTTCCGACTCTGCTTGTGGTGACTTCGGATGCCAACCAGTACGGGTTGGGTGCTCGACTGTTGTTGGACCAAGTTCAGAGGTGCAGGTCCCTGCAGGCCTCCCAGAGGTCTTTGAACTGGTGGGAATTGCGGGCAATTTGGCTGACTATAGTTCACTTTCAGCGCTCTCTGTCGGGTCATTGGGTGTTGGTTCAGACGGACAATCTGGTGGCGAAGTACTATGTCAACAGACAGGGGGGACCAGGTTCAGTTCCTTGTACTTGATTGCCAGTGACATATTTCTGTGGGCACAGATCTGGGTGCTGGTTCTGTCTTCACTATACATTTGGGGATGGAAAATGTGGGGGTTGTTCGCTTAAGCAGGGACAATCTCTCATCAAAGGATTTCTCCCTCCTTCCCAGTTTGTTCGACAGGTTGGTGAGTCGGTGGAGCCTCCCTGTGGTGGACCTACTTGCAGGCCCGGAAAATGCCATAGTGGCCTGTTTTGTTCTCTGGGCCGGTGTCCCAGGGCTCTGGGATTCAACGGCATGACCTCTCCTTGGCCTCAGGGTCTCATGTATTCCTTACTTCCCTTTCCGCTGCTCCGGACCTTTCTGGTTCAGGTCCATAGGAACCATGCTCATGTGGTGTGGATTGTGTCCGATTAGCCTTGGGTGAAATGGTTTCCTTTCCAGGCCTGGTTGTGTTGCAACCAGGAGTGAATCCATCCTGTGGTTCCATCTCCTTTGATGTTTCTGGCCCTTCCCCTGAGCTCCTTGAGTAGGTTACACTTTAAAGCCTGGCGGTTGAGTGGCAGGGCTTAGCTTTTTTGGGGGTTCCTGACCATTTGGCTGTTACTTTGCAGGCTTCTCGTATGTCCAACAACTCTTCTGTCCTATGCTAGACATTGGAGGGATTTTTCGGTGTGCTGATAAGGAGGTTTATCCCACAGTAGCTGACCTATTTTTGGTGATGCAGTGCCTTCAGTATTGGGCTCCTCTGGGGTTGTTGGTGGCTTCTCTGTGGGTGCAGTGGGCAGCCATTCAGGCTTTTCGGGGCTCCTGGCGTAATTTGAGGGATGACGGGGTCCTGAAGCATCAATTTTTTCAGGGTCTGTTGAATTTTTTTCCTCGCCCTGTATGATCTTTTAATTCTTGGATTCTGCAGCTGGTGTTAGATTCCTGTCCAGTCCCCCTGTTGAGCCCCTTGAGGGTCTTGAGCTGAAACTCTTGCCTTTTAAAACTTGATTTTTGGTGCTCATTACCTTGGCGTGACCCTTGGGTGAATTGGGGGCTTTATCTTGTAAGTATCCCTTCTGCAAGATCTTTTTAGATCAGGTGGTTCTGGTGCCAGTACCTACCTTTGTCCCTAAGGGCAATTTGGCGTTTCATCTCAGTCAGGAGGTGAATTTGCCTGAATTCTATTCTGATCCTTCCTCGGCTGAGGAATCTCATTTGCACTGTCTGGATGTGCGACAGGCTTTGCTGTTGTACCTGCAGGTTGTGGAGTATTTCCGGAAGGGGGACGCTTTGTTTGTTAACTTTGGTCCTTCTAAGAAGGGTGTGAAGCCTTACAAGGCTACTTTGAGTCGTTGGATTTGGTCCATGGTCTTGCTGGCTTACAAGCTTTGAGGAGTGGATCCTCCGGGTGGGGTTCATGGCCATTCTACTCGCAGTTTGGCTGCAATGGTTTCTGAGTTGCCGGGTACCTTTGTGGTGCTGATCTGTAGGGCTACGGCCTGGTCTTCCTCTTCTATGTTTGTCTGCCACTATCGGTTTGCTGGTCTGGAACGTTTGGATAATGTACTGTGCCACAGTGTCTTATTCTCTATAAGGGTGTATGGATGTTGATCTACTGTGTTTGGGGCATGTTATTAAATTTGGTGTTCTTTATTACTCAGTTGTCTGTCTCTGTTTTCTTCTGCTTGCTATGTCCTCATTTGTGCTGAAGGGAGGCGAGGGGGGATGGGAGGTAATACGTTCATTACTATTGATAATGGCATTACTCCTAGTCCTACTCCCTCGTCTTCCTACTGGGACCCTTCTATCCTCCTGGTGCGGTACATCTGAGTGCTACCACAGCTTGTGTACATACAGGTGGAGGTCAGGGCATGTGGAGTTTTTATGGGCTGGTCGAGAGGGCGGCGGGCCTCAATTGTGCTGAAGGAAGGTGAGGGAGTAGGACTAGGAGTAATGCCATTATCAAAAGTAATGGACACATTACATTTCTCTGCACAACTGTTATCATTGGCTTGTCACCATAATGAACTCAAGCCTACTGTACTGAGCATACACTTTCTGAAAGGCAACTATCTGGCATACAGTCAGACAAGTGCCAATGTATACAAAATGGCAGTTGGCAAAGCAAAATACTGTCCCCAAAGAGAAAAGGATTATTATAATGCATGTCTTCTATCCCCATGGTTTTTTCGGGTAAATCATCAGTACCAAAGCCCCTGTCTAGCATGGTAATATGGGAATTTCCATGTAACAAAATGCCTGCTCACTGCCTTTAGCATAGTGTAATAACAATTCAGCCTTAAAAGGCTGTTATCTTTAACACGTGTTGCAAAATTGGTTCCAGCAATTTAGTTCACCCGTATATTTTACTTTTTTGATCACACAGTTTCAGACTTTTTACTATTGGTGATTCTCACTACATGTGTCTCATCCAGGGTATTCCCATGGTAAATGGATTGGACATGTTTAAAAATGCTGCTACAACACAGCTAGAGAAAGGGGCACTTGGCTGGGTACATGTGCACACGTGTGCACATGTGTGTGGGCTGCACTTGTAGGACTACTGTTGTGTGCTGCACAGCAACCGAACACTGGTAGCCTGGTGGAGAAAGACTCTGCAGGCTTAGACACGGATCTCGGGTGGGTAGATCTTATAATATTGGTGACTTATGCAAAAGAAACGATTGATGGACGAAATGCTGGACAAGGCAAACATTCACCCCCAGTCACAAGGATCTGAGTTTAATTTATCATTCTTTTGCTTCCCAGAGGGTATGCCCAGACGTGGGTCCTGTGCTCACTGCACCACTAGTTTCAAGCTAGCCTGGCTGAGGAAGGGTGATGCCCTGAAACCGGTCCCAGAATGATTGTATCAGGTCCAGGTAGGACCTTGCTTGGCAGTACGGGCTGCACTGTTCCCACAACAGGGTCAAGACTGATTTGCGTATAGCTGGGTTCAAACTGGGGTTGTGTGGTGAGCAAAATAATGATGGATTAAACCCAGATTACCATGGGTGCTTGGCTTCCAGAACCTGCACAAGGGAGAGAAAGGGCTTTGTGTGCTTTTCTGCTGTGCTTCCTACTGGAGCTAAACAGGTGCCACAACCTGGATTCGATACTTAGATGTGCCAGGGCTGGGAGTCAGTGCAAGATGTCATTAATATTTTATAGGGAGGGGTATGCATGGGGCCCTCTCTCCAGACATCCTATGTGGCTGGGGACACCACCCTGGGCGGCATAATTAGTAAAGGGAGCCTGTGACACCGTCCCCGGGACCCGCAACAAAGAAAGAAGGGTGATAGTGGGAACATACAGCTGCCGGCTGCCGCAACGGCAACAAGGAGTGCTGCCTGGGCAGCAATCCATCTAGGGCAGCCGCATGTGGGTTCCCAAGACTTCATCCAATGTGGGAGACATGTTGAGGGTGTCCCATTTAGACCGGGGCACCCCTGCTATAAAAAAAGTTAAATAATGCATTGCCAATAGTGAAAGGTTGACGATGTTTAACATGTGGTTTCTTTTGCATTTTAATATGATGCACTTTTGATAAAGCCAATAGGCGTACCTTCTATGTTGTTATGACCCTTGATCACGCCAATAGGCGTGTTTTATTTTAAGAGATACCTCCATATATTGTGATGTGCTCTCTGGTATTGTTCGGAGTTCTGTGATTTAAAGAGTTATGACCCTTCAAGGTCAAATGTGATTGCAGAATGCAACTTCAGGTATTTTTCATCTGCCTTAGGTACCGTATATATTTGAAAATAAATGCGTAGGTTGGTTTATTTGTAATGATAAGTAGGGACCTACCACTAGTAATAAGGCAAAAACACTATAAAAGGCTCTGTCAAGGTCTCAATAAATGTGTTTTGATCATAACACTTAAAATACAAATATGGTTTAAACCATGATCATTGGCTTGCCCACCGTAACCAACTCGGTCCTGTATCAAGTATAAGCTTTACCACAATCCAAAACTTGCACTGTAAGATGTCTTTTTTCTGAAAGCAGACACATTTAACCCAATCAAATCCTGTACTCAGGTGAAACCAAATGTAGATGGGGCCTAAACCAATCAGTGTAGCCCTATGTATCCCATACTGCTCTTAAACACAGATCTGACTTTAGAAGTCTACAATTAATATTGGAATAGGAGAGTTCTGTTACTAAAATACATTCCCCGTGGCTACCCTCCTCTTATCTGTGGAGCAGACAAATAAATGATCTAGTTATCTAAGACAGGTTTACAGCAGGTGCCAGGTCCTTGAAAGCTGAGGCAGCTGGATAAATAAAGAAAACAAAATGATCACAGCAGCGTGGATGACAAACAATTTTTTTGTGGAAGCACACAACTTCTGCCCAGGTCAAACATGTACTCTTAACTCCCTACATGTATGCGGAGATAAAGCCTCGCTTTACTGAGGCTCACATAATTGTCTGGCGACAGCTGCGTTGTCAAACCAAACTAGGGTTGTCATTTGTCGAAAGAAGCCAATGACAACTGGAAACAGGTGGGAAAGTAGAGTTAGAAGTCAAAGTCAGCAGCTGACCAGTTGGCTCAGCGGGTGCCTTGTCTTAGCCCCTTGGCTGCGTGGCACATTCCCCTACTGTGCTGGGGGGAGAGGGAGGCACGGACAGCGCCCCGGTGCTCATGACGAGCTCAGCTCGTCATGAGCCACGGTTCTCGTGTGCTCATGACGAGCACGCTCGTTTAATGGAATGCTCAGCCTAGCAGGGGAATTAGCCCCACGTGTGAGCGTTCCAATGGTCATGACGAGCCCAGCTTGTCATGAGCACACGAGAACCGTGGCCATGACGAGCTGAGCTCGTCATGAGCGTGGGAGGGGTTAATGCAACCCCCGCTCCTAACGCCATGACAAAGCTGCACAGCGATCGATACACAGCCTCATCTCTAATGTTTTGCTGTGATGCACAACGTGGCACCATCAGGAACTAACAGGCGCACTGGGAGCACAGCATCTGTCCACACACAACCAGCGTCAGCAGCCCCACTAGATTCAATGGGCATATAATTTGCTCATGGAAATGTGATGTTTAAACTGGAGGCATGGTGCAGAATTTAAAATCATCAACGTTTGGTTTATGCCTGTTTACGGTTCTCTCTCTGCAAGATTTGTTGCTGTACATAATGCATAATTCATTAGAACGGGTTGTTTTCTACACATGCTGGTAGCTACAAGAATTAGGTTAATGTCTTTAAATTTGAATAAAAAAGAAAATCCACATTCAGGAGAGAGGGAGACCAGCTTTGCAAAAGTATAAAGTACTCCTAAATCAAAATAAAAGAGAACTGGATGGGTAGTGGCTATGGGAGTCTTTACGCCCACCTCTTCCATTTTACTTCGAAGCCATGAATGTGGACTAATGTTTACATAAACTGTTGGCATTGTGACTTACATTAAAGGCACAATTAACAGAAATACACATCAGGGGCCAGATGTACTAAGCATTTTAATGGTTTCAAATGCTCAATTTGGTGTTTGGGGCATTAACAATGCATTTTCCTGTACAATATACTGATTTTAGAAGTCAGAAAACTTTGTCCGACTACGAAAATGAGACTACAACTGGATATCGATTCGGTATTGGGAAAGGGCATGTCAGAGATATATCCCTGCCTAATTCGAATTTAGTATATTATATATCAATATTTTGCAATGCAAATCTGGTCACAAACATTGACAATTTACCAATACAGCAAAGGATTCCCCTATGTGAATGTGAAAAAAGTGTTTTTTGTGAAGTAAGGCAGTTGTCCTAAAACCACTGCCAACTCTTAAACAAACAAAAAAAAAACTTTTTAGTTTAATAAAAATGGGCTGCAGTTAATATAAAAAGTTTACTAATTGCAACTCAATGAAAGACATAGAATCCTTCTGACCCTTCTGGGGTACTATGCCTGTGACTGTGGCCAGTTGGATTCAGCCTTATTTTGCGACCTGCCTAATGAATATTAACTACGAGGTCCAGATTGTAGTGCAATCCGATTTCTGTTTTTTAAGAACTGGCCTGAAGGTACATTGGTCAGTTTGTAAAAATATTTATTATTCATAAAAAAAATGGTTACACATTTTTACCAATATTTCAATATTTTTAACTAGCAAATAGAATGTCTACCCAACAATTCTTTGAACACTCAAGATGAGGAGAAGGAAGCGACATCAAGAACAGACTGAATAAGGCCAGGAATGCCTTCAAGATGAATGTACGTCATCTCAGGACAGCACCAACAGCAAGCTGATGCTTTAATAGAACTCCATTTTACCCACACTCTTGTATAGATCAGAATGCCAGCAGATGATGAAAATGGACATCACTAAAGTGTGAGCCTTCAACACCAGTATCTTGAGAAGAACCATTTTCCCAAGATACTGGTGTACTTGGTGCATTTTCTGGCCAGAAAACATATCTAAAAAGGAGCTGTTCACCAAGTTCAATTAAGAGAGCATGGACATAATCATTATGAGCAAAAGAAAAAGATGATTAGGACTCTCAATCAGTAGACAACAGCTCTCCCCTAGACCCCAGAAGGCACACTGAAGAGAAGCAGGTCAAAGACCAATTGAAGGTGAACAGTAGAAAAAGAAATGCAGACCCTGAACCACAGCTGGGGCACCATACAGAAATTTGCCTAAGATAGACAAAAGTGGAGGACCTTTGTTGTTGCCCTAAATGCCAGTTGGAAGAACGGGCAGTAAGTAAGTATAATTCTACAAGGCAAGCTGCAAACCAATAGATGGGCAGGCCAGAATGAACCCTTTCTTTGCAATGTGCCCGCAAAGTGGAATTTGTTTTGGAAAACTACCAGTACCCACTCGTAGGTAGACCTGAAAGATAGGGCTTCCAGGCTTGTGGCAGAAAACAGCTGTACATGTTGCATGCACCTTCTAGACTGTAAAATGTAATCCAGGAATGTGATGGCCATTCACAGCCCAGACTATAATGGGAAAAAAAGCAATCCTGGCATAAAATATTAAGTCAGCTAATATTTCCCCTAATTTTGTGTTGCTGCTCAGGTAGTGGGCTAGTTTTCAAAGTACTGCCAAAGATGCCAATAACGTGGAATTAATGAGGTGACACAACAGACTGGCCCAAATTTTCTACAAAGACTCCTTCATCTCTTCTATTATGATGTCAGCCTACACTCAAAGTGACTCGAGCAGGAGGGTGACAACAGTGTAACTGTTTTAACAAAGCATTTAGGACATGATTGGAAGGTGTGCCCCTGGAATATCGAGGTAAGAATCTCAATTAAGCCTGGGTGGTGAACTTCGCTTCGTTCACGAAGTTTGCAGAGTTTTCTGCACCCCACACTCCACAAAGCTTGCAGAGTGCAGGAAACTCTGTTTAGCGATGTGTAGCGGAGTTTTATCCCCCTCGCGATCGAAAACGGTAAGTTCGCGAACAGTAAGTTTGCGTGCTCGAGCTGGCACTTGGGTAGAATTTCTACCAGAACGGCAGGATTACCAGCACAAACTGCAGTACGCACTGCACTCCGTCTCTCACGGAACTTCACAGAGTTTTTTTGTAACTTCGCGGAGTTCCGCATAGCAAAACTCTACAAACTATGCCCAGTCCTAGATATCAATAACCGAAAACAATGCCAATACTGCTGATTATTTGAAAATCTTTTTACAAAGAGACGCATGGACATACTATCAGACCATCTTCAAGCTGGAATTGAGGTAAGCTTTTGTTGAGGTATCATTGATGGTGTATTGATAAAGGAATAGGCATTAAGGTTGAATTTTTATTGGTTTTGTGCAGTTTTTTGCAGTGAGGTTGGTCCTGATGAGAACCCTGGAATAAAGGTGGTTTGAAACGCATAGACCGTGGAACTACCAAACATTTGCTCAGAATAATTGCTTTGAAAAGTTGTGCTTTGTTGTTTCTTAGTAAATGAGACTGTCCAATTCAATTTAATAATGTATAAATATTGTATAGGATATAAAAGAAATTGTGATTTATAGCAATATTGTTTGGTACAAGATTCACAAGTATGAATGTTCATTATTTTTCCTATTGAGAGTGTGGTTGATGTGAATGTGAAATAAATGGGAGGGCAAGAGAGTTGTAAAATGTAGAAAGCTAGTGTAATTTATTGATTTCCTTATTTTGCGTGTAGTGTGTATACAAAGTGTTCGTCACATGTATTAGTAAATGATAAACCATGAAACTTTCATAATCAAATAATAGCTACTAATGAGCTTGAAGATGGTCTGATGGTATGTTCATGTGTCTCTTGATAAAAAGATCTTCAAATAATCAGCAGTATTGGCATTGTTTTCGGTTGTTGGTTAATGAGTGATCAGCCTTACTGCGTATGAGCCATCCCCTTTTGTGTTACATAACAGTCCTAGATATGGCATCAAATATCGTGGACATAATATCTAAGGACAACATATTGAAAGGTATGTATAGATTTTCTCTAACTCTACACACATGTACCTTGACGAAAAATATGTATCTTCAAAGTGCATAGGTGTGGAGTTAATATCAATAAATCTATACTTCCTCTATATGTACTATTCGTTAGACAATTTGTCTCATGATATTCTGCCCATGATTTAAGGGTATCTCGATATTCCCAGCCTCGATAATAGGTAGCACAGGTAACTGTATACGTGGCAGTTCATTTGCAAAATTGTTATTAGTGACTACAGGAAAGGCAGGAAACCATTTTGTCATTTTTTTGCTTGTAAATGTTTCCTGACAAGTGGGAGCTGAATCTAGCCACCAGTCCCACATCTGTTGAGTTCTCTTCAATCCGGGATTCTCACCTGGACATGGTACTATGTGGGCTTCTTTCAATAGCTATTTGCAGTTGTAACCCAAAGATGATGTCACATACATAGGAGGACAAGCTCAAGTTATTTATTTAACATTTTAGTATTGCAAGTATAGCAAAAGTTAGGAACTGAGGGGTATATTTACAAAGAAGTGACGAAGTACGGCGTTAGCGTCCTTGGCTTAACGCCACGCTCCGTTAAGTGGCCTAGGAAGGTGTCTACTCCTGCACATAAACAATCTTAAATGGCGATTTGTAACTTGTGTGCTGCACAAAGCAGCACACATAGAAGTTGTAACTTGTGATTTTTTAAATGATTGTTTGTGTACAGGATGGAACACTTACTGTACATAAACAATCATGTGTGGCACTTTGCATAAAAACGGCAAAATTGGGGAGAAATAAAGCATTTCTCCTTGTTGCAACCCGTTAAGACCAGATTTTCCCTGGTCTTAATTTTAGCGCTGTCCTATATTTACGCTGCTCTTGTAAATATGGGGCAGCGTCAAATTCAATGGATGGAACGCCCATCAAAACACACATTGCCCACCCCTTTCACGCTAAGTATAGCGTGAAAGGGTGCCTTCTTTACAAGGCAGCATTATGCCACATTAGGTGGCTTAACGCTGCAGTGTAAATAAGGCAAAGCCCTATCGCCAACACAACATCAAAAAAAGTGACATTCTGGTGTCGATAGGTGCTTGTATAGATACTCCTGAGAGTCTTGTTCATTTCTCATGACAAGTCAACTATTAATCTTTTGCCTTAGACTCATATTGGGCCAGATGTTATGTTCAGAAATGTGGACTCCTATCACTGATGACTGGAAAAAGTGCATACTCTTCTTGTGCACTTTACCAACAAAGTAAATATAACAAAACAAGGAAGAAAGTAGATGTCTCGACATAGATTTACCACTATTCTAGTTGTATCAAACTCCCTGTATGGTTGTCTATTTCAAAAGAACAACAGTGTGTTTTCAAGTTAAAAATGTAGGAGCTGGTGATGGGTGCGGTACTGCTGTTTTTTAGAAACAGTAATGTTTGAAAATGCTTGTAGAGAAATTCTCTTTTTGCAAGTTCACCTCCCCACTTTTTGCTTGTTTTCATTGGTGGTATGTGCTCTGACTACTAAAACATAAATATTTAGCTAATTCCTGATTGGCATATATTTAATTTACCTGTAAATCCCTTGTACATGCACCCTAGAGGTATATGTTTAATGTCACTAGTAGACTGTAGCTGCCATTGTACCCCCCACTAAAGTGAAAGGTCTGTCCATAGAGCCTGGATCAGCAGTTTAAATCTGGTTGGGGGCATAACTTGCTTATTTCTGTGTAGAACAGTCACGCAGATTTACCTAAGAATTCAGAGCTACTTTTTAGCACAAATTTGCCACCTCGCATACAAAATGGATGCAATGATGCATTTTTGTACTAAGAAATAGTTCTAAATGCAGCAGAACATGATTAGCAAGTGTAGGGGTAGGGTTTTTCCCCGGGTTACTCCCGGGCTGTGTTCTTAGCACAAATGCACCGCCGTGAGGATGTATTTTTTTACTAATAAATACCGCTACATGCAGCAGAACACAATCAGCGAGATGATGCTTGTGCTTACTTAATGTGCTCTCACTGTAGCATTTTTTCCTTTAAATTATACAAGCAGGAGTAATTACGTAATTATCTGTAATTCCGCATCAAAGAGTAACACAGGTTGCTGAAATTACTTCGATAACTCCGGCGTAATTGGAATTCTGCCCAGACCTATTTAAAACTATAATTCAATTAATCTTTTACCAGGCCTAGACCATCCTTTTTTAATACTTATAAATCACCCCTACAGTAAGCCCTAAATGCCCATAGGCCAGGGTAGATGTTATTTAAAAAGTAGGACAAGTGTATATACGTTTTACGTGTACTGACATGGAACATTCTCCAAAGTCGGTTCTCACTGTGGTAAGGCTGGCTCTACCATACAAAAGCACTTAGTTACATTATAGCAACTTATAATGCATGACTTCAGTTTGGGAATAGCTGATACAATAAAAATTAATTAATTAAATTAGTAACTTGTAATCTGATCTAATGGTGTCACCCGGCAGCCTTTTGGCTGCCTACAAGGCGGTGTGATTAGCTCTTAGGAAATGGAACAAAAGAGGTTTTGCTGGGAGGAGGTGTGACCACGCCTGACAGAATAGCCTGGGAGATGAGGCAACCGACTTCACAAGCTTCAATTGTAAATCTCCTATCACAGACAGACACAACTCACAACTAGGAGTAGGTCATTGTCCCAGTAGCTAGAGTGGAACCAATCCAAGAGGAGAGAAAACCTGTTCAAGAAATGGTGTGCAGGTAAAGTTTCTCATGAACCTAGGACACCTCAGGGGTGATTCCGGAGCTCTGAACAGGGGAAAAGGGTCCTGCCATATTGGCTTTCGGCAGAGCAGGTCACTATAGAATTGTGAGGGGTCAAACCACAAGGAAATGATGTCAAAGTGGGTAGAGTTTGCCCTAGAAAAGAGTGGTCTTTGAAATGCACAAGTATACTTTCAATTCAGCCCTGTCTGCCAGGCTATCTATGTGGGGTATTTCAGCCCTTTGTGTCGGGACAGGATATTACCTAATCAGTGAAGTGTTAGCCCCTCCTCCTTATTGTGCCCAGATAAGGCCATCAGAATTCAGATGTATGTAGTAGGGTACTCAGGCACACCTAGCTTTCTTGTGTTTCTTGCTTCCTAAAGGAAAAGTGCAAAGTGTAGCCTTCCCAAGACTTGTAGTGGAGACAGGCTTCAAGGCACTCTGAGCAGTAAGTGCAGAGAAAAGTCCACTTTCTAAAAGTGACATTTCTAAAACAGTAATGTATAATCCAACGTTACCAGTAAGGAGAATTTATCATTGCCATTCCAAAGGTATAAAACATGAGCTGACCACTCCTTTCAGATCAGGAATTACAGCTAAAAAGTGAATTAAGTAATTCCTAATGTTGACTCATGAGAGGGGTAGGCCTCACAGTAGTGCAAATGTTGCTGTTTGTCACTATCAGAACATGCAGAACATAAAAGTACACGCCCCACCTCTTACTTACACAGCATCCTACTCATGGGACTACCAAGGACCTACCTTAGGGGTGGATTATTTGTAAGAAAAGGGGAGTTTAAGACTTGGCAAGGAGTTTTAATTTCCAAGACAAAGTGGCAGGAAAGTACACTAACAGGCATCGCATTAGGAGGCCTATGGCAAGTATAAAAGGCTATGGGTGGCACAATCATTGCTGCAAGCCCACTAGTAACATTTAACTTACAGGCCCTGGATACATGGATTACAACTTTACAAGTGACTTACAAGTAAGGGTGGGCGGAAGTCGTGGAAGGGACTATCACGGAGAGGCACGGAGATTGAACCAATCCCGCCCACCCGCTGCCCGCCGCCCGCTTCCCGCCCGCCTCCCGCCCACCTCCCGCCCACCTTGTTAAAGTATATTTAAAGGCTAAAATAATCTTAAATAAAACTAACCTCATTGCGCGGCTTCATGTCCCCATCTCGGCTTCATTTTGGAAACTGCGCATGCGCGGGAGCCTGCGCATGCGCAGTCCTCGCCAGGACTTTATCATATATACACTGAAAAAACAAATGGCTACAGTGACATTATGGTTAGGAAATAAAATTATAAATACCACAGAAATTCACTGAAAAAAACCAAGGTTACTGGGACATTATTGTTTGGTTCAGATTTCACTCGTACACAACCATTGAAATTCACACAAAAAAACACTGATGGCATCTCAAATGACGGTGAGTAAGTATTTTCTAAGAGTTTATGAATGTTGAACATATATACTAACCTTCTACAAAAGTTAAATGAGTATACTAGGTGCAATACTACTGAGTGATAGTACGTCTAACATATATTATGTGAGTTGCTGTGTGACTATATGTATCCTTGTTTGTATGGGAGTTTCAGTGGCTGCATTGGCACATAGTTGGGTATGTGAGTAGCTATGTTGGTGAGTGAGTTGCTGGGTGAGTGGCAGTATTGATGAGTAAATGGGTGTGTCAGTGGCTGTATGGTTGGGTTAGTAGGTGTGTACTGACTGTATGGGTAAGTGAGTGGGTGTCTGAATGGATGTGTGAGTGCGTGAGTGGGGGTGTAAGTGGCTGTATGGGTGAGTGAGTGGCTGCTTGAGTGGGCGTATTGTTAAGTGAGTTGCTGTGTGAGAGTGTATTGGAGAGTGAGTGCATGTGTGAATGGCTGTATGGGTGAGAGAGCAGATGCTTGTATGGATGTGTGATGGGTATGTAAGTGGTTGTGTGGGTGTGTGAGTGAGTGTCAGTGCTTGTATGGGTGAGAGAGTGGCTGTGCAGAAAGGCTTTATGGGTGAGTGAGTGGGTGTGTGAGTGACTATGTAGGTAAACAAGTGGGTGGGTTTGAGTAGCTGTATGAGTGAATGTGTGGCTATGTGACTGGCTGTACGGGTGAGTGACTGATTGTATAAGTCAATGTATGGGTGAGAGAAAGGTTGTGTGAGTGGCTGTATGAGTGAGTAAGTGTCTCTATGGAGGAGTGAGGGGGTGTGTGAGTACTGGTTTGGGTCTGTGAATGTTTATGTAAGTGGTTGTGTGGTTGTGTGAGTAGGCATATGAGAGGCTGTATGGGGTGTGAGTGGGTCAGTGGCTCTGTAGATAATGTCATCAGTGTTACTGGAGGTACTGGAGGTGTTTTTGACCCCAAAGGACCCTCAGCAGCCAAGGGGACTGCATCACCCAACCAGAAGTGCGCGTGGAGGCGCATTTGCAGAGTGGTGGAGAAAAGAAGAAGAGTAGCCCCCGAAGATCTCTCAGCATTTCCTCTGTTTGGGACTTGCTGGAGGTAAAGGAGGGGTTGTTGGCCCCTAATGACCCTCAAAAGCCAAGGTAACTTAATCCCCCAACCAGTAGTGTACCAGGCAGCGCATTTGCAGCATAGTGGTGGAAGTAGGCGGAGCCTCTGGCAACTTACTGCGGCCTACTATTTTTCTTTTTGTTTTATTAGGAAAGGGGGCTGCGCTTCCCAGCACCCATTTCGGATCCAGGGACCCCATCCCCCTGGGCCAGATCTTTTTTTATTAGGAGGATGAGGGTCCCCACGGCCATTAATGGCTCCAGGATGGGTGTCACACAGACCCCCTCATTTGTTTTGGCAGTGCCTACCCTGGGGCGGTGTGGTAGAAATTGGACCAGGAAGGAGGTCTGTGTGGCCCACCTCCACTAATAGTTTTGGCCTTGCCATGAGAAGGTGGTGGACACCGGGGCAGGTAAACAGCCTCGGTAAGGGGAAAACGCAACCTTCATCCTCTATTAAATTTCATTTTCGGGGGAGGTGGTGGTCCCAGGAGTGGATATCAGCCATGATGCACCCCCTCCTCCAGCATTTTCAAATTACATTTTTCAATTAGGCCCCGGGATCTGACCCACCCAGAGGCTCAACTTCAAAAAGGCACATGAGTCCGCTCCTTTTTTTCCCTCGATTTTGCTGGAAATTCATGGATCCACCACTATTTTGAGGCAAGATTGGAAAAGATATATTTTTGGCCAAATCCTAAGGAGTTCTTGAATTACAATTCATGAAGGACTATTTCTTATTTCACATTACACTGAGTTATTTACACATTAACCTATTTATCTCATTTGTACAGAAAGCAAGCATTTTGTGTTGTGCTTCCAAATGCAGCCCTATTTTAAACATAGTTTAGCCTATGCTCAAAATGAAAGGAAGACCTAGTGGACTTGCAAAAACTTTTCCGGTTGCTGATGCACTAAAGGAGGAAGCCAGGGGCCGAGGTAGGCCTGGAGGGGGTGGTGTGTCTCATTCCATCACCGAGCTTCCTATCCTGGGTCTTGGGTTACAATTCTGCCTCCAGACTCACAGCATACCATTTTCTCACCTCTCCCTTGAACATGCAGGTTTCTCCTCCATTCAGCCTTAACATCACTCAAGTTGTGCAGTCCGAGTTTTTATCCCAGACCCGGCTCCACATTGGGCATATAAAATAGCATTCATGTGCAGGCTCCAGAATGGAGCTAACGTAATATTAATATTAGTGTTTATCAACCATTCTGAGGTGCACAAAGGGAAATTAGTTGCCAATAGCACATCAGGTATACAGCAAACACCACTCAATTTGTAGCCGGGCTGTAATCAAGTACTATAATTATTCCCACATTTTTGTTGACCTATCAAACTAATCCACACAGCTTTTTCTGTGTGTAGCTATGTATTATTTCTGATTTACGTGTGATTTACTCTTGAATTTCCTGGAATAAAACTGAAAATAAATCTTTGCTAATCAGAGTCAAACCTTTTTATTGTTAATGTCTAGCTCTCTTCTCTTTTGATGAGAATCTTCTGAGCTTGGGGCTAGCTACGAGCTACATAGTTTAGTTACTAAATAATAAAATACACTACAACTTCTGCCTGATATCTTTGTTAAATCTTGGCTCTGCTGCGTGCCTTACCCTCGCTCTACATTCATTTTAGGGAGATGAAACTTATGTTGAATATTGCACTTACATTAAGTGCCTATTTTACATTCTCCCTGAGCAGCTGATAATGTAATATGGCTTTTAATGTCTCCATTACTGTGTTGAACAATGGGTCTCTTGAGGGATTATCACACTCCCACAGACATGGTACAAGCTACAGAACATGTCCATACAATATTGCAAGTCCTAATCTGACCAGACTGTTCTATGCCGCCTAAAACTGTGCAGAAATTCAACTGAATTTATGAGCGTTCGAGAACTAATATAGTGCAAATATACTGATTGATCCATTGCTTGATTTGTTGAATTCACTGATGTTAAAATGGACAAATTTAATAACAAAAAATGTATGTGCTCGCTTTAGTGCACGAGCTTATAATAACACGATCCCACAATATAAACTGAAAAAAATTATGAAATATTCTAGAACAACAGCTGCCATGAAGATGGAATTAGTTAAAACAATTTTTGTGAATCCCACTTTATTTTCTGTGTTCATATGATAACACAGGGGCACAAATGGCAAACCCAGAACAGTTGAATGGGGTTCTGCAGACACTTATGTGAGTAGGTGAAACTTCCTCTTCCACAGCATCAAATGTGGAGTAGGGATAGGGACGTAGGCGTTCTCAGGACAGAATGATTCAGAAAAGGGGGTGGTGATGAACAGAGTGCCTGAATTAAGCAGACCACTCTTACCCAGTCCAAGGATCAGGGCTTGATCCATCACCGTTTTTTAGCTCACTGCACCATCCCAGCTCAGAACTTGGCTATATGCAAATTAGTCTGTTCCTGTCCCAGTGCATGATGGGAACAGGGCAAACCAAACTACCAAGCCAATTCTTATACTGGGAAGGAAACAAGCTTCCGGGGACCGGTTTCTGCCATTTCAGGCGTCGTCGGCCCGGCTTGCTTGAATCCTGATGGTGGAATGAGCAAGGGACTCACATCTGAGTATACCCTTCCACGCTTATGGTGGACAAAATGATTCAGAAAAGGGGGTGGTGATGAACAGAGTGCCTGAATTGAGCAGACCACTCTTACCCAGTCCAAAGATCAGGGCTTGATCCATCACCGTTTTTTAGCTCACTGCACCATCCCAGCTCAGAACTTGGCTATATGCAAATTAGTCTGTTCCTGTCCCAGTGTATGATGGGAACAGGGCAAACCAAACTACCAAGCCAATTCTTATACTGGGAAGGAAACAAGCTTCCGGGGACCGGTTTCTGCCATTTCAGGCGTCGTCGGCCCGGCTTGCTTGAATCCTGATGGTGCAATGAGCAAGGGACTCACATCTGAGTATACCCTTCCACGCTTATGGTGGACAAAATGATTCAGAAAAGGGGGTGGTGATGAACAGAGTGCCTGAATTAAGCAGACCACTCTTACCCAGTCCAAAGATCAGGGCTTGATCCATCACCGTTTTTTAGCTCACTGCACCATCCCAGCTCAGAACTTGGCTATATGCAAATTAGTCTGTTCCTGTCCCAGTGCATGATGGGAACAGGGCAAACCAAACTACCAAGTCAATTCTTATACAGGGAAGGAAACAAGCTTCCGGGGACCGGTTTCTGCCATTTCAGGCGTCGTCGGCCCGGCTTGCTTGAATCCTGATGGTGCAATGAGCAAGGGACTCACATCTGAGTATACCCTTCCACGCTTATGGTGGACAAAATGATTCAGAAAAGGGGGTGGTGATGAAGAGGGTGCCTGAATTAAGGAGACCACTCTTACCCAGTCCAAAGATCAGGGCTTGATCCATCACCGTTTTTTAGCTCACTGCACCATCCCAGCTCAGAACTTGGCTATATGCAAATTAGTCTGTTCCTGTCCCAGTGCATGATGGGAACAGGGCAAACCAAACTACCAAGCCAATTCTTATACTGGGAAGGAAACAAGCTTCCGGGGACCGGTTTCTGCCATTTCAGGCGTCGTCGGCCCGGCTTGCTTGAATCCTGATGGTGCAATGAGCAAGGGACTCACATCTGAGTATACCCTTCCACGCTTATGGTGGACAAAATGATTCAGAAAAGGGGGTGGTGATGAACAGCTGGGATGGGGCAGTGAGCTAAATAATGGTGATGGATCAAGCCCTGATCTTTGGACTGGGTAAGAGTGGTCTGCTTAATTCATTTTGTCCACCATAAGCGTGGAAGGGTATACTCAGACATGAGTCCCTTGCTCACTGCTCCATCAGGATTCAAGCAAGCCGGGCCGACGACGCCTGAAATGGCAGAAACCGGTCCCCGGAAGCTTGTCTCCTTTCTGGTGAAGAATTGGCTTGGTAGTTTGGTCTGCCCTGTTCCCATGAAGCACTGGGCCAGGGACAGACTAATTTGCATATAGCCAGGTTCTGAGCTGGGATGGGGCAGTGAGCTAAATAACGGTGATGGATCAAGCCCTGATCTTTGGACTGGGTAAGAGTGGTCTGCTTAATTCAGACACTCTGTTCATCACCACCCCCTTTTCCGAATGATTTTGTCCACCATAAGCGTGGAAGGGTATACTCCGACATGAGTCCCTTGCTCACTGCTCCATCAGGATTCAAGCAAGCCGGGCCGACGACGCCTGAAATGGCAGAAACCGGTCCCCGGAAGCTTGTCTCCTTTCTGGTGAAGAATTGGCTTGGTAGTTTGGTCTGCCCTATTCCCATGATGCACTGGGCCAGGGACAGACTAATTTGCATATAGCCAGCTTCTGAGCTGGGATGGGGCAGTGAGCTAAATAACGGTGCTGGATCAAGCCCTGATCTTTGGACTGGGTAAGAGTGGTCTGCTTAATTCAGACACTCTGTTCATCACCACCCCCTTTTCTGAATCATTTTGTCCACCATAAGCGTGGAAGGGTATACTCAGACATGAGTCCCTTGCTCACTGCTCCATCAGGATTCAAGCAAGCCGGGCCGACGACGCCTGAAATGGCAGAAACCGGTCGCCGGAAGCTTGTCTCCTTTCTGGTGAAGAATTGGCTTGGTAGTTTGGTCTGCCCTGTTCCCATGATGCACTGGGCCAGGGACAGACTAATTTGCATATAGCCAGGTTCTGAGCTGGGATGGGGCAGTGAGCTAAATAACAGTGATGGATCAAGCCCTGATCTTTGGACTGGGTAAGAGTGGTCTGCTTAATTCAGACACTCTGTTCATCACCACCCCCTTTTCTGAATCATTTTGTCCACCATAAGCGTGGAAGGGTATACTCAGACATGAGTCCCTTGCTCACTGCTCCATCAGGATTCAAGCAAGCCGGGCCGACGACGCCTGAAATGGCAGAAACCGGTCCCCGGAAGCTTGTCTCCTTTCTGGTGAAGAATTGGCTTGGTAGTTTGGTCTGCCCTGTTCCCATGATGCACTGGGCCAGGGACAGACTAATTTGCATATAGCCAGGTTCTGAGCTGGGATGGGGCAGTGAGCTAAATAACGGTGATGGATCAAGCCCTGATCTTTGGACTGGGTAAGAGTGGTCTGCTTATTTCAGACACTCTGTTCATCACCACCCCCTTTTCTGAATCGTTCTCAGGACAGAGGCTGGTGATAAAGTCTGAAAATGCTAGATGATATTAGCCTTACACAAACATTACAGTGTACCATGCCAAGAACCTAGAGAGTGCTTAACAAGAAGAAACCGTAGAAATGTGTAAAGCTCCTATTTTTTTATTATCCTAATTGCATGATTAGTCCTCATATTTTTTCTTCCCTCTCTTCTCTTACCTTCTAAATACCTTTCATAAAATACCTTTTAGAACTACTGATTTATTCCAGGATTTAACTGTAACACATATCATTATACAAAATGTGTTGTTTCAAGAAAATTTCTTTCTTTCTTTCCTCACACCAAATGATTTAATCATATTAAAATGAGTCACCTGCTATGTGTTAATAAATACAACTAAAGTTTGTGGTAGAAAAACATTTCTCATGATCTAACCAGGACATTGTGAATAGAAAGTGTTACATTTATTAGACAAGTGTATTTTATAGTGGAATGATAAACAACTAATACAATAGATTTACTGAGGGTTCTTGTTAGAACCTTCAGAAAATGTATGTAAAGATTTAGAAATCTTCAGTTAACCTAACGTCAACTCGTATGCTTTCCGTAGGAACCGAGTGGAGAGGTGACGAACCATCGTAAGATATTTTTCATTGGTTCTAGATGACTCAAGCGCCTGTTTTTGTAACATATGTCTCCGCCTTTATGTGATACGTGTTCCGAATTAGAGATGACAATGCTACCAAAAGGTGTGTCTTTGATTCAGATTACAAGGAAGGGGCTTGTACACAGTTCATTTCTCAATTCAGTTACTTTATTCAATTTTAAAAAATAAAACCATACAAGCATACAAAGACAAAATAACATTCTGTGACAAGTGCTCATGATTAACATTGTAACACCATTGAAAAATTAAAATAAAGTCATACAAGTATCTTGCAGGGTCTGATCTGCCTAAAAACCATGGTTTAAAAAAGAAGTCTTAAACCCTATGGCAAAGTATCGTGTAAAAAGGGCAAATAAGTAAGAAGTGCAAAGTTTTGCAAATAGAGTTCTGGTCACAGGTACATGGTGGCAAATCTGCATTCTTATACCAGGTACACTCAGAAAAAAAGCAGCTGATAGAATGTGCTCAACCTGAAATAGGTTAATAAAAGCTGTTGATGATTTGTTATTTCCAGAAGAAGTGAAGGTTCTATGACGGGAAAACGATTTTACAATAGAAAATTGGTGGTATGTATGTTTGGCATGGGTAGAGGCTACCCTCTCGGCTGCTACCCTGGGGCTAAAAACCTACCTTAACCAAATGACATCTTATTTCACAATACTTTCTGGGTTCGAAAATAGGACAGACCTCCTAAGGCCTTTACAGTTTTCTCTCAAATAGTGGCTCTATCCCTGTATTGTAGTTTGTACAATATGTTATGCTTGTCTGCCCATTGGGTTAGTCCCTTTTGAAAAACCTGTCCAATGATTTTCACCTCCACATCATTTAATGGGATAGGTCTGTAGCAATTGGGGTCACTTCTGTTCCCCTTCCTGAATACAGGCACTATCACAGAATGTCGCTAAGCCTCAGGCAAAGGGCAACTGATGGCGGCATTAATATGAAGGGTAAGAAGAGGGGCCCAAAAGACCACTAGGAACTTAAGCAGGTCCCCTGGGACTCCATTGGTTTCTGCAGTGAAGCATCAACTTGTCACCTTGTACTAGGGGTGGCGTTAATGATTTCTGGCTCCTGCCTTTGATACAAGGCAGAAAAATGGTCTTTCCAAGCCTGCTCTGGTTCTACCGCTGCCTGATCAGACACTAGGTCCTCTTTAGAGCACAGGTGATCGACCACCTTCCAGAGCCTAGTGCTATCTTTCAGAGTATTAGCTGTGAGAAAGTCTTCCCACAGATCTTTCTTTAATTCAAGCGTCCTATACTTTAAGACTACTCTCTTTCAACTCACCATTATCTCAAGGTCTTTTTTTAGCGAGGCTAGAAGTGCCTTGCACGCCCTCGTGCAAATCTTCTTAAACCATGGATTGGGGCTGGAGGTCCTAACTGCCCTGGCTTGAGAAGGGTAGAATTTACTTGGGTGCATACCATATCAATAGCCTTCCGTAAGCTATTGCGAGGGTGATCTTCATCCAGGCAGATATGGAATGCTGACTGACTAGCTGTTACCAGCTCAGTGAAAACAAAACTGGAATAACTTTATCCTACTTTAATCGGATCACTGATACAACAACTACTCCTATAATATCAAGATACAAAATTACTGAGTCACTAATATCTTATACAAAAATATCGACACCCAATACACAAAACTAAAAATACACAAACTACAATAAAGAAATATGGTTAAAAACAATTCAATGATGAAAATATCGACAACAAAACAAAATACCACAAAATATTGATAAAATTAAAATAACAGCAAAACAACAAAAACGACGATGTGCATAATATCGACAACACAAAAATTTATAAAATACATTCATACTATACCAAAAAATAACATTTAAACATAAAATGTAACTATTTTCAATAATATAGACAACATATTTCAAACATTAAAAACAAACACAAAAAATTACAAAACTTATAAAAATAATACACCAACAAAGACACTTAAAAATCAAAAACAAATAAATAAACAAATACTACAACATAAAAATCACAACTATCTAAATAAACAAACATATCTATAATGCATATAAAAAATATAACATTTATTTACACATACATTTTAATTATATTACTAAACAAATTGTAAATAAACATTAAACAAACATAATTAACATTAAACAAATTAAATTATAGCTGCCCAAAGTTTCAATAAAAGCTATCTCAACCAATAAATTTAAATTACACCAACACAATCCAATAAAAAACTCTAACTAATGAAATTAACACTATAAAAGCAATTAATTAACACAAAATGTACTGTAAAACGCCCAAACACTCGAGAAGCACGTAGGTTTGCAAGACAGAAAACAGAGCAAAAAAGAACTACACAAACAACTAAACAGAAATACTCTCATTAAAGGTAAGAACAAAAATTTCAAATATATAAATAAAATTAACTTAAAAGAAAAAAAATATAAACAAATTAAATAAAAATACAATTTGTTTCCCTATATATTCCAAAGACTGAACTACACTAAAACTCCACCTAGAAAAATCAAAACAGCGATTTTCTTCCAAAATAACCACAAAATCAACATTAACGAAAAATATAAAACAAACTAAGTATATATCTTCACCAACAAATAGAGTTAACTGATGAAAACTAAAAATGTATTAAAAAGCAAAACGTTACTAACAAATACTCTTATTTTAATAGCTTCTACAGCCTTCCAAAAAACAACAACATCAATTAAATAAACTACATTAACTTAAAATTGTAATTATTTGTCTTAACAAGTAAATGAAAATTCTTCAATACTTAATAATTTGTAAATACATATATACAAATATATTCACAGATATACAAAGAAAATGTTCGATGGGGCAACATTCATCTCCTCACAAAAGGGAAAACTATGTCCGTGCTACATGGGCTATACTTACATGCAAGAGAAAATAACAGGAAATAAAATCCTTTGCAAATGTAGTAAATACTACTCCAACTCTTGCTATGAGAGAGCAACACCAGTAGAAACAAATGGTATTAATGTCAGGGAAGACAACCATCCCCCTAATGTGTCATAAATTGAGGTGAGAGATTAATTAGAGACCATCAAGGAAGCAAGCACCAGATCCCAACAAACCAGTACCCAAATATTAATAAACATACTAACTAGGGTTTCTGAACATGTAACAGGACAAATACTAGTGGAACAAACTACCTAGGCGGAAATTCTAGAATGCTAACACAATATTAATAGGACCCACACTGAGAGTGAACAGTTTCCAGTTAGTTACAAAAGTTTATTACAATCACATAAAAAATACATGTTTCAACAATCAATAGCTAAAATTATACATTCCATAAAATGTGAACATACATCAATTATAACATAAAAAATCCTTGTACATAGAAGAGTAAGTTGTGTGTCGACGCGTTTCGGCGACCAGCGCCTTTCTCAAGACAGTTTACAACTTTCTGAAAATAAAAACATGAATCAATATATAGTTTAACTTTTCGTCCATAATGAGTCATTACAGTGTTATCTTACCATGGATGTAATATTAAAAACAACCTATGTACACATTATGTTCTATTTAGACAAGGAAAAACTGTTCAAACAAAGTCGGTCCTAAGGTAATCAAACCACAACTGATAATCTCAAGAAATGGCAAAGCATAAATAACATGATATAACCTCTATTATAGCTTTCTTCTACTTAACTTATTACCAATGTCATTTAAAGGCGTGAGACATGAATGATACATGGTTTAATTCTTACAATCACTAATATTTGATAAACATTGTATCGCAAATAACTATTTGAGGAAAGTGATGGTCTAAGACTAAATAATTCATTTACGAATCAAAGATTAGTCTATTATTAATAATTGACATTTTCATCTAAATGACCCCCATTATTTATTCTTTACATAGGCGATTAGCGCTTAATGTACTTTCCGCATAGAAGCACATGACTGATCATACATGGTTAATTTTAGCCCTTTGGAATAGTTATAGCCCGTTACATCCTGCTCATGTAACTACAGAGGAGTCTTTCCTCGCGTTTCATTAATCCTAGCGACGTCAGGACTAGCCTAATTACTCTCCCAGGTGCAAACATAAATACGCGCCAAACCGGCCCGATTTTTATTTTACCACGGAACCACGTCCGAGTTAGACGTTCGCCTCCATGCGGCCTCCATCCAAGAAACCTAAGGTATGCATTCCGCAGACACCGGTCATTACTAATCACGCGCTCCGACGTAGAAGTCATGCGCCCCGACTTAAGTTTAAAAATACGCTTTACCTTCGAACTATGTGTGCTGATTACATCGCACTGTTATTTGTCTATTGGCAGGAATCCGCCAACCTGTTTTAATTAAAACAACCCAGCTAAACCCTGATCACGCTATACCGCGGAGATTTAAAGAGCCGGCATTATAGGTATGAAACATGTAAATACTATTGAGATACAGAAATAGGGCAGCTGTAACGATAGGCGCACATTTAGTAAAATAGTGTTGGAAATGGGGGTTGCCCAAATCTCCTAGGGGTAGCATGGCATCAAGCGGGCAGGCCAAACTTCGAGGACATGTGAAGCATTCGCGCAGTACCCACAGACAACACACCAATCACACCACAAAAGAGTCACGACACCACCTTTGGTTGGAAAAAGAATAAATTTAGTGATATCTCCAACCTGCAAGGTAAAAAGGAAAAATACACTGGTATTCACAACCAGGCGCCAACTGGCGCCAGAGCCAAGTACATCATGGGGAATTATTTACATGGGACAAAAAGGGTTAAGTCCAAAGTCCATGCTGAAATAAAGAAAATTGTGATTAAATATCAGTAGACCTGAGGCCAATCTGGCGGGGCCAACTCAGGCTCTCATCCTTAGGGGGTTGTAATTGCAAAATTCTACATTAGCATAGAAATACATCATGCACATTAGCACCAACCCTCCCCTGTTAGGGAAAAACAACAACAGAGCATTACAGCACATACTAGTCAGGAGCACCTGTAAGAAATCAGTACGGCAGGCTCGTTAACCAGGGCATAAACAGGGGCCTGGAATAACTCATCAGGCCAACCCATTGACCAACATTATGCAGAACATACCTCACCCAGCATTAATATCAGATAGGGGCCCTCCTCCTAGATCAGGAACACCCGACCGGACTCAACTAGGCTCCCTTTACCATCAACTAAGGGGTACCAACATCAGGGTGTACACAGCAGTCAACCCTCCTTACTTCTGGACTCCCTTAGACATTTCCTTCCCCAGGGTTCCTTAGTAACTGGGGACCTCAGGGCAACCCGTACAGCAGGGACCTATATTTGCACTAAGGGAGAATAAAACTCTCTACCCCAGAATATGCAATAAGGACAACCGGCTTTCTCCTGAGTTGTCTAGAAGGGCAGTTAGTTGCAGGAACGTCAGGGCAGTTCAATAAATCTGGAGCCCAAGTCGCAGGTGCCCCCTGTCATTTGGGCACCTGATAAGGCAACACAGTCCCCGGGGCAGGCACCGGCAATGTACCCCGTTGCCCTCTCTGTCCCCCACACCGTTAAGCGTAGGCCCCACTCACCGGGCTCAGTAGGTCCTGCGGGGCGTCCTTTGGGGTCTCCTCTGCAGGGGGGGGGCCAGGCACCGACAATGTGCCTCGAGGCCCCCCTTTCCGCGGTGTCACCCGGGGCCCCTCTTCCTCACGGGGGCCCAGGGGTTCCAAAACGGCCTCTGGACGGCCACACTCGCCTCACCCGGGCCTCCTTCCCTCACAGGGGCCTGGGGCTTCAACACGGCCTCAGGAGGGCCTCAGGGGATACACGAGGTGTCTGGGCACACGTGGGGGAAGCCTGCCTGGCTTTCCTCCCACATCACACGGCTCCTGCAGCGCAATCGGGGCTCCCTCGTCCGCGCGGGAGCCCTGCAGGCATTCTGCTCCTTCAGCCGGCTTCGTTGGAGGGGGCGGGGCTGGCACCGACAATGTACCCCGGCCCCGCCTTTCTCACCAGCCCCTCACTCAGGGCCGCAGACCGGCGGGGTGGCCTCCCGCTCCGGTCGCTCCAATTCGGGGCTCCCCATTGACCACGGGGGCCCCGCACCAGCACTTCACTTGGGTCCCCCTCCCTCACGGGGACCCAGGGCTCTGCGACGCTCTTCTCGCGCTGGCGGGCCGGCACCGACAGTGTGCCCCGGCCCCGCCTCCTCCACCGGCCCCTCGCGTGGGGCTCAGACCGGCGGGGTGGCCTCCCGCTCCGGTCGCTTCTCTCGGGGCTCCCTCCTTGGCACGGGGGCCCCGCAACGGAGCTTCACCCGGGTCCCCCTCCTACCTCACGGGGACCCGGGGCTTCGATTCCCCTTCTCCTGGCCTTCCCGGCTGATAGCCAATCCCTGCGCGGCCTTCAAAGGTCACGGCCGCGCAGGCCAATCAGTGCGCGGCGGGGGCGGGCCAATGACGCGGCCGGGCCCCCGTCATGTGATGGGGAAACCTGACGGCCTCAGGGCCTAGCGCGGCACTCCCTGCACTTCGGCGGCCCCCTCCTGGTACCGGGGGCCGCCGCGACGATAACCACCCGAGTGGGGGGTCCCCACAACAGCGCCGGGCTGCGGCGGTGATTTCCAGCAGCAACAAGGGGTAGGCTCCCTTTTTAATTAATTATTTATATCAGCCAAAGAGCGCCTCCACAACAGCGCTATTCACAGGCTGCCAGTCTCTTCAGGAAATAGCGAAAATGGCGCTATTTACAAGCTACCACAGTCTCCTTTCTCAGTCCTCAGGGCCAACAGCACTTCGGGGGCCACACCAATCCCTTGGGGGCATAATCTTCCCCAGGGTGCTTCAGAGGGGCAGACAGTCCCACAGCAATTCCTCAGGGGCACACTCCTCACCTCCTGGGCGCTTCTTCACACAGCGCTGGCGTGGTACCCGGTCAAATAGCGTCAGTGACCTGGGTAGGGGCCCTCCCTTGTCAGGGGCCCATGGGGACAGCAGCGGGGGGGGGTTTATAGGGGTGCAGGGCCCAGCTCACAGGCCCATGTGGCGGTAGCACCTCACAGCAGGTCCCCTCCCTTCTTTGTCCCAGCGCTGACTGACTCTCTGGTGACACTTCTCCCTATTTATACCCTCCTCCCTCACAGAGCCAGCACCTTCCGGAATGTTGGGGATAACTGGTTCACACTGGCTCAAGGGGAGGGGTTGAGCACCCTGGGTGCCAGGCTTTCCCTCCAAAACTAGGGGTAGCTGGGTAATATTATCTAGTCCGCTGACCTATGTCAGTCCAGTGGCAAAACCCAGGGCCATGGCATCCATTTTAAATACAATACATTTCAATCAGGTGCAGTTTTAAAATGGGGGATTTTACAAGTGCTCACATTATGTCAGGTAATTACATTTTTCACAAGGGGTCTCACACCACTCATGGCCTATACAGGTTTAATCCCATGGGGGAGACAATCTAGATAAGGGGGTCAAAAGCGAAACATTTGGGTGGAAAAAGGCCAAGTCCAACAAATAGTAACTAGGTATTTGTTTTATTTATTTAGGCTTGGGATCGCGTATGGCTATCTATTGTGTACCAAGTCCGACACAGTGACTGATTTTAAAATATATATGTCTGAGAGTTCACGAAAAGTCCGGTAAGAACTGACATGGGCATTCTTAGATAATTAATCGCCTTTAATTATAAATAATTTACTGAATTTCTCGCATTTCACTTTCTGCATTTTAGATAACGCTGATACTCTAAGGCTCTAGAAGTAAACATAAAATAATAAAGTGTGGAGGCGACGTATTCTAAAAGCTCATCTGCTGGTAAGGGGCTGACCTAGGAATATATATGCCTTTGAGAGCTCGGATTGTTTGTCTTGAACGGTATATTTTGCATTATTATTCAGGCTGGCCGCTTACCTTGGCAACAAAGACTGAAGTATTTTAAAGATTGAAGTATCCATATACCCGGTTCGAATATAAGAACTGCAGATTTATCAGATTGGGTTAGTTATTCTCTTCCCAATTAAAGTCACCATTAAGAATTAAATTAATCAAAGCCAGCCGTGCAATTCTGCTATAGTAAATGCTTCTTGTCTTTATTAACAAAATTACAGAATCACTGTCAATCAGAAACGTCAATTCCGGTTCCAAGAATTATATGGAACCCCACAGCGTCGAAATCCTTACCGTTGTGTCTAGTCCATTTTTGCTTTAGGTAAGTGTAACTAAATACATGGACATTTCATATTGCAATTCTCTAAAAAACTACAATGATTAAATCAGTACAAATAGAGGCATGAGAGGCTTATCTATAAATATATCCATAAAACATAAGAACCATTACTATTCTTCTATAGAACAGAGTATCTTTGATGTTCTGTTCTACTAAGATTTAGAATAGTAATGAAGAGTAGTATTGCTACAAACTATGTAATACTAGACTATTAGAGTCGTTTTCATCTACCCTACTCAATTCTCTCTTCTTTATCTGTCTTTCTTGAATCAAATCCATAGCCCCATCCTTATTGTTACACGATAGATGTAGGCATTTAGATAAAAATGTCAATTATTAATAATAGACTAATCTTTGATTCGTAAATGAATTATTTAGTCTTAGACCATCACTTTCCTCAAATAGTTATTTGCGATACAATGTTTATCAAATATTAGTGATTGTAAGAATTAAACCATGTATCATTCATGTCTCATGCCTTTAAATGACATTGGTAATAAGTTAAGTAGAAGAAAGCTATAATAGAGGTTATATCATGTTATTTATGCTTTGCCATTTCTTGAGATTATCAGTTGTGGTTTGATTACCTTAGGACCGACTTTGTTTGAACAGTTTTTCCTTGTCTAAATAGAACATAATGTGTACATAGGTTGTTTTTAATATTACATCCATGGTAAGATAACACTGTAATGACTCATTATGGACGAAAAATTAAACTATATATTGATTCATGTTTTTATTTTCAGAAAGTTGTAAACTGTCTTGAGAAAGGCGCTGGTCGCCGAAACGCGTCGACACACAACTTACTCTTCTATGTACAATGATTTTTTATGTTATAATTGATGTATGTTCACATTTTATGGAATGTATAATTTTAGCTATTGATTGTTGATACATGTATTTTTTATGTGATTGTAATAAACTTTTGTAACTAACTGGAAACTGTTCACTCTCAGTGTGGGTCCTATTAATATTGTGTTAGCATTCTAGAATTTCCGCCTAGGTAGTTTGTTCCACTGATTTATTCCCTGACCTAGGGGTTGATTTTCACTTGTTCTCACAGGGAACCCTTGTTGTTTACAAGTACAGGACAAATACCATTCATCCCTTCACTAAAGCACCTAATAGCCAGAACTAAAAGTTCTAGTGCTCAAATACCACCTACCCCCCAAACTTTTGCAGGAATCAAAATATTACAAGAATACACAGTCACACACAAAGATGAAAAATTAATTCCTCGTGACAATCACAATCATGAAAAAAGAATTATCATCTTTGCCACAGACAGAAAAATACTTCCCACTAAAAATGATAATAGATGTTGGACAAGAAATGATTCAGTTAATTTAAAAATGTTTCCACATACTGCAATATAAGGTTGCTATTATCATTTCAATCATAGTATCTGGAGACATCTGAAAAAATCTACCCTAAGTATAGATTATGCCACAAACAGCAACTTTGCCTATCAAATCAAATAAACGAATAGCCTTGGCCTTTGTACCAACTACAGAAGTAGCCAACCACTATAATATACTTATTAAAAGTCCTTTCTACCAAGCCAACAAAGAAAAACTAATATCCTTGCTTCACTACTTCGAAGACACCTGTTTAGGAAGACTACATAGATCAGGGCACCAAAGACAACTAAAGTTCCAAATACCCTGTGGAACGTCTATGATTACACCCTAGCATAAAAACTAAGACAAATAACACAGTGGAAGGATGGCATAAACCCTTCCAAGCCACAATAGGAAGAGGACATCCAACTTTACACAAACTAATAGAAGCCATCAAAACAGAATAGAGCTATCAGGAACAAAGACTAAAACAACAATCCATCACTAAAACAGGTCCTAAACCTACCAAGCAAACAGAAGTAATGTACAAATACCTACAACACAAAACTCGACTCTTCCCAAAAACACCAAAGTGCTAGAATACCTAGACACATCCACCATGCAGCATTTTAAAATTACTAAACATTTAAAGAACATATTTCTACTTTTTTAAAATTAATAATTATAATTAAGTCATAATATTTTTTTAATTGACTAAATAATAAAAACAAATGTACAAATGATAGCAGTGTATAATACATATTATATCATTTTATGACAAAATTAAATTATCTAAAATGTATTTTAAAAAACATGTAAAAACAAATATACTAAAATGTGTACTTTTCATTAAAAGAAATAATAAATAGTGAAAGAACTGAAAATATACTTACTTTACTACAACATGAGTATACTTTATAAAAATGTACCATTTTTCAAAACTGTTAAAAAATATGTATGTAAAAATATAAATTTGTAATGTTGCAAATGTACATTAAAAATATATGTTGAAATGTTTTATGCTTTATAATGAATTCTGAATAACACCAACATTTATTAAGCATGTTTTTTTAATATTTGAACAATTTTATAACAAAAGTGAATAAGAGCAATGTAATTGTGAACAACTAAAATAAATGCATGTTTTGTGAGTTAAAGTTTTTACAATGAAGTACTGACATACGTCTCCTTTTTTATGTTTAATTTACATATAAGGTTTAGGTTTATGACAATGTTAAATAATACCCATAAAATTACTATTCGAACCCAAACCAACTAAACTCAGGGAAACTGCTGGATAATAAACCATAAAAAATTACTATTCCTAACGCCAAAACCAAATTAGGTCAGTGAAAGTGCTGGATAATAAACCATAAAAATTACTATTCCAACCTCCTAGCCAACTAAATTCAGGGAAAGAGCTGGATAATAACCAAGAAAAAAAGTACTATTCCAACTCCAAAACGAACTAAAATAAGGGAAAGAGCTGGATAACAAACCATAAAAATCTAATATGCCACACCAGAATACCAACTAAACTCAGGGAAAGTGCCTGATAATAAACCATTAAAATGTACTATTCCTAACTCCAAAACTCACTAAACTCAGGGAAAGTGCTAAATAATAATCCATAAACAATTTACTATTCCAATTCCACAACCAACTAAACGCAGGAAAAGTTCTGGAAAACAAACCATAAAAAATTACTATTACAACTCCAAACCAACTAAACCTAAGTAAAGTGCCAGATAATAAACTAAAATAATTACTATTCAAACTCCAAAACACATAAACTAAGGGAAAGTGCTGAATAATGTAAACATGTTAACATATACAAAATAAAAAATCTCAAATCTATGAAAAAACACAAAAGCTTATAAATATATACACATTTTTGTAATGTGAACATTTAACACATACCTCTCTTAAAACTGTTAAAAGTAATTACAGCTTCTGAAAAAAAATACATATTATAAATTACAATATTTCATTTTATTTTAAATTGTCAATAAAATTTAAAGTTGTCTCTTCTTACAAAAATTTAATAAATTAACATTTGTAATTCAAACTTTTTCCTGATTCTTTATAAAAATGTACATTTCTAAATGTTCCCAACTTAAAAACAAATAAAAATATTTTAAACATTCGTAAAACAAATCCGATAAGAAATCATTTATAAATAGAAGTAAACATATCATTTTACTAACATATATTTATTTACAATTTTGAAAATATTTGTAATAATTTTTATATAATTTACATAAAAATATTTACACCTAAAAAAAACTTTAAAATGTTGGAGATTTTTCATCTAAACATTATATTAGGATGTAGGGTGTATCGCCACCACCCGTATGGCGGTGGCAGTCCGCCCTACATCATACCCCACCTGCCACCCATTTCCCCCGCCATATTAGTATGGCGGGGGGACCCCGGTGGACGGAAAGACCAGTCGACCAGGCAGAAAAGGGGCTAGATATGGTGGCAGTGTCTGCTAGACACCGCCATCCATACTAGCATGGGCAGTGGTGCATGCATACCCACCTACATTGTCATGAACAAGGTGGCAGGCACCGCGTGATGCCTGTCACCTTGAGAATGACAATGCACACAGTGCATTCCCAGCATTGTGGCGTGAGCAGTGAGCAACGCCCGCCACAATGCTGGGAATAGAGGATGCCACCGCCACGGTGGCGGTAGCATCCTAATCGCCGGAGCAGGACCGCCACACCACTGGCGGACAGTTACAGTACCGCTAGGGTGGCGGGCGGACAAAATTCAACCCACCATCCTAATAGGCCCCTTGGTATTTAAAAATCTATTTTCATTTTTTAATAATATATATATATATTTTTAATTTTAAAATTATTTTAAACCAACATTTTTTAATTACTCCCAACCCTTATACCCTATAAACCCAACATCCCGCTCCTAGCAATAAGTGAAAATACAATAAAAACATACATTTTAACATTTTAAAAATTAATTTAAACATATAAATTACCTACTACTAAAATATTAGTAAATTAAATTTAAACATATAACAAAAACACAAAAAAATACACACAGTCGATATGATTTCCAACAATATTTTTGCCATCAATATTTTCAAAATTTGTATTTCTAAAATACACAGAATACGACATTTTTAACAACGAAAAAACGTACCTCGATATTTTACACCATCGATATTCTTGACTTGATATTCATGCAACTCGATATATAGGGCTCTGAAAGAATGATGTAAAACAACCTGCTTCTTGTCCCAGTGGAAACTAGTGTAGAGGGGATTGAGAGGATAATAATCCAGCTGAGACATGTATTGTCAACATAAGATCCAGGTCCCTGGCCTTTTAAAGTCAGAGCACTGTTACCAGAGAGCACAGTCCCAACATTAACCAAATTGTAATTTGAGGATAACTCATTCATCAGGTCACTCTGTGCAATGTGATTCAGGTGGACCTGGTCCTGTAAACTCCTTCCAAGCCCCTCCCTCTATACAAATAGAAGTCTCTGCAGAGGTGGTAATTAAAATCACCAAAAATCGGCAGGCTTGTGTGTTTGTGGGATGGAAAGGAAAGAAAGTCTTTTAAGAAAGTGCAGAATGATATTATAACATTGTCAGACTCATTCTCATGGATTGCACTCCACCTATTAATGCATAATATCCTAGAGTGGTTGGTAAAAGTAAGGAGAACCCCCAGTATTTGCAAGGAGTTACCCAAAATCACTACCATTTTGTGGGTCAAATCTAGTTTATAAAGGTCACAAGGTCCCCACTTGCCTTTCCACTGGGAGAAGGTGAAGCATAAATAGCAAAGGAAGGATATTCCACTTCTCGTGAAAATATATAATGTCAAAGGGAGTGAGAGCCATTGGCCATTCAGGCCATCAGGTTTCTCTTTCTCTCGCATACCTGCTATATTACAGCTTAAAACCTGGAGCCCCTTATGGGAGGATGACCCGCTAATAGGTTCCCTATTCTTCTGAACCTTCCCCCGTTAATTTTGACAGTTCAGCCCGCTCAAAGGTTCATAACAGTTAGACAAGACAAAGTTAAGACCCAGATTGGGGAGATAAGGTTTAGCAAATTTCATAATGTCACCTTGATGGGGGCCCCTTTGGCGGACCATCCCTGCTAGCAAGGATTTATAAAAAAAAGAATCCAAAAGCAATACAGAAATTCTACTAGGGAACGTTAGTAAGAATGGACTCTGTCCTCTGGGCATTACAAAAGTTGACAAAAATGCATTGACCCCCAAAGAATTAAGGACCACTACCTATCCCTTCTACTCTTTCTACCATAATTATGTTTTCAAATAACTCTCTCTGGCATAGGGGGAGACCCTCCCAGCAAGCCAGTACACAGCTGTGTTCTTAAGTTGCTGATAGTCTTCTTGGGATGGTTCCAGCAACGGCGGGACATAAGCCAAGGCCAAAACAAATGGGGTGCAGCCAGGAGGAAGCTTGAAGGGAGCAGCGATTGATGAAAGGCCCTTAGGAAGCCCATTAGGAGCATTCTGTGTATGTATTGGGACATCTGGCTCCATGTTTTTATTTACACGTGACAGCCCTGGGCCTAGCCCCTGAGCCCACCCTGACATTTCTCTACAAAGAGTGTGATTGCACTAGAAGCAAAGCCTGTGGGTTAGCATATAACACTTCCTATGGCACCCAATGAGCCTGTGTGAGCAGAGAGCAAAACCTGTTCTGATGTAAAAGAAAGACCAATCTTATAACAGGTGGATCATTCCCCTGACGGATTTGTAGCAAAAGTGAAAAATAAAATGATAATAAAATGAACTTTTTACTATTTTCTTTTTTTCTCGTTCCTGCTCAAGCCGTTTTTGAGGGCGGGACCACAGCTGCTGACTGGCAGCAGGGGAGATGTGCTCACTCCAACAGTTTAAAGTGTGCATGTCACTTTGGCCGCTAATCTTGCTTGCGCACTTTTAGCCACTCCACCTAGCTGTCTCAGACACCTGGGTGGAGAGCGGGCACAGGCTCCTAGTGCCTGTGTGAGCACCAAGGCAGTCTGATCCAGCCAATCTTGGCGCTTTTCTCATTCCACTTAACAATATCAACAGCATGAAAGCAGCATCTGGATTGGTGTGGCGAATTGCTACAGATGCTGAGGGACTGAAGCATGAGGAGTTGAGGACGGGAGGAGGTGAGCCGGCGCATGCAGTGGTTAAGTACATCTTTGTTTTTTTATTGATAGCACACTGACAGTAACTGTAAGTTGCACTGCCTTCAGCCACTAAACGCTAGTGCCCTCAGTCATGGCTCGTTATCAACACTGTTGATAACATGCCAGAACTGACAGTTTTGGAGTAACTGCCCGGACTCCGAACAGTGCAACTTCCCCAGGAGAGGAGTCTTTGCACTCTGCCCACCTGCAGGGTTGACTCCCACAAACTCCTGTGCTGGTAAAGGGGCTCTGAACATTTTTTGGCTCAACAAAAGACTTCCCACTTCAGTGCACTCCTCAGTACCAGTAAAGATGGATTGTCCTGCATGGAATTTTACCTGCCTGCCTTTTTCCAAACCGGGGAAACAAACTCAGTAACAGCGGAATTGGCGCAACTGCTTACAATGGATTGAAAAAAAAAAAATTCACCTCCCGCCAGGTAACACTTTCCAATTTATGAGCTCAGAGTGAGAACGCACGAGGTCGGAAGCAAAGGGCAGTGGAAGTTCGAGTTTGCGCTTGCACTGGAGGGATCATCTGCTGAGACTGTGTCAAAACCTGAATTACTTTCATTGCTTTTTATTTAGTTGTGCACAATTCTGTTTCTGTCTAAACACTTCCATACCAGCGTACCACTCCTTCCAACAAAAACATCTGGCTTATGTCATCAACCTTAGCATTCTTTTCACTTCTCTATGTTGTCCCATGAACCTCCCTTCCACTAAACAATATTTATTCCTGCTTTTCTCAATTCATATTGAGGGGAAGTAAAATAAATCACTTCCTATTCCTTTTCACCTCACAGCTAACTGGAGAATTTGCATGCCAGCAGAAATCTCAGGGGAACATGCTTCATTCTCCTAAGGGCTACAAGTCATTCTAGTGCCACCTTGGCTGGTGGCAGCTGCAGGGTGTGAGAGCCACCTAGGAAAATAGGGAGATAGATTCACAGCAGATTATCCAGACAGCAAAATTGGTGTGATGGAGGTGTAATGAGAATATAGGGGGGCCACTGTCTCCGCTGGTGCCAGTGGTAGTGCCTGGTTAATGTGTGTGCACTTTATTGCCCGTCTGCATATGGGGTGGCCAACTGGCAGATGTTCAGAGGAATGTTCCCCAGTCTCAGCTAAGCGAGGAAAAGCCAAGCGGCATCAATTGTGGCCTGTTGCTGGCACACAGGCTCTCGTCACTTCTGACGTTAGACTGTGCTTCCCCACCTCTTCTGTGAACTCAGCTCACAGCGGGGAGCAGTCACCCCCAAATCTACTGACTCATCTCTCCACCCACGGATTAGTCAAGAATATGACAGCGGATGGCCATTCAGGCGCCTCGTGGCGCTAAGGTGCGCTACCTTAAACTCTCTACCCAAAAGGAGAGTTTATTCAGAAAGATCGCCAGTTGGTCTCAAAGCCATATAATCTTATAACGTCTTTTAATGGCAGCTTGACAAAGGGGGCAATGTCTGGATTCGAAAACAACGCATAGAGGGTGTCTTGAGCAATGTATGCAAGCTTGTGGTATGCTTAGAGAAACTCCAAAGACTTAGGGAAAGTGAGGACGTGACAAAGACCACCTGCCATTTTCATCATTCATTGAGGCCCCTTAACCCTCTTATAACAATCAGGTTTGCCGTGGCTGGCCAACTTTTGGTCCGTTGTTGGTCCTGTCAATGAATACTTTTCTATGTGCTTGTAGGAAACACAGATACAAGTTGAATGTAGAATCTGGTTTATTGCAGATGAACAGACAGGTACAACTGCACACCAGCTCTGCTAACGGTAACTGAGCATACTCCCCAGCACACTAGAACAGGTGGCAACCAGTCACCTAGAAACAGGTAACTAGGATACCACAGATACCACATCCTGCCTCTTTACCAGAATACAATAAATAAAGAACAAAATGATCATGCTATAAATAATTATAAAGAAAAGATCACCATTATTAATGAGAAAGAAGATTAACAGAAAAAAATACATAAATAATAAGCAATGCAAATGCAATGCAAATGCAATGAAGAGCAATACATTATACAGTAAAACAATACATATGCAATTTAAGTTTACAGCCTACAGTTACCCCCTCTTTCTTATTCAACAAAACAAAAAAAAACAAGTTACATTACTTAGGGGTAGATGTAGCAAACAATTTTTTTGTCGCAAACGCTGCGATTCGCAAAATAGCAGCGTTTGCGATAAAAACCCGGAAAATGCGATGTTTTATTGAAATCGCATCGCAAAATTAAGGAATCGCTACAATTGCAATACCTTAACTTTGCGTCAGCATTTAAGGAATCGCAAGTTGCGATTCCTTAAATGCTATGTATGAAGCACCCAAGTTGTGCGGTTCCTAATTAAGAAATCGCAAATTACCACCAAGTGAGGGTGGCGTTAATTTGCGATTTCTTTCACAAATGCACTTTTTGCCATTTGTGAAGGTGCCATGTGGCGCACATACATGCCCTTAGGGCATGTATATGCGCCATATGTGCACACATGTAAATTTCAGGGGTGCATCAGGGTGTCCTTATGCCACCCTTGCACCCTGAAATTATTCTCAATTTGCGATTCGCAAATTGAGAATTGCAAATTGAGAATAACTTCCCATTCATTCCTATGGGCCTCCTGGCCCATAGAAATGAATGGGAAATTATTCTTTAATTGCAAATTCGCAATTTGCTATTCGCAAATAAGGAATATTAAGAAATCGCTAAAAAATTACGATTTTTTAGATACATACCATTTTGCAATTCTTAAATAGCGATTCTCAAAAGATTCGCTATTTGAGAATCACAAATAGGTATTTTGATACATCTGCCTCAAAATCTTTAAATTTACTAGGAAGAACAATTTGTCTACTTCTTGAGGAAGAGGTATCAGAATTGCCAACATAACAATCTATATTATCTACAGGTAAAGATATTTCAGCTTGGGTATCTAAAGGTGAAGTACTTGAAGCACTCATTACAGTATTTAAGTTAGTAACCTTAACTCACAACCAATTGGTGGAAGAAGTAACCTTGTCGTCATGAACACTGCCCCAATTCAAAACTTTGCTGCACCTTGACATCCTGCCAAAATGCCACACTTTAAAATCACTTAACTTAGCTGATTTAGCGTACACTTCATTTACTCTTAAGGAATTAGAACATTTGCTACTACCTTTCTTTGTTTTGTGTGCAAATTTTACTTTTACCCAGTCGCCTTGCTTAAGAAAAACATCTTCAATATTATGTTTCTGATCATACTGAGTTTTACACTTTTCCTGTAATCTTTTCAAATTAGATCTTACAACAGCAGGAGACCACTTGCTACAAATCTTCTTTTGATTACAAGCCACATTATCCTTTGTAAAAGGTTCCCTACCTCTTAAAATTCTGAACGGACTGTAACCAGTTCCCGTGGGTGTAATACTGAATGCCCAGATGGATATGAAAAGTTCTTTCTTTCCAATCCTTACGTACACTAATTGAAGCTTGAACACTACCCGTTATCCCTCTTTTGAATCATTCTACGATTCCATTTCCAGTTGGATGATAAATAGGTGTCTTGTTTCTTTTGATACCATTCCTGGTCAGGAAGCAATTGAACTTCTCATGAGTACCATTGTCACTTCAAATGACTTTGGGAATCCCTTTTCTTAGAAACAAACTCTCCAAACAATCAATGATAGTGGTGCTTTCAATATTATCAATTAAAAACACTTCAAAACATTTTGAAAAAGTATCTACAATTACAAATAGATACCACAGTTTCTCATGCATATCAGAAACAGGACCTAATACATCAACACTCAACTCTTCCCAAGGACCATTTGGAATATTCCCCTCACCTAAGGATGGTCTGAATAACAGTTGTGACTTATCGGAGTTAGAACAAACACAGCATGATTTAACTAAATCCTCAATATCTTTGTCCAAATTAGGCCACCAGTATCAAAGTTTAACTCTCTTCTTTAGTTTCACTATTCCAAGATGTCCACTGTGAAAAATACCAAGAACCTTTTTCCTTAACATACCAGGTACTACTGTTCTATCACCTCTTAGGACCACATCATTGTCATTAACAGATAGTTCATCTCTAATCTCCCAAAAACTCATGTGATGAGATAAAATGTCTTTCTTACAAGGCCAACCATTGAGAATACACTCCTTAACAACTTTGAGAACAGTGTCTTTAGTACATACTTCTGTCCACTCAGATTTTGAAATAGCTTTAGGATCTAGGTTAGGGTCTACTTCGTGGATATTTGCTACACAACAATATTCCCGAACTACAAAATTGGAATCAGAAATGCAAGCTACACTAAAATTGTCCCATTCATTCTTAGTATTGACAGAATGTGGTAGTGGGGCTCTGCTCAGAAAGTCCGCTACCTGATTTTTCTTACCAGGTAAGTAAACCACTTCTTACATATAATCCAAAAGGCGTAGGGTCATCCTAGTAATTCTAGGTGTGGCTTTCATGAATCCTTCCGTGGTAAGAACCTTCACCCATGGCTTATGAACTGTGCAGATGATAAATACTGCACCCCAAGTATACTGTCTAAAGAGTGGCTAACATCTCTTTTTGCAATGACAGAAAATTGTTTTCAGAAGTAGTTAAAGATCTGAACGAAAAAGCCACTGTACATTCCTCACCTAATTCATTCTTTTGTGTAAGTACAGTCCCTAATCCTTTACCACTTGCATCAGTGGGTATGATGCTGTGGGCTAGTGGGTTGAATCCGTGCAAAAGAAGAGCACAACTTAATTCATTCTTAATGTTATCAAAGTCCTTTTGTAATTCAGAATTCCATCTAAATTCTTGTTTGACTTGAGTAAATCCCTGAGATTGTGAGTTTTAGAGGCAAAATTATGAACACATTTAGAATAAAACTCTGTTAATCCTAAAAGGGATCTTACATCTTCTTTTGAAGTTGGCGATGGGACCTCCTTTATAGCTTTAATTACATTTTTTTGAGAAATACCATCTCCCCAACCTCCTGACCTAAATATGTAACAGATTTCATGGCAAATTTTTCAACTCAGCTGTCAAACCCTATTCAGAAAGTTTGCTCAACACCATTTCTAACTGTTTGTCATTTTCCATTTTATCTTGACCCATGACCAGGATATCATCCTGAAAGTACGCTACCCCCTTTGTGCCTTTAAAAATGTTATACATCAGCCTCTGAAAAACTGCAGCGGCTGTTGCCAACCCAAATGCAAGAAATGCAGTTAGATTCCTGCTTTCAGGATGTAATAAAACCTGGTGATAGGCCAAGGTCAAATCTAATGTAGAAAACCATTTTATATCTTATGACTGAGCTAATAATTCATCAATTCTTGGAAGGGGAAATGTATCCACTATGATGTTCTTAAGGTCCCTCAGGTCCATGCATAGACGAAGACGACCATCCGATCTCCTTGCGATGACCAAAGGGGCCAACCACTCTGCACACTCAACATGCTCAATTATTCCTTTTTGTTCCAATGAGTCAAGTTCAGCCATTACACCTTCTCTTACCGCTAATGGAATATTCCTAGCTTTATGACAAACTGGAACAGCTCCTTCCTTTACAATGATTTTATGAACAAAGATGTTCAGTTTGCAGACATTTCCAGACAATAGTCCTGGAATTTTTTTTTTATGGGAATCAATCAAAACCTGGTTATGATCATCAAGTAATAAAACTTGGTCACTATTTCTAGGATCAAGTATAATTTCTAAAGCACCTTGTTCCCTCCACCCCAAAACTGAGCTACGAACAGTTTATCCATAGCAGATCTGTCCTTAAAATCAGAAGTTACAACAGTAAAACCAACCATGGGAATTTCTTCACCAGTAAACCTAACAGGGTGGATATCAGTGGGTTGTAACTCTCTCTTGAGAGTATTAACACATTTTTCTTCCCATACATTTTTTGGAATGATGGAGTACGGTGAACCTGAATCTGCAATAATTTGAATCTGGACACCAACGATAATTGTCCCAAAAAGGTTTCTTTTGAGAGTCAAAGCCCACTCCTAAAACAATATTGTCATAACAATTCTCTCCAAAGACCCACAACACACCATCCTCATTTAATGATTCTTCTTCCTCATTATATTCTCCACCATTATCCCATACACACATATCTTGTTTACGACCTAATCTGTTTAGTCTTTTTCTGCACATTTTTCTAAAATGACCTGTAAATCCACAACATGTGCACTTAGATTTCCATGCAGGACAATTTTTATCTGTAGCATAATTACCTTTGTTGTCACATCTATAACAAGTGGGTACCCTATCCCCTTGACTCTTGTCATTCTGTGTTACTTTGGGTTTGTTTGAATCTTTAAGATTTGCTTTATCAGATTTTTTATTCTCCCATTTTGGAACATTGGGCACCTTTCCTACTACTTCACTTTCTTTTTTTAAAGCAGCTTTGGTGTACCTTTTTGACATCTCTTCCTTTTTTATTAATGCAGTGACTTCTGGTAAAGGTGCTTCACCAACCACCCAAAGTTTATCTTGGATACCAGAATTAGATGAGTGTATGACTAATTGGTCTCTGATAAAATCATCATTTAGATTTCCGAATTTGCATGTGACAGCCAACGTTTTCAAAGCAGCAACATAATTTTCCACACTCTCATTGACAACTTGTTCCCTTTGGAAAGATATGTATCTGTCTATACCAACACATACAGTGGGATGATAATGTAAGTCTCAGTCTTCAAGAGCTTCTAAACATACAGAAGTGCTGCTTGCTCTAGCCTTTTTCTCCATTTGATAATACACACGCAAACCTTCTGGACCCAAGTTATGTAAAAGTAATTTTTGCTTCTTAGAAGGTGAGTATTCTTCTTTGCTTTCTTCTTCTAAAGCAGAGATTTAATTCAAAAAGTAATCTTTCCATTCTGGCCACTTTACAATGGGTTCTCCAGGATGTGCGAGAAATGGAACAGGAGCTGTTAGTCCAAAGTTTTGTGCACTCATCTTCAATTCACACCCGAATATAAATAGTACTTAATTGCTTTTCTTGTTTTTTTTATAACAATAACAAAGAAAATCTTCCAGACGTGTACGTTTTAGTCATCCAAAACAAGAAGTAATCCGATGTTTACTTCATGAAATGAGTAAAAAGAAATAAAGTTCTCCTGTATTGTCTAACTATTTCTACAATTTCCAGAGTATACACCTAACCGTGTATTAAACACCTCCGGTGTGTACGTAACAGTGTATAAATTCCTTCCGGTATGACAAGCACAATATCTCCTGTGTGTGTCACCATGTTGCTTGCACTGATTGATAATATCGTAAACTACCCCAAGATGGCGGCACATCACGTAAATACGTGCTGACGTCACGTCGTAGGTTCAAAGATCATTCTACTGCACCCCGTCTGTATTGGCACGCGTTGGATGCCTAGAGCGCTTGAGTCAGCAGGCACGACTCGAGCAAACAGTCTCGCGCTCACTAAGCTCACTAAGCTCACAAGCCCAAAACCACTCAGTACATTGATAATCTCCAAAACTCACAGAACAAGAAATTGGAACCTCTTCTGGGCAAAGAGGCCGCGAACTCCGGCCGGTAAGTTTGTTTTCTTCTGAGTTTTTTTCCGGTGTGGAAAATGGAAGAACGGAAACTCGTACCAACTCCCCTCTTTATCCCTCTCTCTTCTTGTTCGCTCGTAGAGCAGTTATATGGTTTGTATCCCAAATCAATGTGAAATTGTAGGAACCACAGATACAAGTTGAATGTAGAGTCTGATTTATTGCAGATGAACAGGCAGCTACAACCACAAACCAGCTCTTTTATCGGTAACTGAGCTTACTTCCCAACACTCTAGAACAGGTATCATCCAGTCACCTAGAAACAGGTAACTAGGATACCACAGATACCACAGTGCTGTATTTCTAAACAATCAATCTATTTGGTCCAATGATCAACTAACCTAAATGATCTAATGCCCATATACAAAGGGAGGATGCAGCACCAAAAGAAAGCTATTGTACTAAGGCGCTATATAAAAATCCTTGCAAATGTGAAGAGCTTTGCTTTTCGTATGTTTAAAACTTTGGCCATTTTTATGAAATGTACCCCTGGCTTTAGGGCAGAGGAATTGTTTGAAAGCTCGCTGCTGACACCTGCTGTGAATAGACAGTTATGCCCCAGCTTGCAAGATTAGAGAAGCCAGTTCATTTTTAGGTCTCGCCCTGCGATTGCAGGCCAAAGGCCTGCTGTCGCAGAGCGAGACTATTGTTATCATTCCGGCTTTCAAGGACTCAAGGGGAGCCGGAGAGGACAACAGACTGTCACGCGCACGCAGCAGCAGCAGCAGCAGCCTGCCGGGATCAGGTCGCGCGCATCAACAGGCTCTTCACAACACATGCACAACACACATACAGCCCCCCCACGCATACACACACACATACATACATACATACAGAACCCCCCCCATACACACACGCACGCACACACATACACAGAGAACCCCCGGCGCTTACACACACATCCCTTACCTCGTCTCGGCGTCTTCGCGCTCCCTTGCCCCCGCTCCTCTGGTGCGCGCGCACCACTAGTTTCGATTCCCGCGTCGGCTCCTCAGCCAATCAGGATGCAGTACTCCTTTTAGACATGCTCCCTCTCTGGTCCGCTATCATTTCTAACTGCAGGGTGCGTCGTGGCCCCAGCAAAAACGAGATGGCCGCCCTTGTCACAGTCAAGCTTGGGACAGTATTGACTCATGCGGTTAAATATTGCAGAGACGACCGCATATGTATCTCACATGCTATTTTTTTAATCTGAGGATATAAAGTTAAAACACAACTAGAGTGCTGTACAACAGGCTCGAGCAGGCTGAAGGGGACAGACACACACATAACTTGGAAGCTGTGTGTATAGGAATTTAAAAATGTAATGCCCCACAGTAGAAAGCTTGAGGTGTCCTCACTAAGCCTCTGCGGGTTACTTGGTGCGTGTGACCTCTCCGTGCTGGCTTCTGAATGTAGTGTAAACTGACGCTCTAGTTTACACTGGTGACGCGCAGATAAATTTGAGCATAAATAAAATACTTTGAAAGCTGTTTCCGTTGGAGACCACACGAGCTGCGGGTCTAACAGTGAAGTCTGGATGTTTTAAACAGTGCTGACTGGGCGGGTTTGGGATGGTATTTGCAGACATATTTTCCCACATATTCAGCATTCGGCGCTCTTCCCCGTGAGCTGTGTTTTACAAATCAGCTGCACGGAGCGCCCACCGCAGATGATGAACGAGGAGAGAGGCGGCCTGCCTTTCATGGAGCGCATTTTTGGAAGGACGGTGCACAGCCCTACATGGGCAGACAGGAGAGCTCGCGAGTGACCCAGGACCAGTGGCGTAGGAAATGCCCCCGCGGTTCCGCCCCCACCCCGCTCCGGGCACTGGCAGGCCCATGGCCTGAGAACTCCGGACCGGGTCCAGAACGTTGGGGAGAGGGGGCAGGCGGGAATGATGGGCTCCTGCATGTACTTTGCAGGGGCCCCACTCACGTTTCGTTTCTTTTCAAGTTTTTGGCGTTGGGCCCATCGATAGGAAAAAAACCCAGCTGTCGAGTCACTAGCTGAATGTTACATCTGTTACGTTATGATCTGGGACGATACAACTGGTTGACCTTCATTTTAATTATTCTTATTGGGGTCACTAGATGGCCCGGGGGACCACGACTCGTGTTCTAGACCATGTCTAAACTTTCAGATACCAACCACTGCGATCCTTTACTTCTGTGTAATGTCTGCTTTGTCGGGTGACTGGCAGCGGGACTACAAGCCCCATAATGCAACTCTTTGTGATCTGATAACTCGAGACTGGAACATGGCGTCCCATTGACTTGGAGTCATCTGCTTGCACCATGGCATAGTGATACTAATGACACCAAGAAATGCCTTCTCAATTTGTCCTTTGTCCCTTTTCTGATGAAGAGAAACATTCTTGTTATCAGCCTTTTCCAATTAGGAAGGTGCCTGGCATGTACAGCTGCCCATTGGCGCCCATGACGTGTGTGCCTTCTTGAGCCAGACTTGGAATGTGTTAACATCAAAACTACAAGTGCCATAATGCAAAGTGCTGTTGGCTAAAAATAATTGCGTGCCGAAAGTACTCTTGAAATAGGTCTGTTTGGGCCTCGTGTGACTGCAGTGTCTTGTAATTTAGGGTGGAAACAGATTTTTGCACAGGAGACCGCTTTGAACATTGGTGGGCATTGCTCAGCCTTTTGCTTCCTGAACTGAATACAGGAACTATAGCATTTCAAGCTCCTTGGCCTATCAGGAGGGCAGTGATGCTTTTTTAGGTCTCGCCTGTCAATGCGCATGCGCATTGAGCTTGCAAGACTATGGGGGCTTAAACAGACTTTAACCAACTTGCAAGGAATCGATGGCGATTCCTTGCAGTGCCCGTGAAATTCAAGCTCAATGCGCATGCGCATTGACATTAAAAGCGCGTGCACATGCCCCCAGCCGCCTGCCTTGCATGTCTTTTCCCTCAGCCGCACTCCTCCCACACCCCCGCTCCGCCCCCTCCCCTGCCTGCCGTGTCGCATTTCTTCAGGGCACCTCCCCTCATCAGTTCCCCAGCAGCATCTGTTCCCCAGCCTGCCGAGAGCAGCTCTTCCTGCTCCGCCCTCTCCCCACTCTCTCTCCCCTCACGACGCTCCTCCCGCTCCGCCCCCTCCCCCCTCTCTCTCCCAGCACACCTCCCCCTCCAGCATATTTCGTTGTACTGGGCAAAAAACTGTTCTTGAATCTCACCTTCTGCAAAAGATGCATCATGTGTGTACACAAATGGGTTTGTCGTTTTCCGCTAAAAGGATACTTTAACATCTGTACCTGTACATACTGCGCTTATGGTGAAAGTATATTCTCTAGCTAGATGTAGATTGCCAGTTTGCAATGCATGCATGAATTTTAATGTAGTCTTACAAACTTTAAAGAGCACTGCAACTTTTCTGGTATACACTCGTCAAGCATGAGCACACTGTTCGGTGCGTAAAATGGCATGGCCCTATAAATAAATTCCCATATAGACATAGGATTCCTGTTCCAAAGGCAAAATATAAAACGTTGTCGGTTTAGGATATTAATGTATTTTTAATTCAAAAGCCTTCGCAATTTGCTCACCTACTCAGTACCTGCCAATAGCAATGTCTATTTGAGGTGTAAGATATTGCCATTATTCAGATAAACTTAACTTTCTCCTTCTCCGTAACTCATTCTTTCTCCCGACTTTTCTTCCCTTTACTCCTTTGTTATCTACTCCCAACGTACTTCTCTCTTCTAATTTCATTTAATAGGTCGAGCCTGGTCAGCCCATGCACTGCTATGCAAGGTGTGCTGTATTGGAGTATGGACTTGAAGCCCTGCCCACTCTCTCCCCACCACCACATCCACCACATCCACCACCACCACCACCACATCCACCACCACCGCATCCACCACCACATCCACCACCGCCACATCCACCACATCCACATCCACCATGATATCCACCGCCACATCCACCACCGCATCCACCACCACATCCACCACCACCACATCCACCACCGCCACATCCACCACATCCACCACCGCCACATCCACCACCACATCCACCACCACCACCACCACATCCACCACCACCACCACCACATCCACCACCACCACATCCACCGCATCCACATCCACCACCACATCCACCACCGCATCCACCACCGCATCCACCACCACCACCACATCCAACACCGCATCCACCACCACCACATCCACCAGCACATCCGCCACCTCATCCACCACTGCATCCACCACCACCACATCCACCGCATCCACATCCACGACCACATCCACCACTGCATCCACCACCGTATCCACATCCACCACCACATCCACCACCACATCCACCACCACATCCACCACCGCATCCACCACCGCATCCTCCACCACCACCACATCCACCACCGCATCCACCACCACCACATCCACCAGCACATCCGCCACCTCATCCACCACCGCATCCACCACCACCACATCCACCACACCCACCACCAGCACTTCCACCACCACATCCACCACCACTTTCACCACATCCACAACCACCACATCCAGCACATCACCACCACATCCACCACCACATCCACCACCACATCCACCATCACCACCACCACCACATCCACCACCACCATATCCCCCAGATCCACCACCACCACATCTATATGTGTGTGGCTCTGTGTGTGTGTAGGTGCAAATGATTTTTGTCACAATAAAATACACTGAACATAATCTTCACAAAAGTTATTTAAAAACGTTTAAGCTATTGCCATTATAAATTAAATAAATTATTTAAGTATTAATTATTTACAAAAATTAAAAGCCATTGTTATTTGTAATATCAATACATCTGAGTCACGTACATACAAAACATGTTGCATTACAAATGCTATAGGTGTCACATTTGCAAAAGTTATAACTATTGGCATTGTAAATGACAAAGCTATTAATTTAGCTATTTTCAAAAACAACACATAAATAAAAAAAAATCATTTACAAGACCAATAGCTCCAACTTTTCTAATGCGAGACCTATTGCATTTCCAATGCTTGTTTAGGATGACGCCCTTACGGTTGAGTTTACATCAAACAGAGATGTGTAAATCCAGGTGTATCTCAAAGTGCAAACATGCTGTTGATGTTACTTCACTCTAAGGTTGGGAGAAGTGTCTGTTTCATGTTTATTCACCCAGTATGAAGGGTAGAGATCTCTTTTTACTTCAACATAAACCTGTACCAGGGAAAACGCCTTTGTTTGCAGTGCACCTTCATGTATTTTTCAGCAATGTGTGTCTACTTAAGCTACCTTTTTCTACTCATGCGTGAGGTGTTTACCGCTTTGCCGCCCCTCATTCAGAGCCATCTGTTTTCACTTTTCTACAGACGGGAATGTGTCCATTATTCCATTGTGACCCCTAGACAAACAACTGTTAATACTTTCCTCCTTTACCAGGACACAGCTGTTCCACCCTTCTTTCTACACCTGTGTCTACATCGTGCACCTTGTCATCACTTGGGTCCTGTCTCTCAGTATCTCTGATAAATAGAACAGGTGTCAGCCTCAGTGTCAAGCTTTTCCCCTACTCAGATGTGTTTTGTCCACCTGCACTTTGTACAGGCCTTCCCAGTCCTCTGCACATCTCCACACACACGGATAAAGCCCACCTGTAGCCCCTGGAAGGCTGCTTGTTTCTACGTCATAGCAGATGCTGCTGACCGTACATGCTCTCCACTCTTATTCACACTCTGACTGTCTTGACAGGGATGTGTATTTTGAAATTCGATCTTTGCCTTCCACTTTTATATAAGGTGCACTTTCACCGTCCATACCGTAATTCAGTAACACCTCTCACCCTTGCCAAGGCCTTTGAGGACACAACACTGTAGCAGTAGTGGCTCGCTTGGAACGGGGTGGTGAGGCAGGTCGGGAAGGTGTTGGGATTAAAAAACAAATTACAAAAATGAGCTTACCTTGTCTGTGCCGCTGCATGCCTATGCCGCACACCTCTCCTTTGTCTGCTGGAAGCACCGGAAGCACCCAGGCTTCCAGACTCTCCCAGGCAATCAAACGCTGCAGGAGAAGAGTCGTGATTGGTCTGAGTGTCCTGGGTTGGCACTCAGGCAGTGCCTGGGGAGCTGGGCATGTTCTGGTGTGCAACACAGCCCAGTGGAGAACATGCCGAGTGCGCATGAAGGTTTGGCCGGCCCAAGAGGGCCGGACAGACTGTAATGTTTACTTAGAGGAGTGCAGACCACTCCTCTCCTGTACTGGCGTCACCGAGCCAGCCTGCCCTAATTCTCGAATAGAAAAAGAAAATGCTAATAACGTCATGTTATTATCATTTTCTGTTTTCTTTTTTGCACTGCTGAAATAGTATTGAGCCAACACTCCACCGCCTTAGCGGAGGAGCCGCCACTGCACTGCAGAGCGCATCTCTGTAAATTACAAATGTTGCTAGCTTTCTTGGGTGAAAAAAAGTGGGTTAACCGTCTGACAGGCGCTAGCCTATGGGATCATTTGATAACCATAAATATTGTCATACCAAAATATGGTGTCAAAAATATTGATGCAGAAATATTGTTTTTTCTATACATATAATGGTAAATACAAAACTATTGACCAGAAATATTGTTTTACACTATATATATACAAAGATATAGTTTTTTTACTAAACTTAAATATTATAACATATAAAATTATTATAATGTCATTTAAAACTATGTAAATAATATTTAAAAATGTATAAATATTTAATGAATTAAACAGTCACATGTATATAAACATGTGTATGGTCATATACATGTATATGATATAAAGTTATTAAAAATGTTAATTGTAACTTACATTTTGTTTTTATAATGGCTTTTTAATAAAAAAAAAAAAATAAAAAAAAATATATATATATATAGTGATCAATACCGGGGTAACCCAGGCAAAACGTGTCATGTTGGTGAGAAGAAAATAAATTTGCACTATATTTGAAACTAACCCGAGTTGTGGTCCGCTCCTGCTTTGGAAAACGCCGTGGTTGATGATACTCTGTATCGGTGTTTTCACTTATTTTTATATATATATATATATATATATTACCTACTGGCGGTCGCCAGTAGGTATATATAGTTAGGATTTTTTCTCTATGGGTTTTTTGAAAATTCTATGTCTAATAACTTTGGCGTTTGTGGACGGAATTGGCTGAAATTTTCAGGAAAATGGCACATTTTCTTTCTGAGCAGCCCCTGAAAATTGGGGGGGGGGGTTCGTCCAGGGGGGGTCGAGAAAAAAGGGGGGTCCCAAAACGTGTTTTTAACATTGAGTTTTCCATAGGGCGGTTGGCCTCACTTTTAGCCCGAACGGCTGAATGGACTTGCACGAAACTTGGCAAAATTGTAGGGACTGGTAGCCCGATGTGCCTTTTGTAGGTCTCAATATATGTGCTCCAGTGGATTTTGAGAAATTAACGTTTAAAAAAAGATATATATCTGTAACAGCGGACCGGGCAGCGCTCCAGTTCGCGTAGTTTTCGCGCAACGGAGCTTTGTGAAGCGAAGCTGATTGGTTCTCCGGCGTCTGTCAACATTCCAAACAGTCCGTAGCGGCCGCCATCTTGTCTCTCGGTAGGATCGAGAGACAAGAGGAGGCGAAAGGGAAGGGGCAAATGACGATAAGGGGGCATAGTAGATCCTCCCTGACCTCTTAGGTTTGATGTACCATTTTGCCAAGTTTGGTGTAATTCCGTTCAGCCATTCAGGCTGTAGAAGTATCTAAATGTCAATAATCGAACGGCTGAATGGATTTGCACGAAACTTGGCAAAATATTAGGGACTGGTAGCCCGATGTGCCTTTGCTAGGTCTCAATATATGTGCTCCAGTGGATTTTGAGAAATTAACGTTCAAAAAAAGATATATATCTGTAACAGCGCTCCGCTTCGCGTACTTTTCGCGTTACGGAGCTTTAAGAAGCTGATTGGTTCTCCGGCGTCTGTCAACATTCCAAACAGTCCGTAGCGGCCGCCATCTTGTCTCTCGGTAGGATCGAGAGACAAGAGGAGGCCAAAGCGAAGGGGGAAATGACCATAAGGGGGCATAGTAGATCCTTCCTGACCTCTTAGGTTTGATGTACCATTTTGCCAAGTTTGGTGTAATTCCGTTCAGCCATTCAGGCTGTAGACGTATGTAAATGTCCTATGGAAAATTGCATGGGGAAAACACATTTGAAAGTGTTGAAATTTAGAACCAATTAAAATGTTACTTTGGTTTTGTATTTGTGTGTGATGAAAGTTAATTGGTTATGTATATATGTCAAATGAGAGGAAACCACAGCCATTTTGTGATACTACTGTCTGAGGTACATTTGTGAGGAATTTTTCGTGGTGAATTTCTGGTGTTTGATTTACACAGTACTAACACTTCTCCTACTTTTAAAAAGGTGAGTTGTTAATTTGTAAGGGGAACTATGTTGTACACTTGAAGATAATTTGAAAAATGTTTTCTGTTATTTATTTGCAGTCCTTTCTGTTATACTAAATACTTGATAAAGTTAGTTTTATATTATGTATTACTAAAAACGATAAATGAAAGGGATTATTTTTTTCTGCAATTTACAGCAAGCAATTTCAAAATAAAATGGCTCACAATGAAGAGACCGTGGCAATTTCTTTTGAATTGTCCACTACATTGATTGAAATTGAGAGCACCAATAATGAAATATTGTCACATGGAGGAGATGACTTGTATGATTCCATTAGATTGATTGAAATGGACAGCACCAATAATGAAATATTGTCACAAGGAGGAGATGACTTGAATGATTCCACTACATTGATTGAAATTGAGAGCACCAATAATGAAATATTGTCACAAGGAGGAGATGACTTGTATGATTCCATTAGATTGATTGAAATGGACATCACCAATAATGAAATATTGTCACAAGGAGGAGATGACTTGAATGATTCCACTACATTGATTGAAATTGAGAGCACTAATAATGAAATATTGTCACGAGGAGATGACTTGAATGATTCCACTACATTGATTGAAATTGAGAGCACCAATAATGAAATATTGTCACAAGGAGGAGATGACTTGAATGATTCCACTACATTGATTGAAATTGACAGCACCAATAATGAAATATTGTCACAAGGAGGAGATGACTTGAATGATTTTTTTGATCAATCTGTTGATGGCGAATTTATCGAATGTTTGGAGACCATAGAGTTACAAGAATCATCATTGCAGACTTTTCATGAGGAAATTGCTGATGAGGACATGTTACTAGTTCTTTCAAATTTAGAAAATTCTGAAGAATAAATTTATATTTAGAAATCAAAAATTGTTTGAGACATTATTCATTTTTATTTTTAATTTATGAGGTTGTAGCGAAGTGATTGTAGTATAAAATGAGACTTATAGTATAGAGTGCAACATTTTTATGTTACATGGTAAGTTTACTCATATTTACTTCCCTTCTGCCACTATATTATCTCCAATGTGTATTTGACATCTCTTCTTCATCTCCGGCCTCCTTTCTCTCACTGTGTGTCTCCGATGCATCTTATCGCTGCTATTTTGTGTAATTACAGAAGAGAGTAAAATAAAATAGTTCGGAACGTGAAAAGGGGGCAAAGTAGAGTACCCCTCACCCCGTAGGCCTTTTCAGGCGGTCCCAAAAGGATCAGTTTCTGCTTTCCTGAGAGATTATGGTATGAGTTCCATATACCACAATAATTTGCATTACAACATGCAAGATATCTATCTCCTATTACCAACTTTTGGAGATATTCGCGCTAAGCGCGAATATCTCCAAAAAGTTATACCTGCCCTGAGCAGTTCTTAGCCATGTTATCCAATGGGAGGTGGATAACATGGCTAAGAGCATTAGCTCGGTAATGCATGAATATCGCTGACTTTTTAGCGATATTCATGCATTGCGGCCGTTTTTTATCGCATTTGCGATAAACCTTGATAATAGCAAGGTTTATCTTCGATAATTTCTGACGATGCTTAGCGGTAAAAAATTCGTTGGTAAGCATCGTTAGCGATAAATATCGCTTAACTTTGGTAATATGCACCAACGTCTGTTAACGTTCGATTCGAAGGAAATGAGGAAGTGTTGAAAAACATTGTTTGCGCCATCTTGCCTTTTTTGAAATGCCACACTTTTGTCGTGCACGGCAGCCATTTTAGATGCCTTGACCAGACCCACTCTCTGCACGCTGTCGATTCGTAGCATGGCTCCCCACCCTCGCAAGCATCTTCCCCAGGCACTGGTCACCCCCGCTCTCTGTCTTATGCATGGGCAATAAACCTCCCCCATCTGCGCTGCTCTTCCCTGAGAATCACACTCTGTGCCCGCCCGACACCTCCCTTTCGCCCTATTCACTACCGCACCCTCTGACACTCCTCTTCCTCTGTGTCCGATTGTCCAGGCTATCAGCTAGCCCTGCAGATGTAGTTTATGGCTCCAGCTGTAAAGAATCACCCCTCTTTAAAGGAGTTATAGTAGATCAAGGCCCACACCCGATGAGATCCGTCACACCACACGTGTTCCTACTATCTGAAAACCATCCTGTATTGTGATTGTGGAGGGGACCGAGCCTGAAGCGGAAGATCCCAGGAATGACTCTTTGTACATCAAAGTTTTTACAATTATGTGTCACATTAAAAATATATAGCACTCCAACAAAGTAGTAGGAATATAAAACTTTAATAACATATAAATATATACAACAAAACAAAAACAGTAAAAACATTTAAACAACGAAGAGACCGTGGCAATTTCTTTTGAATTCCTGATGAGGACATGTTACTAGTTCTTTCAAATTATGAAAATTCAGAAGATGTTGCCTGGGGGTGGGTCGTCAGTAGCAGTCTGTTGTGCGAATAGTTCCAAGGCAGCAGAACGCGCTGAAATCTAGATGGCACGAAAGTGATGTCTAGTAAGTTGCCGCCCAGCAAATAACGGCGTGGGGCGCCGCGGGGGGTGGATTGTCAGTAGCGGTCTGTTGTGCGAATAGTTCCAAGGCAGCAGAAAGCGCTGAAATCTGGATGTCACGAAGGTGATGTCTAGTAAGTTGCCGCCCAGCAAATAACGGCGTGGGGCGCCGCGGGGGTGAGTGAGTCCAGTAGGCACCACAGCTATTCTTACCGGCATTGCAGAATTACTGCTGGGGACAATGCCTGTGCTGTAGCAGGGTCACAGCAGAAACAAAAAGGATTCTGTTGAAGATGTTGTTGGTTTTCAATTTGAAAACAGTTCTGGTGTCAACTGCTATGCTAATGTAGTGGTTAATGTTTTGTTTTCTCTAGAAAATGTAAAAGAGGGGGAGGCAGTCCAAAGTTCCGTTAAAAGGGCAAAGGAAAGGATCGGTGGTTTGAACTATCAGTCAAAAAGGGGAGGGGGTGCAACAATTTTTCCTACCGGGTCACACTGTGCTTTCACCGGAACTGAGGTCTGCAGGATTCTAGTAATTCAAAGTGAGGCTGGCGCCAGCATGGGAGCGCCGACGTCCCGCGGATACAGTTTCGTCACTCCACGGGCGATTATGGCAGTCATTCCCCATCGGGGGTGTCTGCGGGGGTCGGAGACTCCCGTGGCTCCTGTAGAATCTTCAAGGTCGTGGAGGACTACGGTGGTGGAGTCAACCAGTGACCGGGCCATTTCTTTATGCTGGGCCCGCTCTTGCCAGGTCGACCGCCATTCTGAGAGTTCGGTAGCTACTGGCGATCGCGGGGTCAAATGAGCGGACGGGCTCCACCCTGCCGGGCGAGACGTTGCAGCATCGCCACAGTGGAAGAACCCTTTTCCGGGCGCTTGGAGCGCCGAGGGTGCAGGTGGGAAGCCTCCACTGGGGAGGCGGGAGAGGCCTGTTCGCATCGTCTCTCCCTCCCAGTGCACCCCACGGCGTCTCGCTTGAGATTTGTTATGGCCGGACCAGGCGATGAGGACGAGGGGGGGGGGGGTCGGAGGCATGTGCAAGACATCCCCCCCCCAGTGTTGTCGCAGCCATTATTCAAGAGAGAAGAAGTGTCCCGTCCGTCTTCGGGCCGGGCTTCCGGTGGATGTCGGCCGGACGCCCCTGGCTCTGGCCCCATGAACGGGTTTCTTGGTTTATCGGCTGCAGCCGGATCCCGTCGGCCTCGGCCCCCCGACCGTTGGTGGCCGGACCGGAAGAGCATGTGGCGGGACTACCTGCAACTCTCAAGGGCCACCGCGGCCGGACTGGGAGAGAGAGGGGAGGGTCGAGGAGACATTCCCCCCCCCTGAAACTCTTCAGCGTTGTAAAGGCAATCCCCTGGCCGGGTCCCGCTGGCCTCGGCCTCTCCTCCGGCTACACCCTACGTTAGGATCTCCTGGCCGAGGCGTGGCAGCAGGATCCGCCTTATATGGGCTGCTCCCGGCTGGGCGTAGCCGCAACCCTGCCCCACCTTGGAAGTTTCCAGAGTGGGGGCGGATGTTCTACTGACTTGCATTTTCCCTAGTCTATCGATTTTTTTGGCGTGGCAGGCGGTGGGACAGCGAGGGGTGATTTGGTTTCTCTTACTGTTTTTCTGGTCTCTCACCACTGGCATATTTCTAACGTTTTCTTGTTTCTAGGACATTAATAGGTTTTATCATTACGTTATGTTATCGTTTCTTTGTTCGTTGTTTAATAAAAGTTTATGTTCATCAGTGGCCTACTGATTTTCGTTTTCCTATTCTTTTCTTTCCAGGATGTTTCATGCTAAAGTTTCTGTTAACAGGATACAGTGATCACTTCGTTATTATTGCATATGTCCTTTTCACTAGGGGTGCTCTCTGGTCGGGCCAGATGACGTATCTCTAGTAAATGGTCCGGGTGAAACAGGTGCATCAATCAGTGGGGAGTAGATAGGCATGACAGATTACAACGGGGGAGAAAGGTCCGCATTACGTACCCTTTAACTATTTGCAAAGATTTTCCTACGTATATTTGCAAACAGGGAATACCTCCAAAAAGAACCAATTCCCAAACAGTCAATGTTTGGGGAAACAATCAATCAATGAGGAACGAAATAGGCACGACGTGTTAAAGGTTTGCGTTACCTACCCTTCACTATCTGCAAAGGGAGAGAGAATATTCCTATTCTTCCTCGTTTGCAGGCAGAGAAGATTCTTAAGAGAACCAACTTCGAACAATTCAATGCTCGATTCAAACAATCAAGAAGGGGTACTGTGAACACAAATGAACGCCGCTTATGTACATACACATTGGTATTATCAACAGGTTGTTCCTAATGTTTCTATTTTAGGGAGGTCAAAAAGAGATCCCATTAGTGGCCTACTGATTTTGCTCGATTCCTTTTCTTTTTTTACACGATTTTTCGCTATCTGCAAAGACTAAACAGAGTATTGCGACTCTGTGCTTGTTTGTAAATAGAGAATGAACCAAAGAGAACAATCAAGCAAATGGAGAGAGAAGCAGGCACGACGGATTACAACTGGGGCAAAGGCCTGCGTTAACTACCCTTCACTATCTGCAAAGAGAGAGTACTCCTAATAGAAATGAGGGGTGGGGGGCAGCATTCAAAGCACATCAGTGTGCATAAACACGAAAATGTTTTTACTTACCACGTACTTGACATTCGACAGCTTATGATATTTGCTATTAAAAAACCATTGAAATTCACTGAAAAAACCATAGGTTATAGACCATATATAGTTAGGAATTAGCATTTAAAAAACCTTATTTTACTCACACAAAACCATTGAAATTCCATATATAGTTAGTTGCACTAACTATATATCGCGCACCCGCAATCCACTGCTGATCATGTCACATATTACATCATTCATGACATGGTCAGTGACATCACTGATGACATCACTGATGACATCTCAAATGACATCACTGATGACATCACTGATGACATCTCATTTGACATCATTCTTGTGCTAATACGATAAACCTCTTCAGACTCTAATATAACCTTAGATACACTCAGTGTATACAGACACTCACACACTGCCACTCATCCATGGAGTTACTCACACACCCAGTCAGTCATGCAAAGAAACAATCTCACCTCCATTTCTTCAACTATACAGTTAAACACACCTTACTTATTGAAACATATACTAACACATATTTACTCTCTTATACAATCCCTGATACAAGTTCACAATGATCGATACAACCACTCACTCATTCAGTGGCTCTCATGCACAGTTATTTATATATGCCAACTCTCACATGTACTGTGTTTTACATATGTATTTAGTATGACATGTAGCATTGAGATATCCATTCACTCATCAATACACTCATGCACACAGTCAACTGCCCATGTAGCTGTTTCCACATGCACACTTGAACTCATACACCTAGTGAATAAACTGCTCACACATCTATGCACAGAGTCACACACCTTACAGCCACCCCCACACAAACTCAATCTCCCATAGAAATACTTGGGCAACCAATTAATAACACATATAGCCTCTCGTATAGCTAATGATCAACACATGCAGCAGTTTACATCACAACAGACAAAATGATGCACAAATTAAGACAGTTTAGTCACTAACCCATGCATTCAGTGAGACATATTTAATCACTCACTCATACAGTCAGTCACGCACCTACTAAATCCTTCATCCAGACACTTATACATCCACTCATTCTTCAATATGTAAGACATATTTTAACTTTACAGAAACATACAGTCACTGGATGTTGTCATCAGTGATGTCATCAGTGATGTCATTTGAGATGTCATCAGTGATGTCATCAGTGATGTCACTGACCATGTCATGAATGATGTAATATGTGACATGATCAGCAGTGGATTGCGGGTGCGCGATATATAGTTAGTGCAACTAACTATATATGGAATTTCAATGGTTTTGTGTGAGTAAAATAAGGTTTTTTAAATGTTAATTCCTACCTATATATGGTCTATAACCTATGGTTTTTTCAGTGAATATATATATATATATATATATATATATATATATATATATATATATATATATATATTACCTACTGGCGGTCGCCAGTAGGTATATATAGTTAGGATTTTTTCTCTATGGGATTTTTGAAAATTCTATGTCTAATAACTTTGGCGTTTGTGGACGGAATTGGCTGAAATTTTCAGGAAAATTGAACATTTTGTTTCTGAGCAGCCCCTGAAAATTTGGGGGGGGTTCGTCAAGGGGGGGCCGAGAAAAAAGGGGGGTCCCAAAACGTGTTTTTAACATTGAGTTTTCCATAGGGCGGTTGGCCTCACTTTTAGCCCGAACGGCTGAATGGATTTGCACGAAACTTGGCAAAATTGTAGGGACTGGTAGCCCGATGTGCCTTTGCTAGGTCTCAATATATGTGCTCCAGTGGATTTTGAGAAATTAACGTTCAAAAAAAGATATATATCTGTAACAGCGGACCAGGCAGCGCTCCGGTTCGCGGACTTTACGCGTTACGGAGCTTTGTGAAGCGAAGCTGATTGGTTCTCCGGCGTCTGTAAACATTCCAAACAGTCCGTAGCGGCCGCCATCTTGTCTCTCGGTAGGATCGAGAGACAAGAGGAGGCCAAAGCGAAGGGGCAAATGACCATAAGGGGGCATAGTAGATCCTCCCTGACCCTCTAGGTTTGATGTGGAGGTTTTAAAAGGGCCCCGCGGGGCAAAAAAAAAAAAATAATAATAATCGAACGGCTGAATGGATTTGCACGAAACTTGGCAAAATTGTAGGGACTGGTAGCCCAATGGGCCTTTGCTAGGTCTCAATATATGTGCTCCAGTGGATTTTGAGAAATTAACGTTCAAAAAAAGATATATATCTGTAACAGCGCTCCGCTTCGCGTACTTTTCGCGTAACGGAGCTTTGCGAAGCTGATTGGTTCTCCGGCGTCTGTAAACATTCCAAACAGTCCGTAGCGGCCGCCATCTTGTCTCTCGGTAGGATCGAGAGACAAGAGGAGGCCAAAGCGAAGGGGCAAATGACCATAAGGGGGCATAGTAGATCCTCCCTGACCCCCTAGGTTTGATGTGGAGGTTTTAAAAGGGCCCCGCGGGGCAAAAAAAAAAATAATAATAATAATCGAACGGCTGAATGGATTTGCACGAAACTTGGCAAAATTGTAGGGACTGGTAGCTCGATATGCCTTTGCTAGGTCTCAATATATGTGCTTCAGTGGATTTTGAGAAATTAACGTTCAAAAAAAGATATATATCTGTAACAGCGCTCCGCTTCGCGGAGATAAAATTATCTCTGTATTACCTAGCTGTTGCTAACACCAGTTAGCGACCGCTAGTAGGAGATAGTGACCATCTTGGGCCCCACTTTGCATGTCAGTGATATTTATCACTAATGACATGCAAAGTGGGCATGCCAAGATGTTAGCGACTGGAAACAGTCGCTAACATCGCTATCTCCTATTACCAACTTTTGGAGATATTCGCGCTAAGCGCGAATATCTCCAAAAGCTACCACCTGCCCTGAGCAGTTCTTAGCCATGTTATCCAATGGGAGGTGGATAACATGGCTAAGAGCATTAGCTCGGTAATGCATGAATATCGCTGAGTTTTCAGCGATATTAATGCATTGCGGTCGTTTTTTATGGCATTTGCGATAAACCTTGATAATAGCAAGGTTTATCTGCGATAATTTCTGACGATGCTTAGCGGTAAAAAATTCGTTGCTAAGCATCGTTAGGGATAAATATCGCTTAACTTTGGTAATATGCCCCAACGTCTGTTAACGTTCGATTCGAAGGAAATCAGGAAGTGTTGAAAAACATTGTCTGCGCCATCTTGCCTTTTTTCAAATGCCACACTTTTGTCGTGCACGGCAGTCATTTTAGATGCCTTGACCAGACCCACTCTCTGCACGCTGTCGATCCTTAGCATGGCTCCCCACCCTCGCAAGCATCTCCCCCAGGCACTGGTCACCCTCGTTCTCTGTCTTATGCATGGGTAATAAACCTCCCCCCATCTGCGCTGCTCTTCCCTGAGAATCACACCCTGTGCCCGCCCGACACCTCCCTTTCGCCCTATTCACTACCGCACCCTCTGACACTCCTTTTCCTCTGTGTCCGATTGTCCAGGCCGGTCCTAGGCTATCAGCTAGCCCTGCAGATGTAGTTTATGGCCCCAGCTGTAAAGAATCACCCCTCTTCAAAGGAGTTATAGTAGATCAAGGCCCACACTCGATGAGATCCGTCACAGCACACGCGTTCCTACTATCTGAAAACCATTCTGTATTGTGATTGGGGAGGGGACCGAGCCTGAAGCGGAAGATTCCAGGGATGACTCTTTGTACATCAAAGTTTTTACAATTATGTGTCACATTAAAAATATATAGCACTCCAACAAAGTAGTAAGATTATAAAACTTTAATAACTTATAAATATATACAACAAAACAAAAACAGTAAAAACATATAAAAAATTTTAGGGAAAAACAACGAAGTAGCGGTCGGCTGTGCGAATAGTCCCAATGCAGCACAACGTCCAGATTTCTGGACGGCACCCAGGTGATGTTGCCTGGGTGCCGCACTGATTTCGGCATCCGGCGTGGGGCGTCGCGGGGGGTGGGTCATCAGTAGCAAACTGTTGTGCGAATAGTTCCAAGGCAGCAGAACAATGGCACTAAGGTGATGTCCAGTAAGTTGCCGCACTGGTTTTGGTATCCTACAATGCTGCTCCGAATAACGGCGTGGGGCGCACCGGGGGGGGGGGAGGCAGCGTGAACGGGCCTCTCCAGGTGGAGTCTCGTCTGTTGTAGTGGGGCGCCCCTTTACCGTTTCAGTTGCCATTCCGTCCGCTTTTGGTCCACTGTGTCAAAAGCCGCAATTCAGCTGAGTTGCGCCCACTCTTGCGGTGCAGCGATAGGCGGCTGCCACAGGACTCTCAAAATGGCGGCAGGCTCTTTTCTTTTTGGGCCTGGTCCACTGAAATGGCCCTGGGACACCTTGGAAATCGGACGCTTGTCTTCTAGGTCTTGGACCCCATTCTCGAAAGCGTCCCCTCCGCCTTGAGGATTCAACAAAAGTTTTGGGGGCCCCCGACTCCTGCAGGCTTCTGGTGGGGAGCGGCTGCCATGATTGCTCGTGGAATGACCACGACGGAGCCACGAGATGGTGGTGCTTTCATGGTGACGCCAGCTTCAGTGTGAAACATCCAGAAACAAGGTGGGGCTTTCATCGTTTGGGAAAAAAAAAAGTTTTCATCCAATGAAAAGTGTTATTTTTAGGTCATATGATCAAGCCTTCCATCATTAGGAAACCAAAAGTAAAATGAACCAATGAAAAGTTTTATAAACAAGTCAGATGACCTGTTATGCGGCATAGGGTATAAAAAGCGTAGAAAATCCGTTGGCACGTTATGCGGCGTCAGTAGCGGACCGATGTGCGAATAGGCCGAAGGCAACACAACGCGCCAAGATCCGGATGGCACCGAGGTGGTGTCCAGCAAGTTGCAGCACTGGTGTGGCCATCCTACAATGCTGAAAGTCGGCGTGGGGCGCCCCGTTGGCCTGTGAGTTCGCGTCAGTAGCGGACCGATGTGCGAATAGGCCGAAGGCAGCACAACGCGCCAAGACCCGGATGGCACCGAGGTGGTGTCTAGTAAGTTGCCGCACTGGTGTGGCCATCCTACAATGTTGAAAGTCGGCGTGGGGCGCCCCGTTGGCCTGTGAGATGGCGTCAGTAGCGGACCGATGTGCGAATGGGGCCAAAGGCAGCGCAACAATATTTTCGGAATAGAAGACACCACAAGGCGCTGAGATGCCAAGATCCGGATGGCACCGAGGTGGTGTCTAGCAAGTTGTGGCACTGGTGTGGCCATCCTACAATGGTAAAAGTCGGCGTGGGGCGCCCTGTTGGCCTGTGAGATGGTGTCAGTAGCGGACCGATGTGCGAATGGGGCCAAAGGCAGCGCAACAATATTTTCTGACTAGAAGACACCACAAGGCGCTGAGATGCCAAGATCCGGATGGCACCGAGGTGATGTCTAGCAAGTTGCTGTACTGGTGTGGCCATCCTACAATGCTGAAACTCGGCGTGGGGCGCCCCATTAGCCTGTGAGATGGCGTCAGTAGCGGACCGATGTGCGAATGGGGCCAAAGGCAGTGCAACAATATTTTCTGAATAGAAGACACCACAAGGCGCTGAGATGCCAAGATCCGGATGGCACCGAGGTGGTGTCTAGTAAGGTGCACTGGTGTGGCCATCCTACAATGCTGAAAGTCGGCGTGGGGCGCCCCGTTGGCCTGTGAGATGGCGGCAGTAGCAGACCGATGTGCGAATGGGGCCAAAGGCAGCACAACAATGTTTTCTGAATAGAAGACACCACAAGGCGCTGAGATTCGGTTACCACCGAGGTGGTGTCTAGCAAGTTGCTGCACTGGTGTGACCATCCTACAATACTGCTCCGAATAACGGCGTGGGGTGCCCGAAGGGGGGGGGAGGCGGCGTGAACGGGCCTTCCTAGGTGGAGGCTCATCTGCTGTAGTGGGGCGCCCCTTTACCGTTTCAGTTGCCATTCAGCTGAGTTTTGGCCGCTCTTGATGCTACAGCGACAGGCGGCTGCAACAGGACTCTCAAAATGGCGGCCTGTTCTTTGGATTTGGGCCTGGTCCACTAAAATGGCCCTGGGACACCTTAGAACTCGGACGATTTTTTTTTCCTTTCCTCTACATGCAAAAAAAGGTAAATGCCCGGTACGTTATACGCTTCATCTGCCACGATGTACTCTCCAGAGGAACCGAAAAAAAATATAGTTATGGTAACTATACCATGCATCGTCATATGGAGAGGTGGCACCAATTAATTATAGTGCTGCATAAAAGAGAGATTTGGAGGAGAACCCCCGACCTGCCAGTACATTCATCAAAGAAGTGGCACTGACAGCATCAGAGGCAAGGGAAACGGTCCCAAATATTTAGAAGAACTTTGGAAAGATTAAAATGACATGTTTAGATTGTGGCAAATTAATTTCATGTGGACAGATGAGTGTTACTCTATAAATACAGCATATGAACATCATCATAGTCGATGGTTGGTAGAGACATTTTGACTATATCCTGGACCTGCCCGTCCTCGCCCAAAATGGCGCCGGAATAAATGGGACTCGTAACTCCTTGTTGTGTACTGGTTGCAGAACCTTGAAATCACGAGATACGTATGCAGTTTTGAAGCACATGGCGGGCGGGGACGAGAATTGATTGAGTATTTCGACATCCCTATTGATATTAAGTTCTGATGTGTTATTGATTACTGTACTATTGAAAGTTCGAATTAACATCGCGCATGGTACTTGCCCGCAAATGTATATCTAGATAATTTTATTGTAACTGGCCCTGTCGTATTTTAATTATAAAATGTACGTCCACCGATTCCGCAACTGTTAGACACCTTAGTTCTTGTAAATGTCTACTCATCATATACGATTACAGTTTGCTCCGTGGCCGGCCCACGTGGTTATAGGCTCGTATTTGTATAATGAAATTTTCACAATAAAGGTTTATTAAAAGAAAACATGGTAGTAGTATATACATTGGTAAAGTTTTTAATAATAGTCACTGTTTTAGAATCATTAAAAGGCAAGTGAAATAAAGCAGACCAATTACATGAAGGGTAAAAGGTATAATACGCAGGAACGCAGTAAAGATAAATGGTCAAGGGCTGTTGTGTTTTCTACTCCTGCAACATAAAGTGATCGATAAGAATCTCATATTCAGGCGTATCGGCGACTAAGACAGCAGGTCGACCCTCTTTTGCTCAACGGCTCCGTCATGGGACGAAGAAACGCCCTTTTTCTCGAAAAAGAATATATTTTACTTGCAGGACAGTTGTAAATTTTCTGGGAAAGTACATTAGCCTGGAACATTATAACATATATTTAAGAAAAAATAATGTTCGGAAGTAATAAAAAGCGTAATTTTTAGGTCATATGACCAAGCCTTTCATCATTAGAATAAGAAAAGTAAAATGAACCAATGAAAAGTTTTATTAACAAATCACATGACCTGTTATGCTTACGTTACGCGCTGCGCGTCGCGCCCCGGATGACTTCCGGATGCGCTAACGCGGCGCGTCATATGACGCATTACGCGACAACGCAGGTCCAGAATATAGTCAAAATGTCTCCACCAACCAGCGGTCGGAACACAACCCCTTTCAGCAGGCTAAATAGTTCTGTTAAATGACAACAGAAGGGACAGGCAACAAGAACCATCAGTCAAAGAGGGGAGGGCTAGTTCTTCTCTACCGGGTTACATTGGGGCGCTACCGGAACTGATCGAATTGGTAGTCTACAGTGTTTCTGGTTGTTTCAGACTGAAGCTGGCGTTAGCATGAGAGCACCACCATTTTGTAGCTCCGTCGTGGCCATTCCGCGAGCAATCATGGCAGCCGCTCTTTATCGTTATTTTGAGCGGGGTGGGTGGCGGAGCCGAGCTGTATTGCAGCCATCATGGTGTGGAGTTCAGTTCATCTCACTAGTTTCGTATTTGTCATGAGGGGTTGTTCTTAATGTTTCTATTTTAGCGAGGTCAAAAAGAGATCCCATTAGTGGCCTACTGATTTTGCTCGATTCCTTTTGTTTTTTTACACGATTTTTCGTTATCTGCAAAGACTAAACAGAGTATTGCGACTCTGTGTTTGTTTGTAAATAGAGAATGAACCAAAGAGAACCACTTCTAAAACAGTAAATGCTTGGATAACAATCAATCAAATGGAGAGAGAAGCAGGCACGACGTATTACAACGGGGGCAAAGGCCTGCGTTAACTACCTTTCACTATCTGCAAAGAGAGAGTACTCCTAATAGAAATGAGGGGGGTGGCAGCATTCAAAGCAGATCAGTGTGCATAAACACGAAAATGTTTTTACTTACCACGTACTTGACATTCGACAGCTTATGATATTTGCTATTAAAAAACCATTGAAATTCACTGAAAAAACCATAGGTTATAGACCATATATAGTTAGGAATTAGCATTTACAAAACCTTGAAAATTCACTGAAAAAAACATAGGTTATAGACCATATATAGTTAGGAATTAGCATTTACAAAACCTTGAAAATTCACTGAAAAAACCATAGGTTATAGACCATATATCGTTAGGAATTAGCATTTACAAAACCTTATTTTACTCACACAAAACCATTGAAATTCCATATATAGTTAGTTGCACTAACTATATATCCCGCACCCGCAATCCACTGCTGATGATGTCACATATTACATCATTCATGACATGGTCAGTCAGTGAATATATATATATATATATATATTTACATACACATAAAAAACAAAATGTATAACAAATAAACTGCAAAAAGATTAAAATATTTCCAATTTCATTGTACATAAAAAGTTAACAATGTATAAAACTATGTTTTACCTAAAATATCTTCAGAATTATATACATTTATATTTATAAAAAATATAAAATTGTTTACACAAACACAGACAAATAATATATAGTTAAGCAATATTGTAAACAAAAATTTAACTCTATAAATAATAAATATACTATTTCCACTCCAATGTATACAACAGTGGAGAAAGCATTAAATTCAGGTGGGGTAAAATTTACTACTACCACTCCAGTCGGTAGAAAAGTAGGGAAAGCATTGGACTCATGAGGGATACATTTTACTATTCACACTCAAGTCTGTGCAATAGTAGGTAAAGCTTTTAACTCAGAAGGGGGTTATAATTACTATTCTCCTCCAGATGGTGCAACAGTAAGGAAAGTGTTGGACTCAGGAGGGGAAAAAGTAACTATTCTCACTCCAGCCGGTGCAACAGTATGGAAAGCATTGGATTACCCAGGGATGAAATCTACTACTCCCACTCCAGTCTGTGAACTCAGGAGCAGTAAAATTGACTATTCCCACAGCTGTCTGTACCACAGTAGGGAACGCATTGTACTCAAGAGAGGTAGAGTTTACAATTTCCACTTCAGTCTGTGCAACAGTAGGGAATGCTTTCAACTCAGGAGACTAAAAATTGCTATTCCCACTCCAGACGGTGCAACATTAGGGAAAACGTTGGGTTGTGGAGGCGTAAAAATAACTGTTCCCACTCCAGTCTGTGCAACAGTAGGGTCAGCGTTGGACTCACGAGGGGTGAAATGACTATTCTCACTTTAGGCGGTGCAACAATAAGAAAAGTGTTGGACTCAGGAGGGGTAAAATGTACTATTCCAACTCCAGTCACCTCAACAGTAGAGAGAGAGAGTAGTTCACTTCAAACAAATGACATTTTTATAGCATATTTTAATGTAAAAATTATGTCTAAATTTTAACATATATATTAAAAAAATTACATAATTATCACAATGTTTAATATTTACTATCAATTAAAACAAATAATATACATGTAATTAAAATACCACAATATATTCTCTCAATCATAACAACCAACAAATAACATTTTATTAAAAGTAAAAAATATAACACAACTAACATGAAATGAAATAAATAACAACATTTTTAATAAATGAAAAAACATTTTCAATGTATTATTACTTAAAAAACATCCCACTCTATATCTCCACAAACTATACAACACACACCTAAAATATTACTCAGAAAATATGATACTTTCCCAAATGCTATAAGTAAATATTTAATAACAAATTAATAATTAAATAACAATAAAGTATTTATTAATCAACTCCCCACCCTGTAACCCTAAAAACCCAACAACCCACACCTAAGTTATATCTAAAGAATTATAACTATTACCTATTTTACTTAATTAATAATCAATTAAACAAATAATAATTAACTAACAACGAATTAATTTTATTTAATTAAGTCCAACCCTTTACCCCTACAAACCCAACAACCAGCACCTGATATGTAATTAAACAAATATCTAAATTACACATATTAAATAATTAATTATCCCCCCTTTATGATAGTCGGGCATGTTCACTATTATCCCTTACCAGCATACACTCAGCCCGATCTTTTGCGCCTCACTACTTTCAAATGTCACCAGCCGCCAACCTGTTCCTGAAGACACCCAAAAGAGTTCGCCAAAGTACCCAACCTATCCTCCAGCAAATCAAATCACTGGCTAATTTTCTCTAAAGTAGAAATAATTTTGTTTTCCAAATTACTAAATAATTTCTGAAAAGAGCAATTCTCGATTACAGCAGGCGATTGCCTCCTTTCAAATTCTTGGTTGTGTTATTTCTGGCTTGAGGGGTACGCAAGTATAACCCCTTTTTACTTTTACCGTTAGACCTCAACCCACCGACTACATCTTCAGTCCCAGAGCGTCTTTCAGTTCTGTTTTTTGCGTGTGAGTCTTGCTGGTCAGCCTGTGTTTCCGAGTCTAGTATGTCTCCGTGGCTCTGTTTGGTACGGGATTCCTGTGGATTTGCCAGCCTGCACTGTACTGAGATCTATTAATGTACAGACCACCCCACAGTAAGAGACTCAATGCCCTGTCGTATGTTTTGTTATGGTACGTTGTGTTATGTTATGGTATGTTATATTACAACTATTTATAACGAACTTGGATACTCATGACTGTCCCGGCGCGATGCCAAAGGGGTGAGGAGAGAGACTGTCAAGCAAAGAAGTGAGTCTTCAATTTCCTTTTGAACACAGCTGGATCCTGAATAGACCGCAATGCAAGGAGGAGGGCATTCCAGGCCACAGTGGCCTTCACAGCAAAAGAGCTGCCCCTAGCCTCTGATACTTGAAACGAGGGACCTGGGCAAAGTGAAGGGACACAGATTGAAGGCCTCATAAAAAGAAAGTGTCTCTGCAAATAGAGAGGGACACACCCGTGGAGAGCACGATGGGCCATAACCAATGATTTAAATTTGACTCTGTCCACCACGGGGAGCCAGTGAAGAGATCGCAACTGATGGTGCACGCTGTTCCTCACCGAAATGCCCAATAGCAGTATGGCCACCGTATTCTGAACCACCTGTAGCCTTTTCAGCAGGTAGCCAGGACTGTCAGCATAAAAGGCATTGGCGTAAACCAGTCATGACAGAATCAGTGCACACATAACTGATTCTCTCGCCGCCTGAGGATGGAGAGGAAAAACATTTCGGAGAGTCTTGAGCAGGCTGAAACAGAAGCCAGCCAATTTCCTGATATGTGCTGAGAAAGAGAGACTCTCATCGAACCATACTCCCAGATTTTAACAGGCTTTCCCCTGGTGGAGGGCAGTGGAGAGTTAGGCAGCCACAGCTGCTCTAGGAAATTAGAAGGGAATTTACCTAATAACAGGATCTTGGACTTCTGTTCATTGCACTTTAGCTGTGCATCCACCAGCGATTTAAAAATGGAGGCTAAGCAATGTTGCACCACTGAAACAGATTCCATTACTTTATCCCAGGTAAAGAGCAGCTGGTTATCATCTGTATCGGCCATTACCTTAGCCCCAAGCTCCTGTGCCAGATATATCAATGGAGTGACATAGATATTAAAAAGTAGAGGGCTAAGGGAGGAACCCTGCAGAACGTCTGTAGTTACCAACTGAGGGGAGGAGGAGGATGGAGGGAGCCAAAACTGCTCCATACGCTCCTCCAGCCAACCCCAGACAGCTCCGGACACACCAATCCCTGCCAATCGTGCCAGAAGAAGTGCATGTGGCACCGTGTCAAACGCCGCCGAGAGAGCCAGCAAAATTAATGTCGCTCTCCCGCCGGTGTCATGGCACTCCGGAATGGCCTCCAACACCTCTACTAAGACAGTCTTGGTGCTATGAGAGGCTCGAAACCCTGATTGAGCTGGGTGTAGGAGTGCCTCTCTCTCCACAAACTCTGTGAGCTGTTTATTGACCACCTTCTCACATACCTTGGCCAGAGCCGGAAGGAGGGAGATAGGCTGGTAGTTTCCTGGACTAAGGGGGTCCAAAGAGGGCTTTTTAAGGAGTAGCAGGATCTTAGCCTGCTCCCAAACCTGAGGTACAACAGCTGTGTGGAGAGACATGATGATAATAGAGTTCACTTCTGTGTCACACTCTCTGCCACTGCTGCCAGAAGTCTGGCCGAACATAGGTCCAAAGGCAAGCCAGACTAAAGCTCCTTGAAAATTTTAAGAGTCAACTGATCTAAATACCGACAGTGAGTGGGCGGTAGCAGCAGCTTGCACTGCCTAAGTACCCCCACTACTACTGTCCCAAGATGCAAATGTCACCTGGATAGCCTGAATCATTTCCCTAAAGAAGCAGGAGAGGGTGTTACACCAGGCAGGTGAAGATGGAGGGACAACCCTTTGGGCCAACGGAGATGTGAAGCTCTGTACTATGGCAAAGATTTCTTTGGAATTGTTACTGGCAGATTTGATGTGGGCTGCAAAGAATTTCCCCTTAGCCAATGCAATGGCTTCATCTTATGTTTTTTGCATGGCTCTGAGCTTCCGCGTGGCTACCGATCCTGCGCCAAGCCCGCTCAAGAATCTTGCAATCATGCTTCGCAGCTTTAAAATTAAACCAAGGTTTAGAGGGCGAATCCCTAGCCAGCCTGACGGGCCGAAGGGAGGCCACTGTATTAGCCACTCGGCACACCCAGCCAGAAAACCCCAACAGGCACTCATCAAGCTCCCCAGACAGGTTGGGCCTAGAATATTCCAAAGCCCGACGAAATTAGGAGGGTCAATTTTCCCAAAACCTGGCTCTACATTAGATACTTCCCAAGACAAATAGGATAAGAAATGATCTGACTAGGACACAGGGCAAGGATCCCTTAGAGCAATAGGGAAATGAGTACAAATCGGGTCCGATATATGACCGCCTGATGAGTGGGAAGGCTGACATGATGATTGAGTTGCGCCAGATATAGAATGTCCAACAGGTCATTCACCTCCTTGGTGTCTGCTCAGTCTAGATGGATATTGAGATCACCCAAAACCATGTAGTGGGAAAATCTTACCGCCCTAGAGACAATAGCATCTCCACAGGTCTGCAAAAATGATTGATTCTGCCTGGACAGGGGGCCTGTAGATCAAGGAGCCTCCCAAGGTTAAGTGAGCTCAAAAGCGGATGCTGAAATCAAGCACCTCACTGCCTTCCCAAGCTGTAGTGCACCCTAATCAAAGTTCCCATTTGTTTTTATATATTATGGCCACACCGCCCCCTCTCCCCACCGGGCGGTCGGCTCTAGAGATCTTATAGCACACTGGGATGGCAAGAGAGAGAATGGGATCTGAAGTAGGATCAAGCAAAGTCTACGCCAGGAACAGCATATCTAGGGAGTTGTCCTCCAAAAGGTCAAATACATCAGCACAGTGTTTCCTAAGCGAGCGAGCATTGATCATGGCTGCCAGAATAGGGGAGTCCTTAGCCTGCTGGTCAGGGAAGCTATCCTTATTGACCAGAGAAGTAAGCCCCCACCCCAGTTTGTAACCACACGCTGAGTAGGCATCTATCGGTCCCTCAGCCACATCCCAGTTAGTCTTGAATGAGTCAATTGCTCCTCTATACAGAAGATCTCTTCAGAGAGAACATCTACTTCATTATTCAAAAAAGATAAACATCGAGCACTGGTTCTGGGGCACTGTGTTTTTCACCTCCACTTTCTTTTTCACATGGCTCCTTAAATGGAACCAAATGTACAGGTGGATACACAAATGAAACGTGTAAAGGGCCCTCTGTAACAAAGGCAGAGATCACTATATGTCGGAACCTAACCTGGATGCCAGAAGAGCACTTAAGCCTTTTGGTGATACCACACCGAGAATAGATTGTACAGGCCTCCGGTGGCTTGATTTTAATAGGACTGGGAGGATCGGGATGGAGAGATGTCACAAAGGTGGAATCCTAGCCACCGCAAGATCAAAGAGAAATTCCACTGCGTATACAGCTGCCAAAAAAACAGAAGCTAAGAAGGGTGGCCTAGCCCAGCCGCTTCCGGGTGATGATGGGATAAGACAGGCACGTAATGGCCCAAGCATCCACGCTTCATCCCATGCTATGGGCTGGCGTGAGTACCAATAGTGTGATGGATTTGTCCCACCCCCTCTGGGCAAGTGGTGAGCTGGGAGGCCGAATCCCGACCCAGCCAGGCCAACAACAGTAATGCAGCAGTATCAGTAGGCAGGGAAATTGCCAGGTGGATGCCCCGCGCAGCGGGTTGACTTGAGCTCTTTTAGTGAAATGGAATTGTCCAGCCCCCTCTTGGGGGACCAAGTCCCCCTCCAGCCAAGTCAACAGCAGTAATGCAGCGGTTTCAGCAGAAAAGGAAACCGCCAGGTGGATGTCCTGGACACATCTCAGAAAGTAGACGAGGACTGAATTGAAGGCACTCTGTATTGCCCTCCAGGCCATATACAATTCTGGTCCTGAATATTTAATGAACAAATTTGCCTGGTATTCCCCCCTCAGAAAGCTCAGATCCTCCATGACCAAATAAGTTCAAATGAGCTTCCTGGGAAGGTAAAAGCTTTATCATGGGTACCGCCCAATTGTGGAACTGTTGCAGAAGAAAGAAAGGCCAAATTCCATCTCATTCAGGAAATCCCATAAAACCTAGCTTTTCAGTAATTAAAGCTCTTAAGTCTATCCTGGGTGGAAGCAGCACCAACACGCCTCTGAGCATATGAGTGCTTTAAAGATTTATAAATCAAATCAAATCTAATAAGGGAATCATTAAGAGTAGGGCTGGGTGCCTGGTTTTTACGTTTTGATGCACATATCACTATGGCTGACATCCAGGTGTGAACTTGGTTCACTCCCATTAATTGTGTTGTGGGTTAATCAGCTTCAGAATCTTGTCTGCTGTGACAGACACCCTTTCAAAGAGAAAGAAACAAAGAGAAGTTTTCACTACAGAAGAGGCAGAACATGAACATTAAACTAAAAAAACACAGACCCTAAATCACATTTGGTGTCATGAAAAGGACTATAAGAATGGGAGTTTGAGACCCCAAACTTTGCCATCTGCCCAAGCAGCCAGATGGGCTGTGTCAGAAGGGGAAGCCCTGCAAGACTTCTACCTGTGACCAGGACTAGAGGCAAAGGCCTCCTAGTCTTCCTTCTAGGTGAGGGGACATCACCTAGGAAAAACCAAGATCACCTGCTCTGAAGCCTTTAGCACCATCACCTGCCTATTTGCCAAGACCAATGTGCCCTGAAGGGAGCGAGGTCCCACTGATTGTTCCATATGGTTGAAGCAGGTAAGACTGGAGCTGGGGGTCTCACTGCTAATGGTGCTACAGCACCCTAGACACATTTGAATAATAACTAAGGAGGTAAAGGGGTACTCTGGAGCAAGGCCTACTAGTAGGTAATCTCTGGATGTGGCCACCAGTTCATTGGGAATATGCCCGAACACATCAGAAGGAAGAGGGTGGGAGAGGTATTTGCCTGACAACTTCTAGAGCTCTGACTTCAAGGGGAGTGTGTTGTTGCATTCTGAATGTCTTTATTCCTTTGCATGTGCATGTGCATATCCTTTGCAAGTGTTTAAGTCCTGCATGCCTGACAATACTATGTGATACAGGCAGTGGCTTACCATGAAAGGGTAGATGGTCTGCGAGACATAGGAGACAGTAGGACTACTGGTGTTATCAGAGTAGGTAATCCCTATTGTAGTCCACTAGGGTGCGACAGCAGACAACTAGGTGAGTATCTTCACAGTGACCCTGATCCCTTTAAATGCAGGGATTTAAGTTTCCTTAACCCTTTCCTTGCCCTCAAACCTGTGTCATAAATTGCAGTGAAATGCACAGAACCCTAGCAATGGTAGGATTAAAGGTAGCTGTATATCCAGCCATTCCTGTGGATTGGTTGCTAGGGAATCACCTTGAGCACGCTAATTGGAACCAGGTAGTGCTCAGGTTCAACTTAGAAATGGTAGGATTACCTGAGTGGCTCTACCTGACCTCAAGCTCCATGACAGCCTGATAGTGGAGAGACCAAAGGACTAGGGCCCATATGTATGGGAACACCCACACAACACCAATTTAAATCCTCCCTTGAGCAGAGTAATGCACTTCAGTGATTTGCGCTGTGTTACATTACTCAACATTTATGAATTCATACAGGGCTACCCAAAGTGGTCTTGCGTGGCAACAGAAATCTCACTTTTTATTTGTGTCACTCTTGCACCACCTTTCATGGTGCTATAGCGAGACAAAGGGGTTCATAAAATTTCCCCTAAGAATCTAGAGCAGTGGAGTGGCATGGGGCAAAGGAAACCCACCCTAAATGTTCCCACAGTCCCAGTGGTGGAGGTTGAGCCTGAGCAGCAGCGGCCCACATAGTTCAGTTGTAGCGGCTGGTGCAGAGGCGGGATAGGGGGGCGTGGGGAAAGTGGGTTGCAAAAATTAAAATAACTCGGAGCCTTTGCATGTTTTCAATGCAGGCTGTAATGCGGCCTGCATGAAAAACATGCAAATCGCGCAAGACTGTTTTAGTTACCCCCTGACCCAGCCCCCTCACACAAAGCCACTAAAACAGGAGAAAATAAAATGATATCGCAAATTATTATAATTTTATTTCTGTTTATTTAACTTCTAAAAAGCAGTGTGGTGATGCTCCTCCACCTTAGCCACTGACCCTGAGGTTGACAACCCAGAACTATAGAGGAGGACATTGCTTTCCTCTGAGACCAACCTGAACTAGCTGGATGGCAAGCTGAAGAAGGAAAACAGATAACCCAGGTAAATGGAGACACCTTTGAAGATCACCTCACCTGTTGAGAGAATGGAACCAAAACTCTGAGTACAGTGACTGCAGCAACAGTGGCCAGGGCACTGATGGATATATTTACCTGGGTGGGTTTCCCCAAGGAGGTTGTGTGTGACTGGGGCACAAACGTCTTGTCAGCATACATAAAGTCAATGTAAGAATAGTTCAGGGTAACCTAGAAGTTCTCCATACTCTTCCATCCGCAGACCAATGGGCTTGTAGAGAGGTTTAACAAGATCCTTAGAGGCATGATTATGAGTCTATGAGTTGAGGGAGAAATAGGATGTCCTCTTGTTAAGCCTGTTGTTTTCAGAGAGAGAAGTGCCTCAGAAGGGGGTAGGGTTCAGTTCCTTTGAATGCCTGTATGGAGTCCGGTTAGACCTTGATAAGGAGAAGTGGGAGCAAGCACCAATAGATCTCCGCAAGATGTAATAGGGTACATGCTGGCTCTCTGAACTCAGTACTCAGATTAAGTGCTTTTTGAAAAAACGCCACTGTGTACATGGAGGCAAGCAAGGCAGTTATGAAACTCTGGCTTGATCAAGTGACTAGTCTGATAACGTTTCAACCTGGTCAAAAATTGTGATTGATGGAACTAGAGAACGTAGGTCCTTGCAGGATTGGTTGATTGACACCTATGAGAGCAAAGAGAGGAAGGGGGTGGTCACCTGTCTGCCAAGAATAACATTTACAGGCTCTCTCATAAATTGAGAGCCAGTTTCACGGAGCAAGTGTTCAAGATGATGGAGTTAGGAGTGATTGAGCCCTCCAACAGCCCATGGTTAAGTCCACTGTTTCTGCTCTCCAATGCCACCATTCCGGAGCCAACCCAGATTTCCAGTTTAGTGTAGATTACAGGGTGCTCATCTTACTCACCTACACAGAGGCACACCCTATCCCCTAAGCTGATGAGCTCAGCAATCAGTTAGAAGCTGCAAAGTTCCTAAGTACATTTCATTCGACATTAGGGTGATGGCAGATTGCTGCAACCGAGAGGGCCAAGGAGAGTTCTGCATTCTACACCTGTGTGGGCAACTTCAAATTCATTGTGATGCTATTTAGGTTAAACACTGCCACAGCCAGCTTCTAGAGGTTGGTCGACCGGATCCTACCAACTCCCAGAGGTTGCTCAAATGGGCTGGAGCACTACAGTTTCTCCGACCTAGATGATATCTCTCTCTTCAGCTCGAGCTGGTACAGTCAGCTGCACTACCTCTGGCCAGTGTGTCTGGCCCACTTAAAGACTGTACTGACTATCAAGGCCAGTAAGTGCCAAAGAGGGCAGGGATAAGTTGTGTACCTGGACTACCAAGTTGGTAGGGCAAAAGTGTCACTCCTTCAACTCAAGATCAAACCATCCTGGCTTTGGAGACCCCCATGCCTTCTTAAGCCTCGCATGTTACTACAGGAGATGTGTCAAGCGATATGCCACCATTGTTGACCCCTTAACGGAGCTGATCTCTAAGAAGCAGCACAATAAATGTTGTGCCAATCAGCATTTGATACAATAAAGGAAGCCATGTGCATAGCACCAAGGCTCAGAGCACCTGCCCCCTCCAAATAAATCATAGCTCAGATGGATGCAAGAGAGCTTTGCATTGGGCATGTTCACTGACAGGTGAATGATGAGAGCTTGGACCAACAGAGGTGGAATGCAATAGAAAGGGTAGCCTTTGCAGTGGTCCAGTCACTGAGGAAGTTGAGACTATACTTGTTTAGGGCTCACTTCTAGGTTGAGACAGACCACAGACCCCTAAAAGGGATGATGCAGATGAGGGGTCAGAATACCAAAGTGTTGTTATTCCCTACAGGGAATGAGCTTGGTTGGTGGAACATCGCGCTGGGTCTGACCATGCAAATGCTGATAGTTGTTCCCAGTGTTTCTACCCTAGCGATGAGAACTTTGATGAGGTTTGGTGCGGACTCTGTGCACTCCGCCCCTGCTAACCAGTGGTAAATTGCGTATGCACTCTCTCTTAAACATAGTGACTTGGGATTAAGATGTAATTTACCTATAGGTCCCTAGAAAATAGCACTATATGTACCCAGGGCCTAAAAAATGAACCCTTGAATAATTCTATTTTATTCTTTGAGTCTTGTAAGCACATTGGGCCAGATGTACAACCCTTTTTTGCAGCCGCAAATGGGAGATTCTCCTGTTTGCGACCACAAACAAGGGTAATGGCATGTACAAATGCTATTTTGCGAGTCACCGACTCGCAAAATAGCATTTGTTACGTCCGCTATTAGGAGGGGCGTCCCTTTCTAATAGCGAGTCACCATGCCATGTACAAGTGTTTGCTGCAAAATATTGGCTGTTTATTGCCTACTACTAGTAGGCAATACTAGTAGATGGTAAACCACTTGTAAACTTAAAGGGGTCCTAGGGACCACCGCCTGTGTTTAGAAAAATGAAACAAAAAAGTTTCATTTTTTTTTTAATGTATCCCATTTTCTTTTGATGAAAACAGGCTGCATTTAAAAAAAAGTCTGCTTTATTTAAAAGCAGTCCCCGACATGGGATAGTAAGTTGTTAAATGCTATTAGTTTTTTATATGAAAATAAGTTTTAATTGTGTGAATAATTTTCTCACGGTTTCATTTTAGCTGTGAGTTTTGGGGATCATCGGGGCAAAATGTGGAAAGTTTATTACATTTTATGAGTTTTAGTTTGTTTTCTAATTAATAATATTACTTTTATTGGTATTGAATATGTTAATTATGGGAGTACATTTTTTTATTTATATGTGAGTTGTCAATTGTGTGGTGTTATCAAGTATGAAATATAAAACGTAAATTTATGTAAAACTTAATGATTTTCTTTCTAAATAATTTCTAATTAAAATATGTACTTGTTGGAATATTTTTTTATTTAATATAATATTTGTAGGTATTTATCATATGTATTAAACATTATAATATGTTTCCTTTGTAATATTAAATATATATATGTATTTTAATAAATAACATATATATATACCTTTATTTATTTTGTTCTTTAAATATTTTTGCTGTTAATATTTTGTTTGTTTTTAATATTCTACTGACTGGAGTGAGAATATTAATTGTTACCCCTCGACAATCCAACAGTTTCCCTACTGTTGCTCTGATTGGAGTGGAAATAGTATAATTTTATCCCGCCACTATCCTACACTCTCCCTACAGTTGAAATAGTTGAGTGGGAATGGTAAAAGTCAAAAAATATATTTCCCATAGGAAACTTTAGCCAAGGCTACAGACCGAACTCCTCAACGGAATTACACCAAAATTGGGAAAAATGTAGTTTTTGATTCAGAAAATGACCTTTTTTAAATGGTGTAAATCCGTTCAGTAGTTGCTGAGAAAATCAAAAAATTAAAATATTGATATCGAGGGGAGCAGTGGGTTAGCGAACCCTCCCGTCCATGAGCTTCATTCTAATTAACTGCCAACACTCCAAAACAGGAAGTGTTGGCAGCTATCTTGTGACTCAGTAGAACCGAGTGACAAGAAAATAGTTAAAGAAAGTAAAAAATGAAGAAAAGAGTGCAGGGTAGAAACACCCTGACCCCCGAGGCCTGCTCAGGGGGTCTGACAAGGACCCCTCAAATTATTATTCTTTTTTTTTTAAACATACGAATGCGCGCTGGGTGCAGGAATCCGGAACAAAATGTTATAAACAAATGAAGCAGGGGCGTCCCCACCTCATTTAAATGAGGCCAGGTGTGCCAGGTCCCGGGGTCAATCGTATAATTATACCGCCACCTCCTCGGGGTTATGTAAATTAGGTGCGGGAGGGCACACGGCCCTCCCACAGCCCCGGGGACCACCACCACCCCGGGGATTTGGAAATAGAGGGAGGGGGAAATCTTTCCCACTGCCAGAGGTAACATGGTTGCGTGCACTGTCCACAGCACAATGTAATGTAGTAGGGCCCAGGGGCATCATGCATACATAATTAACACACAGACACAGTTAGATAGATAGTGGAACTGGGTACAGGCACGCTCGACCCCTTTTACCAGGGTCACATGTCCAGTGAAGCCTTTACTGGATGCCTGTGGGGTGAGTGTAAGCCATCCCTCAGGGAATAGTCAGTGCTGGCAACAAGTACAACAGTAATTATCTAATCACACACAGAGATTCAATCATAAAGGGTCTATGACTTGTGCTATACTAAGGTAGGAGCACCAGATGTGAAATAACACACAAAAGATTCTCTCATAAAGGGTCCATGAGTTGTGGTGCACTGAGGTAGGGGCATCAGAAGCATTCAGCGTGTGCACAGCCAGCGATAAGGCGTGGTCCGGGAGGGCCGCACTGGTAGCAATGTTTTTTGCCTACTGGACTACGTCATCTGCAATCGTGACTCAATCTGAATAGTGAACCCTGCTCTCCGCAGTGTAGATTGAAAGCAGTAGTCAGCACAGACATCGAGGAATGCTTTTTGTCACTTCCTCTTGACAAAAACCGTGGACATAGAGTACAATTGTCTCTGCAATTGATAAATCAAGATTGAATTCACATTGTGAGCTCTGCTGACCACAGTGTTGGTATATGGAACAAAATATTAAATATAGTTATATAGTTAGTTGCCTACTGGGCTCTAAAATTAATGAATCAAGACTGAATTCGAATTGTGAGCCCTTCTAACCGCAGTATAGGCTGGAGGCAGCGGTCAGTAAAGGCCAACGGCCACTTGGCGTTGACTTAAGCTGCACAGAGAGGGAGCATTTGATCTTCTTAACCGATTATAGTCTCTTACGCAATTTGCATCGGTACTAATCTTGAATTGTGAGCCCTGCTGACCGCAGTGTAGGCCGGAGGCAGCGGTCAGGAACGGCCTACAGCCACATGGCTTTGACTTGAGCTGCACAGAGTTAGTGGCACCTGTAGCACTCAGCGTGTGCACAGCCAGTGATGATGCATGATCCGGGTAGTCCGCACTTGTAGCAATGTCTTTTGTCTAATGAATTCTGCCTTAATAATGCTACGTGGCATTGACTTGTGGTGCACTGAGTTAGTGGCACCTGTGGCACTCATTGTGTGCGCCGCCTGTAATGTTGTGTGGTCCAGGCAGACCGCACTGGTAGCAATGTCTGTTGCCTACTGGACTGCATCATCTGCAATCGCGACTCAATCTGAATTGTGCGCCCTGCTGTCAGCAGTATAGGCCGGAGGCAGCAGTTAGCAAGGACCCACAGCCATGTGGTGTCGAGTTGAGCTGCACAGTTAGTGGCACCAGAAGCATTCAGCATGTGTGCACGATGATGCGTGGTCTGGGCGGGCCACACTGGGAAAAATGTCTTTTACTTAATTAATTAATTTTGAAATTTTGAAATTTTGAAAAGGTGATAGCACGCACGCGCGCTATGCTGTTGTGATCCTAGTGCATAGCGCTGCTTAATTAAAAAATTACCGCTTATTGTATTTTGTTTTACCTAAATTGTATTTTCCCCTGCTTTTAATTACATGTCGCTGTGCCCACACACTTGCACTGTAATTGGGCCCCCCACCGCGTTTTGAGCGGACTTTGTTGTTTCTTCCTACCTTCTTGCTGGCACCTGGTCGCCATCTTGGGGGTGGCTAGTGCAGAACGTGCCACTGGTTTGCGCGCTCTAGCGCTCCTTAGGAGCCCAGGTGAGCCGATACTTAGGGCGAGCAGTTCATTTGCTCGGCCTTGAAAAGGTGATAGCACGCACGCGCGCTACGCTGTTGTGATCCTAGTGCATAGCGCTGCTTAATTTTAAAATTACCGCTTATTGTATTTTGTTTTACCTAAATTGTATTTTCCCCTGCTTTTAATTACATGTCGCTGTGCCCACACACTTGCACTGTAATTGGGCCCCCCACCGCGTTTTGAGCGGACTTTGTTGTTTCTTCCTACCTTCTTGCTGGCACCTGGTCGCCATCTTGGTGGTGGCTAGTGCAGAACGTATTAACATAAGAATAGGACCCCCTCTGTGTTCACTACAATGGTCAGGGAAAGAGAGGAAAAGCAAAACACTATCAAAAAATATTCCCCCTTGACCTCTATAATTCTAGCGGGATACCTCCAACATTTTGATATTTATACTTTAATACATATGGGCAAACATCAACATTTTTTTGAATTTATAGTTTTATTATTTTTTAAGACCTTGCGTATCAATTCGCACTTCAATCTGCGATCCCTCAGACGCAGAATCAAGAATGAATGTAGTATGAATGATAAGAATGGGGTATATGTAGTTGTGAGAATGTATATTTTCTGCATATATTGTTTTCTCTGCATGGAATGGTTTTTATTGATTGCATTGTAGTAATTTTTTTATAAAGTGTTTTTGAAAATAGATAAATTGAGATGATAAAGTGATAAATGAGAAATTTTTGTACTATGAAATATAACCAAAAGAAAAAAATAATAAAACTATAAATTCAAAAAAATGTTGATGTTTGCCCATATGTATTAAAGTATAAATATCAAAATGTTGGAGGTATCCCGCTAGAATTATAGAGGTCAAGGGGGAATATTTTTTGATAGTGCAGAACGTGCCACTGGTTTGAGCGCTCTAGCGCTCCTTAGGAGCCCAGGTGAGCCGATACTTAAAGCTCGCTCTATTCGCGCAGCGGTAACGCGCAGCGGTTGCGCCTGACTCGCGCCGGAGTCAAGCCAGAGTCCTGCCCGTCTGCGCCCGTCCGCGCTAAGGACGTGCGGACTGCGGCAGGACCCTGGTGTGGTGTTATCATGAGTATTCAGTACTCCAGTCAGGCCCTCCATCTGATTGGGCATAGTCTGCCCTCCTGCTTACAATCAGTGCAGCATCCCTTGTGTGGTCCCTATACCTGCCCATGTGGCCGGTGGGAACTAACAGCACCGTTGATGGCCCCCAGCCAGGTACCACTACATCGGAATAAGATACTTCCTCCCCCCAGTGCCATTAAATTCTGGCACCATAATGTCAGGTCCCTGCCGAAGCATTACCGAGATATATACGAGCTTATCTCGTTAGAAGGCCCTGATGCCTTCTTTATGACGGAGACCTGGCTAGGCGATGAGGATGTGGCTATTATCAACTTGGCCCTTCCTCCGGGCTACGCAATCCACACATTAAATCGCAAGGGGAGAGGAGGAGGTATAGCTGTGGCTTTTAAAACTTGCCACACTTGTACCTGGAAGCCCATGGACTTGATTGGTGCTGAGTGTGCCCATTTTTCCATCAGCATTGGTCAGACACAAACATTATCAGGCCTTTTGATATATCGCCCCCCAGGGAGTGACTGTGCCTTTAGGAAAGCTCTTCCGGAGCTGGTTAGCTCTCTGTCTTTGTCCTCCTCCAATATCACCATCATCGGCGATCTTAACATACATTTTGATGCCATGGAGTTACCAGTGGTTAGAAGCCTGCTGGATGATCTTGAAGCAGTGCAGCTGTCCCAACTGGTCCGTCTCCCGACCCATGAGGGTGGTCATATTCTTGACCTATGGGATGGAGCGATCACCATCTCATTGAGCTCTATGTTACAATGGCAACGCGCTCTACCGGGAAGCCCGCTAAAACATCTTTCAGGCGTCCCTGGAAAAAGCTTAAATTGGAGGATTTCCACAGTCTTTTGGCCACCACTCCTCTGGTTCTTAAGGATGACGTTGCAACTGGGTACAACATCTTTTGCGCCTGGATTGTCCAAGCGCACTAATCCCGGCCTGCTGGAGTAGAAATCGATCTTCTCAGCCTAACCCCTGGTACTCGGAGGCACTTAGGCGGATTAAAGCCACCTGCCGTCAAGCCGAAAGAGCATGGAGGAAGAACTATGACAGTGATCTAAAGGTTTGCTACCTGGCAAGGGTAAAGATATATCATAGAGCTGTCTGCCGGGCTCGGGCTGACTACTATGCTAGAGAGTTCCAGGCGAGCTCCAATCCGTCCAAACTGGTCTTTAAAGTCTTAAAGGAGCTCACGACGAACAGACTTCCTATTACGGAGATTTGCTCCCTTGCTCACTGTGAGTTGTTAGCTAGCTTTTTTGTGGAGAAAGTAAATACCATCTATCGCTCTTTTCCCAGAGCTGATCCTGACAGTACGACTTTTACATTGCGTACATCACAGTGCTTGGCTGCGCTTCCCATACCATCGGAACAGGAGTTTAATCTCCTAGCGGTCAAGGTTAAGTCTAGTTCGCCGGATGACCCTTTGAGACCGGCCCAGTTTTTGGACTCGGCGTCTATCTGCCTCCCACCGATTCGACAACTGGTGGATCAATCCCTTACCACCGGGTTAGTCCCACCTAGCTGGAAAGCTGCCTGTGTTATGCCCATTATAAAGAAACCGGGGCTGGATCCAATGAAGCCGGAGAGCTATCGACCTATCTCCCTCCTTCCATGGGTGACAAATATCACAGAGGCTCATGTGAATAACATCTTAACGAAACATCTGACCTCTGCACACCTACTGGACCCTACACAGAATGGTTTTAGATCTGGGCACAGTACAGAGACGGCACTCCTATATATGGTTGAGTATCTCCGCTCTGTACTAGATGCAGGTCAAACGGCGGCACTGGTCTTATTAGACCTCAGTGCCGCCTTTGACACTGTATCCCACACCATTCTTATCCGCAGGCTTGGTGCGGCTGGTATATCTGGCAAGGCGCTGGATTGGTTCCAATCGTTTCTCTCGGAACGATCATTTCAGGTAGTAGTGCCACCGTTCAGATCTAAACCTCATGCCATCGCTCAAGGAGTTCCACAGGGATCGGCGTTGAGCCCCACTCTCTTCAACCTATACGTCCAACCGTTGGCGGCGGTTGCGAAGAGTTGGGGTCTCACAATGGTATCATACGCCGATGATACCCAGCTGGCAGTGGTTCTCAATGGGGACTCAAATTGGCATCAAATTTTGCGGATGGTTTGAGGGCTGTTGCTGGCTGGCTTACCACCAATTGTTTACAGCTCAACGCCCTCAAAACCGAGGTGATGGTGTTAGGGAAACATCCTGATCTGTGGGATGCGAGCTGGTGGCCTAACGAGCTGGGACCCCCCCCCTAAACCGGTCTCCGTACTTAAAAACCTTGGTGTGTGGCTGGACTCCAAACTTACCTTCTCGTGTCATACTAAGAAGGTGGCATCTACATGCTTCGGCATCCTTCGTGGTATGAGGCCTATCCTCAAATTTTTCGATGCCTCCACTCGCCAGTTGGTGATTCAAGCTAGCATTGCATCAAGGCTTGATTATGCGAGTTCACTGCTTCTAGGTGCTAATCAGGCGGAGGTCCTGCGACTCCAACGGGTGCAGAACGCGGCTGCCAGGGCTCTGGTAGGCCTGCCATGGTTCTGTTCTGCCCGCAGCACAATTTCTAAACTACACTGGCTGCCTGTAATCAGACGCATAGAGTTTAAGACTCTGTGTTTCGCGTTTAAAATTATTAAAACCGACACCCCTCCCATCCTCCAGCATCTCCTGACCCTGTACATGCCTTCACGTAGCCTCCGCTCTGCAGGTCAAAATTTAGCACTTGTTCCGCGATTCCAGAGATGCAGACTGGGTGGCCGTTCTTTTACTGTGTTGGCCTCCAAGCTTTGGAACGCGCTTCCTGTGCATATTCGATCTTTAGAAGATCTTTTTGCTTTCAGGAAGGTTATTAAAACGTATCTTTTTCCCCTGTCTTATTAAAATTTTTCTACCTTGTCTATTCTGTTAGTTATGTTACCTTTTCAGATACAGCGCCGGGACGCCCCTTTGCTGGGGCAGCTGTGCGCTCAAAAAATCAATTAACATAACATAACATAATTCTGCCTTAATAAAGCTATGTGGCGATGACTTGAGGTGCACTGAGTTAGTGGCACCAGAAGTATTCAGCATGTGCACAGCCAGCGATGATGCGTGCTCCGGGAGGGCCGCACTGGGAGCAATGTCTGTTGCCTACTGGACTGCGTCATCTGGAACCGTAACTCGATCTGAATTGTGAGCCCTGCTGTCCACAGTGTACATCGAAAGCAGTAATTTGTACAGACATAAATCTGCGGTGCTGTGCCGCTGAGTTCACAGGTGGCCTGTGTCGAGGCGGCGTACGGACACGGCGGCGGCCTCGTGGCAGGGTGAGGGCCGCTGTTCTGGCAGACGCGTTGGCCTTCCCAGAAGTGAACCACACCCATAGCCCCGGCCTATTTATTCACACTCCTACACTGGAGTGGCGTACGTTGGACCGGCCCACTCCGCTTCCGCTTACAGGGGGGGGGACACAGCTACATGACTGAGTTCTTCCCGACTGCCTGAGATAAAATGGTTGCGTCCACTGTCCAAAACACTACAAGCACAAGCAGTATATGTACACATGAAGAGGTCTGTGCTCTGCATAGTGAGGCCTGTCCAGCACATCACCGCTACACTTAGCATTGTGTGCATTGTTATTGATGGGTGACTTGCGACCTTCACACATACTTGGTTGCCACATCTCCCACCGTTCAGCTATGGTGTGGCTGAGGGGCCATGCCGTTTTGAGAAGGTCCGCTGTCGTGTTCTGTGCTGCCTCGGTCGTAGTGGGGGTGGGTCCGGGGGGGAGGCCCTCGGGGTGGTGGCGGTGGGTGTTGTGGCCTTCTTGGGTGTTGGAGCTGCATGATGAGTAGCTCTATGACATGTGTTGGTCTGCAGATGTTGTTCTGGGCTGGGCTCCCTTCCATACTGTAGGTAGTCGTCCCGCTAAACACCAGTAAAAGGCAGATGTTAAATTCTTACTGCTAATGCGGCTTATCACCTGTTTTTGGATCGCAGATTTGGCTGGTCATTGAAAATATCAGGAAGTGGTGTTTTAATGTTTTGTGCACGGGAATGCCTACTCTGCATATCATTAGCGTTAGTTGTCGCTCTCATTCTTGGCGATATGTTTTGCGGAAGCTATCGCTGAAAAACTGGCAATATCTGCAGTTTTCACCAGGTTCAGAAAGGGATGATAATGTTTATTTATTTATTTATTTATTTAGTGTTTTATAGAGCACGTACAAGATTGTAGCAAGTTCAAAAGAAGCAAATGTGAGTTCTTCTTTAAGTAGAAAATCCAGTTTATTGTAAAAGCAAACTCCACCCATTCATGAAGCGTCTGACCAGCGACAAGCCAGGACAGGCATACATTCGCGGGTGACTACCATTCAATTATAAACATGTTTGTCACACGCGCATCAGCGCGATCATACATCGTGCGACAGACCGCGCGATGTATATCATTAGCATTACACTACATCACCTTTCCCCTTACAACAACAAACAAAAATGAAAAGAAAACCAAAAGAAAACTTAAAATCTAATAAATTCATTATATCTCTCAGGTGCTCTAATAGGCCTGCCAAAAGAAGAAAGAATTTGATTAGTAGCAACATTTTGACAATAAACAACATTTTTAGTACATTGTTGACTGCTTGACTGAACCCGAAAGGGTTCAGGACAAGAAGGTTGATTTAAACCCTTTGGTTCAACCAACCAAAAACTCCAATCTAAACCTTCCGAAAGGTCTTCTCTACTTTTCCCCCCAATAATTTCAGCCTGTTGAACCGTCACTTTCACTAATTGGCGCTTATTCCACCAACCTTTCTTGCCAACAAATGCTGCTCCTTTACTGACTTTTAAAACCTGAACAGGAGCAAAAAAATGTGAACGACCTTTGCTAACTCTCCCAGGATTCTTAATTAAAACCCAATCACCTGCAACAATATCGACTACATTACTATCCATTCCACCATCAAAATGTGATTTCATACGAGTTTGCTTATCCTGAACAGACTTTCTTACTGAGTCTAAATCTGTTACATTTCTGATAGTATTTTGACTTAACCAGGAGGGAAACAGAAGTGAGCAGTTTTCTCTCCCTCTTAAAAGAGATAATGGCGATACCCCTGTAACACAATGAGGGGATGTGTTATAATGCCATACCTTCTGCTTGACAACATTTTCCACATTGTAATTACAAGATACTGCAGTCTGAACACCTTCCTTGATTACCTTATTCCCCCTTTCAACTAGACCATTTGATGCCGGAGAATATAAGGCCACTTTCAACTGTTTGATGTCTAATCCCTTCAAAAACCTACACATTTTCTCTGAGACAAAATGTGTCCCGTTATCGGTGACAATAGATCTTGGAGCCCCCTCTAAGTCAAAAATCCTTTTGAGAAAAGAAATAGTTGAATTTGAATCCGGCGATTTCACAAACTCAAAATACATCCATTTTGAAAAAATATCAACTAACAGAATCACGTACTTATTTTCCTGATCTAGAACGGAATATGGACCGGAAAAATCAACACCAACTTTCTCCCAAGCTGAATCAGGAAAATCAGTCGGATGTAAAGGAACCTTCATTGTGCGCCAATGTTTGTCCGACATCAAACATTCAGGACAAGAATCAATTAAATTCCTGACCTGGCTATCAATTGCAGGCCCCCAATAATGTTGTTTAATCCGCATAACAGTTTTAGTCACCCCTAAATGACCTAGATGTGCCTTATTGATGATAGAATCACGAAGTTTGAAAGGAGGAACACATTTTTCCCCCCTACGAACTATGCCATTCTCCACAGAAAGTTCCTCTGCAACTTGAGCAAATCTACGTAAATCTCCACTCAACCCCCTAGGTTCTGGCCAGCAATGGGTAGAATAATCAATAACTTTCTTTAAAACAGCCTTCCAGTCACCTTCAGAAATAACATCACTCATCTCATTTACTGCATCCACCAAAGTAACACATTCTAAGTCCTCCACCAGAAAATCTTCTTCATCATCCTTCGACATAGCCAGCCTGGATAAACAATCCGCACGGAAATTCTTGCCTCCTTGAATATGCTTAACAATAAAATTAAATTCTTGTAATTTTGACACCAATCTCATAAGTCTTGCTGACATAGAAGCCGAATTCGATTTATTAAAAATATAAACTAAAGGCTTGTGGTCAGTCACTAACTCAAATTTCCTTCCCCAAATATACATTTTGAACTTGTGGACTACCCATGCTTCTCTTTCTATAGTGCTGTACCTTTGTTCAAACTCCTTAAGAGCTCTAGAAGCAAACGCGACGGTTTGCTCTTGACCATTAACTCTCTGAGTGAGGACAGCACCCAGGCCAGACATGCTAGCATCTACTGTAATAATAGAAACAGCATCTTCTCTAAAAGCATGTATAGCTTTAGCTGAAACAATAATTTTTTCTAATCACAAAAAATTCTGTCCAACTCGTCAGACCATACAAAACTAGAACCCTTCCGCAAAAGAGACCGCAAGGGCTCAACCAATTGGGAATAAGATGGAACAAACCTAGCGTAGTACTCTGCTAAACCAAGGAAAGACCGTAAAGCGTATTTATCGGCTGGGTGTTTAGCATCCTCGATAGCCCTGATAACGGAGAACTTAGGAGTAATACCTTGGTCCGAAACTGTATGCCCCAAATAGTCGATTTTATTAACAGCAAATTTACATTTGGCACTGCGAACCGTCATATTCCTGGACATTAAAATTGAAAGAACACGTTTTAAAATCTCATTGTGTTCTTCTAAAGATTTTGCAAAAATTAAGATATCATCAAGATGTCATGTCCTGAAATAAAAGATCCATCAGTTTCTGAAAAACGCTTCCGGCTGAAGCCAACCCAAAGGGAAGATGTAGAAACTTAAAGGCCACAAAAGGAGTGATAAAAGATGTTAGCTCTTGAGACTCTTTCGAAAGAGAAACTTGATGATACGCTGACTTCAAGTCGATCAGCGAAAACCATCTAGCCTCCCCTATGTTTGCCAGAAGCTCATGGATCCTCGGGAGTGGATGACAGTCCACGATAATATTCTTATTTAAGGAGCGCAAGTCTGCACATAGCCTAATTTCTCCTGTCTTTTTGCGGGCGACCACAATCAGAGCCACCCATTGTGATGAATTAATAGCTGCTATAATGCCCTGATCGCATAATTCATTCAGTGTTTTCTTCAACTCGGACCTAACACTCAAAGGAACCGCCCATACTTTATGAGCAACAGGTTGTGCCCCAGGAATCAACATGATCTTTTGTTCAAACCCCTTTACACTCCCAACAACATTATTAAAAAAAGGTTTGAACTCGGCGAGGATGTCTTGAACAGCCGAGACAGCACAATCAACCATGGAAACAGGCAAATCATTCTTAAAGTATTTGGGTAATTCGCCAACCTTAATAGGGTTATCATCCCCGGGAACCAGATACAAACCCATTCGAGCCAGATCTTTCCACCCCACAATATTCTTTCCTTTTTCAGCAACATAAATCTTAGTCACAGTTTCCCTCCCAAGGCATTGAATTAAACCTGAAAAATAATCAATCATATTGATAGCTTTCTCGCCAAATGCCTTGGGATTAATATCAGATTTTATCAGATCAAACTTCTTATTCCATTTCTCATAGAATGTCGAGTCTCTTAAAATCGCGAATGGAGAACTAGAATCTGCCATCACCTGTAACGGAATGTTATCTATTATTGCAGAACATAAAGGACCCTTGATAGAGTCTACATTCCCATTACAATCCAGAGTTACAACAATATTTTTGAAAGAATTTGAACATTCATCATATTCAATGAAATTCACGTTTGGAGGTTTCTTTGCAAACCTGCACACTCCTTGGAAATGCCCAATGTTTTTGCAAATAGTACAACGTCTTTTAAGTGCTGGACAGTGTGGAGCGTTGCCTATGTCCTTAGAGCCACATCTATAACAGAATACAACTTGTTTCTTCAGGAAAGATATAGGCACAAACTGAGTTTTACTCTTTGAGTTGATTGCACAAATAGATCCTTGTTGATCACAATCCGAAAAGTCAACCAAACTTACACCTTGTTTCGAGGGGTCCATTACCACCTTACTTGTTAAGGTAGATCGCTCAATACTTAAGGCGAGATCAACCACCTCATTCAACCATGGATTCTTACAACCTAGTATCCTTTGTTTAATTTTTCTTGATGCGCAATCGAACACAAATTGGTCTCTGATGAATTTATCTGGTGATGGTTCAAAATCACACGTAATGGCTAGGACCCTAAGAGCAGAAATATACTCTTCCACTTTCTCCTCCTCCTTTTGTTTCCTTGTAAAAAATTTTGACGTTCCAGCATAAAATTCGGTTCATCACAAAACTGCTTCTTTAACCTAGCGATGGCTTCAACATAAACATTCCATGGATTATCACCACTTTCATCTTGAGATATAGGAGGAGCGATAGGAGTAATGCTTTTAAATATTCTTTGTGCAGCTTGACCAAGACATCCAAAAAGAATTTCAAATTTGCGTTGAGGAGAATATTCTGAAGCATCAATCGCGACCAGATGGTTTTCAAACAAACCAAACCATTCAGTCCAAATAATATCTGGAGAGCCTGGTTTGCTCAAAAACAGGGATGGTTGAGTAATTTGATGCCACTGGTTGCTTGCCATCAAACCTGTTTAAATAAACTATTTCAATTCCAATTGTTAAATAGATATGCACAAATAACCACCTAATCAAAATTGCAATACAACCCCACAATTCGCCTCTTATTTAAAGACAAAAAGAAATAAATGTAAAATGATGCATCCTATTTCTAGACGAGCGTGTGTATCGCTGAGATACGCTATGAATTTTAATAGGAAAAGTCACTTTAAGAACAAGCGTGCGTATCGCTGTAGTTGAACATATAAATAAACCAATCGTTCCCAGTTCAATTAAGTTCAATTAAGCTTATGAATCGCTGTAGCAACGCACCGGAATAAAAACATCAACACGATGCACCAGTAAAATGTTACTGCTGATTGTCACAAACCAATGGTAAAGGAGGTTTCATAAATGTCAGAAAGTCATCCAGTTAAATGCGATGATTTCTCCAGACACGCCTCCTAAATCCAAAAGCCAATAAGGAGCTTGTGGCTTACCAATCACGCTTCAAGTTTTGTAAATGAACATACCTTCTTCGACAGTCCTACCGGAAAGATATTGACAGCAGAAGACGATCGATGATAGTGAACTCGAAGTAGGTAATCCAAATAAAATAAAATGTATGCGTGGGTGCGGGTGGAGTGATTTCCCCGATATCGCCAAATATAGCTAGTTCAAAAGAAGCAAATGCGAGTTCTTCTTTAAGTAGAAAATCCAGTTTATTGTAATAGCAAACTCCACCCGTTCATGAAGCGTCTGACCAGCGGCAAGCCAACGGTGACAATGGCCAACCGCAGGACAGGCGTACATGCGCGGGTGACTACCATTCAATTATAAACATGTTTGTCACACGTGCATCAGCGCGATCATACATCGCACGACAGACCGCGCGATGTATGTCATTAGCATTACACTACAAAGACCCGTGAGGTTATCAGAGCACTTTACAGAAGTAACAGGTGGGATACAAGGACATAGGGGGGAAAATAGTCAAAGGGATAGGGACAGGTGGATACATCATATGTAGGCTGTGGGGTTTTAGGTTTAAACCTATAATAACTGATAAAACCCCACTGAAAGAAAAATAGCCCTCACCGGTGAAAACATATAAACACTAAAAAAACACCTGTACAACCACAAACTAAATGCCATTCAAATAAAGGAAAAAGAGAGTGAAAGAGTCATTTTTTTCTTCCTGAAGAGGTCAATACAATGTAACTTTGTTACACAGACTAGCAGTAAGAAAGACTGGCTAACATTATTCTGCTTGAGTTTTGTTCTTTAGGGATGTCACTAAAATATTGTTTCTACTTCCTTTTTTTAGTTGTGTAACCTTTGGTCTAAAGATGCAGGGTTTAGTTTCATGTTTAAGGTCTAGTTTCATTATTTTATAAACTGTAGAGAATCAGGATATATCAAACTCATATTTGATATTTTGGTTGCATTTGAATCATTCACTGATAGGTAAAATGCCTGGTTTCATAAAAATCTTTCCTAATATGTGTCATCACATTTACCCACAGAGAATGGGTAAAAACCCTTAATATATCAGACCATAGTTTCTAGAGGGTCAATATTGATGTTAAACATTCAATGCAAGGAATAGTGACAAGTATATATATCACCAAGCATCTGGGATAGTGGTGAAAACATGACACCAGACTTTTGGAAAACATGGAACGCAGTGTCACTTGTAATGCTCTGCAAAAAAGAATCTTTCCAAGTTCAACAAAGTTAGAGTGAGGTTGTTTGTATTTGCAGTGATTCAGCTACGTATATAAAAAAAGTTGTGTGATGACCTGTCAAAATTGATACCCGAGCTGAAGTGATTCCCTGTAGGAGAGCCTTGCCACTTGTTAGATTGTATGCTAAAAGCATCTTTACAATCTTCAGAGTTAATTAAGGATGCTATTGACTTTTTAGTCCATTCTGTTGCACTGTTTTCCTATGCACAGAAACTAAAACGCAAATATTTATCATTTCGTGCTTTATGTAGCATCACAGAAAGAGTCATCCCAACTGTGTCCCTTAGCTGATGGTTCTCAGCCCAAGGGGATATAAATGCTGAGAGGGCCTTTTCACAGAAGATTACATGGGAAGGAAAGAGCGAGCGCACATGACCCAAAGACTCACTGAAGAAGTATTGTATGGTGTACTACAATAAGATTAATTTGCAAAAATCTATTTGGACCTCATATACAGTATACGTACACTGTCTATATACCATGTTATTTGAGTGCAGAAAGCAAGTAATAATAAAAGCAAAACGTTCCATAAACACCGAAAAACCCTTTTTCTGTTTTGTTTAGTGGCGCGAAAATGTGTAACCACTGATAACAACAGTTTTTTAAGATATTGAAAACACTGAAAAAACCCCACCAGAATTTACCAAAAATAGAAACTGAAAACAGGAAAGCCTAATCATATGGTAGAACAAACAATTATTATATCTGGATAAATTTTGGGCTAGGCACAAATTGATACATTAAGCTAGAGAAGCAGTCTCAACACCCGGGGGGGTTTGTTCTGGAGTGCAGGGAGGGTATCATAAACAGAGAAGGCCCCGCGATAATGCTGTAACAATAGTCGAAGCCAGGTTACGGAGGTGATTGTAACGTGAGCGTTAGGAGAGGAATTTGCCCATTAGGAAAGTTTTGGCTTTTTTTTAACAAATGAAGGAGGGGCTCCCCCACTTCATTTAAATGATTAACTAGTATTGTTGCAGCACAAGTCCCTGCTTTGTGTCAGTAAAACCACGTTTGTGTCCAACATATGTATGAGCTAGTACCAGTATTCTTCTGATGGCAGGTGGGAGTAAAGTCCATATTCTTGGGGGAGCCTGAGAGAAGGCCCGATTGTACGTTCTTTTTTTCCCAAAGCGTGCAGGTTGGAGCAAAAAGTCTCTGGTGGACCGGGAGCTTCTGGCTCCTCCAGATATCACGAGTTTCTGGGCGAGAAAAGAAGGGGACTTGGAATAAAGAGCCTTGTGGGTGATGCAAGCCAGCTTGAATTGGATTCTGGTCTCAAGGGGAAGCCAATTCAGCGCTTTTAAGTGGAGTGAGATATGGTTGTATTTCTTGGAGCCAGTTAGAAGTCTGGCGGCGGTGTTGAGGCAGGCTTTCAAGGGTGCCATAGAGCTCTTGGGTAGACCTGCAAGGGTGGAGCAACCATATTCTAGCCTAGAGATGACTAGGGTCTGAATGGCTGATTTTAGATCTGGGGAGTCGAGGAATGGTTTCAGGTTTCTTAGGTAGTTCGAGTGAAATCTGGCAGTTTTGGCCATCGCGTTGATATGGCCACGTATGTTCAGGTTGCTGTCTAAGGTAATTTCAAGGGATTTAGCTTAGTGTTCACAATGGTAGGAGAGCAGTTAGTTTAGCACTGAGATTGCCTTGATCCATTCTTGAATATCTGTATTGGCATTAGGTGGTGCAATTAAGAGGAACTACGTTTTTTTTGCTTTGAGTTTAAGCTGGTTAGAAGTGAGCCAGTGAACAGTCAACTTCAGGGACTCATTCAGGGAGCGAATGTCCTCTGGAGAAGAGATTTTGCAGTAGAGCTGTGTGTCGTCGGCATACATGTGGTAGGAGATATTGGTGGTGCGCAGCACCTCTGAGAGTCGTTCAAGTTAAAGATTGAATAGGGTATGGGACAAGGTTGATCCTCGAGGGACTATCACCGAGATCGGAGAGAAGGCAGACAGGTTACAGTGGATCAGGACTCTCTGTGAGCGATTCTGGAGGAAGGACCTAAGCCAAGCAAGAACAGTGCCATCTAGGCCCATCCTAAGATTGAGGTGATTAAGGAGAATTTCGTGGTTAACCGTGTCAAAGGCCGGGGATAGGTCCAGGAGGATCAGGAGACAGGTTTTGCCTTGGTCAAGGGCTTGAAGGGCATCATCCACGATGTGGAGGAGTGTGGTTTCCGTGCTGTGCCCGGGTCTGAATCAGGATTGCAAGTCATCTAGTAGGTCTAAGTTGATGATGTGATGGCTAAACTGCTTTTGTACACATTTTTCCAGCTAGGAGTGGGATGTTAGAGATAGGTCTGTAGTTGTCAGGAGAAGCAGGATCTAGCAAAGTTTTTTTTTTTTTAAATGAGGACAACCTGGCCGGCTTTGAGAGAGTCAGGTATTGATTCCTGTAAGAGGGAGGTGTTGTTTATTGCAGTCCAAGATGGGATGATAGCCTGTGAGGCAGCAGATAAGCAGTTTGAAGGGAGAGGGGTCATTGTAGTGATTGTTGGGTTTGAAAGAGGATAGCATTTTTGAGACAGATTGTTCATCGTAGACTATAAAGTTGGTCCAGCACGCTTGATTTTTGAGGGAAGTCTGGGAGGGCAACGCGGAGTGAGGAGGTAGACCCGGCCGGGTTTGGAAATAGGTAACAGATATGAGTTCCTTTCCTAGGGCAGAGATTTTATCAGAGAAGAAAGAAGAGAATTGCTCGCATATGATTGGAGATATAGGGGTTTCTTTGGACGATTTAGCCAGTTAGTTGGATTGGTGTTTGACCAACTCGAATAATTTGCAAGGTCTATTCTTGGCGTTATCCAGTTCTGTTCTGAAGAAATCTTTTTTAGAGTTGATAGGCGTTTCTGGCCTGGCAGAGAAGTTTAAGATGGGCTGCTGATGGGTGCTTTTTCCAGTTCGGTTCTGTTTCTTAGAGGGACCTCCTCTCATTGTTGAAGGATCCATTGAACCAGGGGTTCCTGTCTTTGATCTGGGTTCTTTTTAGTTTTAGCGAAGCAAGGTCATCAATAATGTTGTATATAGTTGTGGAATAATGTTTAGTGAGGTTGTCGACCGTTGTGAGATTTGGAGGAGGGGTGAGGTCAGTTTCACAATAGGCAGCCAATTTCTTGTGGTCAAGTTTCTTGGTGTCTCTGATCCATCTTTTGGGGAACACCGGTTGCGGTGTTCATGTCTTGTGAGTGCCTGGCATAAGGAAGGTGATAGAGTGGTGGTCAGACCAGTCGCAAGGATCTATGGAGATGTGTTTGACCGCAGATTCCTTAGAGATGATCCAGTCTAGATTGGCTCCTTTCGAGTGAGTAGGGAGAGAGCAGGCTTGAGTAAGGGCTTGGTCGGCCAAGTAGTCTCTGATGGCGTTGACCTGCAGGTCCTTGGGGTCGTTTCAGTGCAAGTTAAAGTCGCCAAGGAAAATGTCATTGGAGTTGTGGGAGGCCTTGGCTGTGATGATTTCCATGAGGTAGTCTGTGAAGGTGTCATTCTTGCCAGGGGGGTGATAAAAGATGTGCAGTCTACACTGAAGGGTGGTGTAGCTGCAGATGGAGAGAGCAAGATATTGGCAAGAGTCTGCAGGTTCAGCCAGAAGTTTAGTAATAAGGAGGTTGGAGCGGTAGATGCAGGCAATGCCTCCCCCTCTTTTTCCTGATTGCCTGTCCAGACTTACGAAGAGATAGGTGGGCGGGACTAGAACGTCTAGAAAGGGTGAAGAAGATTCTTTTAGCCAGGATTTAGTCAAGAACGCCAAGTCCGAATTTAGGTACAGGGTGAGAATGGGGACATCAGAGGCATGCTTTACCGCAGCGCGGCAGTTGATAAGGAGACCGGATAAAGGGAGAATGGGATGCGTGTCATGACAAGGGGCAGAGGTTAGGACTAGTGCTAGGTTAATATTGACTACCCCACTGTTGTGGAGAGTAGCTGATCTGTAGGGGTTGCTTGCAACTGTACGTATAGGTTGTTCTTTCCTCAGGTTAGAGGGGCATGAGTTCCAATGTCTCCGCGATAGGGAGGATTTGAGGTTGAAGGTTTGAGGAGACTTCTGGTGGCTTGTGCTGGTGGCCTGGTAGGCGGGTGAGGACATCTAGAAAGTTGGGCCAAGGTAGGATATCAGTGTTCATAGGAGAGGGAGGGGAATATTGGTTGAAGGTCAGGGGTAGGGGCACGTCACAGTTAGTAAGCGCTGGATGCATAGTAGGGGGGCTCTGTCGACCTGTGTTGGGAGCACGGTCATGGATGGATGGAGAGAGGCAATGTTTCCTTGGTGGATTAGGTAGGGGAGGGTGAGTGGGGAGCAAGGATGAGGGGGGTCGTGCACATATTTTTTAAGGAGAGAGAAGAGGTCCGCAAATTTGTTGAGGGCTTTAGGTGGAGCTTGGATCAGGATGATGCCGTTTTTGTATAAGGTGATGGTGAGGTCAGCATGCAGGTTTGCGGATGGTGCGATTGTGAGTTGTTGCCATGTGGAACATTCCTAGTTTTATTTACGTTGAGGAGATTCGAGAATGTTTTGCGCTTGAGACACGTTCTATCGTGCAGATAAGTCTTTAAGAATATGCCCCATAATTTTATTTTATTTTTTCATCTGGATTCATGCACCCAGCCGATTTAAAAAAAACAAATAGTAATACTTTTTTTGCCCTGGGGTTTTTGTGGGCTCCCCTGAGCAGGCCTAGGGGTTCAGGGTGTTTGTACCCTACCCACTTTTCTTGTTTTTTCATATTTTTCCTTGTGATTCACATGTAGCTACAACAAAGTCCTGATAAATATAAGGGTTCGTTTTAGAGTCACCCTATAACCCAAGAGTGGGGACTTATCGCCGAGTTATTGGCACTTTAGCGCAGCAAAAGTGGCGAAAGAATTATCACCACATTCTCAAGTTGGTGCACACCACATGCCACATGCCCACAGGCTGATGGTACCAACACAGCGGACAATCAACATCCTTCCGCAGGCAAAGCTGCTGGCTGTGCTGCACCTGTTGCCCTCTGGGATCTTCTAACTAACAACTGCCAATGTCGGAGGAGTGTCACAGCCAGCCCTATTAAACTTCCTCACACGTCTTGGATGCATGTCCACAAAAGCACCGTAGAGCCCCTGTATCCGCACAACACGCTCGTCCCAATTAGTAGTATTCCTGCACAGCCAACCACAACCCCAGCCGTTGCTTGACACCTCTGTGCTCCAGTTCAAGACTGTAGTCACTGAAATGGGGGTGTGCCAGGTCATTAAGTCCAGTAGTCAACAGTAGTGAAAAAACAGAACTTTATTACGAAAACATAAATTAATCACACAAAAACATCAAACAACGAGTGACATTCCCAACAGGGAATATCAAAAGGGCAACTTTTGGATCCAAATAACTGTAGTTCATATTGGAAATCCTCATACTCCACATTCAGAAACCTTTTGGGTAAATGGTGAGAATGGTCAAATGTTAGTATGGTCACAAAAGTAATATGGTACAATGTATTGCCCAAACTGGCAATGTCTTGACAAACTGGAATGCTTACTGGTATGATCAATCTTGCACAAAATGACTGTAACAGAAGTTTGTGTGGTTGTACCTTCATCGGAAAGCAAAGGAATATTACAACCACACGGACTTCTGTTACGGTCTCATTATGCAGGATTTATCATACCTGTAAGTATCATAGTTCACTTCAGCTTCATACACCTGTATCTTCATTTCACACACACTGCGTAGGAACAGCTGAAGACCAAGCAAGGTAATCATGTCATACCAGGCTTCCTGCACGTGTTGGGGGCAATTGACTGCACACATGTACTACTTGTGCCCGCTGTCGAAACTGTACACAATCACCGCAACAGAAACCAAACGCATACTAACTATGTGCAGGGAAAACTGTACCACCGGTGCCTGTACAGTAATGTTGTCGCAAACTTCTCAGGCAGTGTGGATTATTCCTACATTTTTGCAAGCATCCTACCCTAGTCCCCATACCAGTCCGCCACCCAGCGATGACTGCCTGACCCTGTGCACCAAGACCTCAATGCTCACCTGCCACCACCGGTGTGTCTCCATGAGGGTCCACCACGTGTCGAAGCAACCTTCTCAGCCGTCGCTGGATTCAGCAGCACAGGCACCCAATGCATCCTGCTGGGAGTCTGTACAGCCAGCTGCCTTTGGTGTACACGCGGTCCAGCCTACCTCACAATTCAAATCAGGTCTTGATTAGCAGGATGATGTATCGAGGCCTAAGCAGCATCGCAAGCTGCAGACCCGCTCAGCTCTGGTGGCACTAACTCTGTGCAGCTCGAGTCATCGCCATGTGACGGGAGGCCCGTGTTGGACAAAATGCCTCTGCAGCCACCAACTCTGTGCACCTCAGGTCATCGCCACGTTGCGTGAGGCCCATGTCGGCCATAGTGCCATGGCTGCCACTCACTCTGTGTACCACAAGTCACCACGGCTGCCACCAACATAATCAGCACATGGATACACCCAGATAGAGAGTGGAAATGGTGTAGAGCATGTGCGCCCGGCCCTCTTCTTTGGTGGGGTCACATGTCCTGTGACACCTGTGCTACATGGGTGTGGTGTGGGTATAAACCAGCCGTGAGGGAGTGGATGTGGCATGCTGACAACTAGACCTGTGATCAGCAAATCACTACAGGGAAGACCTGGGACATGTAGCGTTGTAGTGCCCTCCCTGTAAGCGTAAGCGGAGTGGACTGGCTGTAAATGCGCATCCTTCAGGACTTCACCAATATGGATATTTTGAATCCGAACACCCACCGAGAAAGGTACACGATTTCAGGGATGTTATAGTTAGAAATTAGCATTAAAAAAACTTACAAATTCACTGAAAAAACCAATGTCACTGATGACATTATCCATGTGATAATTGTATGCACCTCCCCACCCCCTAATCTAAGCTTCGATACACCCACTCTAAAATACAGACTTCCATTCACTAACTCACCTATTCATATAGATACTAACATATACTTACTCTCTTATACAATCACTGACACAAGCACACACTTATTCATACTGCCACTCTCACAATCACTCACTCTCACATATAGTAATTTATATACTCCAAATAATATCGTTTTTAAAATTAACCGTTAGAATGAGAACCTGTTTGGATCAATGACCCTATATACTTTTTCTGTCTAACTGCCAAACTCATTGGACTTCTTTTTAAATTACGCTTTTTGCACCTCATTAAGCACTGTCTGCACTTTATAACTATCCTGTATGTATACTGATATTGGAACAAAGGAAATTTGTATTGCATAATGACTTTATATATGGCAATAATGTGTGTAATGCTTTTTAACTGTTTTATATATGTACACTTTTATGGTTTGAAATATAACCGAAATAAAGTCTCTTTTGATTTGATTTACTCCAACACTCACATATACTGCCATTCACATATGTAGTTACTCACACATATACCACTGAGACATCCATTCACTCACCAACACACCCATACACACACTCACACACCCATACATCTATTTCCACATGCACTCTTGAACCCATACACCCAGTGAATCACCCACTCACACATCTAAGCAGGAAGTCACCCACCCAAATAACACTGAGGCACCCATACAGATACTCACGCAACCAATAAATAACCCATATAGACACTCATGTAGCTACTCACCAACTCATGCAGGAGCTTACACAACAACAGACAGACTGATACAGACATTCACACAGTTTAGTCACTAACCCATGCATTCAGTAAGACACAATTAATCACTCACTTATTCAGTCATTCACATACCTATTAAATCCACCACCCAGACACCTATACACCCACTCGTTCTTCTATACACATTGGCATATATAAAACATATTCAACCTTTATAGAAACACACAGTCACTGGATGATGTCATCAGGGATGTCATCAGTGATGTCACTGACCATGTCATGAGTGATTTAATATGTGACGCCATCTACAGTGCATTGCGGGGGCACGAGTTATAGTTAGCTCTACCAACGATAATGGCTGAATTGCCCTGGTTTTGTACTTCAACTAACTATATTGTTCCTGAAACTTATAGTTTTTTCAGGGAATATGTATATATATGTACATTTTTATATACTTTTAAAATAATGAAATAGATTACAATTATTAGTGTATTAATTGTTTTAAATCAAATGTATTATTAATTATTATATATGTGTGTTTAACTTTTTTTAATAAAGCTTATTTGTTATATTTGTTAAAATGTATATTCTACTTTATTTTTTAAAATAGATTTTATAATTTAATATATTTAATATTTACTATTTTATTTTATTTATAAATACAAATCGATATTATAAACAACTACATTTTTATTATCAATATTTTTTCTCAATATTTTTGTACTTACCTGTTTAAGTATAGGGTGACGATATTTTTGCATTCTATATTTTTCCATCGATATTTTTTACATCTATATTTTTTACATCAGTATTCTGTCATAGAACCGTTCAGCTGAAATATGCAAAATTGACTATTCAAAAACATATCAATCGTCAATTATGAATGCATAAATTATAACTTCCGAAAAAACAATCTAACTCCTGTTGTTGGTTGTGGTGATTTAAGCAATGTTATTCTCAGATTCTGAATGTGTGTACGTTCTTGTAGCATAGTGAAACATTGGATGGAATGTGGAAAGTACAGGCGGAGGGTGGTTGGAAGAGAACTTTGCATTACATTAAAAGTGTTGGTCATGCTGCCTCTGTGTCCTCCGATTTTGTGTTAAGGCTGGAGCTAAAGCAAGAATCTTAACTCTCAATGGCGTGAAGCATTAACTGTACGATATTGGTGATTATTAGAAATGCAAGACTGGGTAAAGAGAACTGATATAAAGAACAGAGCACGAAGAGTTAAAGTTAGAAGGTTTATACAACCTTCAGTCACAGTAACTCCCCAACCATCATTTTGTGCTTCAACAATTCGACACAGACCGTGCCAAGTGGGGAAGGAATGGGGAGAAAGGGAAGGGCATACAAAGGGAATCGTAGTATAATAAAGGCAGATGCACAAATATGTACACAGAAGGAATATAATAAACTCAGTAATGGAAAAACTCTATTTGTATAAACAAACCATAACAACAAGAACTTTTTATCTATACTGGGTGGTTGCTTTAAACAACCTTGTGTATGCAGCATTACATAACACAAAATAAATCAATCAAGCGAGACTACTGACCCGTGAGTGTCTCAAGGCGCTGAAAATAATAAACTACAACGCACAGCAGACAAAATATAGCATTTCATGAGATAGTACAACAAAGCAAAACAAGCACAACTTGAACCTAACTGAGCATGTCATTTGACTTCACTCGACCTACAAAAAGAGGGTGCACATAAATTAAGAAGCATCCCCTCAGCTCTTGCTGTGTTTCCTTCAATGTGAAACTAGTCTTTACGCACAGATGTTGCAGTGCCAGCTGCAGCCAGGCTGGCTGTGGTTTAGTTACACCAACACATATCCAGTCGTCTGCTGTAACCGCTACATTCGACTTCAATTTCCCATTCTGTCGAGGTATTTTTCTTCTCTATAAATATTTGTTTAATCTCTAATTAGCACAGCGCCTTTCGGTGTTCTTTCCGAAATCCACTCACTACAGTAATCACAATATATTATGTTTGGAGAATGTATGTCTCAGTTGCAAATTATGAGTGCGTGGGGGAATAATTGCAAATGGCACCCTTTGATTTGTCTTTGTTTACAAGTACAAATGTATGTAATAATGTCAAGGCAGTTTTTCTTTGTGTATGTTCATTATATTTCACTTCTTATAGTCCGACGCAATAAAAACAATCATTATGCGATGAAACGCACACCACATTATACATTGATTACACCGTTGTGTTCTAGCTGCATGTCTATTTATGTTCCGGTGACATTGCAAGGAATGTAGAAGTCACATTTTCTGCAACTTCCCAGCTTCAGCTTCAGAGATAGTTTAGTTCACAGCTTCCAGTACATTAGTTGATCTTAATTGACAGAAAACCTCTATGTAGTTATAAAAATGGTTAACTCTAACCACTCTCTGTGATATCCATATATTGCATAAAAAAGTTTCACAAATTGGTTATGTACAATAGTGAAAGGCAAGGTTGTAACACAGTGGGAAGGGGGCGTGGGCGCCAGCCCTCCTATATTTTTCTCTGACACTCCTAGTGTGAGGTGCTGTCATGAAAAGTGTTCAACTGCTGCTTAATATTAAATGGGGCCAGTGCTTCATTTGTAAAACGCCCAGTCCATCATCTCCTTTTGTATCGCTTTGTTCGCCCTAAGTGTGGCAGGGTATGCTCAGACGTGAGTCCCTTGCTCACTTGGCCACTGGATGCAAGATAGCCTGGCTGATGAGGATTATGAATCCGAAACCGGTCCCAGGATGCTTGTTTCCGGTCCATGGAAGACATGGCTTGGCAGTTCGGGCTGGACTGTTCCCATGAGGCACAGGGTCAGACTGATTTGCATATAGCCATGTCTGAAATGGGGTGGCTGAGTGGGCTAAAGAATGGTGATGGATTAAACCCAGATCAGTTGACTGGGAGTGAGTGTTTGATTTGCTCAAACGCACCGTCCATCAACTCCTTTTGTATCGCTTCATTTGTAAAAGTGGCAGAGCCCAAAGTTCTGATCAGAAGCCCGCTGGTCAGGGTCCCTGATACCAAGGCTGAGTAGTCTTGATTCCACCATATGCCTCTTTCATCCACTGCTAGTCGCTTCCTGCATCTTTATCTCACTCTTTCAAGTGGATGTACGTTGTTACAACGCATGCTTTTACTACGCATGCCTTTACTACGCAGGTTTTTCAACGCAAGTCGTTACAACGACCTGCGTTGGGGAGTGCTGGATAGTGAATAGTTTAATTTACTATTCCAACTCCAGTCCCTGTGGATAGTAGGGAAGGTGTTGGATAGTAAATTAAACTATTACCTATCCTTGAGCGCCCCCCAGCGCAATTCGTTGTAATGACTTGCGTTGAAAAACCTGCGTTGTAAAGGCACTACGTGGTAAAAGTTGCGTCGTAAAGGATGTTTCCCCTTTCAAGTTATATTTAATCCCTGCTTTCTTTCATTGTCTCTATTTTTCCATTTTCTCTTCCTCCGTCTTCCCCCTTTTCATGTTTTTCTCTCACTTGGTCTGGTTAGAAAGCCTGATGAGGAAAAGTAAGTAAGGGTCCCCAAAAATGAGTGCCGGTGGCCCCCACCGGCAACGACCAGCTCAAACTATGCACTGGCTAAGACAGATGTTTTTTTTTTTTTTTGTATGTTCTTATATAGCGCTCGAATCACCCGGAGGCATCTCGGCGCTTGCCTTGGGAACCCATCCTGGCTTTTCCCTGTGAGATAGCCCCTACAGGGCATCCCCAAGGTGAAAGCCAGGCATCCCGCCGCAGGGGGGCCGTTGTGGAGATTAAGCAAGCTTAATGCCCAGAGTTGCAGAGTGAGAACCCATGATTAGGGCAGGCACCGGAGCGAGAATTATCGAGTCCGTGGACATTTGAGCTCAAGACCCTGCCGCGTCGGGAATTGAACCCTGGTCCCGGGTCTGACCTCTGCTCCAGGGTCTGCCTGCTCTAACCAGTGAGCCACACTTCTCCACACCAGTGGTTCCTCACCAGTGGTCGCAGTCTGGAGTACTATGGCCCCCTGAAGGATGAAATCATAGTCAACTACATGCACGCACCATGCAGGCTGTTGCTGTGCTGTCGTCCTGGTTCTCTGCATGGCACGGTATCGGAAAGTGGTCCCACTGTCAGCTTCAGAACTCAGGCACATAGCGATGGCTCAGAGCTGAGGCTTCTCACACAGCAGCATCACACACCCAAATGTTTTGAAGTCTGGACCAAACAGTTCATTAACAGTGAAGTCAACTCGTTGTATCCGAGAGCATCCCCAAATTAGAATATGAGCAGTGAAACTAAGGTCACCAGGATTGGGCCCCGTGGTAGGACTCTGTGTGGTTTCCTTTCAAAGAGATGTACGTTTGTTTGTAAACACCCCAGCCTTTCTTTAGGCCCTCTCTGTTGTTCCAAGACTTTTTGTCTTACTGTAGCATGTGACTTTTACTGTGTTCTTTTATTGCATTGAACCTTGTATTCCTGTATTCCTCCTTTATTGCACGGTGTATTTATTTGGTCAAAGTTTAACATTCTTTAGAATGAGCTGGTTTTTACTGGAACAGCTCTGTCTGCTGGGTAACGTGACGCCTCTGGATGCATTCTAAGTCGTGGCTTGTTACTCTGAAATAAGCTTTCTTTAATTCCATATTCTGCTGGCTGCGGACTTCTATTATTTACTGTCCTACATTTTTGAACCATGAGTGGGGTACACCATTTTTAGCCAAAATTTATACACCCACCGACCGTACATCTCTCCCAGATGTTTCTTTTGCATGATGAGCACAGCCTGCCAACAGTCTGTCAAAAGTGAGTGGCATTGCTTACTTTATATGTTTCTATGAGCGAATGTGCTATTGAGAGGATGGCAGTTCGGGCTGGACTGTTCCCATGAGGCACAGGGTCAGACTGATTTGCATATGGCCATGTATGAACTGGGGTGGCAGAGTGGGCTCAAGAACGGTGATGGATCAAACCCAGATCTGTTGACTGGGTGTGAGTGTTTGATTGGTTCAGATGCTCCGTCCATCACCACCCCCTTTTGTACCGCTTTGAGAGGATGTGACATCGTTTGAACACGGGCAGGATTCCATCTGTCAGTTGCCTGCATTCTTTCTGGTGTTGTGTGTTGCCTCCATTCAACGTTCCTCGATATGTCTGTCTCTTCTGTCGCATTCTGACAAATCTGTGATCCCTGCCTCTTGGAGTTCCTGGCAACGCGCACTCTAAGAAGGGTAAGGAGAGACTTTTGACACGTAAGAAGCCTACCTTGTGTGAAATAATTGACATAGCAGGGAGTATAGAGAGCTTTAGGAAAATTATGTCATTGTTGCTGTAAAGTGGGGCACCTCCAAGGAGTATGTAGAAGTACACCTGTCAATTCTGATAAGGTCCGAATTAGTCATGTGGAGTTCCTAATGATTCAGAGGATTTGAGGGAGTGCACTGTTAGATTGTCAAATGTTGTTCTACTATTGACACTCCTTCATGTAAGCAGGTGAAAGCTTTCAAAGACCCTCTTTGTCAAGCTTCTCTAGATGGTTAGGTCATCACCATGATGGCAGATTCAGGAGCACCAGACACTATATTAGCTGACTCTACATTGTTTAACTATTGGCCAGTCAATACAATTTTGAGTGCACCCGATATTTGTCCAAAGGCTTTTGGGGTACAGGATATAACTTACTAGCTATATAGTAACTGCCCTCGAATACTTAGGCAGACAGATTAACCCCAATGTTTATGTTGCAGTGAATGGGAAGGATATAATTTGTTGGATGGATCTTGCCAAACTGGATATATACTTGCATCCTGGGCACGAAGTTTCCATAGAACTAGGAGATATGCCAGTTCTGACTGCAGAGAATTTAGGGGCATATCAGCAACAACCGGTGATAATTATTGCTGAGCGCGCTTAGAGCTAGGATAATTATCGCCGGCTATCGCTGGATTTTATCACAGGGATAGCGCGCTATCAGCAACGCTTATCTCCATAGCGATAAAAATTCCACAGTTAGCTGCCAAATGTGCGATTATCGCTGGAAATCCAGCGATAATCGCACAACGATTGACGATATGTTGTAGAAAGGGCAGGGCAGGCTTAGCCATTATGGGCCAGATGTAGGAGCCCTAATACCGGTCGGAAACGGCCGATTTTGGCCGTTTCCGACCGGTATTAGGGTTTTCAGATGTAGGGCATGCATTTACAGAATCGGTATTTTACCGATTCTGTATTTACCGATTCGGTAAAATTACCGATTCGGTAAATACAGACTCGGTAAAATACCGATTCTATAAATGCAGATGTAGCTGGCACATGTCAGAGTGCCACAGGGCTTTAAGAATCTGTATTTTACCACCCTATTCAATTGGGTGGTAAAATACCGAATCCAGGTGTGCATGCACATGTGTGCATGCACACCTATGCCATGTGACAGACAGACGTGCCCTTAGGGCATGTCTGTGTGCCACATGGCACACATGCCTGTATCTGTGGTGCTAGAGGGTGTCAAAGTGACACCCCCTGCACCCTTGCTGGAATCGGTATTTACCGATTCGGTAATTACCGAATCGGTATTTCCCATTGATTCCTATGGGCTTCACAGCCCATAGGAATCAATAGGAAATACCGATTCGGTATTTACCGAATCGGTAAATACCGAATTTTAACGATTCGGTATTTCCACATCTGGAAATACCTACATCTCCCCCCTTAATATTTACCGATTCATAAATACCGAATCGGTAAAATTCGGTATTTATGAATCGGTAAATATCATTTACCTACATCTAGCCCTATATCCACCTTCCATTGGATATAATGGCTAAGTCAGATTGAAAGAAGGCATAAGAAAAGTAGCGATAAGCGCGGTTAGAGCTACTTTTCTTATCGCCATGCAAGTTAGCGGGATGTTTGTTGATAGGAGAAATGTCGGTTAGCAACATTTCTCATGTTATTGTTGGGCGGAACGTCCACTTTGCATTTCATTAGAGATGTAAAGCTGGGCGTTGAGGGAAAGGGTGCTTATGCAAGGATTCACGGAAGAGTGTGACCTTGCTGATAATGCAATAAAATTATCACTGCTTTTCGCCCGAAAATGGATGCTAAAGCCGCAAAAATGTTATTACGGCGCCTTGATGATATTCCCCCATGTAAGTGTAACACAATCAATGGCGGAGAGGTTTTCCCACTGTGTTCAATGATACCATAGGCGCAGTGAAGGGTTTTGAACACATGATCAAAGTTAGAAAATGTTTGGTCCCGGTCATTCACAAAGTTCACCCTGTACTAGGGATGATCTGAAAGTTCTGTAATTGACCCTCATCTCTCAAGGAATTATTGCTAATTAAATTCTTCTGAGTTGGTTTCTCTGGTCGTTTGGACCAGAAAATGCTCAGGAGATTTGAGGCTATGTTTGGACTTGAGGTCATTCAACCAAAATATCCTGGTGGACTCTCACCCTCTTCCAAGCATACAAGAGATGATGGCAAACATTAATGGGGCAAAGTTTTTGTCGACTATAGACCTTCATTCTGCAAACCATCAGATACCTCTAAGGCAAGAATCTCAATCTTGAACTGCTTCTGTTACTCCTTTTGGAGCGTTTAAGTACTTAAGACTATTTTTTGGCCTTGCATCAGCTGAAGGCGTCTTTTTGTGGATGATGGACACTCTATTTGGTGATGAGCCTCATGTTCAAGCATTTCAAGACAACATTTTGGTCTACACCAAAGCCGAAGAAGAACATATGATAGTCTTGAACACAGTATTTCAAGTATTAGAAAAGCATGGCATGACAGTGAAAATGAGTAAGTGTAAGTTGTTTGTGAAAACAAGTAGAATATTTAGGACACACCATCTCAGAGGAAATTAAACCAAAAGAATGTATTGTGGAAACAATAAGATCTGCTCTTGCTCCCAAAGACAAGGATACATTGAGATCTTTTCTAGGTCTTTGTGAATACTATGCACTTTTTATTCCGGGGTTTCCTTTGGAGGTACAACCATTATGATCACTTTTAAAAAAAGGAGTTGTTAGAACTGGGGGTCTCTAGTTGGCAGGGGTAGGTACCACTGTCCAATAGGGACCCTTGCTTCTAGTTAGGGTAAGGAGAAAACCCTATGAGATAACCCCAGCTCACCCACTAGGTAGCTTGGCACGAGCAGTCTAGGCTAACCAGAGGCAATGTGTAAAGTATTTGTACCAACACTCACAGTAACACAGTGAAAACACCACAAACTGACTCCACAACAGTTTTAGAAAAATAAAGATATTTAATCTAAACTACACGAGACCAACATGACAAAAATCCAACATACACAGTTCAAGAATATGGTTTCAAAAGAGTTCTTAAGGTTGCGATAAAAATTCTTCAGGTTGCGTTCAAATTCTTTAGGTTGTGATCAAAATAATCCACAGTTACGTGAAAAGTTCACAGTTGCGTCACGTTTAGCTCACAGTACCTTTAGTTGCGACAAAGTTCCAAAAGCAGAACCTGGTGCGGTGGAAAACAAGCGATGCGTTGCTCCTGAAAGCCTGGGGAGGCGTTTACGACAGCCCCGCTGCAGCAGCGGGCGTGTTGCGACGAATACGGTTTGTATGGGGAGGAAGGCCACTTGTATGGATTCCGGTGCGTAGGTTCCGTAGGAAGTTTGTTCTCGCAAAGGCACGATGCGACGATCTTTGGAGGTGCCGGCGTTCTCCGGGGCGACGATGCACAGACCAGCGGTGATCTTCTCTCTCGCAGCTCCTCTATGTTTTGGCTTCGGTGATGACTCTCGCAGCGTCGTGATGCAGTCCGCAAGCAGGAGGTGCGGCGATCTCGCCCAGCGACTACAGGCTCTGCGACGACACTCGAAGCGATGTTAGACTTCCCGCACCGATCGGGTGCGTCCCGCAAACGAAGGATGCAACGGCTTTGACAGCGGCAACAGGCGCTGCGACGATCTCGAACTTCGTAGCGGCGGGAATCTTCTCGCACTGTCGGGAATGCGCTCCGCAGCGAGCGATGCGATAACTTTTCTTTAGCAAAGTCTCTCAAGCTTAGTTTCCAGCTTCCCAACACAGGTACAACTTCCAGAGGCACCACACATGGGCCAAGCACTCCAGGAAGGACAGAACTCTCTCAGTAGAGCTCAGGGGAAGCTGGGGGTGAAGCCCTTTTGTTCCGGGGACTTCAGAACAGGGAGCCAGCTGTTCTCAAGCCCTTGGAGATTCCTTCAATGCCCTTCGGACACAGCACAAAGTAAAGTCCTTCCCCTCTCCTTGGCAGCAAAGCAACAGCAGGGCCATCCAGCGGATCAACAGCTGGACAATCTTCCTTCTTCAGTTTCAGCTTTCTCCTTGGCAGAGGCTCCTTCTTGATTCCAGGATATTCAAATTTTCTGTCAGGGGTCCTGTACTTATACCCCTAAAAGTCTTTGTTCTCTTTGTGCAAGTGGGCCCTGAACCCGGTCTGAACCAGTTCTGGGTGTTGCTTGAGCACTTTGTTTGCCTGGCTTCTCCTTTCCTTTCAGAGTGAGGGGCAGGGTCGTCAGCCGCCCAGCAGGAGGTGGAGCCAGGATTGTGGAAGGCAGGCACAGCCCTATTCATGCCCAGATGCTAACTCCTCCCACCACTGAAGTTGCAAATGCAGTCATTCAGCCTAGGGCTGTCTCAGCCAGCCTCCTGGGTAATCCCCAGCCCCTGTCACTCTCAAACCAGACAGTCAATACACAAACAGGCCAAGACACACAGAGGCGTCAGACAAGAGAACTTTCTAAAAGTGCTATTCTCAAACACAGGATTTAAAAACAACCTTTCCTAAAAGTTGTGTTATTAAATTCTGAGCTCAGGGATACTAGACTCTTATGTCCTATCTTGTTCCTATGGGAAGAAATGCTGGTAGCCACTGTAGCCAGCATCCCCCATGTTAATCTATGGAGCAAGATAACCTTACAATAGTGAAAAACGAAAATGGCTGCCATTCACTACCAGAGCATGTCACCTGCACCAGTACATGTTCTACCTTTCACATACACTGCACCCTGCCCAGGGGGTACCTTGTGCCTTCCATAGGGGTGACCAATGTGCACAACAAGGGAAGGGTAGGCCTGGTCAGTGGGGACACTGACCAGGAGGACATGGCAGTTCACAGACTGCACACAGGCACTGCTGTGGCAGGCCTGAGACACCTTTTTAGGGCTACTCCTGTGGGTGGCACAAACAGTGCTGCAGGCCCCCTAGTAGCATTTGTCATCAAGGCACAATCAGTGCTGCAGGCCCACTAGTAGCATTTGTCATCACCAGCCCTGGCAAACCCAGCGCACTTTACTAGGGACTTCATGGTGATACAAATATGCCAATCATGTATATCCAATCATCATAACAATTTACATAGGGAGCACTTACACTCTGGCACTGATCAGCAGTGGCTGAGTGTCCAAAGCATCTAAACCAGCAAAAACGAAATCCAGCACAGCATCAAAAATACAGGAGGTAGAGGCAAAAAGATAGGGGAAAACCACGCCAAAGATGCCAGGTCTAACAGGAGTAAAGTTTGAATGGCCTCAACAAACTAACCAAGTATTTGAAGATATCAAAGCATAAGTAATTAATGCACCTGCTCTACAGTCTTTTAATCCAAAAGGTAAATCTTTCATCATGGTGGACGCCAGTATTAAAGGAGTGGTGTTTAGACAAATTGTTGATGTATGTGAGAGCACTGTGGCATTTGCATCACACACTATCTCTCCGACAGAGGTTTATTACAGTACCAACGAGCGGGAGGCACTTGCTTGTGTCTGGGTGGTGGATAAGTTTAAGACATATCTGGGGAACATTCATTGGCTTATTCAGCAATCATAAGCCATTGGTATCTTCTAAGTGGCAATGGACTAGGCAAAGCATCATCACACTCGGTGAGATTACGTTCTAAACTACAAGAATTTCACGTCAGGAAAATATTCAAGGTGGAATTTTGTTTACTGGACTGTTTATCCCGCATGCCACTAAGTTGGGAGGCTGATTTTGGAAGGGATGACAAATGTGTTGTGGCAATGGTGGATGTTGGACATGAATGTGAAGGAGCAATATCAGAAGAAGAGTGGAACTGTGCCTCTGCAAAAATGAGAATCTTACAAAAATTGCAATTTTACTAAGTTAGGGTGACCATCTAAAAACTTGCAGTCAGAGAAACTAGGCAATTTGCTAGAATGGCAGCAGAAATTTCATGTTTAGGACATATTTGGATGCATGGTACCTAATTTATTCCACCTTCTGGATTACTTTACCACATTATTTCATTAGCTCAAAGTGGTCATTTAGGTATTTCATCCATGTGTAAAAAATTGAAACAATTATTCTGGTGCCCAGGTTTGTCGAAGGTGGTTGCAACCTTTATTGATAAATGTCCACATTGCTTGGTTTCGGACAAACATTGGGTTCCCACGGTCAAACCACTTCATCCTGTTTATTTACCTTCAGATCCCTGGGTTAAGGTAGCTTTAGATTTTTCTGGGCCTTTCAACTTGTTACCTTATGACCAGAGGTTTCTCACTGTGCTAGTGGTATTCACCAAAGGCACTTACTCATGTTAGTATTCACCGAAGGCACTTACTCATTTTAGTATTCACCGAAGGCACTTACTCATTTTAGTATTCACAGAAGGCACGTACTCATGTTGGTATTCACAGAAGGCATTTACTCATTTCGGTATTCCCCGAAGTTAGGACTCCTAACTTTACTACTCCTAAACTGAGAAAAATCCTAACTTTAAGACTTTCGGTATTCACAAAAGACATTTAGGAGTCCTAAAGTTAGGAGTCCTAACTTCGTTGAATACCGAAATGATAACGTGCCTTCTGTGAATACCAAAATGAGTAAGTGCCTTCGGTGAATACCAAACTGGTAGTAAGATTAGAATTTTGTCTTAAGTTAGTTCTGTGAATCGGGCCCCAAATAACTCTGCTGGCTGCGAGCTGCATTAAATACCCTCCTACACCTATGCAGTACATGCCCCTTTGACCATGAAGGAAAGTTCCCTTCAGTTTCTTTGGCATATGCAGGCTCTTTTGTGGTAGGAAGAAAGGGTTCTGCCACTAGAAAAAGCTTCAGGGGCCTTTCTATGAATAGTGCAGCATGTGCAGTGATTGCGCTTCCGGGATGAGGAGGTCACTACATATCATTTGTAGCTCTCTGTTGAGCCTCAACTTTTCCATACTTTCATTAGAGGCCTTAACACCATTGCTATGCCTACTGCCATTGTGGAGCTGTTAATGCACTGAGCTGAGTCTCTTTCAGGGGGTGCATTTCGTATCACTTTAGCAAGACACAAATTGTCAGTCAAATCTTCTGCTCAAACCTCCTACCACCTCCTATTTTGTTCATCTCAGAGTGAGATATGGTGTTAGGCCAGATGAAAGCTTGCTTTTCCAAGTTGGTTTCCTCCAGTTCTCAAACAGGTCTTCCCGGAAGACCCGGAAGCTGAGATCGGCCGTGGACCAGGGTTCGATTCCCCGCCTCGGCGGGTCTCGGGCTCTAAAAATTCCACGGACTCGATAATTCTCGCTCCGGTGCCTACTCGACTCACGGGGTCACACTCTGCGACTCTGGGCAATAGCTTGCTTAATCTCCACTATGGCCCCTCGCGGCGGGATGCCTGGCTTTCACCTTGTGGATACCATGCCGGGGTATCTCACAGGGGAATACCAGGAAGGGTTCCCTAAGCAAGCGCTTAGATACCGTGTTGGTGATTTGCGCTATATAAATACATGTACATTTACATTTACATTTACATTTCCTCCTGAATGCCTATGCTATACCCTTCAGCCGCATTCCATAGACTCAGTTAGGATTTTCAGAAACACTAACCAAAATACTTACTTTTCTCTGTGTGCTCACCTTTCATTTTTGAAAAAGCTTTGCTGGGCCTGGTGGTGTGATGGAGCAATGCTGGAGCCTGGCAGTGAAACATAGAGGCGTTATTCACAGGTAACTTCACCCATGATGGGCAGTGACCGTCTGCTCTGATACCAGAACAAACTGACCCCATCAGTTAGAATCTTTGTCACCTGATCCCTGCCTGCACTGGCCTAACGAAACAATACATACTAGATTCGTAAGATAGAATTAAATATACACATGCCATGGTGTGACTCGGATGGGACCCACGAGCAACAAGCGCGGGGCATGCCGCGAGCCACACACCACACTAGAGGTGGTTCAGTGGGCTAATTCATGCACTGCAGAGATTGGCATTTGCTCTGATGGGTCATAGGTTAAATTGGAGAGCGTGCTCAGATCAGATGTTCACCTATCCAAGATGATTGCTTTGGGGAAAACATACCATCCATAACTGAATCCCAATATACCCGCTAAAGAACATGTGCTTTAAAATCAAACATGGGTATTGAAGACATAGATAAATTAATGTGTTTTTCTTTTTTTTGTTGCTTTGTTACACTGCTATTCACCCTCTGTCCCTCATTGACCCAGCACCTTTCAACCTTCTTTGGCTCCTCTGCCTTCCTTTCATTTCGTCTTTCCTCCTCACTCCTTTCCTTTCTCACTTCCTCAGCCACTCACTCTATTCCTCCTTCATACTTGCTCACTCAGCTCCACCTACCATGCTACTCTTGGTCTGTCATCATTCTTTGGTTTCTTCCAGTATGATTCAGCATCCCTTCTTCCAACCCTCCCTCCTTTCTCCCTTCCTTCTCCATCTTCAATCCTAACTTCTTTACCCCATCGTTCCTACCTTCTTTTTGCTCTTCAGCCTTTCTTCCTCCTTTTCTTTTGTCTTTTCTTTTCTCAATAAATTATATGGAATTCCTTTTCTTTCTTCCTCGACCCCTCTCTTCATTTCTTCTGCATTCTTTTCTTTTGCCTGCCTTCCTTCATTCTCTCCTTTAGTCATTCTCAAATTTATTTTTTCCACCAGAACTAACCCTTCCTGCATTCTTGCCTTAGTTAAAGTATTCTTCCCTTCGTTTCTTTCTTTTCTTCAAAACAGCACCACCCATAGCACAATATCTGGAGTTTGCAATTTTGTCTCATGTCTCCTCAAATTTGTTTCTCAGGAGCTGCATGCACGCACACACACACCCACTCTTCTCTTTTGTGTTGCTGTTGGACTTGGTCCTGTCTGTAGGGTCTTCCCCAAAAAATGTTCCCTAACCATCCTGTTTTCTGATCCTGTGTTTGTTGGCCTTTAGGACTCTGCACACTTTACCACTGTTAACCAGTGCTGAAGTGTTCGTGTTTTCTCCTTTAAACATGATGGAATTGGGATACATCCAATTGGCACATTTAATTCATTTATAAGTTCCAAGTTGAGTTTTGTTTACCTGTACCTAGGGCCTGTAAATTCAATTAATCTTCATGTCAGCATTCTGCCATAAAAGTACAAGTAAAAATACATCCATTACAAACTAATAGGGATAAAAGCAATTTACATTAAAATAAGCAGCTTGCTTCATTATAAGACCTAGTTGATTAAATTAATTTCAAACATAATATCACAATTAATGCACATTCCATAATGAAAACAAGTTTTATACCTTCCTCCTCCTTTAAATAAAGTGCTAAATTCTTACATAGAGGACTGGTCAATGGGCACACAATGCCTCCATAGTGTCTGAACCAGCTAGTTGTGGACTCATCTTTTGCCTTATCCTCCACATCAGTACCAGATACAATGAGATAGCAAAAACTATGCTTTGCCTTGAACCAGATTTCAAAATTCGAAAAGCCTATGTATATTTCCTGACACCTAAGTTCCATCAGACTGTATTTTTTTTTTTTTTTTAAAGTTTAAAGACCTTTATTGAGAAGTAGTCGTCACGTACACAGCACCAGACCCACAACCCGGAGGCCGGCCGCTCCGATGAAACAAGGATGATGACTGATTCTATCCAGTACAACACAGCCTTTCAGCCGACAACCCGGGGGTCCGGCGGCGATGTTACACATCCAAGGGTAACCAGGGCTGGATTGGAGCAGGGGGGGTGTGAGGGGGGAGAGAAGGGGAAGAAGGGGGAGCTGAGGGGAGAGAAAGATTCCATGTGACAAGTGCATCTCCATACTTCCCTAGTAGTAAGGGGTAACCTAATGTGAAATTCAGTGTACTATTCCGGCCACCCCTGAGCCCCTCACCCCCCCCCGCATAGGTCTAAACTGAACCCAAAACTCAACATCAACACCCCCCCACACCCCCGCCCGTGCGCCTCCGTCCCCACTTAGCGATGTCCTATCCCTATCGCCAAACTGCTGCAGAGTTTCACACCTCGCTCAGCTTGTCGAATCCTCTGTCACCCCGTCTGCTGTCACACCACACTGTGCAGAGCTACCCCTCCTCATGTGGCCGTGCGCCCTCCGGGACTCCCCCATACCCAACACATCACCACCATCTGTCACCCTATCTTCTTCACCACCCAGTCTTGTCCTATATAAGCCCCAGAAGTTTTTCGGTCGGCTGGTTGGTGGTAAGAGCTCGCTATAAAGTTCTGATTGAGTACAACAATATAACATGTCATGCGCCCATCTTAGTAGTGGACCTCTCATCCAGCACATCGCCAGAACCCGTCTGGCGAGCAGTAATCCCATATCAGCAAGTCGCCTTACGGTAACCGGCAGCGGCCTGGAGTACCCTATCAGCGCCAGAGCCGGGTCCGGGACCAAGTCTGTGCCCAGTATCCTGTTTAGCTCCGTATAGACGCCGCACCAGTATCTGCTAATCCCCGGGCACGTCCACGCCAGGTGGAAGAAGTCCGCAGCTTGTGTTCGGCAACAATCACATTCTGCTGTGGCCCTTAGGCCACATTTGTGTAATCTCTCCGGCGTGTAGTACACTCTCTGGAGAAATTTAAAATGAATCAGTCAATGTCTGCCGTTGAGAGACATTTTCTTCGTGCTCATGCAGCAGTATCTCCACAATTCGTCATCAATGGTGATCTGCAAGTCCAGCTGCAAGGCATCTCTAACCTTCACAATCTGGTGGTCCCTATGCTTGATTGCTGTTCTGTATAGTGTAGTTATTAGCTTCCGAGGAGACCCGGCTTTAATTACATGTGTTAGTTCCGGGACCTCCGGGGGCTCTGACAGTTCCGGGCCCAGCAATGTCAGTAGAGCACTGCGTACCCTGTGAAACTGAAACTTCAGTAGCAATGAGGCTTGAGCAGCATTCGTCACCACCTGACCCCTCTCTTTGGCCCTCCCGCCGCCGAACATGTCTCCCTATGTGGAGATGCCCAGTTGGTGCAGTGCAAGTATGACACCACGCTCCGTAAGAGGCGATAGCCAAAGGGCCCGCTCAACAAGCATGGACGGCGAATACATGAGTGTTCCTTCCTGCTTCTGCAGTAGAGTATGCCAAGCGTGGTTCGTGGCCAAAAGTGAGTCCAAAATGCCAGTCCTACGGTCCACCGGTTGGCAAATCATTGCCGGGAGTGGCAGTGGCTCCGAGAACAGACGCTCCATCTGTAGGTGGGGAATGCCTTCGTCCCCATGGATCCAAGTGTGAAGATGTGCCGCCTGCGCCACTCTGTAATACAGCTCTAGATCCGGTGACGCCAAACCACCTATTTCATATGGGAGTGTCAGTACAGATCACTTAACACGGGGCTGTTTGCCCGCCCAGGCCAACTTAACCATGAGCTGTGTCGGGGCCTGAAAGACGGCCTTCGACAGCACCATCGGTATGGCGTTAAATAAGAAAATGAATCTGGGGAGAACCACCATTTTCATAAGGGCAATGCACCCCATGAGCGATAGGGGCAGTTTACACCACTTTTCAACGTTGTCCTCAAGTTTGCTGCAGGCCACTCCGTAATTTTCACATAGCAGCGTCTCCGAGTCCGAGTGCAGCCTTATCCCCAAATATCGGACCGAGTCTTCTGACCAAAGAAGAGGAAACTCCATTTCAAATTGCTTAGTTATCAGGGTTAGCGGAAAAGCAACCGATTTTGTCCAATTAACTTACAAGCCAGAGAAAGCACCGAAGCGCACTACCTCCCTCAGCATTGGGGACAGGTTGCGTTCTGGTTCGCGGACATATAGCAAGGTGTCATCCGCATAAGTCGATACCACTATCTTGTAGGATGGGAAGCTGACTCCCTCGTGGCCGTGGTATTTGCGTAGTGCGCAGGCCAACGGTTCCGCCACTAGAGCGTAAAGCAGTGGGGAGAGGGGACAGCCCTGTCTCGTTCCCCTGCCAATCCGAAAGGGGTCAGTAACCAGGTCCCCCAGTCGGAGACGCGCTGTCGGTTTATAATACAGTGCCCCTATCATTTGCAGGAATGGCTCGCCCAGACCGTAACGCCGCAGCACTAGAGACAGGAATGGCCACTCGACAGAGTCAAATGCCTTTTCCATGTCCAGGAAAACCACGAGCGCTCTTGTGTCTTGCCGTACATGTTGCAAGGTTCCCAGGACTGTGCGAATATTATACGTCAGGTTCCTACTGGGTATGAACCCAGCCTGTTCCGGCGCCACCAGTTCGGGCGCCAGAAGGGCAAGGCGAGTAGCCAGCACCTTGGCGTAGATTTTGGTGTCCACATTCATCAACGAGAGAGGTCTACATGGGCCATACTCAGTGGGCTCCTTCCCTGGTTTAAGTATGGTAACTATTAGGGCCCCTCTCATATTCGGCGGCATAGCGCCGTCCACACAAATGTCGTCAAATAACTTAGCTAAGTATGGGAGTAACTTATCTTGGAAGGCTTTGTAGAAAGCAACTGTAAGGCCATCAGCTCCCGGAGCACTGCCAGATCGCATGCTAGCTAGAGCATCAACAATTTCGTCCTTTTCTATGGGGGCCATTAGGAATTCTCTATCCGAGTCCTTCAGCGGAGGCGAATCAATGTGGTCCAGATAATCACTCGCCTCCGCGGTAAGATCACCAACTTTGGCAGAGTACAGGTCAGTGTAGTACCTCCGAAACTCCTCTGCAATTTCCACTTCCTCTGTCACCCTTGTGCCATCCGCCGTACATAGGTTGGCAATCCGGGTCTCACCTCTATCCCCTTTAATCAACCTGGCTAATGGCGAGCTTGGACGTTCGCCCTCCCCGTACAGTCGCGCCGTGGCATATTTCCCCATGTGTTGTACTTCCCTATCGGCTTCCTCGTGATATTCAGAGATCAGTTTTTTTAATCTCTTCAGTGACGGTGTCGCATGGGGCAGACCGCTGCTGGTGTTCGAGGGACGCCAGCTGGCTTTCCAGCGTAGCCAGTCGCTGTTTGATGGATTTTAATACTCCGGAGTGCTTAGACATAGCTACCCCACGAATAAATACCTTAAAGGCTTCCCAGATTGTGGGGTAGTTGTCCACCGAGTCTATGTTAGCGTCGATCAAAAAACATCAATCTCCTCTGCTATTTCCCCCCTAAACACTGGGTCAAGTAGTGAATAAGGTGGAAAGCGCCCAGTAAACGGGGGTATACATTTCCGAGGAGTCTTTAACCCCTTCGACACTCATGACGAGCTGGGCTCGTCATGGCGTAGCCTCCTCGAACGCTCATGACGAGCCCAGCTCGTCACGTAAAGTGCGCTTTTTAAAAACCCAGCGTACGGGCGGAATTCCGCCCGCACGCATGCGGTTAACACCAGCAGCATAGGAGAGTGATCAGACAGTGTCCGGGGTAGTACTCTGCAGGAGCTTATTTGAGCGAGCATGGAGGAGCAGGCCAACTAATAATCAATTCTAGTGTGTATGTTATGGTAAGCAGAAAAGTGCGTAAATCCCGCTGGTCCCTTGTTCCCACTCCTCCAGACGTACACCAAGTCCAGCACGGTGAGCGCCTGTTGCACCGCCAGGGCCGCCGCTGATGGCCTACATACCGGTCCCGTGGACCTGTCTAGCGTTGGGTCTAGTACTAAGTTAAGGTCTCCCCCCCATAGGATGCGCGCTGCTGGAGATGCGCGTGCTAATTTGACCATCTTGTGAAAGAACTCCAGGGAATCGAAGTTCGGACCATACACATTCATGATCAGCAGATCAAGTCCCTTCCCCATACAGCGGGACAAGACATATCTCCCCTCATGATCAGAAGCTATGGTGGTCTGTGACAGTTTCGATTTAGGGTTAACCCAGGTAATTACTCCCCTGGAGTGGTTGGTGAAGCCCGCGGCTGCGGTATGTCCCGCCCATCCCCTACTGAGTAGCAGTCTACTTGTAAGTGGTAGGTGCGTCTCCTGTAGGAGAGCTAGATCTATATCATGACGTTGTAAATAGTGCAACACCTTCCTGAGCTTCCGATGATCATTAAGGCCACGCACGTTCCATGTGAGAGCTCGTAGTGTAGTCGTGTGAGAACTGTCAGACATAGTGGATGCAGTAGTCATGCTCATTTTGTAGGCGTAGTGTGTGTAGCAACTTTACCTTCAGTAACATAAGTGGGTTTGTGCAATAGTAAAAGAAACACAGTAAATTCCCTAACATATCCCCAATTAGATAACTGTCTGTCATGCATTCCACCCCCACCCACAGCAGACCACCCCCAACCTGGCCTTGCTGGTGCCGCTTCCAACCCACCCTCCCTCAATCCCAACTCCCAAGATTGATGACTCAACGGAGCCAGTGTGGAGCAACTTGCACAGGGGCCGAGGTCGCCGGACCTCCATCAGTCTATGTAGGGAGAACGATCATCTTAGAGGCCTCTTACGGCTCCCGACGAAGATCCACATTCACAACAACCGGTTAATCAAAATATCACTAGTGGCATATAGACTTATCAACTAGCTGAGGTAATATGGAAGAACAAGCATCGCCAGGATCTTGGGGGGCACATCTCCCAGAGGTAGCCCTCCGGAGCATCGTAGCAAAAGTAACCAGCACTCAGCCCTCTGCGCCTGTTGGGTGCGTGTCCTGATCAAAGGCCTGTTCCCAGGTGTCATCTCTCATCTCCCCATCCCCATTACCCTGTGCCGCAGAATGGCAGCGTTCATAGCAACAGTCCAAGGCGTACCTGCTTCCAGAAGATATCTCCCGTCTATCTTACCACCTCTCTCGGTCGTCTTTTATGTTGTCTCTACTCCTGATCATCCAGATGGCTATCCGCCTCTGCCTCCCTGCGCTGTTCGGGGTGATCTCTGTAGCGCTCTTTAGCCCATGTTTTCAAAGCTTGTTGTAGCGCTCGGGGTTCAGTGAACAAATGCGAGTGGCCCTGTCTGTTAACTCGTAGTTTCGCTGGGTATAGCATGGCATAGTCCAGCCCCTGTTCTCTGAGTTGTTTCTTGTAAGGGGCGAAATGCTTCCGAGCCTCCTGCACTTTAGCTGTAAAGTCCAGGTATAGCGATATTTCTGAGCCCTCATATTGTAGCACTTTCTTCTCCCGGGCTAGCCGCAAGGCCGTGTCTCTGTCCCTATAGTTGAGTAGCTTGGCTATTATAGGGCGAGGCGGCATGCCCGGATACGGGATCGGACCCAACGAGCGGTGCGCCCTCTCCACAATGAAGACTTGAGAAAATGAGTCCTCCCCCAGTAGGGTCACCAGGAGCTTCTCAACAAAGCGTTCCATGTTTCCGGTCTGCCTCGTCTCGGGAATGCCTGTGATACGGAGGTTACTTCGGCGCGAGCACGCTTCCAAGTCCTCGTCTTGTCCAATAGCGTTTGCATGGCTTTCTCAATCTTCTTGTGGTCCGTGCCCAGTTCCATCTCCACTTCCTCCACTTCCACTAGGCGTCTCTCTGACATATCAAGCCGCTCTGCATGTTTGTCTATTCTCTCCGCCGTTCTGTCCATCTGGTAGGACAATGCATCAATTTTGGAGACCAAGGCGGTCATGCTCGTCTGCAAGCTATTCTCCATAGCGAGTAAGATAGTTTTTATGTCCGATGTGGCAGGGGTCGCATCCGCAGTTTGTGAATTCTCAGGCTCAGCATTCGATGTGTCCTGCGGCTTAGATCTCCTTTGGCTGAAGGTAAGCTTAGTCTGGGTTCTATCTCCTTTGCCCATGGTGACAGTCGCGTCTGTCCGATCGGTGGAATGAGGGGCACTGTGGGCCTTCCTATGCAACCGGGCCCCAGCTTGGGCAACCGTCGATGACCCGGGCCAGCCACTCTCCCTGGTCTTGCGGCTACCGCTGATCTCACCTCCTTACGCCACTTTTAGCACTGTAGGCGCACAGTAGTGCCTCCTGCGCCGACTCCGGAGAGCTTTCCTCGTCCTCCAGATTCTGCGGTCCGCTCGGTTGTTCAGGGCGCGGCCGGTGCAGCTCCGGGATCAGCCACCACCTCCCACGCTAGGGCCAAACAGCAGCAGATTCGCTTCCTCTCACTGCGGCTAGGAGTGTGAGCTCCAGACTCCTAACCTGCGCTCTGTGGTCAGGGCACACGGGCCGTGGCACAACCTCCGGGCACTCCCCGACTCTTCCAATGTTAAGCAGACGGTGTTGATGCCCGTCCGTGACCCAGGTCTCTTTCCATCCAGCAACAGGTCAGGCACTTTCAGGGGGGGGCCTCCAAGGTAGTTGTAATAGGCCTCCGAACCGGGGGCTACATTCGCTGGCACCCAATGGGGGGACTCCGCGCCGGATACCGCCAAGGGACACTGCCACACCAAGTGGGGGGGCTGGTACAGGGGACCTCCCGGCCGCCGGTCGCGGCACGCCACGCTGCCCCTATGTCCAGTGGCAGGTTTCACGTCCGAGCCCCCCGCTCACCTCAGCAGCCAGGGTCTCCCGGGCACAGGCAGCAACTCGCCCGAGTAGTGCGCCGTCTTTTCACGCCTCGGATCCAGTCACCAAGGCTGCCCGGCGATCCGCACTCTGCCGTCCGGGAGGCGCCGCACCGCGACCTCCCCGTGGGTGGGGCCTGTTAGCCGCACGTCGCGGCACGTCCGCCGGCCACCCGCCGCACTGTGGACCGCGGCTTGCGGCCCAGTCAGCCACCGGGTTTCACCCGGCCGAGTCGGAACACCAGCGGGCCTCAGATTCCCCGCTGCCGGTGCCGCTTCTGTCCCGGAGCGCCGGGAGACAGGTCCGACCAGGTAGGATTGCGGTTGCTGAAGGATATTTCAGGATTTTAGGAGCTTCAATGCGGAGCTCTAGGCTAACGCGGCCATTACGGTAGCCGGCAAGCTCCGCCCCCTCCATCAGACTATAATTAGCTATGTTCTCCTTCCATTCAGGTAGGCCGAGCAAAAGAACAGGGCATGCTCCTCCATTTCCTTGATATTTCCACAGGAAGAGTATACCGACTTAGCTCAGGAGTATGATCTCATTTCGCAGTGAATGAGAGAGGAGGCAGAGTGCCAACCCCAATTGGAGAAAGGGCTTCTTAGCTGCCACAGGTTCAATTTCGTCAAGAAATTGTTCCACTTTAAATTCACCCTGTATGAGGAGAAAAGTGTCAGTCAGAGGACCCAAGAATGATTGAGCCTGCAGTAGGCTCATTTTATACTGCCCATAGTTTCTCTTGATGGTCAATTTATTTATCGAGGGGGCCGTCAACAGATCGACCCACCAATTCTCATTCCCCATCTTTTTGAGGGTCTCTCTTACATACTTGATCTAAGGTATGCTACCTGATCCAGGGATACAGTGCACTCCTTCTAGTCCCTGTCAATAAGAATGGAGCTCATGGGTGGCCCAGATACTTCTACCAATAAAGGATTGGTCTCACTACAATCCTATCAGAGATGGAGCAGTGGGCTTCTGATGGATAAACCCGTCAATTGACATAGAAATGTTTTCCACTGCTACCTCAGCGGCTGTGTCCTTGTGCTCACCCATAATGCCACATGATAAAGGGTATATACAGGAGACAATATCCCAACTGGTATTATTTGTAGACAATTATACAGGATATCTATACAGTATTATCCAGAAAAGAGCAAGGAGACTCAGTTTGATTTTCGTATGTGCTCAAAGCTCTTGAAACCAGTCGTTTAGGGTATCCTCTGGTGATAAGTTTTTTAGTCAGAACATCGGCCACCCTGAAGTAGTCCGATGTTCTGACTAACAAACTTATCACCAGAGGATACCCTAAACGACTGGTTTCAAGAGCCCGAAAAAGAGCGTGGTATTGCCACAGAGAGCATCTCCTCTCGAACCAAATCAAACAACCATCGAGGAGAATTCCTTTTGTCTCCAAATTCAATCCTAATAGCAACAAAGTGGCCAAAATAATCAAGAAGAACTGGCCTATCCTCCGACCCTTCGAACCCTTCCAGGATGAACCTCTCTTCTCATACCAAAGAGGAAATAATTTGTCAACCCATCTGGTACGAGCTATTACTTGGCCAGAAAAAACAGCAGATCACCACAGCATCACTGCAGCATGGGGTCTACCACCAGTCCTGGGCCACTTTAAATGCCAGAGTTGCTCAGTGTGTGAACTTACAACCAACACCAAAGTATTCAAATACAAAAACAGAACTCACACCCTCACAAACCACACCAATTGCAGATCCGCCAACGTTATATATGCAATTGAATGTCCATGCAACTTCTCTACATAGGCCAAACAACACAAACCATCAAAAACAGGATTGTGCAACATAAGAGCCGTATTAATTGCCAAGTGACCACAGCGCCCTTGGTAAACCATTACCTTGAGAAAAATCACAAGGAAACAGACATACAATGGCAAGTAATTGAACAGCTGACACTGCCGACAAGAGGTGGCGACATCCGTTCCCTCTTGAATAAAAGTGAATGTCGTTGGATGACCCTTTGTGACTCTGTTAACAATGGACTAAATACCATTGACGAGTGGAACTGCACTATTACCATCTGACTTGCTCTTCTGCCCTCACCCTCTACCTCTCTGATATAAATGTACCGCCTACTCAAACCAACGCCCCCCTTTCCCCCCCCTTTCCTGTATCCTGATAGACAGACTCTATCCCTCCAAACGTTTTCTTTACGCTACCCATGGTTGTTCTATCATGGATTCATATCTTGCATGTTTTTGACTGTAATTCTAATTTTATCCTGATGACACCACTGTATACACTACCTATGTGCGCTTAATCATGAATTTACACATATTATGCGTATGCTTCACTGTAATTTCGATATTTAGTGCTATTACTGTAGAGGTAATTGTGTACCACAAACTTGATTCTCTGCTACCTCGGGCTTCCTGCTTTTTCTTTGCCAGTCCTTGCTCACCTCTGCACTCTGTGCCATTTCACATGCCTTCGCTTTTGACAGCCTCTTTCCCGAGCTGTCTCTTTGACATGAGTCCCGCCCCCTTCCTCCCCTTTCCTACGCTCCTCTCCCATCAGCTCTACCTCACTTAGGTAGTTCTACGTCATCGGACAGGCCTTTCTGGCCTATCTCTATTTAGCTTTGTTCCCAGGCCACAGATTGCCACAGCAACCCCGGTACAGCGTTTCACTCGCTTGGATATCCATCGAGGAAAGGTAATACTCCCCTCCGTTTCCTACAGCCACCTTGACCCGACTACCTTCGGATCCTTTCCGCTGATTTTCTTTCCCCCTTCTTCACAGATTGATTCACCTCGCCTGCCCCATTTCGTGGAGATCTACTCCCACATCGCTCAAGGATCACTTGGCTCCGGTTTTATAATTTATCCCCGGTAAGTTCCCTTCTGCCTCGCATGCCTGGCTCTAGGTGTACTCGCCCTCCAGATGGTTTTTATCGCTGATTCCCTTCCCCCTTCTTCACAGATTGACTTACCCCGCCACGCCCATCACGCAGAGATCTACTCTCGCATCTTGAACTGACCACTCGGCTCCGGATTACTCTGCCAAAAAAACGCCGGTAAGTTCCCCTCTGCCCCACATGCCTGACTCTAGGTACAATCGACCTACGAGCCATTCACCCTGAACTGGTTCTCCATCTTGTTTCCCAATCTTCAAGCATTCATGGAACCGAAGATGTAATCTCGGACCGAACAGCCCCCCGCCCCTCTCCCTGTACCTGTATGCCCCCCGAGACATTCACACAGATCCTTGATCCGTGGTACTCCTCCTTATCTTCCATCAGCTACCAGACGGTAAGCTTTCCATCCCCCTTTACTTATTGAGCCCGATGGACCTGCGTCCCTGCCTGTCCCTCATTCTCCCCCCCCTTTTTTCCCATACAGCACTGCCTAGAGCCCCTTAGTCCTGATGATGATCCTAAGTATTACAGATCGAAACGCCGTCGACTCCCCAGAGAGATTCTAGGCGCCCTTCACTCAGTGGTTCTCAGAAAATGAAAAACGGAAACTGAATTGCTTGATTACCACTCTGTTTTTACGCACTGTATATAACTATTCACATCACACTTTGCACCGTCCACGCTGCTCTCACTGTCACTTGCGTCGCCGTAGTGCCACTCACCTTTGCACTCGTGCACCTTGTACAGTTTTGGGCTGCTACTTGCTATTGACTAATTGCAGTGCTGATACTAACTGTAATTACATTTGTTCTATATGATTTTTTGAAAAGCTGATATAAATGATGCTTTGAGCACATACGAAAATCAAACTGAGTCTCCTTGCTCTTTTCTGGATAATACTGTATAGATATCCTGTATAATTGTCTACAAATAATACCAGTTAGGATATTGTCTCTTGTATATATCTTTCCACCCCAATCCCAACAAGGTTGATGGGTTTTCACTCCTGTTTCTTTACACAACATGATAAAGGGTAGCACACATGGTCTGGTATTTATATATTTGTATCACCAGTGAAATTGGAAGAAATTGGGTACCTTGGTGCTTTTTAACCAGCCTCCCGCCCCCGGTATGTTGCTCAAGTTTACGCCTGCACCTAACAATATGGCACTGCAAATCTAGCTGTTCTGTAAGAGTCAGCCCGAGATAATCACTGGTGTGCACAAGTTCCAGGGGGTCCCCTTAAGCATGTGGTTTTGCCAAGGATTTAGAACCATATATTTGGTTTTCACCGCATTAATTTCCAGACCCCTCCGTCTACAGAAGTTATCAAAACTATCTAAGATTTAGTTCCGACCACATAGGTGTTTTAGATAGTTTGAGAGGGTGATCTGCAAACATCAAGGCGGGAGCCTTCATGTTCGCCAGACATGGGGCATCACCCTCACATTTATTCAGATAGGATACCAGGTCGTTGATGAATAGTGTGAAGAGAGTGGGGGTAAGGACGCAGCCTGTCTGACCCCTCTGTTTACAGAGAATGGCTCAGTCAACTCTCCCAAATGTCCACATCTAACCTGGGCATAATTGCCTTTGTGCAGCCTTATTAAAGTGGCCAAGCAAGCAATAGTTATGAACTCCCAAATCAGCAAGCATCTGCCAGGGTGTAGTTCTGACCATCATACCATGGGTCTACAAGCCACCCCTCACAACCACCTTTTTCCAGGATATTACATAGAGTCGGAACACCTGGTCCGTAAATTGTTGAAAACCCGCTTGCAATAGTGTTAACATCTCATTAGCAGCCAGCAATTTCTGCATCCTATCCAGAAGGATTCTGATAAACAGCTTTTGAGAGCTGTCTCCAAGGCTTATTGGCCTGGAGCTTGATAACGGCGATGGGGAACCATTTTTGCTTTTAGGAATGATTTCAGGCCCCATCCAGGATGGTGGAATGGGTGCCTCTTTCATGATGGCATTGAAATGTAGCAGAAAGTACGGGCTCAAGACATCAATCTTACTTAGTACAAATATCCTGAAATCGTGTCAAGCCCAGGAGCTTTATTTGGGATGATCTTTTTGATTGCTGAACTTACGTCTTGGATTGTGAGGGGGGAAATCCGCTCACTGTCACTCTCGATTCCCAAACCTACTATCTCTTGGCCCAACACATCATATGAGGAGGGGCATTATCTTCTCCCATTAGTCTACAGGCTGAAGAAATGTCATGGAGAAATGTCATGTCCAACCAATTCTGCAGTGGGAACATTTGTTTCAATGGGGCAATATCCCTCTTGACTCCTTGTGGATAACATGATCCAGAAGGAGAGATGGCCTCCTTTTCTGACCTCATCCAGCAGCCCTTCCCACTTGCTAAGTTCCCAGACCCATTTTCTTCTTTGATAGTGTTTTATACGCCTACCTCATGTCCTTTATTAATCTCCTATCTTGCTGTTTAATTGCAGCAGTAAGAGGTGTCCTAGTGCATCTACAGGCTTTGTTGTACCAGGTCAGGAGGCTTTTCCTACCTACAGCCCGTTTTGTTTCCACATAGAAATGTTTCCTTAATCCTTCGTACGTATTTTTGTTAACATTGCCAATGTTTTTAAAGTGTTTCCCCTTGGACTAGGGACAAGTCCAAGAGAAGAAATCCCTGAATGCTTTTGTCTAGTAGGTTGTTTACTGCCCCAACATGATCTTGGGAATGTGCACCACTTGACGGTGCCGATTGTTAGTTAATTTCAACCCTCGATCAAAGGGTTAGTCGCAGCTAACTTGCCTGCAACAGGCAGGGAGAACTATGGCAGGAATTAAGGCATTGTGGTCAATGTCCTGTCTTGGAGATATGACAATATCAATCAAGTGCAGGCACATATTTACATCTATCAACATAATAAAATAAGACTTGTACTTAGGATACAATTAAAAGTATGCTTCCCTTTCCTGTAGGAAGCAGCTCTCCAAATGCATTTATTTGGAGTACAAGCGGGGCCATTTTTTTGTTGGTTGGGATTACTTATTCAGGTAAGCACCAGTCTCTGCCTTCCTCCTGACTAAGGGCTTTTATATTGACATCCAATGCTTCAAATTAGCAATTGAAGTACCCAGCCACATTGTATTACTCTAACTGGTGTGTTTGCCTTGTGTGTGTTCAGTAACTCTATAGTTGGGGATTCACCTTTATTCCTCACAGGTCTTGGACACAATTTAAATATAGACTATATTCTTTGGAAATACACAGAAACACACAACATATCTGGGGATTCTATCTTAGTTTCCTTTACCAAGCAAATAAGCATGGTGCTGACCCATGTCTTTAGTCCTTGATCATTATTGATGCTTCATTATTGAAATTAACATAGCCCAAGCGATGCACCGGCTCAGTTGGCCATGTCTCTGGGAAAAGGCAGAATTCAAGTTTAACTGTAAAATGGGCCCCTTCTGGACAATCTTATTTGTAGACTGGCCCAACTACATTCCAGGAAAGTAGCCTAACTCGAGGGGAGGAGGGTGGTCGGGTTTGAGTGATTTGTGTCAGAGTCAACAAAGTTTCCAGTCCTTCCTGGTCTTCAGATAGATTAGTTCGGGCAGTAGAAGCAGCATTTGCCCTAAAATAAGTCTTCTTCCCACTGCTATCTAGGTCAGACCACAGGTGTACTGGTCTTGTATGTGCGTGGTGTTTAGAATTGTTTGGTACACTAGGGGTTGGGGTGGTTTTGGACCCTGGTAGGTTGGTTACCATGTTGTACACCAGTGGCCATACTTATGCTGTTTTTAGGTCATCACTGTGGTCTATGTGATTGTCGGTTACTGCACCCTGGATTTGTAGTGTCATTGTGCTGCTGCCGCTCAATTCCCTGTAGGCAAAATGCTTCCCCACAACTCCCTTCCATGGTTTCTACAATGGATCAATCTTGGTAGCTCACATATTGCGGATAAGTTAATCAAATTCTACCTGAAAGTGAGAGCGGTTGGAGGTGGGGACCCTGCAGACATCATACGCACTTGCTGGGCCATTGAAGGCAGGATCCATTACAAATAGTGACTGTGATCTTTATTTCTGTGAATTTCAATCAAGTCCAGGATAGGAGTTAGGTTTGTTACAGTGACCTAGCGTCAGCACGCCAATACTAGACTTGCCAATGCATTCACTTAAATGACCAAAGACCAAACTCTGCGTCACCTGTGGCTTCCTGCAAATGATGACTATTCAATCGCCTGGGTGGTTCACTGGACCAGGTCCTAACCACCCACCCTGTGGGTTAAAAGAATGTTATTCGCCCGGGAGGTGGGGGTGGGGTTCCTATGCCATATCAGCCAGTTCAATGATTTATTAGGCAGCTTTTCAGGCAATTCCCTTTGTTCTTCTCTCAACAGCGAGACTCCTGTTGCATAAGGCAGGATGGGGGTGGGAGATAAATCACAGGATGCCTCTGACCATATGCTTGGTCATTTGCTTTGGGCTTCCCTAATGTTCTATTCCTGGAGCTCTTTGGAGTCTCCTGGACCTCATGTTGGCATTTGATCCACTATGAGTCAGAGAGTTTCCAGACTGGCTAGCGTTTATGGTAGTTGTGCCTGATTGATAGCTAGTCAGTGTATTATGCTAGACAAAACAGACCCTATAGATGAAGTAGTGGCCGACTGTTCTGGCAGGTTACTATGTCCGACTATTGGGGCTGTCCTATGGGCTTGAGGTACTGAGATCTGGAATTGCTTAATGTCCCTAAGCCTCTGCTCAATGGTTGTCATACGAACAAGGATTTGGGAAAGTTTCACTGACACAATGTCTTTGATCTTGGCAATGTAGTCCTCCAATAGTTGCACAACCCACAAGGGTTTTGTTACTGGCCCCTCTTCAGTGGTGTTAGTGAGATGATCCGAAATAGAGGGTATTATAGAAGGTTCAACTTGGGTGATGATTACTGTGGATTTATTCTGTAACATCTGCCTGGGCTACTTGGTGACTACAAAAGTAGTCTGAGGCCGCGCCTCAGGGGAGTGTATAACAGAGGATACTGTAGTGGGTAATGAAGCAGAGCCCACAGCCAGTTTACTCTCAGTCAGTTCCATTTCAGTGAAGATGACCCCCATGACCCTCTGCAGGATCCTATCTATGGAGAATGGAGATAGGATGGAAGGATCTCCAATTGCTTTCCTTTTGCCCATGGTGTGTGATGTATTGGTCCAAGACTCACCCAAAAACTTCACACTTGGAATTCAATACTTTCAGGAACAATGGCAAAAGTCCAAAGGCCCCACCCAGGCTACTCGGTGTTCACGTGGAACGATGGAAGGCATTTTGGTCTGTCCTCTCCATCTCCTAGTTGTGCAGCATTAACCCAGCTGTAGGAAATCCATCACATAAATAAGTCACAAGCGCATAGGAGCACAAAGTTCCTCAGGAGAGGAATTCCACTTGCCCAAAAAAAAGCAAAGTTAGATGGTTTGCCCGGCCCAGCCGCATCCAGCCATGGATTGGGCATGGTCTGGGAATGTCCCCCACTCAGCTCAGGTGCATACTGCATGCGTCAAGTGTTGGAGGAAGGCTGAGGTACTTTTTAGTTGCGTTGGTGCAGGGCGGCCTGTCCATTGCCAGCTCTGATGCAGCGCCTCCAGGCGCTGAGATCTGTGGATGTTGTGGTCCCTTTCCTCAGGAACGACAGCATTTTTTAGAGGTTTGTGCCCCCCTTGATGTCAAAGTAAGTTTTTTTTACCTGTACCTGAGGCCTGTCAATTAAATGGCACTAGTGGGCCTGCAACACCTACTGTGCCACTCACTTCAGTAGCCTTTTGAAACATGTCTCTGGCCTGCTTTTGCAGCCTGTTGGTGCGGTTTTAAAGTGCCATTTTGACCTGGCAAAATAAATGTTTTACCTAGTCTTCCTTTTTAAACATCAATGTCACCCCTTGGCTAGGCCCTAAGTGGTCCAAGGGCAGGGTACATTGTATTTAAATAGTTGGACATGTACTTTTAAGTTTTACATCTCCAAATATGGAAAAACTCCCAAATTTATTTTCAACTACTGCAGGCCCTTGCTCTCCCATACCATTGGCTTACTGTTAGACCTGCCATCTTTGGCATGTTTTTCCTCTTTCATTTTGCTTCTGATCTCCTGTTTTTGACTGCTTAGTTCATTTAGTTTTTTCTGGTTTTAGAATTCTGGGCACTTTACCACTGCTGATCAGTGATAACGTGCTAATGCTCCCTGTGTAAATTGTGATTGTGATTGGTTATCCATAATTGTCATAGTGCACTTTACTAGGGACTTACCAGTAAATCATCTGTGTGTGTCCAAGACCTGAAAATCAAATGCTACAATTGGTCCGGCAGCACTGATTGTGCCATACACATCAATAGCCCTACAACCATGTCTCTGACCTGTAATTGCAGTGTCTGTGAGTACAGTTTTAACTGCCATGTTGACCGTGCAAGTACACCCACCTGCCAGGCCCAAATCTTCCCTTTTACTACATGCAAGGCCCAAGTTATACCCATAGGCAGGGTGGAGTCTATTTAAGAGATAGGACATGTACTGGTGGGTTTAAATGTCCGGATAGTGACATATAGATCATTTCATGTTTCACTACTGGCAGGGCTATCTCTTCCATAGGTTAGCATTGGAGCTCCCTTGTAACCTCTTACAAGTGTAACTTCCAATTGAGAAGAGATAGAGATTTAGAGTTCAGGCTTCCTGGTCTCACAAGTAAAACATGCATCTTTTAGTGAAGTTATTTTTGTAATTGCATGTTTGAAAAAGCCACTTTTAGAAAATGGGGATTTTCTTGCTTTACCATTCTGTGCCTTTGCCTGTTTGTGGCATCCACATCTACTTTAGACTGACAATTGGGCTGTTTGCTCATTCATTCTTGACAGCCATACATAGGAAGCTGAGGAGTGCCCTGCATATTCTGAATGCCCACCGCCCGGCTGATAAGTTCTCCTGAGCTAGAGTGGTTGAGTTGGCATTGACACCAGAATAGAGCGCTGCCTGTTCTCACACAAAGCTGTCCCCACCCCCCTGAAGTGTGTGCCATTTGCTATTTTTGGATTGGGAATCTTTTGGAATTACACAACTCTAGATTCCAATTATTGAGTAGGAAACATTTGTCCTGATAAATTGCCACAAGATCATTAGTGACTTATAACAGCAAGAAACATGTCGACCCACTAATCTATCACAGATCAGTGTCTTTTTTTTTTATAGCTGCCATGATTTGAATTACACAAGTGGAATTTCTCATGACATTATTTTGAGGACTACTCAGTCATTTTAAAATGCACTTTTCATGCACACACATTACCTATACCAATCTACACCAGAACATACTGTATAAATAGAAAAGATCTCAAGCAAAATATTTAGGTTCTTTCTTTTTTGACTCTTTTGTTGTTTGGGCAGATTTAGTAAGCTTAATATCTCATTCATATTTACTGCTGATTTTCTTGTATCTCAGCCAAAGTCTACCAAAGGAGAGACAAAGGGACTTATTTATCAGAGGTTTGCATCATGTTTGCACCACGCAACGTGGTACATGCGTGGCGCAAACCCCTAAGTAAGATTTTTTAAACCATGCAGAGCCACTTTCTGTGGCTCTGCGATGTTTAAAAAGTTTGGAGTAAAACAACACAGTGCAAATCGCTGCATTGTGTTACTCGGCCCTGGGTAGCCATTCCTTGCGAGCTGTTTGGGTGTTCCCATGCTACTCCCATGGATATGGATGCATCCGCAGACTAAAAGAACTTGTAAACCTGGGAATGTGCCAAAATCTTACACCTTCCATTCTGCTGTACAAATAGAAAGAGGCATACAATGGGCTCCAGTCTTGAGAGCAGAGTAGTTGAAAAACTGCGAGATGTAATGTTGCCCAGAGTGATTGCCAGTGGATTGTACTAATCACAAGCATTTCTCAATCACTTATCTGATTTTGATAGATTGCTTTAAGTGGCCAAGAGTATGCTCAGAAAGGGGTCCCTTATGCTGTGCCACAGAAACCAAGCAATACCTGATTGATGAGGCTTAACAAGGCCGGATGAAACAGGTCTAAGTTTCAATCAATCAATTAGGGATTTATAGAGAGCACTACTGCTGCCTGCTGCTGAGGGGGAGTTTGTTCCATGTCTTGGCCGGATGTAGGAGAAGGATCCGCCTCCCCTTCTTGCTCTGTGGATGCGGGGGATTTCGGCCAAAGCTAGGTCAGTGGTGGGGAGGTTTCTCTTTGGGGCGTAGAAGGAGATTCTTTCGTTGAGGTATTGGGGTCCAGTGTTGTGGAGGGCTTTGTAGGTGTTTGTGAACAGCTTGAAGGTCAATCTTTTTTCAACAGGGAGCAAGTGGAGGTCTCATTGCTGCTGGGTGATGTGGTCTTGTTGTGGGTTGCTCAGGACGAGTCTGGCTGTGGCGTTCTGGATGGTCTGGAGTTGGTAGAGTAGAGATTTGTTGACTCAGGCATCGAGGGAGTTTCCGTAGTCCAGCCTGCTGGTGATGGATGTGTAGGTGATGGTTGTCCTGGATTGGGGGGGTTAATCTGAAAGTGTCACTGAGAATTCAGAAGGTGTTAAAGCATGTGGAGGATAGAGCATTGATCTTTCGATTCTTTTTTTATTTTAATTATATATATTTTTTTTTCCATGTTGCACACACTTTATACATTATAGAATTTTCCAGCATTAATACTTCATGCTTCATAGCTAAATAAACTATTTTTTACAAGATATACAAGCTTTTCGTTACACATTTCCACAAACAGTATTTATGAGTTTCTTAGTTAATTACAGTTAAAGCTTAAGCCCTTCTTGGGTGTACCTAAGACCCTATTCCTTCCTTCCAAATACTTATAGGTTGCCATATTCTTAGGCCTAGTGTCCTTCCCCTTTTCCCTTTAAGTGCATAGATGTTCTTCTCTATATTATACGCATTCAAGAGATTAGCCAGCCAAGTTTGCAGTGTCGGTGGGTTTTTGTCAAGCCAAGCCCTTGCTAGGGTCAATCTATATACTGACATTGCCACAAACAGAAATTCCTGATGTGTGTCAGATCCTTCCAATCCCAAACCTAAGATTATTCTAGCTGGGCTAAGATTGATTTGAATCCCCAGGGATCTATCTAGAAAACCCTCGATGTCCCTTATTAGCGTGTGTAATAGAGGGCATGTAGCGAAAATATGGATACTATCTGCTTCGCTAGCATTGCATCGGGGACAATTTATGCAGTTTTGTAGTGTTGTGACTGCATGGGGGATGAGCACAGTATAGTACGGCCCAGGTCCAATGATTTTTTAAACCACCCGGCATCTATGCTGAGTTTTTCCGCCCATTTATTACCCACCTTTCCTAAATCATCAGTTTTCACTTTCATCAAACAGGCATAGAAAGACCTAATGGTACAATCCCCCGAAAGTCTAATTTTTTCCAGTATCTCATTCCTGCCTACTCCCACAGACCCCCCTGCTTTATCATTAAAAAAACTCCTGACCTGGAGATACTTGAAGAAATCTCTATTGTTAATACCATATTTAGTTCTTAAATCTGCAAACTGAACGAACCCCTCTATATCAAATAAGTCCCCGATCTGGATGATTCCGCTGTTTGCCCATTCAAGCATTGCTACATCTGCAAAGATTGCATGAGGAAATCACCTGTTTCTAAAGAGTCTAGTGTATCTATTATACTTCCGAATTTTACTTCTTTTCAAGAAGGCAGTCCATATCTTAACAGCAGATGAGACCGTCTTAAACCTTGTTCTTTTAAAGTAGCCGTAATCAATACAGTTTAAGAAGCAGTTTCCCACGTCTGTCCCCAAAACCGTAGCATACACTTTTGTAGACAGGTTGTTAACTCTTTCATCCAGGCCATTTCCTCCTATTAACCCCTGCATGTACTGTAGAGCAGCTGCCATATAGTATAACCTGAAATCTGGTGCACCCCACCCCCCCTTTCTCTTGGGAGCGTCATATATTTATATGCCCTTCGCGTCTTTCCATGGGCCCAGATAAATCTGTTGCATAATGTCTCTAGTGTATTAAACCAACTATTCTCAATGAATAAAGGAATCGATCTGAAAAAGTAAAGAAATTTGGGGAGAATCAACATCTTAATAACATTAGTGCAACCCATCAGTGAAAGGTGTAAATTATTCATCCTTATTAGATCTATCTTTACTCTTGACATCAGAGGAGCCATGTTTATCTCTACCACCCTATCCAGATTTGCTGATATAGCCACTCCCAAGTACATGGCTGAACCAACTACCCTAGCGTCATTATAACCTGAGTAGCTATTTTCAACGATCTGTGTCTTGGGTTTGTTCAATTTATATCCTGAGATTAGACCGAAGCGTTCTGCCTCTGCCTCGATTTCCCGAATAGCAGTGGAGGGGTTAGGTGTCAAAATAGCGACATCATCCGCATACGCGAGGGTTTTTATTGCACAGCCGTTTATATTCATCGGAACAATCAGTGGATTTTGTTCCAACCTGCGCAGATAGGGATCCAGGTATAGTGCGAACAACAGGGGGGATGATGGACAACCCTGTCTGGTCCCTCTACATATCTTGACTGCTGCAGAGTATCCCCTATTGACCCTAATCTTAGCCATCGGGTTGATATACAAGGTCTGTATGGCCTTAATAAAACCCTCCCCAATTCCATTCCACCTCATGGCTGACCATAGGTATCCCCAGGAGACCCTATCAAATGCCTTCTCTGCATCTAGAAAGAGCGCTGCCATAGGGTCTCCTAGGGTACCTGCTGCATCAAACATGGTGATAACCTGCCTAACATGCTGTGTGGTTCCTTTACCTGGGATAAACCCGTGCTGGGAAGGACTGACTAAACCCTCGATCACCCTTGCTAATCTTATAGCTAACATCTTTGAGTAAATCTTGACGTCAGCATTCAACAGGGTAATTGGGCAGTAAGAACCTGGTTCGGTTGTTGATTTGCCTTTTTTTAGTATTACGATTATATTGGCTGCGCCCCAGGACTCAGGGACAGATTCACCCTTTTGTGCCATTGCCATGATGTTAAACATGTCCCCTATGATTGCTGTTTGAAAAATTTTAAAGAATTCCACTGGGATCTGGTCCGGCCCTGCTGCCTTCCCAGAGGGCAAACTGCCGAGAGCAGTAGCTAATTCCTCTACCCGGAGTCCAGCATCTAGCTCCTCCTTTTCCATTGTGGAGAGCACAGAGGGAGGCACCTCGCTCAAATATGTTTCTACCACTTCTGTACTTACTGTAATGTCTGAGGAGTAGAGATCTGTGTAAAACTGTTTAAAAACCTCCCTTACCTGTCCTGACTCTGTTAGTAAGTTCCCCTGTGTATTGACTATTTCTTTAACGTCTGCTGTTGCTACTCTCTGCCTAGTCCGCACGGCTAAGATATGTCCTACCCTTTCACTGAGCTCGTGTGCGTTCTCCCTATTCGCCATATATTTCTCGACCATTTTTTGGGTAACCCCTTCCAGGGCATCTGCTCTCAGCGATATTAGTTTAAGTAAAATTTGTTCTAACTCGACCTGTTGTTGAACAGCAACTACTAGTTCTTCTTCAGCCTTTAGTAGATTTAGGCGTATTTCTTCTGACTTCTGTTTCTCTTTTTTTTGTGTGGACAATACAAAGCTTAACGTCTCCCCTCTGACAGCAGCCTTAAAGGCATCCCAAACTATCCCTGGGGGTGCTGTCCCTCTATTTATATCCCAGAAATCCTTGATCCATTTTGTCATATACTCCCTATATATGTTATCTTGCAGTAGCGACCTCTCAAAAGTCCATTCCATCTCTTTTTTATTAAAGTTCCCTAATTTTATTGTCAAGACTAATGGACTGTGGTCAGATATAATTCGGGGTTCTTTTTCAATTTTTGAATCGCCAATTAATCTATTTGAAATTAAAAAATAATTAAGCATGGGCGGATCTAGCGGATCTCGCGTACGCGAATTTGCGGATTTACGGATTCGCAATCCGCGAAGATACGCGAACTCTCGCGGATTTGCGGATTTTCCCGTTTTTTGTGTTGGCGAGCGTTCGCGCCGATTTTGGGACAATTTCGCAATTGCGAACTTACTTTTCGGCTCGCAACGGCCGCGACTATGTTGTTTTTACGTCTGGTTTATCATCACAGGTTCACAGCACCCTCTGTTTCACCACTGCCACCCTCTGGGACACCCATGCCACCCTCTGGTACATCCTCACTGCCACCCATTAGGTTTGTTTATCACTGTAGTTTATGGGGGGTGAAAAAAGCAAGCACACCTCCCCTACTTCAACTGCCACGAATTAATTTGGGGTTGATTAATGTGTCAGTTATTTAGAAAGTTCCAGTCTGGCTGGCACCTGCTTCCTTCCTTATCTGTAATTTGCTTTCTGTTGCAGTGAATTTTTTTTTCACAGGACCTTTATGGTCTACTTGTAGCTATTCTATGAGCCTGCTGTTTGGGTCATAGCAGGGTCATAGAATAGTTGCAAACTCTGGAGGGGCCCCTCAGGAAGCAATACAGTGAATGTTACAAATGTTAAGTTTGAACATTTGCACCTGCTCATTGCTTTCAGTTTAGCAAAAATCGTTTTTTCTGCAATTTCACGCGTTTTTTGGGGCGCGAATCCGTGCGAGATCGATTTCGGAAGCCGCGAATGCTTGCGAATACACGAATTTTTTTTTGCGACGTGTATGTTCGCGTGATTTTGTGCGTGTTCGCGAGGCGCTTGTAGCTATACGTTTGCCAAGTTACCCTAGCGGTCGTACACGGGCGCGGCCATCTTGTTTGCGTGACGTAATTCCGTTTCCGGCCGCTATGTGTAATCTCGCAAAGTGTGCTGCTCGCTAGTACAATTTCGCGCGTGCTCGCGAGGAAAATCTCGCGCGAACTTACCCACGCGGTCGGGAACGGGCGTGGCCATCTTGTTTCTCATTCATTGCTATGGTTCTGGGCATGCTTTCTGTATCCTCTCTGAATCTCTGCCATCCTTTGCTTGTTTGAAGTTTATTTGATCTATTTTACTTATTAATCTATCCCTCTATTTTTCTAGCTCTATATTTTTGTGTTTTCTGCTGCTTTTAGTTACTTTTAAACTACTTTTTTAAACTCTTTTCTTTTCTTCTTCACTATTCTATTTCTTCTTTATCATTTAACTTTATTTCTGCCCAGACCATGGTAAAGGGAGCCGGGAAGCACCCTGAGAAGGGGAAGGGTCCCGCACCCCGTGACCGGCTCCCGTGCGGGCGTTTGAGGGGGGAGCAAGTGGTGCCACGGGAGATCTTTAGCGCGGAGGAGGTGGCCGCACTCATCTTCCACGTCCAGCGCCGCCTCCACAAGACGATCCTGGGAGGCGGCAAGATCGCAACCGGCTATGGCATCCGGGAGCGCCGGAAGCGGTGGGAGAAGGTGTGCCGGGCCATGTTTAAGCTCTCTGGGGTCCGGCGCACATATAACCAGGCCACCCACCGCTGGACAGATGTCATGGACCGGGAGCGGGACTTGCTGGACGCGCTCGGCGTAGAGGTCCCCGGGCTTGGTGAGTAGTAGTAGCTATTCATCACTACTCTGTTTTATCCGGCTCTGTCATTTGCAAATCTTTGTTCTTTACCAAGAGCAATAATGCTGCCGATTACATTGTAGGTAAATTATATTTCAAAATCTTCTATGCATTTCAGGTGCACTGCTCTCCTTCTCAGTAGCCTTGCTTGCTACTATGCTTATTTGTTTTGTATTTTGTGTTCATTTCATTGGCCTGAGAAATTATGTATGAGTGTAGTGTAAAGATAAGAACTGCGTAATGCTAGACACTAAGGGTCATATTTTCAATTACCGGCGCATCCCTGCAAAGTAGCAGGGGTGCGGCAGTAATTGTGTGCCATGCCACCACCACCCATTGGCCCAAAATGTCACAGAAGCCTTGCGCATCTGTGCCGTAAAGGCGGCGCATTGCTGGAGTTGCGTGCCAACGATGGCGCAGCTCCAGCAATGCTCTGGGGTACCCTATCTCCCCAATGCTGCATCAAGCCGTACGTCGGCTTCAAGCGCGCAGGGTTTGAGTCATGCATCATTGTCCTAAAAGTGACTGATTGACATCTTGTAGATTTCCCTCAGCCACTTTTAGGATTCGTTCCTGCGCAGGTACGCCCTCCCTTGCACCGGAACGCCCCCTGATGGCGCAGGGCTTTACAACGTGATGCATATATACGCCGCACCAACACCATGGCGAGTCTTTTGTTCTGCCGCTGCGTCACAAAAGTCATGCAACAATGGAGGAAAATGAGCCGCAAGGGACTTCTAAATCAGCCCCAACAGACTGAAGTCCAGTCCTTCCTTTAGACACATGGCTATAAGAAGAAATAGTGGCGGTGGTCGGTGGATTGATAGTTTGAGTATTCACTGATCTGCAAGCAGGATGGACTTTGTCTGTCACTTCGCGTGCTGCGGACTGCTGCCTGCCAGGCCTAGGCAAACCTCTTTAGTAGTCTGTTTATTGAGTTACATAGGAACTTTCTAAGTCAACGGTCCGCAAATCAGGCAATACGAATAACGTAGTATACCACATGAGATAGATCCCGTGGAATAGTTGTCTATCTATTTGCTATTTCTCCAAAATATTTTGTTATTGTTCTTTTGAAATGTTTGATTTGGTTGACATATCTCATCCATGTTTTCTGGTCTTTCTTTCTTTCATGTTGTACATCAGCTCCCCCCAAGGGCAAGAGGACACAGGAGGAGGGTGCTGTTCAGGAGGATGCAGGCCAGGATCGGGCAGGCGAGGGCTCCTTTGCTGGCCCCAGTAAGTTTAAATTTTAATAAAGAGTACCTATTTTTTCCTAGCGTTCCTCATTCGATTTTTTCTAAATCGTCTTTGATCTTCTTGTAGACTGGATATAAATTCTTATCCTGCCTCGAATATGACTCCATGTGGTATTACTAGATTATTCTTATTAGTCTGTCTGTGTAGCTAACTAAGATTGGACATTTGGCAATTCCATTGTACTCCCATTCTATTCAGCAATAGCTCTATGCACTGTCTCCTTACTGACTAGATAGTGTGGCAGAGTCATTTAGCTCCCGAAGTCACCGATGATTGATCCCCAATGATCTCTAGATTATCGTACACAGGACAAGAGTACGGAGTCACAGTCAAGAAGTGTCAGAGGCACTCATGCTTGCAAAAATTCCTACACCTTTAGCTCATCCACTCTAGTCTGGAGGACCAAAAACCACAGAGTCTATTTAAGTTTAAAAGCTTTATTAAAAGTAAACACATTTATTAAAATCTACTTTGTCATAAAACTATTTAACTGAAAACGGAAAAGGGCTTAGTGCTGACGATTAATTGGACACATTTCTTGTGGTCGAGCCGAGCTCTCACCTGGTTTGAACTTGATCCTGGTCGTGTTCTTAGGAGTCAAGCTTCTGTCTGTTAGGAGAAAAAGTGGTGCGTGTTAAAAATAAAAAGCAAGCATTCATCAGTTGTGCATAAAAGTGCAGCAAGACAACAGCCTTCCCTGGAAAAAGGGAAATTTTTACTTTAGAGTAGACAGTCACAAATTATTACATTGTATTCTGTTTTTTTAACATTTCTTTATTACTCCTAGACCAAATATTATATAGTAGTGAGTGGTGTATTCTAACATTCTTAAATGTACTTTGTAGGTGGAACATCTGGTGACGGGGCCAGCGCGGAGGTGGCGGTGTTGGGCGAGGACTCGGAGGACTCTGGGGAGGAGGCGGTGCAAGAGCCGGCGGACGGTCCTGTGGGGGTTCGCTCAGTGGTGGCGGGAACAGGTAAGCTATATATTCCTTACTTATTGAGATTGAAGACTGCATAGTGTGCTTTCTGCACGGGTGTATTACAAATCAACCAGGTAGTAGCCTCCTCGAAATGTACTTCGACTTAGCTGTGAAGTTTTTGGTGAGAAGAATCTCAATAAGTTCTTAGATGAACGTGATGGATGGGATGAACGAAAAGCGAAAGAAGGGTGTAAGTAAGTGGGACGCGAAATTGTATGATGGCTGGCAAAGAAGAACGATATGTGTTTGCTTGGCCCCCGAGGTGGCTGGGAAGGAAAGAATATGGTATGGTGCATGGCTGGGTCAATGATGAAGCAAGGATGGGTGGAAGGACAGCAGCCTGGGTGGGTGAAACAGAAACTGTATGTCTGCGTATACTTTGAATGAATGGATGCCTGGAGCATGGTATTCTCTGACTCTTAGATAGCACATGTGTATCTAGAGAGAGTAGATGGTCGCTGGATGAACTAAGTGTTACCTTGAAGAGCATGTACCACCGCACCCGCACGTCCGTTCCAGTGTAGGGAAGGCAAGGAAAAGAAATTGTAAATGTGTCCAATACTACCATGAATAGTAGCAGTACTTTGTATTGCAACTGCAAGCACAGCATATATCTGGTTATTACGGTGGACACTCCGTACCTCTCTTAATAACTTTAGTTTAGTTGTAGTACGTCATTCATGTGTGGGTGTATCACTGTTTACTCAATATTAAGCAAAGCACCTAAAGTCATTCCATATGTCATCAAATACGTCCCATGTGAAGTGATAGATAATCAAATTATTTAGCTTCTTCATTTTCCTTTTCTAGTACTCATTTGCACTGTAGGGTGAAAGGTAAATTAATTAAGCAGTAGCCCTTGTAACAGAGTATTCTCAGTGCCACCCGTAATAGAAAAGTAATAGCTACACCACCTGCATGTACTGGACCGGTACAGTAACGCAAGTCTGTCTCACTCATCATGGTGTGCAACTGTTTTTCTCGGGTGCAAGTTCACTGTGCTGCCATTCTGCCGGCTTGCATAAGATAACGTACCAATTTTCCTAAACAAGAGAGAAGAAGAAGAATAAGACTGGTGTACTGTCATAGTCGACTGTAATGGAAGTCCATAGTGGTCATAGAATTTGTTCATTAAACTACCACTAATGTTAGAGCAAGGATGCAGAAGTGGGAGGTTACATAGATACTGTCCTCAATAGTTATGTACTGTGCTTTCAATTTGCTACTTGTACTGTGACCCAACTTTCGGCTCAATCACTTTGTGTTATTAATGCTAAGGAGCATTGGTTACAGACTGTCTTTCTTTCTTCATATAGTTGCTCCTTCCAAATCGACATCACGGAGGGAGCAGGCTCGAATGGCCCGGCAACGGAGGCTGGATGCCACTGTCGCCGAATATCGGCGGCTGGTGGCCCTGGAGGAGGAGGAGGACACGCAGTCGACCGGTGCAACAACAACATCCTCGACTGGGACAGCTGCATCCTCCTCCGTGACCCCACGGGACGCCAGCATGCGCAGTGCTCCAGCGGGACCGAGCCGGGCTAACAAAGCCAACCGCCACCGCCAAGCAACAGAAAGACCAGCTGCCCCCCACAGGAGCTGTAAGGCACGCCAACGCCGCCTAGGAGTCCGAATGTCCTACCTGGAGCAGGAGGTCCAGAACTATAGGAACTTGGTGGAGGGCCTCCGCTTCGAGCTTGCCACCCTCCGCAAGGAGTATGATGCCCATGCCGCAAAATGCACCAGTACCCTCCAGTAGTGGAGTGTCCCTTGCCCTTTTTTTTAGAGACTTTTGGGGGGTGGGATTTGGGAGTTGGGTTCTTTTTGGGACTTTTCAAAGACAATCGTTGGGGTTAGGGTGGGTCTTGAGGGAGATTATTTTGTTAGGGCTACATAAATATACATTTTTAAACTTTATCTGACCATACCTGTTTTTTACTGCTTTTCAGTCTGATGGGTGGGGGACGGGGGTGTAACAGTAAGTTTGTTTTCTTGAACAGTCGTAGGACTTTAGTAGTACTACCGTCAATCTCTCGTCTAGTCCTAAATAATACTCCATTATACTACCTCCCACCAAACGCTTATCTTACCTGTAATTTGTGTTAGAAATTAGGGCTAGGCCCAGGGCTGGCTCCACGTGAAATGGGGATTAACGTTGGCAATCCTGGGCGGGTGAAATTTCCTCATTGCGGTGGTACTAGTGGTGTGACACAGTGGCAGTTGCATGCCTATGGAAAAAAAGAAAACAAAACCTGGTTTGTCCTTACTGTAGCATTACAACGGTTACGGTACGATCGAGAATATAGCAGGTGACAGTACACTAGAACAGTGCCATAATGTAGCCTAACAAATGGTAAAGTATTTGCTTGCAAGTATAACTAGTACTTGCGTTGAATTTATTTGACATTGGCTCCTACTACTAGAAGATATAGTACTGAAGCTGAGTAAGTCTAGAAGATATCCTCGTATTCCTTCACCAGCCTATTGCTATGACCTTATCCTCCCCAGCAAGTGTGTGGAATTATTGATGTCATTTTAGTCAGACATCAAGCAAAACAACACAGCCCGGGGGAAGAGGGTTAGGGTTTGGAAAATGGATGGGAATGGGGGTTTCTTTTTGGGTAGGTTTTGTTGAGAGAAGAAAAAAAAAGCACAGCCTGGACAAACAATAATTGAAGATAAAGAAATCTTTGGGTACAAACTAAAGCTAAGCACATGCAGTCACACTCATAGAAGAAAACAATGGATACTGTATCTGTATTCTGTATGTTGTTGGAGTTGTCCTGTTGAATTTGGTAAGTAAGTTGCATGCAGCAAACAATTCCTCTTATTAGCGGCACTCCTCCATTCCAGCTGACGCTTCGTCCATCAATGTTGGTGACCACTGACAGAAGACACCCTGTCCAATGCCTGCCTGGCGGATGTTGACTGAAACCCGGCCTGTAATTATTGAACGGAAAACAGGAATTGCTATTACAATACCACTGATAAATAAATAAAAGGTATGCACGCTGTGTGGTGCAAAAAGTCACACTTTGATTTCCCTAATAGACAGTAGAATATTTTTGAAATTGCGTGCTCTGTCTGAGTCACCTTTTTAAGGATAAATAAGTATGGCCAAAATATTATAGCGGATCTTTCCCCTCAAGGTAGGTGTACTGTAAACTGTGTTTTAGAACAAAATTTGACCTTCCCAGCAATGCTCCCACCAAGACCCTTACTAAAGCCAGTCGCAAAAATGTAGAAGACCCCCAATCAGATCTCCAAAAACGATGCCTAGCAGAAAAATGGAGACAAAACGTACTTTGAAAGTAACAGTAGGCCCAAATACAGACCGTGGATTGTATTCAAACCACTTGCAAGCAAGCAAAAGTATCCATAGCCAGCATCGCTCCAACAGTGCTCTAAAACCCCAGAACTGCGTTGCAATAGAACACCCCGAAACACATGCAATCCTGCTGCTAGGGCTAACCCTAACGAACCCTAACTTACAAAAAGTGCCAAAACTGGTGTTTCCTTATGGATTTTGTCCAAAACACTTCTATCCGGTATTAGACCTTCCCAGGAATGCCCCAGGCAAGACCCGCCAACCCACCCGCAAAAAACCACGCGACAACACCCCCAAACAGCGAAAAAGCTAAATCTCATACTTACAATATCTCTCGGCCTTCGGTCCAAACGCGCTGTGCAGCTACTACCAGCTAGGTCATCATCAATCATCATAACTCCTGTTTTCCACCACGGATTTCCTGAAAAGCAAATGCAATCAAGATTAGACTGTCGCAGCAGTGCTTCGACAGAGACCCCGGCCGCAACCCACCCACGAACAGCAGGAAGCCCCCCAAAACGCTACATTGAGCAAGATGTCAGAAGAAATAGCAAAAAAAAGGCTTTTCCTTAAGGATTTTGTCCAAAACACTTCTATCCGGCATTAGACCTTCCCAGGAATGCCCCAGGAATGCCCCAGCCAAGACCCGCCAACCCACCCGCAAAAAACCACGCGACAACACCCCCAAACAGCGAAAAAGCTAAATCTCATACTTACAATATCTCTCGGCCTTCGGTCCAAACGCGCTGTGCAGCTAGGTCATCATCAATCATCATAACTCCTGTTTTCCACCACGGATTTCCTGAAAAGCAAATGCAATCAAGATTAGACTGTCGCAGCAGTGCTCCCAGACCCCAAAACTCACCCACAAACACCCGGAACCCCGCCAAAGAGCACCTCAAAGGCAAGCAAGTCAGCAAAAACGGCAAGAAATTTCCACCTCATATTTGGTCCAATACACTTTTATCCATTATTAGAGCTTCACAGCAATGGGCCCAAATCCGTCAACTCACCTGCAAAGAAGTAGAACACCCCCACAAGTGCTGAGTCTTTCTTCATTGGGCGTAATCCAGCACTCTGCTTTGAGGGAAATCGCAGTCTGGAGGAGGAGGATAGAGGAGCATGTTCTTCAGAACTTGTGAACCTGAGGAATGTAGACTGCGGCACCTTCAAATCAATAAGCAAACAAGTGAAGACAGTTCTGCTGATGGTCTTGTTTTTGGGATTAGGTGATTAAAGTTTGAATTAAATTAACTGTGCAAAACAAAGAAAGAGAGACACACAGGAATAAAAGTGAATAAGGACGAAAAAGAAAGTTATTGATTCATTGTCTCATTTTCAGGGCTCGGTGTCAGGGAATAAGAAGAAGATTTCGTCATCATACTCTGCGAATTCAGGCAGGATGAGGTCAGTGCCACCGAACAGAGAACAAATCCCCTCATCTACGTTGCCGTCCTCCTCGTCTTCATGCGGCGTGCTTTCTCGTACTTTGTAATCTGGTGGTATGAGGTGCTGATTCATCTTGATCATTGTCAGCCGCTCCACATTTTGGGGCGAGAGGCGGCTCCGTTTGGGAGTTACAATGCCACCAGCAGCACTGAAAACACGTTCAGAAGACACACTTGCGAGTGGGCAAGACAAATAGTTTATAGCCAGGTTGGAGAGCTCTGGTCACAATTGTTTTTTCCCATGCCAATACTGCAATGGCTCATCATTAAGAAAGACCTCTGTTGAGTCATTCAGATAGTCCTGCACCATCGACTCAAGGTCATCAACGGTTCCTCCACTTTGCTTACTTTTTGCTGTGCCTGTGACATTTTTTCGAGAACCATACCCCATCAAACTTAGCCAATCCTCCTCCGCAGCCACTGTTAGTGTTGTCATTGTGTGTGGTGCAGATGATCCACTTGCCGGTGTCTTTAACGGCTGAGAGGTCACTTGTGCCCCAGCCACAGGTGCAGAAGTGGATTCTTGTGACTGGGGATGGCCTGCTGATGCTGATGTACTGTCTTCTCCTTCAATAACCTGCCGTTCTTTTTCAAACCTCTTGGCTGACCAGGCTAACCAATGTTTGTACTTTTGAACATCTGCATCAGCAAAAGGAAAGAATGCTTCGCCTGCCAGCGCCTTTTTGTAGCGTGGATCCAGAATAGTAGCACAAATGTAATGCTGTTCTGACTTGATCTTTTGAAGACGTTCATCACCACGTAGGCGCTCTAATAATTTCTCAGACAAAATAAAATGGTCTTTTTTTTTTCATCTTTTTCAAACTCAGAAGACACCGCCATCAGTTGGTGCTCCAGCATGCACAACAATGGGATAGCTTTTCCCAAATTACAGTCCTCCTGGCTGACTGCACGCGTGAAGAACTAAAAAGGACGAAGCATGTCTGTCAGGCTTTTAACTATGTCCCATTGCGCCGCACCCATCCGCATGTCCTCCTTCTGAGATGTACCCTCTGTGAAGAAATAGTGATCGAGTACCGTATACTGCTCATACAGACGCTCAAGCATGTAGAAGGTTGAGTTCCAACGTGTTGCCACCTCCTGGATGAGTGCTTTCACTGGTATTCGACTTTGAAGTAGCAGCCTCCTCAGATGCTTCCGGGCCTTAAAAGAATGGCTGAAATGGTTGCACATTTTGCGGCAGGTGGCCATTACCGCCATTACCGCGAACGCTGCACTGAATTTTTGAACTACCAGGTTGATACAGTGCGCCAAACACGGCACTCTAAAATAGCGACCCAGCGCCATGGCCTTAACTACATTGGCGCCATTATCCGTGGAAACATAACCAATCTGGCGTTTTTTTGGGGATAGCATTTTCAAGACCTTTTTGTCAAACTCGTCCAAAATGTTTTGGGATGTGTGACTTTTCTCCAAGCCAAACATGGCTAGTGTTGCATGTTTCCGAGCAGCTTTGAAAACTTTGTCCGGGTCAACACCTGCGTTTAGCTTTGCTTTAACACCTGAAAAAGAGACCCAGTGTGCAGTGATGCACATGTAATCAGCGCCTGCGCCACTGGTCCACATGTCTGTTGTCAGATGTATTGTGTGAACAGCACTCTTCTGCAAAGCTGCCCCAATCGCCTCCAGCACATCTTCATGTAGTGCTGGAACCGCAACTCTGGCAAAATAGAACCGGCTAGGAACCTTCCATTTAGGGCAGAGCGTTGCCACTAATTCTAGAAAACCTACCGCTTCTACAAAAGAAAAAGGGAGAAGGTCCACAGCTAGCATTTTAGCCAGCTTAGTGTTATACAGACGCGTCAGTGGGTGGTTGTGTTCATATGGCACGTCTGAAGTAAGCATTGTTCTAATGTTGCCCTGGACCAAGCATTTACGGGCTGATAATGACTTCGTTGATCCAATTTTGCTCGCTGGTGAACGTTTGTGCGTTGGTGTCACTCGCTCCAACACTCTTAGTGTGCCTCACATTGGGTGTGCTGATGACAGGGGTACTGGGTGTAAGGGAAGTGTTTGACACGTCTTCTTCCTCCTCGTCATCATCAGATGCAACATCAACGTTTCCTTGAATTCGGCCTTTCTTGATCGCATCTAGGTGCGCAAACCATTGGACAGTGTGCTGTCTCCTAAGATGACCTCTCTGGCCTCCGGTACCATAGTTGGTACCTGGCTTACCACGACTAACTGCAAGCTTACAAAGGGTACAAATGGCAAACTTTGGATTTTTTTGACAAACAGTAAAGAAGTTCCAAACTGGGGACTTGAAGTGTCTGTGGGACCTGGAGGAGGCGGCGATACTGGTGGTGGTGGTCATGAAGCAAATGCCAGATGAAGTGGAGGATCTGGATTGCCCAACTTTTGTACGTTGTGCACTTTCACCGCCACTAATTAAGGTCGAGGTGGATGGAGGTCTCTTCTTGCCAGAAAGAAATATGGAAACGGGACGAGTTGGTGTACTACTTAACTCCAATGATTGTGGTGTTTCCACTGCCTCCTCATCGACAACATCATCATCATCACGCTGAGCAGCTCTTCGGGCTAGGGTCAAAATGTCTGTTTGCTGCATGCCCGCTGGGGCTGCAGTGACCTTTATGATGACTGGGTCGTCGTTGGCAGAGTCTTTATCAGCAGCAGTATCCGCCACTTCTTGTTGAGCCTCATCACACTCCATAACTCTGAGACTTTGGACGAGCTTCCTTTTACGCTTAACTACCTTTGTCGGATCATGGTGTGCCTCACTCTCAGACGGCAGTGGTGCTGGTTCCCAAGTTTGATCCGTATCATCAGAAGGAGGTGTGCTTGAAGAAGATGTGGACACCACCCTTGATCTCTTCCTTGCTAGGGGTGTGGAAGACAATGAAGGATCATCAGGAGGAGTGGCTTCCTCAAATGATACCTCGCCTTGATTGTCGATTTCCTGATGTGCCCCTACTTCGGGAGGAACAACTATTGTGGGCACTTGTGACCCTCCATGCTTGCGCATCTCCTTGCGCTGCCTCTCCTTCCACATGTACTTGGGCTTGTACTTGCACATGTGATTGTTGTTGCGGCTGTGGTTGTTCAACACTCGTCAGATGAGCTACAACAACCTGTGTTGATTGAGGGACATTGCTGCTGCTTTCTTGCGATGAGCCAACATCACTGGTCGATGGTGATTGAAGAACTATACTGGCTGCCCCTGCAGCACTCAAGGGCTTGGACTTAAGTTGGTGTGGTGGTGGTGGTGGCACTGAGCCCAATGGAGCGGGGGTGCTGCTGCCAGCTTGGTCCCCAGCAGATCCCGCTGCTGCTGCAGGCATACTTTTTTTTTTACTCCCAAAAAAAGGGGCAGGTGGCACACCAGTCTCCTTGGTAACTTGCTTCTTCTGCTCCTTACTGGCACCTTTCTTGCTAGAGGAGCTACGGGTTACTTTTTTGGGGGCCATCTTCTTCAGAGCAGGTCAGAACAGCAGGCAGCAGTTGCACGAGTTGCAGAGTTGTCTGTGTCCAGACGTGACATCGCGTGACGTTATGCTGCACACACACACCGCTGCAGGACTTCTTCCTGGCACTGGTGGTTCTCTTGAGTCTTGTGCACCTAAAAGCAATGGAAGACAGAGGAACATCAGTTCAGTTATACAGCCCCAAAAATCGACAAAACACAGAAAAATTAGCACAATCCCATGCCATCCATGATGTTTATATTGAAGACACCCCACAGAAAGACTAGGGCCATGCAAGTATGCAACACTCACTACCCCTGGGCATAATGGATGAAAAGTAGGCAAAATAAGTGCAGGCCTCAGACACTGCCTCTCTTCAAAATGGCCCCTTACACCCCAAGCACATGTTGCCTGTACCAGCCAGGACTCAAGATGGCCACCACCACCACCCACATGGCCACAGTCCACATCAACAGTACACCCCCAAAAAACAGAAAACCAGCCAGAAATCACCACAATCCAATGCCATCCATGATGTTTACATTAAAGAGAGTGAGACCACACTACAGGCACACTCAGTCCATGCACCACTACCCCTTGGCAAAAGGCCCCACCAGCAGCCCCAAAAAAACGACAAAAAACAATAAAATCAGCACAATCCCAGCCCATCCATGGCCTCAATGGTGTTTAAATTCAAGAAGACACCCCTCAGAAACACTAGGCCCATGCAACACTCACTACCCCTGGGCATAATGGATGAAAAGTAGGCAAAATAAGTGCAGGCCTCAGACACTGCCTCTCTTCAAAATGGCCCCTTACACCCCAAGCACATGTTGCCTGTACCAGCCAGGACTCAAGATGGCCACCACCACCACCCACATGGCCACAGTCCACATCAACAGTACACCCCCAAAAAACAGAAAACAAGCCAGAAATCACCCAATCCAATGCCATCCATGATGTTTACATTAAAGAGAGTGAGACCACACTACAGGCACACTCAGTCCATGCACCACTACCCCTTGGCAAAAGGCCCCACCAGCAGCCCCAAAAAAACGACAAAAAACAATAAAATCAGCACAATCCCAGCCCATCCATGGCCTCAATGGTGTTTAAATTCAACAAAACAGTTGTATCATGCACCCCTAAGCAACCCTGGTCCTACTGGATACTGTGGCTACCAACAATATAATTTATTTAATGTTCTGAAAAAGTTCCAAAATTGTACTTGCAGCAACTGTAATGCCCCAAACAAACTTACTTGTGAAAGTTGATTTCTAATCCAAAAGTGATCCAAAGACAGTCAAAAAGGCCTCAAATCCAAATATCCAGCAGCACCCACAAAAAGTAATCCTTCCAGCTCCAGATCCAAATGAAAGTGACCAGGAGATGGACAAAGCACTGGGAGGAGCCTGCTGGACAGGAACAGGAAGTTGGAGACTGTGGGGCACTTCCTTCCTCCCCCCCCAAAAATGGACTCCTTGCAAAAAAAAAGGCCATGCAAATGTCAACCTGAGGAGTGATTCTGATAAAAATCATAATTTTCTGAAGGTTTATCCTGTTTGCTGGTGATTTTCTTGTGCAGAATTGCAAAATCTCTATTTCGCGAGTGCGAGATTGTTCCTTTCCGCCGCAACTACGTGTTCGCAATTGCGAACTCTCGCGAGGTATGCTGTGCAAGGTGGCAAGCCGCGATTACGTATTCGCGGGCGCCAAACTCCCGCGGGATCACGCAGCAAGATCCAAAATGGCGCGGCACTCGCTAAATATGATCGAGAAAAACAACTCGGCAAACGCTTAATGACGGAAAGTGAACGCCGTGCACCACGCCGCGCGCCGCAACCAAGCAAAAAATCCGCCGCGAGCGGATTCACGGATTTTCGACAAATTCGCGAGAGTTCGCGGATTGCAAATTTTCCGAAAAATCCGCGATTGGAGCGGATTTTACGCCCATGCTTAAAAATAATCAAGTCTGACCAACACCTGGTGAGGTGCTGAGAAGAAGGTGCTACCATCTAGGTTTGAGTGCCATTTTATCCAGGGATCTTCCAATGAGTTGTGGGTCGCCATATCAGAGAGTGCCCTATACACCTTCCTCTTCCTGCCTCGATATTGTGAGCCTAGCTGCAAAAATGAGCTGGTTGGGTCATGTATATTGAAATCGCCACAACATACAATTGGCTCAGGCCATTGTGCTAATTCCCCATCCAGATACTGGAATACATCTGGGTCGTCTTCAGTAGATCCATATATTGTTGCTAAGGTGAATATCTCCCCCTTAAAGGCTATCTCGGTCAGCACCCACCTACCCCATTGATCTTCTTTCTTCTTTTTTATAATTGTATCCCTACTCCTGCCCAGCACAGCCACCCCTCTAGTTTTAGTTCCTTGATTTGATTTTGCCATAACTTCTAACCCTAGTTGGCCCAATAAGTGGGCGTTAGTGCCCTCTATGTGGGTTTCTTGCAAACAAACCAAATCAACATGCAGTGTTCTGAGTAGTGCTGCTACCTTAAGCCTCTTTTTTTGTTCATTGAGCCCACATACATTTATCGAAGTTATCCTACATGCCATATAGCTTTGTTGCTTACATCCCCAAGCTGATAGTCATCTATTTTATCTATACTTTGCTGTATATCCTGTGTTCTTTTCCCTACCCAAGCTTGTAGTGCCGATTTCAATACATCAAATTCTTGTGCAACATTTCTGCTCTTCCCCCTCCCTTCCCATCCGACCCCTACTGTCCCCTCCTTTCCCACACCCCGTACCCTACCCTCAATGTGCTCCCCCCTCCCACCTCCCCCCTCCCCAGAGAGACACCCTGGGTACACGTTCCCAGGTGTGGTTGTCAGTTAGGGCAGTCCGAGTCAGAGAGGCCCCGTGTCCCGGAAATCATATCAAAGTATTCCCTGCATCGCTTAAGAACAAACTCTCTGCCTTACAATATAAATAGATCCTCTGACTTGCAAATAAATATTATAGTTCAATATGTACTTATTTTACTAATATGCGAAGTTATGTCCTGTGTTTTGAGTTGTTGCTGTGTATTTCTTCTTTAGGAAAGTGTTTTCAGGACTTTTGGTGTTTACCGGCGTCCTGATGATTATTTTCCCCCGATTTCGTTCAGATAAGCTTCTGCTTGTACTTCACTAGTGAAGGTTTTGGTGGTGCCTTTATAAATTATTTTTAGTCTTGCTGGGTTTTGAAGAAATATCTTTGCACCCTTTTGCTCGAAAGGAGTAATCAACTGCCTCATCCTCCATCGACGTTCTACAGTCATATGAGCAAAGTCTGGGCGCACAAAAAAAGAAAAGTCCTTGAATTCCTTTTTCCTTGAGGGCCTTGCAATGTCATAGATGGCTTCCCTTAGTCTGAAGTTCCCTATATAAACCAGCATTGCTCTAGGATACTGTGCTGGTTTCTGACTGTGTTTCGGGAGTGCCAAGGGGAAACGATGTGCTCGTTGGATTTCTGTGTTCATATCCCAACCTTCAAGCTCAGGAAAGGCTGCCTTTACCAAGTTGACCATATATCCCCTCGGGTCATTCTCCTCAACACCTTCGGGAATGCCTAGAAAACGCAGATTATTCCTCCTGCCTCTGTTCTCTAAGTCTTCGACTTTTTGCATCAGGTCCTTGATTACTCCATCATGTTCTGCCCCTTGTTTCTGAAGTTTGCTAAAGTCAGATTCTAAGTTTTCAGTGCGTGACTCTACAGAGGCCATTCTGTTAGATATTTCCGAGCATGTTTGGTCAACCTTTTCCACCACTCCTCGTTACTTTCTCGAAGGAATCATGATTCCTGTTGCTGTCCTTCTTAACGTCTTTGTGGAACTGTTTGATCGAATTTAGTACTTCGCTTAAGGAGGGCTCCCTTGTGTTTATCATATCAGAACCTTTTTCCTTTAGTGGTGGACTACTTTTTTGCTGCTCACGATATCGTTGTCGTTCTCTTGGTTCTCTTGATCGGCTATTCTTCTGTTTGCCATGCTCTAAGATGCCTCCTGGGTCTGTTGTCTCTTCGCCATGTGATTGACAGTGCCTTCTATGTTTTATTCTTCTTTTTCCCCAGTCATCTTTTTTTTTCGCTCCCCCCCCTCTTTGGGATGGACATCTTGGCTGGATGCCCAAGGCACTCCCAGTACTGTATTGTTCGAGGCCTCCACAATTGTTGTTGATAATTGGTATGCTGTGCTCCTCTCAGCAGCTTCGACATCCTCTCCTTCCTCCTCTTTTTCATCCTCCTCATTTGAGCTGCTTGTTATGCTAGAAATAGACACGCCTGTCTCGTAGATATCTGAACCAGATTCTCCAGTTGATGTTACAGATTCCAAAGGCAGCTCCCTTTTTGGGGATGATGTCTGTGTTTCAGATGGGAGATGATTGGTCCTCGAATTTTGAATTAATGGTGGGGGCGGAGATTCTCTCCCTGTAAGAGTGTTTAATTGTACACAGGACTTTTTCAGCATTATTTCCTTAGCTAAATCAGTGCCAACTCCTGCAATTCTTTGTACAGTGTTTGTATCAGAAGTATAACCCATGCTTTGTCTTTGTAGATCTTGCTAATCATTCTGATTCCTTTTGTCTTCTGGAATCGACGGAAAGCGATACTGCTGATGCTGATTTATTTTCTCTTGATTATCTTTGGCAGCAGGGCTAAATATATTTGAAATCCTTGGCTGAGATTCTAATTGCTGCCCAGTGCCCTTAGCAGTTGCTTTCAAGTTTTTTATCGTCTGTAGTCTCCTTGCTTTTTTCTCTAGCAAGTTCTCGCTATCTTTGTCTGTCTCCTCTTCGCCCCCCTTATTTTTTTCGTGGTTTTTATTTTTTCCTTTTGCTCCTTTTGCTCTTTCCTTTGCCTTGTCAGATTCTCTTTCCATCTTCTGTTCCTGGGTTTTGTCTGTTTTCTTGCCCCCCTTAAATTTATTGGATTCCTTTGCCGAAAACCTTTCAGTGCAACTTATGTCATTTTTACCTTCACTCAGATTACTCTCTTTAGCAGGGTTAATCTGAAAGTGTCACTGAGAATTCAGAAGGTGTTAAAGCATGTGGAGGATAGAGCATTGATCTTTCGATTCTTGGTGAGGGAGGAGTCAAGTATGATGTGAGGTTGTGGGTGTAGTCTGTGGGGGTGGGAGAGTTGCTGAGGGCAGGGACCACCAGGTGTTATCTCATGCAGAGGGTTGGCTCCAAGGATGAGGACTTTTGTTTTCTCTGAGTTGAGCTTCAGGCAGCTGCTGCTCATCCAGGATGCAACGTCTTTAATTCATTGCTGGAAGTTGTGTCTGTGATGCTAGGTTCCTTGGTAAGGGAGACCATGAGCTGGGTGTCTTTGGCATTGGATACCATGCTGAGTCTGTGTTTTCTGATGATGGCTGCGGAAGGGGCCATGTAGATGTTGTAGAGCGTGGGGCTGAGGGAGGATCCTCATCTGATTTCTGTGGTTTTTGTGAGGAAGGGCGGGAGTCTGATTCTTTGAGGTCAGCCGGCAAGGAAAAAGCAAATCCAGTCTAGGGCAATTCCTATTTCCTGGCATCATGGAGTCTGGCTGCTAGTGTGCGGTGAAAGATGGCATCTTAGGCTGCTGAGAGGTATAGTAGAATGAGGGCTTCAGTTTGTCCTTGGTCTAGGAGTGTGCGGATGTGATCTGTGGCAGATAGGAGGGCGGTCTCGGTGCTGTGGTTGCCGCAGAAGCCTGATTGAGATGTTTCGAGGATGTCATTGGATTCGATGAAGGTCGTTAGATGTATGTTTACATTCTACTAAGTGACTTTGGTGGTAAAGAGGAGGTGGGAGATGGGCCTGTAGTTCTCAAGCTTCGTTGAGTCTGCAGAGGGCTTCGTGAGGAGGGGTTTGACTGCTCTGCAATGCTAGGTACCAGGAAATGTGCCTGTTTCGACGGTGCAAATAATTGTCCGTTGTAGTTCTGGTGCGATGGTGGAGGTAGCCTTATGGAAGATGTGTGGTGGGCAGAGGTCCATGGGTGCTCCGCAGTGTATGCTCCTCATGGTCTTTGTTGTGTCTTCTGTGGGGACAGTGGTCCATGCGAGTATGGTTGGAAGGGTGGAGTTGCTGGTGGAAGGTGTTGGGTCAGTTCCTTGATTCTGTTTGTCGAAGTTGTCATTGAGTGTCTTGATCCTGTGGGGGAAGAAGGATCCTAGTTTGTTGCAGAGGTCCTGGGAGGGAGGAATGTCGGAGGTTTTGCTGGGGAGTCTGGTGAATTTGTGTATGATGTTGATGATTTCCTTTGAGTTTCAGGAGTTGGAGAGGATTCTGTCCTGGATAAAGTTCCTCTTCATAGATCTGATGAGTTGGTGGTGTACTGTGGTGGCAGTCCTGTGGGTGGTGCGTGCTACTGGGTTTTTGTTGTTCCTCCACACTATCTCGATTCATCAGCATGAGCGCTTGCATTCTCGGAGGTCCATGTTGTACCAGGTGGCTTTCGTGGTGTGTTGTCTGTTGGAGTTCTGGAGAGGTGCGAGCATGTTGGCGCAGTCGGCGAACCATTTGTGGAGTTCTTTGGCTGCAGAGTTGGTGTTGGTCATGGGGAGGGGAGGACTGCAGCTGAGGACAGAGGCGAGGTGCTCTTTGCTGTTGTTGCTCCAGTTTCTGCACAGGGGACGTGGCGTTAGCTTGTGTGTGGTGGTTTTTGCAAAGTAGAAGTGAACACAGTGGTAGTCCGTCCAGAGGTGTTGCGGAAACGAATGTTGAATCCTCCGGTGAAGATGGGGTCCAGAGTATGTCCCGCCTTGTGGGTGGGGGTAGTGATAATTTGCTTCAATCTGATGTTGGCGTGGTACTCTAGGAGAATGGTGGAGAAGGGGTCGGTGAGATTGTCAAGGTGAAAATTCAGGTCTCCAAGCAGTAAGTAGTCGGAGGAGGGGAGGGGTTGAGGTGCGATGTAGTCTGCAATGGTGTTGGGGAATGCGTTGCGGGTTCTAGGAGGTCTGTAGGCAAGGGATCAGCGTAGAGTTGTTCTGGGCTTGACTTGGATCTGCAATGGGATGTGTTCCATACAGGATAAGGAGTCCTTCGAGATGGAGGTAGTCAGTCGGAGGAAGTTTTTGTGGATGATGGCGAGGCTTCCTCCAGGGTGATTGGGGTGGTCTTTCCTCTGGATCTTGTACCCGTCGGGGATGGCAATGTCGGTTGCAGAGCTGGCATTGGTCCAGGTCTCTGTGAGGATGGCGATGTTTGGTGAGAGGGTGTTGCGGAGGTCCCGGATTTCTACTGTGTGTCTGTGCAAGGAGCGTACATTGAGGAGGATGCAGCTAAGGGGGTTGGGTGCATTGCCAACTGGTGGGGTGGCAGTAGCATTTGGGATTTGGAGGTGGTCAAAGGTGCGGCAGCAGTGTCGGCAGGAGAACGGTCCTTAGGAGTTGCTCGGCGGTGAGAGCTGGCAGTTGTTTTTACATCCCAGGTTGAGTGTGTGGAGAGTGCTGTAGTTGTAGCAGCAAGCTTGGAGGACCAGGTCCCTCATGCTGGTCGTGGTCATGTTGCAGTCGTGTTGCGGACGGGTGTAGACAGGCTTGTCTTTGCAGCGACTGCTGTGCGGGCAGGAGGATGCCATTAAATAGGGGTTGGGGAGGCAGCTGGGAGGTGGGAGCAGAAACACATGGAGGGAGGGACTGTGGGGGCAGCAGCGGCGGTAGAGGGAACGAAAATGCAGCTGGAAAAACAGTGAAAACAGTGTAAACATCAGGAAAAACAGACCTAAGAGGGACTAGCAGTCAACAAGGCAAAGACAGACAAAAAAAAGCTCAAACAGTCAACAATGCACAGACAGTCAACAAGGCACAGACAAACAACAAGGAGCAGACAAAAACAGTCAAAAAGGCACAGACAAACAGCAAGAGGCACAAACAGTCAACAAGTCACAGACAGACAACGGAGCCACAGACAGAAAAAAAACAAAAATAACATAAGGCTGGCAGAACCGACCAGCAGATGAGCAAGGCTGGACCACCAGGGATGAGGTACAGGCAGAAGCATGTGGGTGAAGGAGGGCCTCAAACACCTACCTGTGGTTAGAGAGGTGCTGGGGGCAGAGGCGCAACAATGGAGCTGAGTGAGGGGAGCACAGTTTTCCTGACCAGGAAGCAAGAGGTCTTTGCTTTTTCAGTGCTGAATTTGCAAAAAATAGTTAGTGCCAGGCTCTTCTCAGAAAGCCACTGTAGCCTGCACCACCCATTGCCTCTGACAGCACTGCCAGTGACAGTACCAACACCACTACTAACCATTATACTCTAAAATTTGACAGTTCAGGCTATTCAAGGCAGCCTGGAGCTATATTAATGGCACAAGTAGCAGGTATTATTCATTTTTGATGTATATTAACTTAAAAAAACACTATTGTTGTGCTCATCCCAAAATTAAATCGACATTTCCACCCTATGGTGGACTGTCACTAGAGCCAAATTAAGCACTCATTATGTTCCCTCCTGGAGGGGGCACTTACTGTCAGTCCAGTATGGACTGTTCCCATGAAGATCAGGGCCAGTACTGATTTGCATAACACGGGCCTCTGTCTATTCTGGCACAGTGGTCGAAAAACAATGGGGTAGATTGCTTGCAGAGGCCTTACGAGTGGTCTGAACTCTTTGTTAGACTCCCACTCGTCCTTTGTAAGCATTTTGTCCAAAACTAGGCCATGCAGTGACACGATAAAGAAATAAGACCAGGAGCAGCCTGTGCAGGTAAGAGCGGTGGGTGGTACTCAACAAAGGACAAAGAGGGAAACTTTTTATTATTTATTTAATTTTCCCTTGTCGTCGTCTGGCAAGTCCCACACCCCCACACCGCCCCACTGCTCTTACCTGCACATGCCACTCCTGAATAAGACCATAAAGGATTGAAGGGCATCAGAAATAAATTGAAGGGGTATAGAGAGCTCCAATAGTATGACGTTTTCTCCAGATTATTCCTGCACGTTTGACATATTGCTGCTTTTACCCAATGATTATGAGAGGTGCCTGCTAGTCATACTATTTGGCTTTTTCTAGGAACCACTAAGGGCAGGCTTGGTAGACAACTTGATTCATTATCCACACAGGGAACATTTGAAGTAATGCATGTCTAAACGGGCTGGTGTCCACAGTAACCCTGCAGAATGGAGATGTGGAAAAGCACACCTGTTGATCTATGGGCTCTTTAATTGGTACATTTCAATGGTTACACACACATCTTGGATTGTAGCTGAGATGCTTCTGATAAAGATCAATTTACAATGGTCAGGCAATTTCAGTAGTTGGTTCCTAAGTTAGATTTGCCCGGCGTAAAAACGCCTCTGATACCATATGAAGTTATTCAATAAAGAGGCAGGCGCTGGAGACTGGAAGACAGGAAACAAGTTTTATTCCGGCGGAGTAGAACACGTCAGATCGGACAACAAGGTATCGTCTCGAGGTGCTCTCTCAACCTCTCTGAGACCTGGTCTTTTATACACTGGTTCAAGACATGTGAACGTCCTTTATTACAACAGGGACATTGTAGAGCATGAGAATGACATCAGAACGATATCCCTGTCACCCCCCAGTTCCAGCCCATTCCAACACATGACAACAGTAGAGACCCTTTCCCCTCATATGATTGGGAGGGGCTATCACGCAGCTGAGTGTTCTGCCGATCTCTCTGGAATGTGTGCGCCTGATCGAATCTCTGGGGGTGGAGGGTCGTGATCAATAGTGGCTTCTTTCAGGAAAGGCGAGTGCATACAGTAATGGGCAATAAACTGTATCCTCGGGCTAGAGGATGACCAGCGGTCCGTACTGACATTCAGGCTCAGAGGAAGGGGTCATCAAAGGAGGGGTATTCATGGACGGAGAGGAGGTGTTGGTCAGGCGCGGGGTGCGATTCCCTGGGACAGAGTCATGGGAGGGGAGGGCTCATGACTTGTGCATGAGAGAGCAGGGGTAGTCAGGGTGCATGGGGGACGCTTGCAGGGTCAGGGAAGTGCGCTGATGAGTGATCGTGAACAGGGAGACCATGGTACCTAAAATGGCTGCCGTGTATGCTCGTACGTGGGTCTGCAAGATGGCGTAGATGATGTTCAATACACGAACTAAAATTCCACAGTCCTCCCTTTAACATGTCTCGCCAGCTTGTCAGTTCGGATCAATCCCCATGAGACCACGCACCTCTACCTCGTATAGGGGACTCATGTGCTCAGGTTTAAAGTTCAAAGTCTTTGGGCACATACAGTTGGAAATGAGTGCACATAAAGATGGTAAACATTGAATACCTAAACAACACCCACATAGTATCATGATTGGTATTAGCAAAAACGTGAACAGTCTCCATCCCCAGTTCTTTAAAGTGTCCCAGAACCAGCCTCCAAGCGACCATCCTTCCTGTTCCTGGTGAACCTCCGAGGACAGTCTGTGGAGGTGTTCGATTGCTTTGTAGACTGAAGGTGAGTTATCTGGCACGTAGGTGCAACAGCTGGAGCCGATGATGCGGCATGCACCTCCACGGTCGGCCAGAACCACATTTAGGACAAGACGGTTTTGAAGAGCCACCAGGCGGACTGCCTGAAGCTCAGCCGTGTTGTTGGCGAGGACGCCAGCGGTGATGTTAATAGTTGTTTCTAATGCCTGAGTCAGGTGTCGGATAGCGCGGCTATATGCCATTGGTCCCCACAGAGGAACAAGTCCCTTTGCTGCATCCAGGAACTGTGCTCCGGTGGAGTCGGCTTGTTCAACATCTCCAGCGCGCTTTTGCCGGTGGTGGTTGGCTGGAGCCACATACGTGGGAGGAAGAATGAAGGCGATGTAGCACGTACCATTCCAGCCTTTTGGGAGCCACGTGTAAGCTTTGGTGCCACAAACAAAGTACATATTCGGGGAAGCAACAAAGGAGGGGGGGTCAGCTGAGGCCAATGCTTTGGTGATGCGGCGAAGAACTGTGACCCACCAGTTGCGTTCCTTGTCCTTCGAGGCATACGAATCCTGTGACATTGATGACAGACAGGGCCGCAGTCAGAGTGGCAGCCGTTTGTTTGCGCAGGTGGGAGAAGGTGGATCTGGCTGGATTGTGGAGCACCTGCATTTCGACCCTTTCTTTGGCAGGGATGTTCGCAAGGAAGGTTGAACCTGAAATTGCGGGACAAAAGGGCTTTCCTGTGTTGTTCGGCCAGAACCCATAGTAGAAGTGCGACACTGTCTGACCAGAAGTGGCGTTGTCCTTGTGGCTTTCTTGCATGAGGATCAACCAGGCGAGGCAAGAGCCGTGAACTGAGAAAGGTGAAGGAATAAAGGGGATGGAGTGTCCGGTAGCATGTGGGAGCAACCCACAGATCCAGCAGTTGGTGGCATTTGCAGCAAGGTTGTGTTGGTGCAACAGTTGTACAAAGGAATTGTTCCAGAATTCCATACGCCTTTCTCGAAGCTGAGGTGAAAGGGTGATCAGGTGGTGCTCTTTCACGGTGGTTGGCTGGAGAGTGGTTGGCAACATTTGGTGAGCGGGTGTGCTTTCCTCCAGGATCCAGAAGGAAGTCATGAGGAGGAGGCAAAAGAGGAAGACAATGAAGAAAGCGATTGTCTTTGGTTTGTGCAAATTGTCAGTTTTTGGATTCCTATAGTGGGTATTTCCTGTTGCTTTCGACGTCTTCTTATCTGGCGCTTCCATCATCTTCTTATCTGGCGCTTCCATCATCTTCATCTTCAAGGTGCTCGGTAGTGGGCAGAACCACAGACTTAGTTTAGCTTCTCTCCAGGTAACCCTTGGTTGCTTTGGGTCACCGTTCTGAGATTTTTAACTTAGTCAGTGGCCTACTTAGCCGAAGCTCCCTCCTTTCGACGCAGGAAATACCCTTCTCGAGATGGCACAGTAGGATCATAGTGTTTTGCAAGTTCAAGTGCCTCGGTATCAGGATAGCAGTTCAGTGAAGGTCGGTCTTTGTTCAGGAGCTCTTCTTGGGTGCTGACGTTGTCTGTCGTGGCCAGGGTCGAGGAAATCTTTTTGCAGTGATGGGCGTGCAGCCAGTGCTTCTTCCCCTCCACTCGAAGAGCCGTCCGAGTGGTGATCAGTACTTGCCAGGGGCCCGTCCACCGGGGTTCCAGACTCTTTGCTCGTTGAAAGTTCCGGATCAAAATATAGTCGCCCGGTTGGATATCGTGACCGGGACCCCTGGAAGCATCGGGGATGGCCTGCTGCACCTGTTGATGAATGACAGACAACGTTTTAGTTAACTTGTACAAATAATCTGACAGCAGGACGTCGGGGACGTCATGAATGGAGGTTGGTTTGGGGGCATTCCAGAGGTTCATAGGCCGCCCAAACACAACTTCGTAGGGGGTCAAGTGGTGCTTAGTGGGGGTGGAGCGCATCGATAGTAATGCCAGTGGAAGGGCATCTGGCCACTTAAGTCCTGTGGTGGCCACTATTTTTGACAGTTTCAGTTTCAGTGTGGCGTTGTGTCGTTCAACCAGGCCAGCGGATTGGGGGTGGAAGACCGCATGGAACCTTTGTTTGACCCCCAACCCCTTCAGGATAAGTTGGATAACTTCAGCTATGAAGTGGGGGCCATTGTCGCTCCATAAAATTCGACAAAGGCCATAGCGAGGGAAAAACTCCTTCAATAGTACTTTGGCAGTAGTCATGGCAGTGTTATCACGGGTCGGATAGGCTTCCACCCATTTGCTGAAGGCACATACAATGACTAATACGTACTGCAAGCCTTGGCACCTCTCTAGTTGGATGTAATCCATCTGGAGGACCTCAAAGGGGTGGTCGGGGATCCCAAACCCTCCCCGGGGTACCACAGTTCCTTTCCCGGGGTTGTGTTGTAAGCAGATAAGGCACTGTTGGACTAGGCGTTTGGCTGAGTCGGGGATCTTGCCGTTATGTCAGACTTTGGAAATGAGTTCGATCATGGGGGCAGAACCTATGTGAGCAGGGGAATGTGCCATTGTCAGTATGGGAATCAAGTATGCATCAGGCAGCAACCATTTGTTTGTGTCCTTTGTTCGCCAGCAGCCTTCATCGTCCCTTAGACCCACCCGTGCCCACTCAGTCAGTTCGTGTGGTGTGCTGGTCGATTGGATATCCCTGATCGTTTCCCTAGCGTTCGTCCATTTTTCTGCTTGTGACCTGGTCACATACATGCGTGACGTGGCCCTATTCTCGGCTGTGGTTCGGGTAGTGATGTCGGCTAGTGCATTTCCCTGTCCAACTAAATCTGTCACCTTCTTGTGTGCCTGACATTTGATCACTGCTAATCGTGTGGGGAGAAGGACTGCTTCAATCAGGGCGGAGACTAAATCTCCGTGAAGGATGGGTGTACCATGGGACGTCAGGAATCCCCTTTCCCTCCACAGGATCCCAAAATGATGAACTACCCCGAAGGCGTACTGGCTGTCTGTGTAAATGTTCGCCGTGGTTCCTGCTGCTATGATACATGCTCGTGTGAGGGCAATTAGTTCTGCTGCCTGTGCGGATCGTTGTGTGATGCAAGCTGTTTCAACTACTGTTCGAGCAGTCGTTACCGCATAGGCAGCAGAAGTGGTGCCGTCTGGGAGTTTGATGCAAGAGCCATCTACCCATAGTTCTCCGTCAGGATCTGTGAAAGCAATGTCTCGGAGGTCAATTCTACTCCTAGTCTGCTCGTCCGTGAGGGTCACACAGTCGTGTATAGGGGGCACATCGGGGTCATTTTCGGGCAAGGGTAACAGTGTAGCAGGATTCAATGTCGTGCATCTCTTCAGGGTGATGTGGGGCGCAAGTAAAGTCAATTCGTATCCTGTCAGTCGTGCACTAGTCAGGTGTTGAGTCTTTGTCTGGTTCAAAAGCGTGTCAACTACATACGGTACTAATACTGTGAGAGTGTTCGAAAGTACAATTCCCTCACTCTGTCGGATAGAGACAGCAGCAGCAGCTACTGCTCGAAGGCAGGCTGGTAGAGCTCTGGCGACTGGATCAAGAGTGGCAGAGAAGTAGGCACAAGGGCGCTGCTTGGCGCCGATGGGCTGAGTTAGAACAGACAATGCGCATCCCACCCTTTCGTGAGTGAAGAGGGAGAAGGGCTTGGAGTAATCTGGTGTTCCTAGAACGGGTGCCGAGCAAAGGGCATCTTGCAACTCCTTAAAGGATGCTTGGCATTCGGGGGTCCACGGGAGTGGGAACGGAACATCTTTGGCCAACAGGGAAAGTAGGGGTTTTATAATGAGACTGAAATTTGGTAGCCATTGTCGGCAGAAAGAAGTAAGGCCTACTAATGAACGGACTTGCTTCTGTGTTATTGGAATAGGGGTGTCTAGGATGGTTTGGATTCTGTCGGGTGTAAGTTTTCTCCCTTCTTTGGACAGGAGATGACCTAGGTATGTTACTTGGGGCTGACAGAACTGCAGTTTCTTTTTGGAGACTTTGTGGCCATTCTCCGCGAGAAAGTGCAAGAGTTGGATGGTGGCTGTGATTGCAAGTGGAGTGGTGTCGGCAGCCAAAAGGATATCGTCGACATATTGGATCAACACTACTCCATCTGGTAGCTGGACAGCGTCCAGCTGCCTTTTCAGGGCTTGGCTGTAAATGCTGGGACTTTCAGTGTAGCCCTGGGGAGCTCTACAAAATCGGTATGAACGTTTTTTTAAAGTGAAGCCGAAGAGATAACGGCTGTCTGGATGGATGGGGATAGAGAAAAATGCATTTTTAAGATCTATAACGGTGAAGATGGTGGCAGTGGACGGGATGAGGGTCAGAATGGTGGCGATGTCTGAGACTACGGGGTACTGTGGCACCACCACTTTGTTGACTTCTCGTAGGTCGATGATGAAGCGGTACGCTTTCTCATCCCCCTCACCTTGCTTCTTAACAATGGGTAGGATAGGACTATTGCAGACATTACTGACCGCTACCAATGCCTTCTCGCCTTCGGGCGATATCCGGTACTGTGGGAGTTTCGGGAGTATTGCATCTGGTCGAACAGTTATGTGTACAGGATCGATCATCATTCGTCCTACATCCGAGTCGTTTCTGGCCCATAGGTGCAGGGGTAGCGAATCGAGCAAGGATAGGTCAGCATCGGTTATGGCGTACATATGTCGTGCGGGGTAGGGTCTGGACATGCTCGGGTTGTCGTACAGGATGACTCGGACTCCATCCGGGGAACACCTAATAGTAGCTCAGAAATGTTTCAGTAAATCAATACCCATAATAGCGTCAGGGGAGTTGGAGGAGAGCAGAAACGTCGTGTCAGTGGGATTGTTTCCTAGGTCAAAGGAGATAGGTACAGACAGGGGATTAGTGGAGGGCGTCCCATCGAAACCTATCGAGGTGATGTGTGAGCCAGACAAGGGTGCCCTTGGAATCAGTCGTTTTGATAACACACTACGTGTCGCTCCAGTGTCTACCAAAAATGGAGACTTTGTACCCAGGACCTTAGCAGTGACATAAGGACCTTGCTGGTCAACACAGAGCTCGACTGGATCCCTCCCTTGCCCCTGGCAGTCCTATGCAGAGTCGTGATCATTGTAGCCATCGGACTGTTGGCACTGATTCTGTCGGGGCGGTCAAATGTGTTTGATCTACCAGATCGGTCATTGGTGGTGTTGTGAGTCTGTCCTCGTCCCTGCCCTCCAGTTTTGGGGCCATTTGTCATGTCCCTTGTCTCTTTATTTTTAATCAGTTCCCGAAGGGCTAGGCATTGAGACTTCCAATGTCCAAATTCTTTACAAAATGCACATTGGTTCTCATCAAGGTCGGTTCGTGGAGCGCCAGGGGTGGGGTTGCGGTCTCTAGGGGCCGAATTCCTAGGGGCATTTGACTGGTAGTTCCCCCTATACCGTTCCCTCCCTGTGGTCACTCCCTGTAGTTGTGCAATCATTACTCGTTCCTTTAGGTCCTTTTTCTTTTTCTCAGTTGCCCTTTCGTTCTCATTCTTTTGGTGTTCGTAATACTGAGCCATCTGAAGGATAGCTGCAGGTTTAGAGGCTCCCCAACTACTTTCGCTAGTCTGTAACTTTTGGGAGACCTCTTGCGATAGCCCCTTTACGTAGTTCTGCACGAATAGGTGTTGTCCGGTTGCGGTGGTCATGTCTTGGCCACTGTAGTCGGAGAACACTGTTTCAAATCGTGAGAAGTATTCTGATACGTCCTCCTGAGGTTTCTGGCGGCAGGCCGTGACTATCGACCAGTCTACCTTCTTTTCTGGGATCAACGTTTTCAGCTTCTGCACTATTTTGTCAGGGAGTTCCAATATGTCTTTTACAGGTTTCTGTCCGGGCTCTCGCTGCCTATCTAGTTCATCGAGTTTTGTCCAGGTGTGTCCGAACAGATCTGTGTGGTCGGCTCTCCGGATTTGCTTCCACACATCAGCCGGCAGACACAACCCGAAAAACAATTCCATGTCCGCTAGAGTCATTATGGTTGAGCCCAAGGCTGTGCCTAATTCGGTATAGAATGCTGTAGGGTTCTTTCTTAAGTTGGGCAGGGTTTGTCTAAAAGTTAAAATATCTTGCCGATCCCATGGTTGGTAAACCCAGTTGTACACAACCCTCCCTTTGGCATCTGCATGGTTGATATCATCGTTTGTTCCCTGACCTCTTGGGGGAACCCAATAGGGGGCAGCTTCTCTGATAGGCATCATGGTGTTGGCTGCTTCTAGTGAGTGTTCAATCGTCTCAGGGACTGTGATCTTGACCTCTGGTTTTTGTTCCGCGAGGTGGCGGAAGACCTCAAGCGTTTGCATGAAGAGGTCCGTCACATCACTTTCAGCCCCATCTCCGACATCAACCCTTCTATATAGAGTCGTCAATTTAGCAGGACCTTTAGTCTGGTACCTATCCTCATACGCGTTCAGGGTGTGGTAGCTGAACCGTAAAATAAAATGCCGTCTGTGACTACCGGCATGTGAGTTGTGCATATTCATCGTATATTCTTCACTCTCCTTCCGTTCTACCAGGGTTTTTGCTATCTGGTCGATTCCATCCCGCTCATCTTTGCTCAACCTATTTGGTCTGGTTGTTAACTGTTTGCCAGTCTCAAGTTCATCTGGTGTTGTTACCAATGTGGCTGGTGCGAAGGCCGTAAGAGTCTGGGCACTAGCGCTAGAGTTACCCTCGACTACTCTGGACTGGTGAGTGTTGTGCTAGAGGCTGGCAGGGAGCATAAGGAGGAGGCATGTAGATCATTGGAGGACCGAGCAGTAACTCGTCATTTGCTCGCTGTTTGGAGGGAATCTCCGGGTAGAGCGTAGAGGTGGTCCTGACAGGGCATTGGCCTGTCAGTCCTGATTCTTGCGTTTGTTTAACTTCCTCTCTTCTTCTTATTTCTTCATCTAGTTCTTTTGCGGCTAGATGGGCTGCTTTTCGTAATTCTTTCACTGTTTTTGCTTCCTCTTTTTTCCTGCGATGCTCTGCTTCTTTGCGCCACATGCCGATACTATCGAGCATAGTGGATGTTACCTTTTTTTTTTTTACAGCTGCTTCTAGTGTTTTTATTTTATTTTCATCAAAAGAACCTATCAGTGGCCACTGGTTTTTAGGATCCCTTTTTGTATATTTATGCCATAACTTACTATAAGCTATAGCGACTAGTCCTTGCTTAGTAAACATGTCCTTATTAGGGGTGCCTTCCAGTGGAGCTGGATGGTCCATCTCTAATAAGCGTTCGGGGGTGCTGGCTAGTGAATAGTTTAATTTACTATTTCAACTCCAGTCCCCTTGGATAATAGGGAATGTGTTTGGAGAGTAAATTAAACTATTACCTATCCAAGAGCGCCCCCCAGCGCAATTCGTTGTAATGACTTGCGTTGAAAAACTTGCGTTGTAAAGGCACTGCGTGGTAAAAGTAGCGTCGTAAAGGATGTTTACCGGTCTCCATCATCTGACAATTCTTTTCTTCTGTTTAGCACAAAATTAAATGCCATTGTGATGCAAATGTGAGCTCTATAGTGTAGGCACGTGTTGGTATGTGCTTGCTTTTTTCACGAGGTTCTGAATATTTTCTTGAAAGGTACATGGTGTGTCTTATTTGCATCATATTATGCAGTGGGTTGAATGATACTTATTGTTTTGAGAATACTATGTGACAGCAATATGAATAATAGGTGAGCAAAATGACACGTCAAGTAAATCAACTTGATATAGGTGGCACACAATGTTCAAAATGAAATAAACAACCAATCGAAAAGCTGGTGCAGGACACATATTTGTTATTAAAGGGCTTATATTTTCTTGCAGCTTGAGATTAGATAAACACAATAACATCCTGCTCAAGAATGATGTCATTTGAATGGGACTGACACTAACTCCGTTCTCACACAGCCAAGGGTTTAACCTTAACAGTGAATTATGATTGAAAGTGAAGGATTGTTTGGTTAAGCATCATTATAGTTACCACTTTATTTGGCATACCAATTACCTAAACCATACTGATTGAAAACCGGTTGTTCAAACATTTAGGGGCAGATGTATGATCAACATTCTTTGCGATTCTCAAATAGCGATTTTTTAGAAATCACTATTTGAGAATTGCAATTTGGGATGTATGCAGAAAATCGCTATTTGGTAGCGATTTCTTAAAATTCCTTAATTGCGATTAGCAAATTGCTAATCGCAATTAAGGAATAATTTCCCATTCATTTCTATGGGCCAGGAGGCCCATAGGAAGGAATCGGAAGTTATTCTCAATTTGCGATTAGCAATTTTCTATTCGCAAATTGAGAATAATTTCAAGGGTGCAAGATGTGTCTTAGTAACACCCTGCTGCACCCCTGAAATTTACAAGTGTGCGCATATAGTGCACATACATGCCCTAAGGGCATGTATGAGCGCCACATGGCACCTTTACAAATGTAAAAAAGTACATTTGTAAAAGAATTCGCAAATTACCACCAACTACAAGTTGGTGGTAATTTGCGATTTCTTAGTGTGTAATTGCAAAACGTTATTGTTTCTTACATAGCTTTTAAGGAATCGCTTTTTGAGATTCCTTAAATGTTAGCGCAAAATTAAGGAATCGCAAATTTTGCGATTCCTTAATTTTGCGATTCGATTTTGTTCATACATTGCATTTGCCAATTTTTTTGTCGCACACGCTGCTTTTTTAGGAATCGCAGCGTTTGCGAGAAAAAAAACGGATGAAACATCTGCCCCTTAATTCCATAGTTGCCTGCGGGCAACAAATTCTGCGCCTGATTTAGATCTTGGCAGATCTGGTCTCTGCCGCTACTTTTCCAATTTTTTTACCACCCTACCTACTTAGCAGTCTGTCTGCTCAATTTAGATGGTAGAGGGTCTATGGATAAGAGACCGTCCGAATACCGCTGACTCTTCCGGTATTTCCCTCCCCCATCAACTTTACCATATGCAAAAGTGGCTGCCAGAGTGAGTCCAGACGGGATTACTGCAGACCTGATCACGGTGTGTCTTTCTGTCGGATTAACTGTAGCAGGGATACCTCCATACTTGAGTAGGAGGATTCAAAGGAAATGAGATACAAACTTACCATTTTTTATGTTTCTCACTTCCGTTTCCGCTTTGAATCCAATTGTTAAAGTCTGTCCTTTGTAACTACAACTTGAACACAACGTTAATCAACTCCGTTGTCACGGGATAAAAGGTAGGCTTTGAATACTTGTCCTACGATAAACTGTGTGTTTGTATTTCCTTTAGCCTTGTGTATTTTTACATTTCCCTCACATGCAAGTATACTCTTATTATGTTCAATGCTAGTGCTCCTTTTACAACTAATCAATGTAAAATGAACACACCAATACTGAAACAGATTTTTCTTTGTGGTGGTTGTGGGTGCTGTGTTTGTGGTGCATGTAGGTGTTTATTTCATGGTGTATGAATGTTGTATGTGTGCTATGCAGTTTGTACGAAATGGCCAAGACACATTACCTATATATATTTTTAAACCACACACTGCCTATGCGTGTAGTGACATATTCTAAAAGTGGACTCATTCCATCAGAAATCTGCAGCTAGCAAACCTGGGCATAAAACTACACTCCACTCATGGTGATTGCGGATTTTTGGCAACTCCCCATTCCCCTTAGAATGCAGAGTTGCTGGAAAACTCAGCACTCCTTAACGAAGCGGAGATTTTGTGTGTTTGGGCACCCAAAATGCGTTTTTGCGTGCACGGGAGTGACTTACTGGGTGCCTGCGATCACCGACGAGATTTCCCATCCGTTCCTGAGCGCCACGAGATTTGATATCTGCCCGCATTGTCCGGCAATAGTGTGTGATCACGTACAAATCATTCGGGCGCACCATCGGACTTCTGGAGGAAGTTTTTTAAAGAACAAGATCCCGAACATGCAGAATCTGCAATCTGGCGATGGTTCTTTCCCGAGCAGCATCAACACCTTCCCGAAATGATGATTTGGATCAAAAAAACTCTTCAGATTGACATTTGGCTGTAATTTTTGTGCAAGGAGTCCTTTTTGTTTTGTAACTTTTTTTTGAAGAGGAAGAAAGTGGCCCAGAGTCTCCAACTTCCTGGTCCTGTCCAGCAAGCTCCTCCCAATGCGTTGCCCTTCTCCTGTTCACTTTTTATTTGGATTTGGAGCTGGAAAGATCTCTTTGTGTCTGCTGAATTATGTATCATTGGATTTGAGGACTTTTGAATTTGAGATTTCACAAGTAAGAAGAAGAATTGGTATTGTTTGATTGGAGCATTACACCTAATTTTTTTGTACTATTCCTCATTTCTTTAAAATGTATTGTGGTGGGTTGCCTGTAGTTTCTTTGTTAGTAATTTTTCTTCTGTTATAAATGAAACATGTTGCACAGTTCACCACATTTTCTCCAACTTTTGAAATCAGTTTGAAATATTTATTTAATTCACTAGCCCAGTAGTCTGCTAATAGGCCTCTCAGCCAGTAGGCCCGGGCTACTTATGGGTGCATGAAACAACTGTGTCTGTGGTGTCTGTTGACTTTAAACACCATTTAGGGCATGGAATGGCATTGGATTGAAAGTCAACATTTGTTTTATTTGGTATTTCACTTTTTTTCACATGTGTTAAAAAAAAGCCTTAGTTGGATTGTGTGGTTGCTGTGTAACTGGCAAACCTTTTTTAGCCCAGTTGATTGTCGTTCTGGCATTGTTGCATTAAAGCTGTGTTGTTTAGCATGCTTCCTTTGTCTTGCCAGTGTGTTATTTTGTTTGTAATATTAGGCGAGCATTAGCCTTGGCTGAGTCTCCCCACGTGGCCAGGTATAATTTATTTATTAAAGTCTGTGTCCAACTCCATATATGGGCCTGCTTGAGTTCATTGTTTTCCAGGCCATGTTGTTGTTGTGACTTGTGAGTGACCAGGTAGCTGGTGGCCATTTTGTGGTGGCAGTAAGTGTGCTTTACGGCTTTTGCCATAGACCTGCATATCTTTCTTTTGTTGCTCTTGGCTTATTGCTTCCATGCATTGTCAGCTGCTGCTCCCTGAATGCTGAATCCCACGTGATGCACAATGTCAAACCGGGTCTGTTACATTTGTATTTTCGTTGTTGTTCTTCTTCTTTCCTATCCTTCATTAGGGTACTGTACAGTACAGCATGAAATCCCTTGTTGTCAATGTCTCAGAAATGGCTACACTGTATTGTTATTTTTTTTTAATAACTGAGGTAATGAATTTAATAATATTACTAACACTAACAAGTGTGACCACACACTATGTTATATATTATATTTGTTTGTTTGTACTAGTAGTAATTGAACCACAGCAATGAATGCCACAAATCACTGATGTAATTCTTGCTTCCTTGCTTTTAGGTGCACAAAAGAGGAGGAGACAACATCACCCATTGTAATGCCAGATAGAAGTCCTACTGCACATGAAGTCATGTGACGTGTGAACACAGACATCTCTTCAACTTGTGCCACTGTGTGCTGATGACATCTTGAAGATGGCCCCAAAGAAAGCTACGAGGTCCTGTACCAAGAAAATTGCCAGTGAAAAGAAGGCTCTGCCACTTACTAAGACCGGTATGTCGACAAAGACCTTTTTTGGGAAACCAGAAATTGCGCCTGCAGCTGCTGCGTCCGCGGAACAAGCTGGGAGCAGAACCCTCGCAGCACAGTACCCACCACACCTAACCTATGCACCAGCCCATGTTTGTCGCAGAGGCACCTATTCTAATCATCACAATTCCAATGCTGACGAGCAGTGATGTTGAAATTGACTTATCGCAAAGTAGTACCCAATCAATGCAGGGAACTTAGATAAGTGGGCAACAACAGCCGCAACCACCCCCAACAGTAGTTGTTCCCCCTGAAGTACGAGCAGTTCAGTAGAGAGAGCTTCCTGCAGGGGAAAAAGAGCAAGCCGCTCTTTCAGAAGATCCATTGTCTTCCAGATCACAAGCAAGAAAGGGGAGGGTTAGTCCATCAACTTCTTTTGCAAGCCCCCTTTCTGATGATCTAGACACCACTTGAAATCACCTCAGTCTGAGAGTGAGACACGCCATGAGACAAGGCTAGGGAAAAAGAAGGTTCCGGAAAGCCTTAGAGTTATGCAGGTAGATGTAGAAGAGGAGGATGATGACAACCAGTCTTCATGGACATTAGTCCCGCCCCAGTGGAGACCGACATTACCCCATCCCAAATTGCTATGAGGGATGGGGCACACATACCACCAACACAGATGATACCACCACCAACACTCCTGCTTCCCTATTTTGCCGGCAACGACCTACATCTACCACAACCACCTCAGTAGAAGAAGGAAATGCAGAGAGTTAAACTTCAGGCCAACCTACCAGGTCATCTGACATTGCAAGTGCCACCAGCAGCGCCAGAAAGCTAACCTCCCCAGTTTGGGACTTATTTTCGGTTAGCAGGAAGGAGGTGTACATTGCTATATGCACAATTTGTGGTAAAGGTGTTAGTCGGGGTAAGCTTGGTACAAACTATGGTATCGTAGCCAAACAACCCTTCTGAGAAAACACCACTTGATCCAGTGGGAGGCGCACCTTAGTGGCCAAAAAGCTACACGTGTTGTTGGTGGAGGGGATGTATAAGAAGATCCAATCACAGTGTAAGGGGAACAAGAGGGAGACATTTTCTCTGTTACACAAAGCAGCCCTGTCCTCTGCAGTGCAGCGGTACCACCCACTTCATCATCAGTAACATAGCAATGGCACAAGCGACACCAAGGAGTCCCAGGCAACAGAGTACCACAACAAAAGAACATGCATGGAGCCTAACATCTGGTGTGAAGAAGTCACCTGCATCAGTGACACCATAAAAAAAATCCAGGCTACCATTCTCAGCATGTTTTGGTCGTAGGGGCAGTACAAACGCAACCACCCAAGAGCACGTTTGTACAACACGAAGCTGGCTAAAATGTCAGCGCTTGACCACTTCACTTTTTTTGTTTGGAAGGGGTGGGCTTTCTTGAATTTGTGGCACCCGTCTGCCCTAAATGGAAGGTTCCCAACAAGTCCAATTTCGCCAGAGTTGCTGTTCCAGCACTACATCACGGCGTACTGGAATTACCTACACAAGCTTTGCAGCAGAGTGCTGTTCATACTATCCATCTGACAACATACACATGGACCAGTTGTCAAGCCACTTATTACATGTGCATCACTGCACACTGGATCTCTTTTGTGGGGGTTAAAGAAAAGATATCTGCAGCAGGTGTTGTTGACACTGCTGAGATTGTTAATGCCGCTCAGAACATGCAACTGTAGCCATGTGCGCAATAGAGAAATTTCATACTGCTTAAAACATTTTGGAAGACTTTGACAGAAAGTTCTTTGAATGGCTGCGACCAAGAGGGCTTACCATCAGTTTTGTTGCCATGGACAATGGGAGTAATATAGTTAAGCCCATGGGTGATGGTGGCTATTTCAGGGTCCTCTGTTTAGCGCATTGCATTAACATCATTGTTGAAGACTTTCTGGAAAAGAAGACCTAGTCGGCAACTTTCTGAACACCTGTAGAAGTATCTGCACATATTTCAGCCATTCTATTAAAGCCCATAAGCAGCTGAGGATCAATCAACATGATAATAGAATGCCAGTTAAAGCACTCATCAAGGAGGTGTCAAAAAGTTGGAACTCCACTTATTAAATGTCTGTTTGAGCAGTACAGACCAATCAATGAACATGTCATGCAGAGAGGGGATGATACTGTGAAAAGTATGATCATTAAAATGGACCAATGGGGCCCAGTAAAATTCCTGACAGAGAAGCTACTTCCTTTCGAAGTCTTAACACGTGAGGTCAGCTAGGAGGACTGTACTATGGGCCAAGCTGTCATATTTTTGCACATGCTACAGGAACAGCCTAAGGGGGTGTCTGCAATGTACGCAGGTGTGGAGGAAAAAAACATACGAGTTGGTGGAGAGATTAGCGCTTTGCTTGTCTGTAAATACAAGGGTGCAAATAGGCATTGTGTCATCCAACCATTAGATTTGGCCCACAATTCTGGATTCACACTACAAACCATTATGTAATGTAATGTAAATGGTACTGGGTCGGGTAGGCATCCTTTTAAGAAAGCACTGCTGGGAAGTCTTAACTGTGGACTGATTAATGTCAGATCCTTGAAAAAACATCAAGTGGAGATCTCCACCTTACTAAATGATTATTATCTTGATGTCATGTTTCTTACTGAAACTTGGACACGAATAGACAGTGAAGTGGAGTTAGGCTTAGCATGTCCTCCGGGCTGCAAAATTCATCATAAGCCCAGGCAGGATGGAAGAGGCGGAGGAGTGGGTTATATTTATAAAGATATATGGAATATTACCCCTCTCGGCACAGTGGATGTCCTGGGAAGTGAGTCACTAGGTTTCTTACTCAAAGGTACTAGTGGCGTCTTGTATACTGGCCTACTGTGTTACTGACCACCAGGGAGTGCTGCCCATGTCTATCAAGAATTAATTGACATCATATATAACTTATCAAACTCTCACTCCAAGTTATTGATTTGGAGATTTTAACTTATGGGAGAATGGTATTGTAGACACAGCTGTTAAGAAACTTTGCCAGGCTTGTCAGAATGCAAACTTACAACAGCTGGTATTACAGCCTACTCACCAGAGGGGCCATGTGCTTGACCACATCTTTGCTGATGAAAATAATCTAGTTGTAAAGGAACTACTCCCTCAAGGCTGAACAGAACATTTTAAAATCTTTTTTACCTTAAAAGTTGATAATATTCTACAATATGATGGTGGCAGGTCATCTATTCGTACCAGGAGGGTTTGGTCCAAAATAACTAAATTAACGGACCTCCCCCGGCTTGTTGATGACAGTTATATCTTGCATTGCATGAGTCGGTGGAAGTGAATTATCTGAATTTATGTCATCAGATCACCAGTTCACTGGATCAGTTAGTGCCTCGAAGGAAAGTTAAAAGCTGTAAAAAACCCTCCACTTTCTGGTACAACGAAGAACTTAGGTCGTGAAAGACTAGTTGCAAGTAAGTGGAAAGGAAGTGGAGGAGGAACTATCTGGAATCAGACAAAGTAGTTTTAAAATAATTTATACCTACAAGGCCAAGGCCAAATACCTTGAGGAGATTATTTTACATCCAACTAATAAGACTCAAACTCTCTTTGGCCTAGTGAAAGTTCTGGCTAATCCAGAATGTGCTAAGCCTAACTATTCAGCATCACAGGTACTATAAGAAGATTTGGCACTTTTCTTCGAGGAGAAAATCAGTAAAATCTTAAATGGTCTCAAACCTACGGGAAACGACGTTAGGTACCAGGATACTAGAGATGATATGCTAACAAATTGGGGTATAAATGAGAGGGAACATGCGACAGTTCTGGACCATTTCCAGGCTTCCTCATTAGAGGAATTAAATGCAATTGCTGTTGGTATTTCCTCAGGTTCTCCTTTGGACCCCCCCCCATAAATTTGGGACATTTTTGGCAGCGAACTTTTTCCGCACCTTTATCATATTTGCTGCCAATCCTTAAGCAATGCTGTAGTTCCGGACTGTTGGAAAAAAGAAGTTGTTTCCCACTGTTAAAAAAGGCATCTCTGGCTCCCCAATGCCCTGCTAACTATAGACTAATTTCCTTGCTGCCCTACCCAATTAGGATTCTGGAGAGGGTAGTGACAAAATCTCTCTCAAGATACATCGAGGATAACAAAGCCCAATTTGGGTTTCGCCCTGCACATGGAACCGAGCCTTAGTTGCAGTTTTGGATGACCTAAGAATGCGGGCTGACAGTGGTCAGGCAGCCTATCTAGTGCTGCTTGACATGTCAGCCACGTTCGGTACGGTCAACCACCAGATCCTGATTGAGAGGCTGGAGAAATTGGGTGTTGTGGGGGGCGGGGGGCAAGAGATTGGATGCATTCCTATCTTTCCAACAGACAGCAGGCAGTGACGCTATCGCCGTTCATCTACCAGTTTAGGGATGTTAAACAAGGAGTTCCTCAGGGTACGTAATTACAAGTAACAAGGACCCCCTGAGAATTGGATCAAGCTCCTGGGTCAGGGTAAATAGACTATTGAAAATAACACACCCAGGCAAGCAACCTAGATATACAGTGTGATGAGGCCCAAAAAACTGAAAATGACATGGAACTGCAAGGTAGTATCTTTTTTTAAAGAAAATTCTTAAAATTTTAATGGTTATCATGTACATATGAATAAAAAGTTTTACATACAAAATATTTATATATAACAAAAGTACATTACATTGACAACAAATTATATAAAAGACAATAAAAAATGGTACAAATGAGGCAATGACGAATTCTTCTCTACGCGTTTCCATAACAAGTGTCTTCATCAGGAGATTACCATCAAGAAGCTTTTAAAACAATCTACAATTTATTTATTTATTTATAATTAAGCTTATATCGCGCACAGCTACCCACAATGGGTTTCCCGGCGCTAGGGATAGACTGTAGAAGAAAAGAAGGTAGTTGCACCTAAGTTGAGACATAGCAGGCTATGGGGCACGTTGAGAAAAAAGCCAAGTTTTCAAGGCCTTACGGAAGCAAAACAAGTTGGTCTCGAGTTTTAGGGCCAGTGGGTGGGAGTTCCAATATTTAGGGCCCAAGGTAGAAAAGGAACGACCTCCCATTTTTGTCAGCTTCCATCTTGGCATGATGAAATTTCCCACGTCCGATGACCTTAGTGGACGTATGGGTCTGTAAGGTGTTATCAACCCTTGAAGGTAAGCTGGGGCACTACCCTGCTTAGCCTTGAACATATAGCATAGTGCCTTAAATTTAATGCGTTCAGGCATACTCAACCAATGAAGGTCGCGTAAGGCGGCCTTGGCTGAAGTGCGTCTAGGAATATTTTTCAGCAGGCGCGCAGCCGCATTTTGCACTACCTGTAATACCTGCAAGGTAGCTTTATCTGCACCCAAGTAGAGAATATTACCGTAGTCCAGGCGAGATGTTACAAGCGCCTGGACTACGGTTCTACGAGAGGAGAGTGGGAGCATCCACAAGATCTTGTAGAGCCACCGCAGCGTTGAGAAGCAGATGGCTGCGACCTTGGTGGCCTGTTGTCTCATGGTTAACCTGTCGTCAATAATGACGCCCAGGTTACGAACTGCAGTGGAAGGTGTAGGTACAGTTCCCAATTCGATGGGCCAATGGTGCGGGCCCCAGAGATGTTTATTACGCCCCAGAATGACCACCTCGGTGTTCTCCCCATTCAGTTTAAGACAGTTTCTCCGCATCCAGTCAGCCACAAGAGTGAGGCCAGACTTGAGTGCGGAGATGTTGTTCTCGTCTCTCCCTGATAGGGAGAAGACAATCTGGGTGTCATCAGCATAGGAAAATAGGGTTAGCCCAGCCTGTTCTACAATTGATGCCAAGGGTTTAACGTAAATATTAAATAATAAGGGACTAAGGATTGAACCTTGGGGGACACCGCGGGTAGATGGACAAATGGTGGAAGCAGCTTTAGGAGAGAACACTTGGAAACTCCGGTCTTTAAGGAAAGACACCAGCCAGGCCAAAGCCTGGCCGCCCACACCTAGAGATTTCAGAGAGTCAATTAGGATGGAGTGTGACACGGTGTCGAACGCTGCGCTCAAATCCAACAGGATGAGCGCCATGGTGTTACCTTGGTCGACACCGTGCCTCAGACTCTCTGTTACCCCCAGGAGTGCTGTCTCAGTTGAGTGCCTAGATCGGAAACCCGACTGAGAAGGATGGAGAAAGGCGGTGTTTTCAACCAGTTGGGATAGTTGAAAATGTATATGTCTCTCCAGTATCTTAGAGAAGATTGGCAGCAAAGATATCGGGCGAAAGTTGGCGGGATTGGAAGAATCGGCGCCTGATTTTTTTAGTAGAGGAACCACCATGGCGTGTTTCCAAGGTAGTGGGACCTGGGCCTCACTCAATGAAGTGTTTAGTAATTTGATGAGAAAAGGGTGAGTAAGAGGGTCCAGTTGTTTTAATATTTTGGCCGGGAGCACATCCAATGGGGAACCAGAACGCACACTATTTAGACAGGACACAAAGGAAGTGGCGTCTAGGGGCTGCCAGATAGAAATTGCGGCATCAGTGGTGGTATTTACCAATTCCTGGACCATATTAGGGGCGATAAAGGTGGACTCTGGAGGAGGAGAAAAATGATCATAAATGAGATCCACTTTATTTATAAAATAGTCCGCTAAGGACTGACACTGGACGGCATCAAGAGCCGGAGGAGGGGGAACGGAATTCACACCAGTCAGTTTCTTCACAACGGAAAATAACACCTTAGGACAGTTTTGTGCATCAATCACTGTTTTTGTAGTGTAATTAGCCTTGGCAGTTTTACAGCTGTTATGGTACTTTTTTAAGGCTTCTTTATAAATGATTTTACTTTCAGGAGAATAGCCTTTTCTCCATTTCCGCTCCAAGATCTTGCATTGTGAGCGGAGACTCTTAAGTTGTACTGAGTACCATGGGGCTGGAGGATGATGTGATACTGTGGGTTTTGATGTAATTGGTAGTACCCGATTTACAGCATTGGTTAGCCAGAGTTCAGTGGCACTATTAAGAACAGTGACTGGTGCGTCAATAGACGGGAGTGTTTTAATCAGTAGTTTATTAAGCTCTGGAATACTGACCTTCCCCCAATTTCGGGAAGGCCCCTGTTTAGCTGTCGCAGATCTAGTGGCTATTTCAGCCATGTCTAAGGAGAAAGGGACAGCAAGATGATCAGACCAGGTAATTTGTAAAGCTTCACGGGAACAATCTAAGGGCAAATTAGATAAAATAGGGTCAAGTAAATGTCCAGCACAATGTGTAGGACCCGTGTTGTGTAACTGAAGGTTAAAAGCTTCCAGAGTAGAGAGGAGCTGGTTTCTGTGAGGGCATTCATTAGCGTCTAAGTGTATGTTTAGGTCTCCTAAAATAGTAAAATTAGATGCTTTAAGCATAACCGGGGCCAAAAGGTCCGGTAGTGAAGCTATCCATGAGCTAGCTGTCCCAGGGGGACGATACGCCAGTAGACCTGACAGTGTAAATTGAGGGGTGATGAACAGTTGGAATAGAGCTGACTCGCAATTATTTTGGGTGGCATCAACCAGTTTACAATGAAGATAAACATTATAAGATACATGTTCCAAATTACTATTTTGACATTTCAGTAAATAGTTCTATCTGGGAACAACATTCACATTGTTATAGAAGATACATTAAAACCGTTTCTGTGTACCTGCGAAAAGCATTGTTCTTGGGTAAGGGGAGGCAAAGGAAAAAGAAAAAGATAAACAGAGAGGAAGAATACGAAGATTTCAAGATGGAACAAATGTAGCATGATGGAGTCTGCAAACACACAAGATGAGAAAACTTTGATACCACGCTCATCTAGCATGTGTCTAGGTTATTGAGGATATTCTACCCAGTAGTGGTTGAAGGGCCGTAATTAACAAAGCCTAATATAAATGTGTGACATGTTACTAGGACTTATGGTCGGTGGATAGCCATTGTATAGTTACAGCATACTCATTCCTGGTTTTATACTCATATATTTGATTGCAAGAATGATATCTATGTATGATTATATAGTGGGCTATAATTTGCGCATGATGTAATGTAATGGTAGTGCTCAGCAGTCGGGCGATAAACTATCTGGCTTGCCCTATCGCAAGTGTTACTTAGTGAGAAGGACCAGTCTCTTGCCCCAATAACGTGGGGTGGTTGACCATGATCAAAATTAATCAGTGCTTTATTCCACCAGATTACACCATACCTGAGGTAGCACAAGGGGAAGATGATGACGGTGACTCAAGTCATGGAAGTAGTGTGTTAGGTGACCTACATCTGGTCGAACCACCAGAGTTTGAGAATGAGCTCTAATTCCCAGTCAACTAGACTCTTTCAATTTCCAGTTACTTTCTTTCTTTCTTTGATGCCCCAACACAAAAAAATTATAGCTAAGGAACATTATTTATTTTATTATTTATATGTGTGTGTGACTGTCTATCTGGTTCACAAATCCGTCCCCACTGTCTTACTCTTGTAATGGTCGGATCAGAGTTGCAACTGTGTGCAGTCAATGAATAAGTATGAATAAGTAAAGTGCACTCCTGACTCGCCCATAAGCCATTTCTCTCAAGCCAGACATTGGTTTGAGAATTCAAACAAATGTGTACCTGCCTCCAACCCTGGACTCTGACTATCTATCTATCCTTCCTAACCTAGATGTACTGCCCTGAAAGAACAGCTAAATAATGGCATGTATTACACGATGAGTGATTGTTGTTTATTGTGAAAGTCTATTCTACAAAGTGACACAAGTCAATCCTTCCCTTCTTGGTGGTCAATAACAAAAGTGTACTACTTCAGTCCGATCCTTTGCATTTTGAGTCAGGTGTGCATGAGTCTGCTCACTCGGAGTTGGACACCATGACCACCATCATCGCAGTCAGAGTCAGGTTAGAAGGATCAGAGATGATTGATGGAATAACTCAGGCCATGCCACCACAAGAAGATGTTTTTTTAAAGTCACTGAAACCAACTAATTTAGATGGATGATGATGACTTTGAAGACTGTGAAGTAGCCTAATGGTAAACAACAACAGAGACCAGACCTACATGTCTGTGTAATGGTGGTGGGTAGCGAATGTGGTGTGAATGACAGCGGTGCATTGATTTTTTACTTCATTTTGAAAATGTGTGTATACTATGTATGTGTGGTCAGTGCTGTATGGCTCAAATCCAAAGCTGAGTGGAGCTTGGATGGGGATGGCCTGTTGTTGGCGGTAACTACTGAAAACAGAGTCTGATTTAGCCATGCTGCCTCTGAAAGTCTACTTATTACACTCCTACTTTTGCAGTTTAATTTTTAGTTTTCTCCTTGATATTTCAATATCCTTTTTGCTTTTCCATCTACAGCCCCTTACCCTGCACCATACTGAAAAAATAACTCATACTTATCATACCAAACAACATCCGTCAGGCACCCAAGATTCACAGGTGGACAGTCCAATAGGAATGCGGAGATGCAACTTCCAATTCATTAACCCTGGTCAGGGAACTACGCTTCGCTGGCGTAGCTTGCGGATTTTTGCAAACTTTGCTTTCCGTGGAGAATGCAAAGTGTATGCAAAACTTCAGAATCCACAGCGGAGCGGAGTACAGCCCCGGACCCTCCCGCCTAAACACCCCTTCAATAAATATTTTTTTAAATAAAAATAAAAATGAAGCTAAATAAAACACACTTACCTTTATCGCGTTGTCTCCGGGCTGCCTGCCTCCTCCTCGCCGTGGTCCTGCAGAATCCTCTACGTCAGATGATCGTCATGGTAGGCGTAGGTACCATGGGTGCCATGCTCACTACACCACTGGATCCAAGCTAGCCGAGTTGATGAAGGGTGGTGCCCTGAAACCAATCCCAGGATACTTGTTTCCGGTCCAGTGAAGACATGGCTTGGCAGTTCGGGCTGGACTGTTCCCATGAGACACATGGTCAAGACTCATTTGCATATGGCTGGGTCCAAACTGGGGTAGTGTGGTGAGAAAAAGAATTATGGATTTAACCCAGATCCTTGTAAATGGGGGTGAATGTTTGCATTGTCCAACATTCCGTCCACCAATTGTTCTGTATCTGAACTGGGGTGGCGAAGTGAGCTAAAGAACAATGATGGATTAAACCCAGCTCTGTGACTGGGGGTGAGTGTCTGAAACGTTTCAGCGCTCCGTAGATCATCTCGTTGTTGTTTGCCTTAAGTTGGCAGGGTATGCCCAGGAGCGGGTCCCTTGCTCACTTTGCCACTGGATTCAAGCTAGTTTGTCTGATGAGGGCTGTTAGCCCGAAACCAGTCCCAGGATGCTTGTTTCTGCTCCAGGGTAGACATGTCTTAGCAGTTCTGGCTGGAGGCACAGGGTCAAGACTGATATGCATATTGCTGTGTCTGAACTGGGGTGGCAAAGTGAGCTGAAGAACGATGATGGATTCAACCCAGATCTGTGACTTGGGGTGAGTGTCTGAAATGTTGGAGCACTCCATCCATCATCTCCTTTTGTTTGCATTGTTTGCCCTAAGTTGGCAGGGTATGCCCAGACGTGGATCCCTTGCTCACTTTGCCAATGGATTCAACCTAGCCTGGCTGATGAGGGCTGTTAGCCAAAAACCGGTTCCAGAATGCTTGTTTCCGGTCCAGGGAAGACATGGCTTGGCAGTTTGAGCTGGACTGTTCCCATGAGGCACAGGGTCAAGACTGATTTGCATATAGCTGTGTCTGATATGTGGTGGCGTAGTGAGCTAAAGAACAATAATGGATTCAACCCAGATCTGTGACTGGGGTGAGTGTCTGAAACTTGCAGCACTCCGTCCATCATCTACTTGTGTTTGGATTGTTCGCCCTCAATTGGCAGGGTATGCCCAGACGTGGGTCCCTTGGTCTCGTTGCCACTGGATTCAAGGTAGCCTGGCTGACGAGGGCTGTAAGCCCGAAAACGGTCCCATGATGCTTGTTTCCGGTCCAGGGAAGACATGGTTTGGCAGTTTGGGATGGACTGTTCCCATGAGGCACAGGGTCAAGACTGATTTGCATATAGTTGTGTCTGAACCAGTGTGGTGAAGTGAGCTAAAGAACAATGGTGGATTCAACACAGATCTGTGAATGAGGGTGAATGTCTGAAAGGTTCAGCGCTCCGTACATCATCTCCTTGTGCTAGCTAATAAGTAGACACAACTTTGTTGTGTCCAACGTGACCATTGACAATGTCTTGTTTTAGTGATTAAGCCTTCTCATCATTACATGAGTAGAATACCTTACTTAGGCAATGGGCATGCAATCTGCATGTCAGAGGAATCGTAATAGTAGTACTATGTGACCAATGGGTTTTCTGAGAATTAGAGTACCACCACTAGGCAATCCTCAAAAGGATAGAGGGAAGGTTGACTGAAAAAGCAGAAGAAAGGAAGCAACAGACAGACTAGTAACTAGAGACAGTTTGGCACAATGTAGAGAAACTTGAAATATAGAAAATAAGTAAATAGGATAATGCAGATATAACAAGAATTTAAAAAAGGATACACCGAAGAAGATTTGGAAAAATAAAATATAAACAGGTAGATGTCACAATATTAAAAAAGGAGCAGAAACATTCGGGGAACAAATATATTAATGTTAACACCAGGAGAACTTACTGGGGCTAGCAGAGCCATCAGAACTCTGGGAGGCACCTCAAGCTCCCAGACCCTCACCCGCCTCAACCCTATTCTTGCCCCTGGATACTGATGTAAAACATAAAGACAAAAAAATATTAGTGGTAATACATAATATCTCCCCCAAATATATTTAACAGGCAAAGGCAATCACAATACCATTGAAATTTGCTAAATCAGATCATCTAGTAGTAGTACATCGCGGACCGTCCTATCATATTAAACATTTCAAAAACCTACCTACCCAGTCCACTACTATTCCAAATTTAGTAAGCTGCAGTTTGGAATTACTAATAAAAAATTGCAACAAATCATAATGTTTGTTTCTTCTCAAATCTCAAATCTCATTCACAATCTCTCAGTCACAAGTCAGCCCCTTTGATAGGCCATGGCAATAATCACTAGGGTCCTTATTATAATGATTACAATGATGTCGGGCGGACGCCATTGTGGTTCTGGAACCACCCGACCTTAGGTCGGCGCTGTGGTCATGACGACCGCACTAGTCTACTACGAATTGATGCGATCGCCCATAGGCCACAGGGCTGTCGCAAAGCTCCATTTGTCAATGGAAGATTGTTTGGCAGGAAAATATTGCCTGCCTCACAAGCTTCCATTAAAAAATCTTGGTTTTTGTTCACAAACATCCATACACCGTCCGTGTGGAATTGGCATGAACCATGCAGCTACAATATTAGAAATAACTAATTACAGAAAGTCTTACTTAATTATCACTAATCACATCAGCCCAAGCGAGTTGCAACAGGTACAAATCATTAATTAGGTTAGGTGGGTAGCGCCAAATAAGCTAAGCACCTGTCTAGAATAACATATTATCACATATTAATTGAAAAATTTACTTCCCTGCATGGAAGCAACATGCTTGCTATTATTTGGGAAAACATATTAGCTATAGCATAGAACAAACAAGTAATAATAAAAATGTATAATTTTAATAATTACTCATGTAGCCCAGCAACCACAACTCCTAGCAGGTTCCACAGGTCCTGCTCTCAGTCCCGGATGTCGGACCAGTGGTGCGCTAACTGCTGATGGGCGTGGAGCCGTAAATTTCCTGGCGCACCCTTGCCCAGCGCTGCTGGCACCTCCACATCACGTACGCACATCCAGGCCTGCCTTATGCCAGGGTGGAGTGTAGGTGGTGCTGGATATGAAAAACCATCTCTGTCACCTCCACCTCAGAAAACAGGGCATGGGGCTGCACCCCTGCCTGGCGCCGCCTTCCGCAAGGAAAGCGGCCGCGCCTTGGTGGACCCTTATCTGCCATGGCGCTGGGGGGAGGGAGAGAAAAAAGAAACAGGGAAAAAGAAGGAAGGACTGGGTAGTAATAAGGAATTAGGCAAGCTTAAAAAAATGTACGAAACTCAACAAAAGCACACAGTAAAGTAGAAAAAACACAAATACACACTTAGAAAGACAAAGGGTAAGATAATAAATAAAACAGATGGGAAAAATAGTTTTAAAAGCCAAGGTTTACAGAAATGAAGGTAGGATGAATAAGTAGGCCCCAGATGCATAAACAGAGTATGTAAAAAGCTGGCCGTGTGCGACCGCGTGGCGCAGTTTGTGAGATATTTTCACCCGAACTTGCAATCCTTGTTGACGTACACTGGAAAACCTCGTGCAAATGGACGGTTGCAGTTGGACTTCATGTATGTCTATAGCTTCCACAACTTTGTGTGCTAAGTGGGCCGTTAATTATACACTGCCTTCCACCATGATTTCCTGTTCTATTCGTAAAAGTGGGCCGTTAATTATACACTGCCTTCCACCATGATTCCCTGTTCTATTTGTAATAATGTTCCCATCGAGTGCTCCCCAACATATAGTGCAACACAAAAACTACTGAAATAAATTACATAAAAAGATGTGATAAAAATGTGTGCAGAGGTATGGGGTGCCGGACGGAAGTAACACCATGGGAGTCCACTCGTAGGTACTCACCTGTGGGCTCAGTTTCTCATCATTAGCACACCCATACCAAAAAGATTTCAAATATAAATAAAATTAATAGTGTGCAAGTGTGGTGAGTATATAGTGAGACAGTCATAGGAATACTGGTGATAGGCACTTGAATGTGTCTCCCTAGTGCTTAAAAATTCTGACCCCAAAATAAAGTGGACCCTCTGACTTTAAGACCACATTATTATCAATAAAAACGAGCTAAAACTACACTTGCTGTCCTCCTCAAGGCTCTGCCATCACAGGGATGGTGGCCTGTTGCAGTCAGCTACCATGTCTGTGATTGCTTTTATATAACAATCCATAAAGAGAAATGGGATGCGTTTAAAAAAAAAGAACTTTTTACCTAACAATTTTTTAAGATTAACCATGTTTTCCCTATTTTGAAGGCCTTACTACTACTTTTAAGTAGTAGGTAAATTATTAATATTTTGCAACCATACTGTTTAACAGTAGTTGGAAAAGATGCCCTAAAAAACCCCCTTCACAAATCCAATTTATGCTTTGGTCACAACCCAAATTTGTGATTGGGTACAATTTATGGTTTGTAAAAGCCAAAAGGCCTTTTGCGGTCACAAATGGCCAAATGCTGTCAATGGGGCTATTTGAGATGGAAAAAAAGGTTTCTACATCTGTCCTTTGGTATTTTAAACACCTACTTACATTGTAGTGTCTTGTGTATGCACCCACATGGACAGGTTTTGAAGGCATGATATATTTGTTTCATTTACTTGCAAGGATTATACAGACAAAGCCTTTCCCCTAATGTCTTTATACATGACATTAATACAATATTTCAGTCTTCAGATATATGCCTGTGCCTTGGATAGGTACAGTCACCTCTGAGGTTAATGTTTTTAAGCTTGTCTTACAGCAGAAAGCGCATATAACTGAGAAATACAAGCGTAATTTGAGCTGATTGCAGGATGCCTGCCTCCAGCTGAAAGACTTCAAAGAAAATTGCAAGACTGTGATTATCCTGTACCTTTGAAAATACTGAACTGCAAATTAAATATAATAATCATCTGATTAATAGCGTGCTATCACGTTTTATTTCCAGGCCTACTTTGGTGAGAAGCTGTAGACCTCGCTGTCTTTTCTATTCAGCGCTGATGTTTTTTCCCCATTTTTAATTTACAATGGTTTGTACATTTATTTGACCCTGGTTGTCACTAGTTTTTAAAGAAGAATGTTGACATACTGGTATAGAACATACTGAAAATAGTGCAGGCAGGTGGAAGGAAGTAGAGTACAGTGCAAAGCAGAGCTGCACACTAAAAAGCAAATGGGTTGGGGAGGGACTTTACTAAAAAGTGCACATTGCAGCAAAGCTATCCGAGTAGCTAAATATTATGATACTGATGGAATCCATAAAGTCATACAATACATTTAATTCAACACTTTATATCACCTTGTTGATGCTCCAAAAACAACGCAAATTGTGAAAGGTAATGCGTTGGTGCTGTAGAACAATTATATACAACATATATACACATGTAACTAGGGGCTGGTGAGATGCTGATTCTCAAACTGACTCAAAAGAAGAGTATGGTGTGTACATCTTTCATTATCTTGTTGTCCTGATGATGACCCTGCCAAATTACTCTCTAAAGATTCGAAACATTGATAAAAGAGTAAGTAAATAAGTTTATTTGTTGATGAATTAAATTCATTACAAAAAGGAAGAGCAAGGAAAACAGACAAATATACACAAAACTTTTAACAACCTCGGAAAGATCCACCAATCATGAGTTAATTATTGATGATTTTAACAGTATAATAAAAACCGTACATAAAAAAGTGCATTATGCTTACTAAGGGGCCTTATGCAGCAGCAAATACTATTCTTGCAGCATTTAACTAAAGTGACTTGTGTTAGCAGCAGGTACTATAAATGCAGTTATTTGCCGTTATCAATTCACTACCAAGGATAGTTTGTAGATATTATACTTACGACAACAAAGATAAAGTAACTTATGCTTGCCGCGAGTATTATAGCTGCAACGATTAGCTATTAACAGTTCAAAACCCAAAGTAAAGTGCAATGTGCATTCGATACCCAGGTTTTGCTAACAATTCAAACAATTTGATAAAAACATTCCACCGCAAAGAAATAAAGAACATTTTATGACGGCATCAAACTAAAGTACCTTTTTCTAGCAGCAATTAGTATGATACCGCATCTGAGATGAGATGTCACATTGTCTTATAATAGCAACATCTATTATAATTTCAACAGTTAGCTATTACCAATTCCCAGCCAAAAAACAGAAAGAGAAAAGAAACAAGTGGAGTGATAGGATCCACCTGCAATGTGACACAATGTACTGAATTTAACGTAATTTATGACTTTATCCGATTATATCTAAATCATTATATTTTGCCTAGGAGGTTTAGACTCAAAACCTCCCCCAAAGGGAACTACTGTCCTTTTTTGAATTTAGTAGGTTTTCAAAGTTACAGGGGTGCCCCATATTAGTTTGTATTCACAAGTCAGAGTAGAAGTATGGTTCTGTTGAGGTCGACCCTAGTGCATGGTCATTTTTGGCTGACTTGCACCAATTCTTACACGCTTGCCTTTTAGATCAAGGGTTTGGAAAGGTAAAAATATTGTGATTAGAAATAGTTAAAAAGATTCTCAGTTCGCTAACTTTTTTGGTTGCTTTTCACCATAGCACACATGCTAACTTTGAAATGTTTTGGGGAAAAGAATACATTTTTCAGATATTACAACTGTCGCTAGGAAGTGTAATTTTTTTATTCAAATCTCTGATTACCTTTTTAGGAAAGATTTGTGTCAGAATCAATAGGAGGTTGAAGGGGAATGCCCATTTACCCCCCACAAAATGTCGACATGACCTCAATTAGCGAAAAGTTTTGCATAGGGTTACTTTCTTATTTTAGGCTACTTTTAAATACAAATAAGGATTTGCATGGTCAGTATTTCCGAAAATAAAACTTTGCGCTGGGTTTTATTTATTTATTTATTTATTTTGTCAATTTGTAGGGCGCAACAGCTACCCAAGAAGGGTTTCCCGGCGCCTAGACACAGCTAGAAGCGAAGAGACAGAAACGGAGGGAACATTGAGGGATTATTGTTCAAACAACCAGGTCTTTACAAGCCTTCTGAAGCTATGGTAGTTATCTTCCTTCCGAATGCTTGGAGGAAGCGTGTTCCACAGGGAGGGTCCAAGATAGGCAAAAGATCTGCCCCCTGATCTTACACGTTTGAACCTTGGTATGCAGAACCGTGCTGCTGTCTGGGACCGGAGGTTTCTCTTAGGTGTGTAAAGGCAAGCAAGGGATTGGAGGTATTTTGGGGCTCCTCCTGTTTTTATTTTGAACATGTAGTTCAAGGCCTTGAAGCGAACTCTGTTCTCAATCCTGAGCCAGTGAAGGTCTCGGCGATGGTTCGAGACACCAGCGTTCCTAGGAATCTTACACAGGAGTCTGACCGCAGCGTTTTGCGCCACTTGTAGTCGTCCAGTGACAGATTTATTTGCGCCTAAATATAGGATGTTGCCGTAGTCAAGCCTTGATGTGATAAGGGCATTGACTACGGTCTTCTGAGTTGACATAGGCAACATCCATAGGATTTTTCTCAACCATCTGGTTATGGTGAGACACACTCCAGTAACTTTGCTGGCCTGCTTATCCATGGATAAAGCGTTGTCTAATACAAAACCCAGATTTCGAGCATGGGGCACCGGGGTAGGAAGAATACCCATCTGTTCTGGCCAATGCGCGGGGTTCCAGAGATCTTTGTCTTTTCCCAAAATCAGAATTTCCGTCTTGTCCCCGTTCAGTTTTAACTGGTTTGCTGTCATCCAGTTCAGTATTTTTAGTAATCCTTCCTTGAGTAGTGACGGGGAGTGGGGACAAGAATTAGACAAGGAAAAAATGATTTGGGTGTCGTCAGCGTAGTTCATGAGTGTGAGCCCTAGCTTCTCAACAAGTTCTACCAATGGTTTGAGATAGATATTAAAAAACAGAGGGCTCAGAATGGACCCCTGTGGCACTCCATGAGCTGCGGGTAAGGTGTCTGATTCGGCCTGTGCTGATGCGATCTGAAAGGTTCTGTTTGCCAGAAAGGATTTGATCCATTCCAGAGCCTTTCCTCTTATGCCATTTGTGTGTAATTCTCTGAGGAGCGTTTCGTGGGAGATGGTGTCGAACGCCGCGCTTAGATCCAGCAGCACAAGTGCTACCGTTTGGCCTTGGTCAAGACGTTGTCGGATATTTTCAGTGACACCTAACAGGGCGGTCTCCGTCGAGAAACCAGCCCTGAAACCAGATTGCGAAGGGTGGAGTAGGAGGTTTTCTTCTGCAAAAGTGGCTAGCGTGGAGTGTACGTGTCTCTCGAGGCACTTAGAAAAAGCAGGAAGCAGAGATATAGGCCTATAGTTGGCCAGTATTTCTGGGTTAGCATTAGGCTTTTTCAAGAGGGGTGTCACCATGGCGTGCTTCCATAAGGCCGGGACAGTGGCGAGGTCGAGGGACAAGTTTAAGAGGTTGGCAATGATATTCAGGGACTGGTCATCCAATTGTTTTATAATTTTAATAGGGATGGGGTCCCTAGGGGAACCGGATTTGACAGTTTTTAGGATTCCTTTGAGATTCTCTAATGAGAGATTCGGCCAGGCTTCCAGCAGGTTTTTGTCAACAGTAGTGGGTTGAGGTAGGCTGGGGTTAGACAGAGGGGGAGGATCATCATTAGATATTTTAGTATTGATGTCTGAGATAATTTTGTCGATTTTCTCAGTAAAGAAGCAAGCTAATGCCTGACATTGTTGAGCGCTTAAGGGGGGTGCAGTGGCTGTAGTATGTGCGCCCGCCAATTCCTTAACTTTGGCAAAAAGAGTTTTGGGCATGTTAGTTGCTTCGGTGATTGCCTTTGAGACGAAGGCCGCTCTTGCCTTTGTACATGCCGTGTGATAGTGGTTTCTGGCTTCATGATAGCATTTTTTGGCATAAGGGTCGTACTTTTTACGCCATTTACGTTCTAATACTTTGCATCGTGACTTTTCGGTTTTAAGGCTGTCGTTGAACCATGGAGCCGGGGGACGATGTCTACTCCCTTTGGTTTGAGTAGAAGGCAGACAGCTATTAGCGGCATATGTTAACCAATTTTGTGTCTCAATTGCTACGTGGTCCATGTTGGAGTTTGGGCTAGGAGGGTTTAGTTTGAGTGCCTCATTTAAGGCGTCTATGTCGACTGACTTCCAATTCCTTCGATTTGTGGCAGTAGTATTTTGTTTCGCTCTAGGGGAGGGTGGAAAAGAGATGCTAAAGCTGATGAGGTGATGGTCGGACCAGCCAGAAGGTACGGTGGCGATGTACGTGAGTTCACTGATGTTAGTTATTATGGGGTCCAACAAGTGGCCAGCTGTATGAGTGGGGCAGGAGTTGATAATAGATAAATTCAGTGCAGCTAGATCTTCCAGAAAATTATGGCATGAGGGGATGGTGGGATCTTCCAGGTGTAAATTTAGATCACCTAGCAGAGAGAAATTGCTAGATGACATATAGTAGGGGGTAATAAGATTTGCGAAGTTTGATACCCATTGAGAGGGGTTACCTGGTGGACGATATATCAGAAGGCCTGACATAGTGAAATTGGGGTTCAAGGTAATTTTAAAAAGACCCGCTTCACAATCTGGAATTAGAACAGGTTCCAAAGTACATTTGTAGTCTCTGTTAAAAATGATGGCTATCCCGCCCCCAACCTGTTTTTCCCTATCGAGTCTGGCAATGGCGTAATTGTCAGGGAGGGCAATAGCAACGTCTGGGCCAGCACTGTCATGTAACCATGTCTCGGTTAGGAAGATGGCACTAGGACATTCTTCAATGAGGAGATTAAAGATTTCATGCTTGTGCTTGGGCAATGATCTGCAGTTTGTACTGTAAAATACGTATGTTGGCTGTACATTATTACGTGGGATTTTACATTTCCTGCGTCTCCTAGGTGGGTCAGAGTAGGGTACCAATGTTAGTTAATTTCCCTCTAGATGTTCAGTAGCATGGGATGCTATAACATATGCAAACACATGAAGAAAATTCAAAACTCAATCTAAGTGAGCAAGTGGGAACCCACCAAGACTTGCTAACATGTTGCCATATTTGCATCCAGCAAAATATAATAACAATAACTTGTAACCTGCAATTTGTTTTTCTTTAACCGATTAGCATCCCTATTACATCACAAAAAAATCCTGCAACAGGAGTGCATGTCTGCAGACCAGGCATTACACTACACTGGAGCAATAGTTGTCAATTATGTCATGAGTAGTTCTGAAGCAAAGCAATCCGCAAGCCATTGTCACAGGAAAAATGTGACAAAGAATAGCATGGAAGACGAAGGAAGAGCAAGTTAATCAGTGCTGAAATAGTCATCCTGATTGGGGGTGTGGATAAAGGTGCTAATGATGATTTAACAACTCAGCTAAACTTCCCAAAAGTGACTTCACAGTCGATTCCCAGAAAATGAGATCCCTGGTCAGACACAGAGGATATATAGTGATGGATGGAATATTGGAAATTAATTTAATTGGAAATTACTCTAGAAGGTGAAAAGAGAGATACATTTAGCCATACAGTTATGTTAATCACCCAATGTACTTATGTTAATAATGCTTGTGCTGTCTTTAATCATTAGAGTGGGGACTCTTTTCATTTTTTTGGAATATTTATGTTTAGTGAAAGAGAGAGCTCTTGGGAAGAGAGAGACAGAGTTCCGGGCAATCAGAGGAATGCCCTAGGGGAAGGCGGAGCGGCGCTTCCAGCTAACTGTAAGAACTGTTAGTATCAGTGGTCAGTTGCCACATTACTATCATATATGGCTCTCTGCTTAGTTTCCCCCATGTTTACTCCTTGTCTGCACCTTTATTGTTTTTCTGTTTCCATGCCTTGTTTCCTCCCCCTGCTGCCTTATTTACCTCGCTGGTCTTCTGGCTCCTCCGTTCGATGTCTATTATATCTCAATGCATGCTGCGTCTACATGGCTGGCCTGTTCAACACTTCTTCACGCCACATCCTGCTTCACTTCACATCCGGCTAGCTCCTTGTCTGCCACCTCTCATCTAATGTTCTTCCAAGTCATCAGGCTGTCCATATAGAGCAGATGACTAGTACCCCTTTGCCCATTACCAGTAAATCCATAATGAGAGCCTGTTAAACCTGAGCTGAAATTGTGCATTGGCAGTTTTGTGTACTGACTTGTATTAACTGTCTCGTTTATCTTCTTATTAGGCAGTACTTGGAGAAGTGTGCAAGTACTATTTGGTGTCGATTCCGATCCGGTAAAAAGCGCTCCGAATTGCAGTTCGGAGCGTTTTTCCCCGTACAAATAGCACCCGTAGGCGTCCCCGTACGATTCAGCAAGTACGATCACAAATAAATGCGTGGCTCCGTACGACTCGTACAAAACACCGTACAAATCGAAAATCCGTACGATTTGCAGTCGGCTGACGCACCACGCAGCGTCCGTACGTAAATAGACCGCGCCTTCCGACCCAGGAAGTACGATCCGTGTCGAACACACACCGTACGGCTCTTTTGCTACGAGAGCTCTAAACTACCGTAAACCCACACTCCGTCAAACCCGGCACCCGGTACACGACAAGCAAGACATGAACGCCATCGTCCGTGTCATCCCTATCCTGTACGCCCACCACCTCGTATATAGAAACCGACGACGGCGCAGAAGGTGAGTACAACGAACACCAACATACCTGTACGTGTTGCCATACGAGCACATCTCCATTGCACGACTGTCATGTCTGGGTACGTTGCACCACACAATCCCGCACAACACCAGTGTCATACGGAGACGTACCGCACCTACGTCATCGACTTCGGGGTACGGAACGTCACCGCACAACACCAGTGTAATACGGAGACGTCCCGCACCTACGTCATCGACCACGGGGTACGGAACGTCACCGCACATCACTAGTGTAATACGGAGAGGCACCGCACCTACGTCATCGACTTCGGGGTACGGTACGTCACCGGACTCCACCAGTGTTATACGTGCCGCATGTACGTCATCCAGCTCGGGGTACGGTACGTCACCGCACAACACCAGTGTCATACGGAGACGTACCGCACCTACGTCATCGACTTCGGGGTACGGTACGTCACCGCACTCCACCAGTGTTATACGTGCCGCATGTACGTCATCCAGCTCGGGGTACGGTACGTCACCGCACAACACCAGTGTCATACGGAGACGTACCGCACCTACGTCATCGACTTCGGGGTACGGTACGTCACCGCACTCCACCAGTGTTATACGTGCCGCATGTACGTCATCCAGCTCGGGGTACGGTACGTCACCGCACAACACCAGTGTCATACGGAGACGTACCGCACCTACGTCATCGACTTCGGGGTACGGTACGTCACCGCACTCCACCAGTGTTATACGTGCCGCATGTACGTCATCCAGCTCGGGGTACGGTACGTCACCGCACAACACCAGTGTCATACGGAGACGTACCGCACCTACGTCATCGACTTCGGGGTACGGTACGTCACCGCACTCCACCAGTGTTATACGTGCCGCATGTACGTCATCCAGCTCGGGGTACGGTACGTCACCGCACAACACCAGTGTCATACGGAGACGTACCGCACCTACGTCATCGACTTCGGGGTACGGTACGTCACCGCACTCCACCAGTGTTATACGTGCTGCATGTACGTCATCGAGCTCGATGTACGTCATCCAGCTCACCGCACAACACCAGTGCAATAGACGTGTGGGACATACGTCTGCTAAGTAATTGTATGTGTAAGTATGAGAGTGTGTGTCTGAGACACCCCCCCCCTGGCCACCTGTGCCCAGCATCAGAGTGCCCAGCATCAGAGTGCCCACCACTGGCCAGCATCAGAGTGCCCAGCATCAGAGTGCCCACCACTGCCCAGCATCAGAGTGCCCAGCATCAGAGTGCCCAGCATCACAGTGCCCACCACTGCCCAGCATCAGAGTGCCCACCACTGCCCAGCATCAGAGTGCCCAGCATCAGAGTGCCCACCACTGCCCAGCATCAGAGTGCCCAGCATCAGAGTGCCCACCACTGCCCAGCATCAGAGTGCCCAGCATCAGAGTGCCCAGCATCACAGTGCCCACCACTGCCCAGCATCAGAGTGCCCACCACTGCCCAGCATCAGAGTGCCCAGCATCAGAGTGCCCACCACTGCCCAGCATCAGAGTCCCCACCACTGCCCAGCATCAGAGTGCCCAGCATCAGAGTGCCCACCACTGCCCAGCATCAGAGTGCCCAGCATCAGAGTGCCCAGCATCAGAGTGCCCACCACTGCCCAGCATCAGAGTCCCCACCACTGCCCAGCATCAGAGTCCCCACCACTGCCCAGCATCAGAGTGCCCAGCATCAGAGTGCCCAGCATCAGAGTGCCCACCACTGCCCAGCATCAGAGTGCCCAGCATCAGAGTGCCCAGCATCAGAGTGCCCACCACTGCCCAGCATCAGAGTGCCCACCACTGCCCAGCATCAGAGTGCCCAGCATCAGAGTGCCCACCACTGCCCAGCATCAGAGTCCCCACCACTGCCCAGCATCAGAGTGCCCAGCATCAGAGTGCCCAGCATCAGAGTGCCCACCACTGCCCAGCATCAGAGTGCCCACCACTGCCCAGCATCAGAGTGCCCAGCATCAGAGTGCCCACCACTGCCCAGCATCAGAGTGCCCAGCATCAGAGTGCCCACCACTGCCCAGCATCAGAGTCCCCACCACTGCCCAGCATCAGAGTGCCCAGCATCAGAGTGCCCACCACTGCCCAGCATCAGAGTGCCCAGCATCAGAGTCCCCACCACTGCCCAGCATCAGAGTGCCCAGCATCAGAGTGCCCAGCATCAGAGTGCCCACCACTGCCCAGCATCAGAGTGCCCAGCATCAGAGTGCCCACCACTGCCCAGCATCAGAGTGCCCAGCATCAGAGTCCCCACCACTGCCCAGCATCAGAGTCCCCACCACTGCCCAGCATCAGAGTGCCCAGCATCAGAGTGCCCACCACTGCCCAGCATCAGAGTGCCCAGCATCAGAGTGCCCACCACTGCCCAGCATCAGAGTGCCCAGCATCAGAGTGCCCACCACTGCCCAGCATCAGAGTGCCCAGCATCAGAGTGCCCACCACTGCCCAGCATCAGAGTGCCCAGCATCAGAGTGCCCAGCATCAGAGTGCCCACCACTGCCCAGCATCAGAGTCCCCACCACTGCCCAGCATCAGAGTGCCCAGCATCAGAGTGCCCACCACTGCCCAGCATCAGAGTGCCCAGCATCAGAGTCCCCACCACTGCCCAGCATCAGAGTGCCCAGCATCAGAGTGCCCACCACTGCCCAGCATCAGAGTGCCCACCACTGCCCAGCATCAGAGTCCCCACCACTGCCCAGCATCAGAGTGCCCAGCATCAGAGTGCCCACCACTGCCCAGCATCAGAGTGCCCAGCATCAGAGTGCCCACCACTGCCCAGCTCGTACATCATAAACATACCATTGTCAACCTCATTACCCTCAGGAGATAGACACATTTTAGTAGACCTAAATGTGAACATCACACCAGCTCCCAGGCACCCAGCAGTCACAGACATCATCACACAAACTACAAATCTGAAAAGAAAAAATCAGCTTTATTCAGCGGAATCACAAAAGAAAAGCAAATGAGAGTCCTCGCTCATTAAAGGGCAATGGCCAGTCCAATAGAGTCTCAGCAATAGCTTGTGCCTCCATGGGTGTCATCTCACCCAAACATGCCTGCACATGGCGTTTAATCAGCTGTGCTGACTATGGGGGCACCATCTGTGGAATCCTCCGGCACCGCATGGACAGGAGAGGGAAGGACAGGTGGAGTGGGTGCAGGTGTAGTGGATTCATCCACACTGGTTGGGGCATCGCCGAAAGTAGATTCAAAAACCTGGCTGCACACCTCAGCCAGGGCGGAAAAACTACCACCAGAACCCGGGGACACATTGGGGGTGGAGGTACAGGGCTGTGAGTCAGTCCTACTGGGTGTGTGGATGTGTGTGTGAGGTGTCTCCCCTCTCCCTGTGGGTGTGTCTACTTGCCCTTGAGACTGTGTGCGTGGAGCTTTGAGCTTCTTATGCTGTGTGTGTGCGCTGGGTGTGTCTGACCTGTGGCGTGTGCGTGTATGCTGTGTAGGTATGTGAGAGGCAGAGGTGGATGGCTCGGAAGGATGGGGGGGGGACAGATGCTGCTGGGTGTACATAGCTGCCGTCAGCGTTGATTCAATGGCAGCCACACTCCGACGCAGATCAGACATGGCTGATGACATGCCCTCCATGAACGACACCACCTGTGTAATCAGTTGTGTATGTCCATGGAGGACAGACAGCATGGATGCCTGACCTACTGCAATCTGCCGGAGTAGGTCCACTGTCTCAGCACTGAGGGCAGCAGGGGACACAGGGGCAGGGGCTGCGGTGCCGGGAACAAAGGAGACACGGGGGCTAGCACGGACCCTAGGCACACCAAGGAGTGGGAGGTTGGAGATGGGACTGGAGGAGGGGAGGGCAGCCAAAGATGTATGAGTGACCATTGCTGCATATTCCCCCCCCTCCTGAGAGTCTGTCTCGGATTCGTCGGCATGGTACGATGTGTCAGTCACATGTCGTGCGGCCTGTAGACTCTCCTCCCACTCTGTGCCACTGCCTCCCTCTGACACCTCCCAGCAGGTGGCACTGTCGGTGTGTCCCTCCGCCTGGTCCGCGCCTCTGTCTCCTCCAGATTCAGATGATGATGCTGTGAGCAAGGAGAAGAATTAAAACATATCAGTCACCTGTACACATCAGACATATCAGCTGCAAATCATATGGCCTCTTTCGTCAACATGGCATGCATCATGAGTCACATGACACATAACTCTTCATAATGACAATTCTACTTGTGGAGAAATGTCAGAGACACACAGCTCAATGTAAGGTAGGAGACAAGGTATAGGCAAGGAAAATACTTGTATGAGAGACACAATCATGATCCACTGCCTGACAACAGGATAGCTGATGATGCATAACAGTTCATTACCCAACCCTGCCACCCAAATCAAGACCTGGTCATGTTTGATTAGCTTTGACTCTGTGCCACATTAGAAAAGTCCTGGGCAAACTGCCATGTGATGCCGTCCTGGGACCTGAAACAAGTCTTCCATCACCTCACACTGCCATCACCGCTTTGTACATCCAAAGTCACATTGTGTGGCAAACCATCAATACCATGTACAAAGAACATGCCACAGATGGAGAGAATATGCACACACGCACTGCCCAGTGTGAGTATGCAGAAGTCCAAAATATAGCACATGTACATTGTGCACCTGCAGCTAACACAAGATAATTAGAAAGTGTACCATGGACAAAGGCCACTGAGGCTGACTTGTGCACAAAACACTTGTTGAGACTCAAGAACAGTGCCACAATATGAAGAAGGGCAGACATAGTGCACATGTGGTGCTACATTTAAGGTACGAACAGGTGTGACATACCCCCCTACAACATGAAGATGTGCAAAGGAAGATGCAACTTGAGACACTGCACCATAGGAGTACATGTCAAAAACAAGCATTAGCCAAAGCAAACCTCTACTGTGGAGTAGGGCAAGGCATGTAAAGAAGCAGCTGCTGACAGAGGGACAATCGAATTCCAATGCATGAACTGCCTGTCTGACTACACCACTCAAACTATGGGAGTGTGACCATGCCGTAGAGCTCTTCAGGTACCATTTCTCACACACATGACTACAAACAGACATGTACCTACCCCCTTCGTGCTGCTGTCCCTCCTGCAACTGCCTATGGAGGTCTGGGAACACCACTTCCAGGACCCGGAGCATGTTGGGGGTGAGTTGCCGGCTGCCGCCATGCCGGCGTGGAGCTTCCAGCTTCAGCTGGACTCGGGCGATGCGGCGGCTTCAGCACCGGACGTCCTGCCACCTCTTCTTTATGTTTCGAAGCCTCCTGCGAGGCCCCCCCTCTCTCCGGACAGCCCTGGCGATGTCCACCCAGATTTCACCCTTCTCATAGGCAGATACCTGTCACAAATGTAAAGTTACAGAACATCAGTATACCTGGTGCATGTTCCCAAGACACCCATATGTCCACAAAATACATGATGACAATAGGGCAACGTATGGCACACACATTAGCATCATTGTCCAGGAGTATGTGGCCTGTGTGCTAACAAAACTGCTTAGCATTACATTGTAAATCTACAGATTACATGAGGGCTGTAAAACACTCTTTGAGCATGACACTCACTGAACAAGACATGCTATATCTGGGTGCAATGCAGCACGTGACATGCTGTCACACACCACACTACAACAAATAACTCTCTTCTAACAACACTGTGCACCCTGGCACTCACTCACAACAACATTGCATCTATCCAGTATTACTACACAGTGGCTATGATGTCACACACACAACAGGTGCACACTCCAAGGTATTGCACACATCACTCACCTGATCCCCTGGTCTCCCATACAGCTTGCTGAAGTTGGGCAGGAGGGCATCCAGAAGGGCCTTGTTCTCACCATCAGTGAATGCAGGTGCCCTCTCCATGTTCAGCTAATCAGGGCCAGAGGATTCAGAGACAGCAGCTGTGGTTAGCACACCAATGTTGTGCAGGCAAGTGCCCTCCCACAGCCACATGCTGCCTTATATCTGTGCTGCAGAGGGTCTGTGAGTCCAAGGAGTAGTGTGTGATAGGCCACCATAATTTGCATCCTATGTTCCATCCAATCACATCACACCTAAGCCCATTACACACATATGCATGGTTTGAAAATAGAGCCAGAGCTGAACAACAACTTTCGCAACATTGTATACTTTTTCCTAACTGAATCTTCCAGGACACCTGTAGGAGTGTAAAAAACTCTGTATCCATGACAACCTGGTTGCATTTGGAACAGTACACTGTTTCCTTAGTTGTTCCCTATGAAATTTTAAAAATCCACACACAAGTACGGTGACATTGCCATTGCTACACATTGAATGGTGTAACGATGCGTACACAGGCCCGTACCATTGGGGTACGCTCAGCTCGCGTAGAGCCTAAAGGCGATAGGGAAACGATGCGTACACAGGCCCGTACCATTGGGGTACGCTCAGCTCGCGTAGAGCCTAAAGGCGATAGGGAAACGATGCGTACACAGGCCCCTACCATTGGGGTACGCTCAGCTCGCGTAGAGCCTAAAGGCGATAGGGAAACGATGCGTACACAGGCCCCTACCATTGGGGTACGCTCAGCTCGCGTAGAGCCTAAAGGCGATAGGGAAACGATGCGTACACAGGCCCGTACCATTGGGGTACGCTCAGCTCGCGTAGAGCCTAAAGGCGATAGGGAAACGATGCGTACACAGGCCCCTACCATTGGGGTACGCTCAGCTCGCGTAGAGCCTAAAGGCGATAGGGAAACGATGCGTACACAGGCTTACGCTCAGCTCGCGTAGAGCCTAAAGGCATAGGGAAACGATGCGTACACAGGCCCGTACCATTGGGGTACGCTCAGCTCGCGTAGAGCCTAAAGGCATAGGGAAACGATGCGTACACAGGCCCGTACCATTGGGGTACGCTCAGCTCGCGTAGAGCCTAAAGGCGATAGGGAAACGATGCGTACACAGGCCCGTACCATTGGGGTACGCTCAGCTCGCGTAGAGCCTAAAGGCGATAGGGAAACGATGCGTACACAGGCCCCTACCATTGGGGTACGCTCAGCTCGCGTAGAGCCTAAAGGCGATAGGGAAACGATGCGTACACAGGCCCCTACCATTGGGGTACGCTCAGCTCGCGTAGAGCCTAAAGGCGATAGGGAAACGATGCGTACACAGGCCCCTACCATTGGGGTACGCTCAGCTCGCGTAGAGCCTAAAGGCGATAGGGAAACGATGCGTACACAGGCCCGTACCATTGGGGTACGCTCAGCTCGCGTAGAGCCTAAAGGCGATAGGGAAACGATGCGTACACAGGCCCCTACCATTGGGGTACATTGAGTCAGACATGGTCAAGTGAACGATTGTGTAGGCTGCGTCCCTGTCCACCTTCATGTCACCATTGGCAGAGTCACACTAGGAAATCACACAGCAGGGATGTAGTCTACACTCATGTCAACCATGTGGATGCATACATCAGCATGGCACACATACATCAGTATGTGCCAGGTTTGGCAGACATTGAAGAAGCACAGGGATTGTGACCGTGTGCCTCAGTTGATGTGTAAATAGCTTGCACAACATGTCATCATTCATGATGCACATGTGCATCACATGCATTCAACAATTTCAACACGATTGACGTCTGCAACATGTAGCGTGGCACATGAACACTCGAATGGGCCACAATTCAGTACAGGGAACTGCCACATGATGACAGGAACATGCCCACTGTCACAGAGGTGTCATAGCCGCACAGCATGACCCTGTGTGACCACGTCATGTGTGTGCCTTGTGCTACATTGTGCATGCTGTTAGCATATGCCATGAAGAGGTCAGTAAAGTATTACTCACCTCAGAATATCCACACATGTCATCCTGGACATGGCAATTTCCGTAATACCGTACACTTGTGTGTTGGTGTGTAATTCCTCTGGCTCTGCAAGTATCCTTGGCGTTGTGTCTGCCCTGATGACGTTATCTGAGTAGTCATATGTCACCTCTGCGTCCACACGTCAGGTCCTCTGTTTGTTTCTCAACACCAACGCAGCTCCGGTCTAAGTTAAAGCTTACACATTTTGTACCCTAAATCATTGTACTAACACTTCAGAACATTTACCTTTTATTGTCATACTCAAGACCGTGCCAATAGGGATGTCACTTACAAAGCCTGTGAGGAATGAAAAGGCCTCATGTTGGTGAGTGACCCTCACCGTCTGTGTCTCCACGGTTTTCACGTCAGGCACAACAACAAGAGCTGCTCCAATTGCGGGGAGCTGACATATGAATCCAGGTGTGATATGTCCCACAAGCCACTTAGACTCCAGCAGTTGGCACAGCAGCACAATAGCTCATGGTTGGGATGTAGGACCAGTGCATGTGTGTGGGTGTGGAGACATGTGAGCCCCTCATTAGTACATCATTCCCCAGGCGACACTCGTCAGGTAAACAACAAAAGTCAGAGATGTGTAATTGCATTGACAAATAACCATGATGCAAGTGCAATGCTGCATGGGATTAGGGTGACGGCGACCACACGGCTCCATCAGAACAGCAGCCATCGTAGCCAGCACCACGACCTACGGTCCCAGCCCTGCATGTGACACAGGAGGAGTAACTGCACTTCCTCATGTCCATGATGTCCTTCACCCCGGCCAGTGACTCTGCATCAGCTTCTGGCCCACCGTACCCGTCAGGGGGCAGTTGCGCCTCAGTTGATATGCCCCTGACGCCATCATTCGCTGAGTGACGGACGCAGGCGGTGCATACGTCCCAGAACCGCTGTGACAGACATGATCGGAATGTTCATCCAGGTCCCCGCTGGTGCAACTCACAACCTCACTGCCAGATCTCCCCCAGGTGTCAGCCGTGGCGCCATTCTGGGGTGGTGCTGGCCCCGATAACACACACTGTACGGCTCCGCCGTGGTAACTGTGTGGCAGAACACCGCTCTTAATGCTGCATGGGAATGTAAACATCAATGAGCTGGCCACACCTCATTACAATTGGCGCTAATGAGTATTGGGAGGGTCAAGAAGACCCACTGGCACGTGAGTGTCAGTCCCAACACCACAGGACAGGTGGACTGGGGGATGCGAGTGTTGTGGACACCTAGCCAGACACAGGTGATGTCTCAACTCAAAAGATGTATTTGGATGATTTGGCAACGTTCAGTGTAGTGTTTATGTGGGCGGTTGTAACCATGGCCCTTCATCTCCCTGTTGTTGCGGTGAGGACCAACTTGTCACTCAGGTCCTTCAACTACACTAACGCTACGCTGAGCCTCTGCAGGCTCATCTTGATGAGAGTACTGTATGTATTTTTGCAAGCTTGTACAGCCACGCAGCATGTTTGTCTGTACATAGGCACGTTGTCAGACCCCCACTGCCCTACCCGGACTGACCATGTTCCCTGTCCTACCACCCCATCCCAGGAAGCATCTGCATGCAGCCCTCAAAACCACAGAACACATTCACGTTACCTACGCTGTAGAGGGTATCCAAGAGGTACAGGCACTACGCAAAGATGTCATCATCCTCCCTGACTCTGGGAGTGATGTTTAGCTACTTGACATGCATCTTTGCCTGCTACCCACACTCTCTGTGGGATATGTTTGTGTAACAGCTGCCAGTGTATGCGTTGTAGGTACAGCCAAAACGTGGCCACGCCCTTGTCGGATGCCAATCAACAACACTACTTTTGTTCCGGTGTGGCCTGGATAGCCACCACTCACTGGTCAGATCAATGACACCCAGGGAGGCTAATTAGTCCTAAGCTATGTATGTATAGAAATGTGACACTTTGCTACTGCCTACTGTTCCTTACAGATATTGGTTCACAAAAGGTAAGTAACTAGTCCTTGAAAGTACTGTGCATCTGCTGTAGGAGCATATATGTTGTGTCCTTGCTGTGATGGCAGGGTGACTAATGTACACACACCATGCCACGTGTGTAAATGACCCGTTCACATGTGTGATGGCATTACAGACCGTCAGTGACAAATGTAATTATCATGATGTATGATGATGGTCATGTAATTCTCACTGAAAGTACACACCGCGACATGACTAAGGCTGAACAGTGCAAATGATTGCACATGTGGTGTGTGTGTGTATTGCAGTCTGCCCTCTGGGTGTGCAACCTCCTACTGACATTGACATGACGTGTCTCACTGACATGATACATTGTCATGGTCACTTAGACCTGTACATCTGAAGGCTTGTATGCATGTCACATCCATTCCACACACTACAGGTATTTACCTTCGCCACGGAGGAGTGTGTGGGAGCTGGCATCTGTGTGTATCCCACACCACACTCCAAATTGTCTACATCATTTGAAGAGGTGTTGCTTGTGCCATGTACATTGTTATAGTCTTAGTCAGACAGTTGTAGACATTTCCTTAAAATTGTGTCTTGCAGGGCACCCCCTCTGGAAAGGCCGTTGCCTGACTTGGAAGCCATGAGGGAGCGCAACTGCATCCGTCGATATCGCTTCGGCCGACAGTTGATCAAGGACCTGACGGGCAGGCTTGAGGCTCACCTACAACCACGCCACAGGTATCCAAGTGCACTGACACCCAAGGTGAAGGTGATGGCAGCCCTCCATTTCTTTGCCACAGGTACCTTCCAATTTACCATAGCTGATGTGGGAGGGATGTCTCAGACCATGTTTAGCCGGGTATTGAGTGATGTTTTGGGAGCAATGTTGCTCCACCTTGATGATTTCATTACATTCCCTACTCCAGAAGAGTTGACAGATGTCAAGGGGCAATTCTATGGCCTGGGCCGTATGCCACATGTAATTGGTGCAATTGATGGTACACATGTTACTCTTGTCCCACCACAGGCTCAGGAGCAAGCGTATCGCAACAGGAAACACTACCACTCGATAAATGCCCTGGTGGTGTGTCTTGCCAACATGATTATCTCACATGTTTGTGCACGTTATCCAGGATCGTGCCACGATGCTTTCATCATGAGGCGTAGCAGGGTACCACAGATGATGCTGCAGCTGCACAACCACCGGGCATGTCTAGTTGGTGAGTATACACTGTGAGCTCTGTATGTCAGTATGTCACAACTTCATGATCTGCATCATATGATTGACTCTTGTACATGTTGTCAAATTGCAGGAGACGCTGGATATCCAAACATGCCATGGCTAATGACTCCGCTACGCAACCCCAGGACAGCTGCAGACCAGCGTTACAACAATGCACATGTGAAGACCAGGCAGGTGATCGAACGGACCTTTGGACTCCTGAAGAGCCGCTTCAGGTGCCTGGACAAGACAGGCGGAGCCCTCCAATACAGCCCACGCAAGGTGTGTGACATCTTCACCGTGTGCTGCATGCTACACAACATGGCAGTGGAGAAGGCTGTGCCACTCTACCTGGATCCTGATGAGCTGGAACATCCGCCCGTTGAGGATGAAGGCCTTGGCCAGGATGCCAGTGATGAGGAGGGTGAAGATGATATCCGCGGTCACCTCATCCGCAACTTCTTTTCATGATGGTGAGTCCTTTCATCTTTTCAGTAAAAGATGGACTATAGAGTAGCATGGGTAGCATGCTATGTATGCAACAGACTGTAAGCAAGATCAATTGGATGTGTGTTGTGCTGTGTCACATGTTCAGTTGGAATGCTACACACATACGTGCTATGAGTGCACTCGGAATGTACAGGTGTCATACTACATCTGGCTATTCAACAGACATTGTCAAAATGACATTATACCGACCGTGACCCCTTGTGTGCCACTCTCATCCACAGCTCGCCCTGCCTGTTGTCCGTTGGGGTACATCGTGGTCATCCTGCTACTGCTCATTATGATTGCACCGTCAGCCACATCAACGGAGCATGCTTGAACATGTGGAGGAGTCAATTTGGGTAAGGACTCATATGAGGCTGTTTAGCATTGGTATGTGTAGAAATGTGTGGTACATGTTCATGTGCATGTGGTGTCATCTTGCATACATGCTACTCCATTATGTACCTCATGACATGTATGGCCACTCCCATGACAGGATAGTCACCCCTTCTGTCATCTGTTGTACTTTGATACTCTGGTGAATGCATCAATGTGTGGAGACATTGCCACAGCAACATTGCACATACCATGGCATGACATTGTGTCAGAGGTCACAACCACGGACTCTGTGGGGGATTGCAGCCTCACTGTGTGCATTAGAATGTGACTGGATCCTCACCTCCAGCTTGTGGGCCAGTCCAGTGTGAGTACCATGAAACCATGTGGTGTTGGTGTTGCCCAGTGTATGTTCCACATCTTAAGACAACTGTCCCGTGAATCAGTTAACATGGATGCATTGCCCCTTGCAGCAGTATATCATGTCACTGTCATGTCGTTACCTCAGTGCAGGTTGAGAATACTGCAACGCCAGCCTTCACAGTGAGTAGCCATGATGTTTAGATGCACATGATGCCATGTATGTTTAGCATGACAAAGTAAAAAGTGTGAAAGATGCATATGTGAATTTCTGTGTAGCACCAGTGGAGTGCGGTCATTCACATGAATCTCTGGTCGCCGGCACCATGACTGTGCTATGGTAGGGTCTGATTATGTAGCTTGGATGGACATCACTTGCACTTAATATTTGTTGTACATGCATATCATGTTTAGCATTGTGATGCATACTTGCCACACCAAAAGACTGGCTACAGAGTGCCTTCATTGCATGTCGATCATTAACTTCCTCGTCATATGTGATACTAACAGCTGGAGTGGATTTGCTCAAGTTAGCTTACAGGGCCCTTATGGCTTACCAATATCACATACAGACTTTAGAGTTAGCGGTAGTTTGATTTCCATATGTTTCCATTTGTTACTGATGTCTACCTCATCTGTGCCTGGGAATGTGTTTATACTACATAGATCTTTTTGCATGGGTGCTCACTTGTGAGCGTTACACATGACTCTAATGGATGACAGACTGTCCCAGTTTTTATGTGTCTGTGTCACAGCATCGAATCTGATGTGATGGCATGATTAATCATCATTATTTGTCACCAGACAGTACACTTCACAGGTGTGACTGGTAGAGTGTAGCTAATGAGGTTTTTGAAGTGTCTGTGACATGAGAATGTTGTCCTAATGCTTAATTGCCTCTGTTTCAGGTCTCCCTCCCAGCAGTTCCCATCCTCTCCTTCCCTCGCCTGATCACCCTTTTGTGTCTGTTGTTTGTACTCAGACCAATGGGCTATTTGGAGGTGGAACCCTTAGAGCATCACACCAGTCTGATGAAGAAAGGTACGGCCAGTCGTTGACAGCCTTGTAGGTATTCGTAAAGCGGCATTACAGGTGACATCATGATTAGTGTAAATTGGACTTATTGACAATGCACATGTATGATTGTGATAGCTCCATGGGCTCACAATGTAGATTATCATGTTGTGCATGACGTCTGACTCCTACAGAATCTAGTGCCTGCTTGTGTCTCTACACACATGTCCGTCTAATGTGCACATATACTATTTTCAAATTAGTTACCTCATGCTTGTTAGGTGTGTAACTGTGTATTGTCCACACACATGGGGTGGGTGAAGGCTATAATACTATGTTGTGTGTGAGGTAGATGTCTTTGTTGGTGCAGTTTGGATTTGAACACACTAGCTCTTGTATACACCTGCAGACGCTGTGTGTCTTGTGCCCCACTTGACCGTAAGGGCCCTGATCCACTGACTGTGATGTGTGGTGTTTACTGTGCCATTTAGTAGTCAGTGATCCTGAGTGAGGCAGACACTCCTGCCTTCACATCCACATGTCACTTTGCGCATTGCGGCTGCCCTTGTGTTATGTGTTTGTTTAGCAATTAGTCACACCCCTCCTGCCGTCATTTATTCACTCATTGCTGCAGCTGCATACACAGCCAACATGCAGCGCACACTATCCAGGAACACAGACACCTACAGGATGACCCTCCTTCCATCCATTAATAGAGCATGCTCCGGCCACCCTACACACAGACAACACCAGACATTCACCCTCGTGCTATGAAAATGCTGTGTACTCAGTCATAGCTGCTGCTATGCGTGTGTGTGCAACACATACTGGCACAACTATGCAGATTCACATGACATTGGGTCTACGTACCACCAGGTCATGTGGCGTGTCCAACACACACACACCTTACATAGGCACACTATTGTAGAGTGTTAGCTTGTCAACACCACTAGATCCGAAAACTGTTAGCTTACAGTCACGTGCCAGAACACAACATGCTCACACCACTTCAACATTGCTGTCACAGTCAGTCAAGTTGGCACATGGGACACACACCATGACCCTGTCTCTTGGGTGTGGTGTGATTTGGCGGTTCCGGGGTTGGTATTTGTCTGGTGTGTGTTGTTTTTCTGTATGCGTTGTTCCCATTACAGTAGTATAGTACTTGTAGCTCCATAGGGGTAGGTCACCTAATCAGGTGTGCCTGTGTAGAGTGCTCCAGCCCATTGCCCACAGTCTGTCCTGCCACCGTCATCCTGTGCGGCATTAATCACATACACAGTAATGCATCATGCTGATGGTAGCTCACATACCTGAGGACACAGTTGTAGGTACTCCCTACATGGACTACTACTTTTGTGACACTGACATGTACTCCTCAAAGTGACTCTCCTGGGCCTGCCTGTGCTAGCTGTTTGGGATTCATTCCCCCCTCCAGCATTGACTGTCCCACACAGGTGTGTCTTACCATCCATGTATGTAGTTTGTGGAAATTTCTGACCAATGTGTGTCCTCGCTCAGATTCTGATCCAAGTGTGTGGATGACTGCTGTTTGTTGTATACCTTGCATTTATGACATTTGCTGACACATATACATGTATGCTGTTTCAAAGATTACTCACCAAATGCGTATGATGTTTAAATTATTTATTGGGTGCTCTAGTGCATGAAACGTGAATAGGTGCTGTACAGAAAGGGGGGGGAATCCAAAATTCACTGCTGGAGATGAGATGGCTTACTGTTTCAGTCAACAGAGTCCAGCCCACAGTGCCTGACATCATTGGGCAGACTGTGACCAGCAAGTCCTTGTGGGAGAGTCTCGTAGGGGATGCTGTTGCACCCAGGGGCTATATGCCAGGTCCAGTGTCCTGGGAGAAGTCCATGGGCCACAGGCCCTCAACGCCTTCGGCGTGGACGACCCGCCTTCCTTGGGGGACCCTCATGTGCAGGCATGGACGGTGCATGGGACGCTACGTCAGAGGGTTCAACCTCCTCCCTCTCCTCCCTCCCTGTGGCTGGTGTTGCACTTTGCCGTGATGTTGCTGGCCTTGTGACACAGGGAGGGGGCTGCATGTTGGCAGCCATCTGACGTAGCACATGGACAATGTCCCTATGCACCATCAAGAGCTGAGCCTGGTGTGCCTCCACCCGTCCATAATGCAGGTCTTGCCTGGCTATTTGCTCTGCCTGCTGTTCTTTGAGCTGGTTGAGGGTCTCCGCAAGCTGGTTTACCTCACTGGTGTCCCGCCGGTATGCCTCAAGGATGTTATCGAGTTCAGCCATACCGGTCCCTGCAGCTGACTGGCCAGATTCTCGCCTCCGCCTTGCGCCACTCCCACCACCCTGACCCACATGAGCACGGCCTGCGCTTGTGGGCACATCCGATCGACGGGCCCCCCGAGTGCTGGGAGGGTGGAGGTTGTCACCAACCTCAGGGGCGCCCGACAAAGGGTGTCCCTCATTTTCAGACTGGCTCTCTTGTGAATCATGGGCAGGGCTCTGACCTGTCTGCTGGGATGTGGTGGGAATAGGTCCGGTGGTTGGCAGAGATGTAGCTGGTATAGTTGCTGCAGGGGTTTGGGATCCAGAGGAGCCAGGTTGGTTGGGGTCATCCACAGTGCGTTGAGGGACGGCGCTGGCGGTGGGGTCTGGGTCCTGCTGAGCCTGGGACTGGGATCCTTGGCCCCCCTGGCTGGGGGGGCGATCCGCATGTTGCCCTGTGTGTGGGAGAGAGAGAGACACTGTTAGGGCTATATCAAGTGACATGTGGTTTTGTTATCCATTATCAGCATCACTGTTCCACAAGCTATACATAGTTGACATTGTACAGTTGTGTATTTAGTGGTAGAAAAACACAATAGTACGATGGGGTATATACATTCTTCCAATCTCTTGACAATGACTGACACAGCCATTGCTGTGTCTTGTGTTGCCGGCACCACACGTGTAAAGAATTTGTAAGTTTCACGCAACATCCTGGATGTGGTGAAAAATCTTATGTGTGCGGCAAGCATGCACAGAGTTTAGATGCAGCATGTTGATGTAAGAGACAGAGCATCATTATTTAGCATGTCAGCTACTACTTTGGATGTCTTTTGCTGTTCCATACTGGCCAAACAATGGCAACACCGCTGGACCTGTACACCCACTTGGAGATCATGGCTTTAGAACTTGGCACTTCTCTGAGACGCATCACCTTGTCAATACCCATGTCCATGTTGGTGCTTATGTACATCCACAAAGGTAATGAGATGGGGCACTAGCTTTTTTAGAGGGCCACAATGGACTGGAGCTTCTGTTATGTGCATGTAAGAGTTGTATGCATATTCATATGAGTACGTGTTTTGTTGTGGTACATGGCAATTGGGACAGTGTTGCAATACAACGCCTGTCTCCCGGGGATGAGTTTATGTAAGGGGTGTGTACAACAGGCCATGCTATTACTTTGTTTGCAAATTGCAAGCGTCCATTGTTCATGTTTTGGCTGTCCCCTCATGTGGCATGCTGCCATTATGTTGGATTTGTGTTTATGCACAGCATGTGTGACCTTGTCCTGATGTTTGTGTTGGCAATGAGCACAGGAGGGACTTGTGCTGCCTACACCTGTGCCCATTGTGTACTATTGAGCTTTCTGAGATGTGTGTCCTGACACAGTACAGTGTTGACAGGAAATGGTGGCTGTCTTACAGGCACATGGCAGATGCTTGCTGGTACTTGTGAGACATCCCTTAACATTCAGCTCTATGGAGTTTGTGAGGCCTGTGCAGTGCTTGTGTGCAACTGTGTGTGTGCCTCAGGGATGTGCGTTGAGGTGACCGAGGGACAAACACTGACTGATGGAGACAGAGGGAGAGGGCAACAGAGGGAGAGGGCCACAGAGGGAGACAGAGGGAGAGGGCGACAGAGGGAGAGGGCCACAGAGGGAGAGGGCCACAGAGGGAGACAGAGGGCGACAGAGGGAGAGGGAGGGAGAGGGCCACAGAGGGAGACAGAGGGAGACAGAGGGCGACAGAGGGAGAGGGAGGGAGAGGGCCACAGAGGGAGACAGAGGGAGACAGAGGGAGAGGGAGACAGAGGGAGAGGGCGACAGAGGGAGACAGAGGGAGAGGGCGACAGAGGGAGACAGAGGGCGACAGAGGGAGAGGGAGACAGAGGGAGAGGGCGACAGAGGGCGACAGAGGGAGAGGGCGACAGAGGGAGAGGGCCACAGAGGGAGACAGAGGGCGACAGAGGGAGAGGGAGGGAGAGGGCCACAGAGGGAGACAGAGGGAGACAGAGGGAGAGGGAGACAGAGGGAGAGGGCCACAGAGGGAGACAGAGGGAGAGGGCCACAGAGGGAGACAGAGGGAGAGGGCGACAGAGGGAGACAGAGGGAGAGGGCGACAGAGGGAGAGGGCGACAGAGGGAGACAGAGGGCGACAGAGGGAGAGGGAGACAGAGGGAGAGGGCGACAGAGGGAGACAGAGGGCGACAGAGGGAGAGGGAGACAGAGGGAGAGGGCGACAGAGGGCGACAGAGGGAGAGGGCGACAGAGGGAGAGGGCCACAGAGGGAGAGGGCCACAGAGGGAGACAGAGGGCGACAGAGGGAGAGGGAGGGAGAGGGCCACAGAGGGAGACAGAGGGAGACAGAGGGAGAGGGCGACAGAGGGCGACAGAGGGAGAGGGCGACAGAGGGAGAGGGCCACAGAGGGAGAGGGCCACAGAGGGCGACAGAGGGAGAGGGCGACAGAGGGAGAGGGCCACAGAGGGAGACAGAGGGCGACAGAGGGAGAGGGAGGGAGAGGGCCACAGAGGGAGACAGAGGGAGACAGAGGGAGAGGGAGACAGAGGGAGAGGGCCACAGAGGGAGACAGAGGGAGAGGGCCACAGAGGGAGACAGAGGGAGAGGGCGACAGAGGGAGACAGAGGGAGAGGGCGACAGAGGGAGAGGGCGACAGAGGGAGACAGAGGGCGACAGAGGGAGAGGGAGACAGAGGGAGAGGGCGACAGAGGGAGACAGAGGGCGACAGAGGGAGAGGGAGACAGAGGGAGAGGGCGACAGAGGGCGACAGAGGGAGAGGGCGACAGAGGGAGAGGGCCACAGAGGGAGAGGGCCACAGAGGGAGACAGAGGGCGACAGAGGGAGAGGGAGGGAGAGGGCCACAGAGGGAGACAGAGGGAGACAGAGGGAGAGGGCGACAGAGGGCGACAGAGGGAGAGGGCGACAGAGGGAGAGGGCCACAGAGGGAGAGGGCCACAGAGGGCGACAGAGGGAGAGGGCCACAGAGGGAGAGGGCCACAGAGGGAGACAGAGGGCGACAGAGGGAGAGGGAGGGAGAGGGCCACAGAGGGAGACAGAGGGAGACAGAGGGAGAGGGAGACAGAGGGAGAGGGCCACAGAGGGAGACAGAGGGAGAGGGCCACAGAGGGAGACAGAGGGAGAGGGCGACAGAGGGAGACAGAGGGAGAGGGCGACAGAGGGAGAGGGCGACAGAGGGAGACAGAGGGCGACAGAGGGAGAGGGAGACAGAGACAGAGGGCGAGACAGGGATGGAGACAGGTAGATTGTGCTTGCTCTCTTGCTACACTGCCTTACTTTGTCACAAAATGATGCATCTCTGAAAGGTGTGTCAGCAAAATGTTAATATTTAGCAGCTGTGGTCTAGTATCTTGTGTGATCTTTACCTATCCCTGTGCATTGGGCATTATGCTTGTGTGTGTCCCCGGGACATATGGCATGAGAGCAGCCTCTTACCCTACACATTGCACCCTATGTGCCTCCCCCTTGCAACTCCCACCATTTGGTTGTGTACTGCTTGGAGTCATGGCCACCCACCCCATGCTGCTGGGCACTGTTGTTAGTCTACCCATGTAAGTTGTGTTTTTTGTACACTCACCAGACTCAATGGCTCCTTCTATTCCATGTACTCCCACCGCTGGCAGTAGGACCATGACCTTCTCCTCCCAGGGCTGGTATACAGGAGGTCTGCGGGGACCACCGCCTCCAGTGTGGTGTGCATTGGCGTAATCCTGTGCCATCTTCTTCTTCACCATCCTCCGCAGATCGTACCACCTGGCCTGGCATTCTTCCCTGGTGCGCCTGATGGGTGCAACAGCATTGACCCGGTCTACAATCCTCTCCCACAGGCGTGTTCTTTCTGCCATGCTGGTCTGTCTGACCAATGCGCCAAACAGCTGTGGGTCGACTCTGATGACTTCATCAGTAAGTATCTCCATCTCCGGGTTGGTGAATTTTGGATTCTTGGGTGTGTTCATGGTGTGAGGTGTATGTGATTGAGGGTGTGATGGTGTGTATGGATGAGGGTGTGTGTTTGTGATAGTGAAGGAGGTGGTGTTGGTGTAGATGTGATAGGGTGTATGTGTGAAGGTATGTGGCTGGAATTGTTGGTGTGCTCTGTGTTTCCTCGCAGGCATGGGTATGTTGCAAAGGATGATGGGTTGTATGTGTGGTCCCTTTTATTGGTCAAATGGTGGGTGTGGCTTCATTTGAATTTTTGGTGTGGGTGTTATATGGGGTGGGTGTTGGTTTTGTCCTCTGTTTGGCTGCTTGGCTGTGACCAGGACATTGATTGTCAAAGGTGTGTACACAGGAGACATGTTCAGTGTGGTAGTGCGACTTGTTAGCAAGGTCCTTGTGGTCGTTTTGGTGTTGGCGTTATGTGTGCTTGCAGTACTTGTGCGTGCGAGTGAGTAGTACGGGCCGTTGGCGGGTGGGGGTGTTCGCGTAGGCTTGTTGGGGTGGTGTGCGTGTCGTACTTGTGCGTGCGAGTGAGTAGTACGGGCCGTTGGCGGGTGGGGGTGTTCGCGTAGGCTTGTTGGGGGGGGGTGCGTGTCGTACTTGTGCGTGCAAGTGAGTAGTACGGGCCGTTGGCGGGTGGGGGTGTTCGCGTAGGCTTGGCCGAGGGGTGTGCGTGTCGTACTTGTGCGTGCGAGTGAGTAGTACGGGCCGTTGGCGGGTGGGGGTGTTCGCGTAGGCTTGGCCGAGGGGTGTGCGTGTCGTACTTGTGCGTGCGAGTGAGTAGTACGGGCCGTTGGCGGGTGGGGGTGTTCGCGTAGGCTTGGCCGAGGGGTGTGCGTGTCGTACTTGTGCGTGCGAGTGAGTAGTACGGGCCCTTGGCGGGTGGGGGTGTTCGCGTAGGCTTGTTGGGGGGGTGTGCGTGTCGTACTTGTGCGTGCGAGTGAGTAGTACGGGCCGTTGGCGGGTGGGGGTGTTCGCGTAGGCTTGTTGGGGGGGTGTGCGTGTCGTACTTGTGCGTGCGAGTGAGTAGTACGGGCCGTTGGCGGGTGGGGGTGTTCGCGTAGGCTTGTTGGGGGGGTGTGCGTGTCGTACTTGTGCGTGCGAGTGAGTAGTACGGGCCGTTGGCGGTGTTCGCGTAGGCTTGTTGGGGGGGTGTGCGTGTCGTACTTGTGCGTGCGAGTGAGTAGTACGGGCCGTTGGCGGGTGGGGGTGTTCGCGTAGGCTTGGCCGAGGGGTGTGCGTGTCGTACTTGTGCGTGCGAGTGAGTAGTACGGGCCGTTGGCGGGTGGGGGTGTTCGCGTAGGCTTGGCCGAGGGGTGTGCGTGTCGTACTTGTGCGTGCGAGTGAGTAGTACGGGCCCTTGGCGGGTGGGGGTGTTCGCGTAGGCTTGTTGGGGGAGTGTGCGTGTCGTACTTGTGCGTGCGAGTGAGTAGTACGGGCCGTTGGCGGGTGGGGGTGTTCGCGTAGGCTTGTTGGGGGGGTGTGCGTGTCGTACTTGTGCGTGCGAGTGAGTAGTACGGGCCGTTGGCGGGTGGGGGTGTTCGCGTAGGCTTGGCCGAGGGGTGTGCGTGTCGTACTTGTGCGTGCGAGTGAGTAGTACGGGCCCTTGGCGGGTGGGGGTGTTCGCGTAGGCTTGTTGGGGGGGTGTGCGTGTCGTACTTGTGCGTGCGAGTGAGTAGTACGGGCCGTTGGCGGGTGGGGGTGTTCGCGTAGGCTTGTTGGGGGGGTGTGTGTGTCGTACTTGTGCGTGCGAGTGAGTAGTACGGGCCGTTGGCGGGTGGGGGTGTTCGCGTAGGCTTGGCCGAGGGGTGTGCGTGTCGTACTTGTGCGTGCGAGTGAGTAGTACGGGCCCTTGGCGGGTGGGGGTGTTCGCGTAGGCTTGGCCGAGGGGTGTGCGTGTCGTACTTGTGCGTGCGAGTGAGTAGTACGGGCCGTTGGCGGGTGGGGGTGTTCGCGTAGGCTTGGCCGAGGGGTGTGCGTGTCGTACTTGTGCGTGCGAGTGAGTAGTACAGGCCGTTGGCGGGTGGGGGTGTTCGCGTAGGCTTGGCCGAGGGGTGTGCGTGTCGTACTTGTGCGTGCGAGTGAGTAGTACGGGCCGTTGGCGGGTGGGGGTGTTCGCGTAGGCTTGGCCGAGGGGTGTGCGTGTCGTACTTGTGCGTGCGAGTGAGTAGTACGGGCCCTTGGCGGGTGGGGGTGTTCGCGTAGGCTTGTTGGGGGGGTGTGCGTGTCGTACTTGTGCGTGCGAGTGAGTAGTACGGGCCGTTGGCGGGTGGGGGTGTTCGCGTAGGCTTGCCCGAGGGGTGTGCGTGTAGTATGTATTGGTGGAGCTTGCAGTGAGGCGAATGTCCCATACGACTGAATGTTGAAGCGTGAATACTTAGGCCCGTACGTATCTCGCTCAGGCATGTCGTTCCGAATCGGAATAGTGAGTTTGTACGGACTGATTACGATTCGTACGGTGGTCTGCCCGAGGCTTATTCGTACGGGTATACGAATGTCAATCGTACGGATCTTAGAAAATCGTACGGAAATCAACGGTAACGGATCGGAATTCGCTGGTCGGACGGTAGTTTCCCAATCGTACGGAATCGGCTACGAATACGAATCGTAAGCCGGTTTTTTTTACCGGATCGGAATCGACCCCTTGTGTCTGAGGAGTCACATATACCTGTGAAGCTGGTATCAGTCCAACCCAGACATCTCTGGTGTTTCTCTTTCTCTAATCTTTGCCTCCAGATTTCTACCAAGAGAGAGCATAGGATCTGGGCTTCTGTCAATCACAGCCACGTCACTCTCCAAGGGTAAAGATTAGGAGATTAGCATCAAAATCCAACAAAGGTATTCTTTATGATTGATTGATTGATTTTAAAACGTATATAGCGCGTACTGTCACCCCACGGGTATCAAACCTCATATTTCCTAAGAAAACATACACAGAAAGCACTCTTCACACAGCTCTGTATCTTCTTTTAAAACAATTAGGCCTGGGCAAAAATAATTTTATGCTGGCATAATCTTGTGTAATTTGCTGCATTTAGCAGTAAAGAAGTGGTACATAATGCCTGAGCCTACATCACTATGCCACATTGTGTAAGTGAGGCCTTATTTGGGTACTCCTGAGGGGGCATGGCTTTCACACCAGACAACATGGTGGTGGACTCCTGAAGCTCTGTTCCAAAGAGGAGCACTCTCTTCAATTGTAGCTTTTATTTGGCCCATCTTCATATGCATCCATTAGTGGAATGTTCCTTATGCAGAGGGACTCACATATACTACTGTTGGTGAGTATAACTTACGCTATACAGAGGGTTTGTAACTGGGCAACTGCCATTTTGTGCGGTCGTCACTTACCTTCTTTCCCTTTATGTGAACTGAGCATCATCAACTGAAATTTCTTTCTCCCTCTCATGCCTATTCATTTTGGTCTCCTACTTCCATCTGCTGCAATGCCAGAATGTTCCCGCTGCTGGTGGTCTCTTTGTGATCTCTTGAACACTGCTCAGATAAATGTGTGGCCTTCATTTTCGGCAGCGTGAAGCTGCGCGTTTTGTTTTATTCTATCCCTTGTGCTTGGTGTCACCTCTAACTCTATACCTGCCCTTGTTTATGACATTTGGCCGCCATTTTGGACTACTTCATCTCCTATATGAATTTGGCAGTTTTTGCACCTCCGTTGAGGAGTCATACACTTACCTCTCTATTTCATGCCATATATCTAAGATTACATTTGAATGGCTATAGGCTCACTCAATGGTGCTAAAGCCATCTTCTTTGGTGTCAAATCGTAGAGTGCATACATACATCCACCCTCACCTTTTTCTACATCTAGTAACCCTATTCTCGATACCATTTTGGATGAGGTGAGAGGTCTGCAGCCCTTTCTGAGTGCTATAAATGAGAAATTGCAACAAATTCGGGGTCGATGGATTATACAGAGAACAAGATGGCTGAGAACCTACCTGTTCTATGCAGGACATTTCTGTGAGGATTCCTCTCCTTGAACAAGAGATCTCAAAGCTCAATCTGCATACAGGAGTTTGGAGAATCAAAACCATCCATTATTTTTTGTCGCTATGGCTTGCCAGAAGCGGTTAAAGGTCCTAATGTTTTTGAATTTCTACAAAAGTTGCTTTCTGACTTACTTGTTTTTTCTGGATTTCCTTCTCTCAAGCTAAGAACAAGAAAGCCTTACAGGTAGTAAGGACGGATTCCTGGGCACTCTGGAATGCACAATAGTGCGTTGTGCCAATTATGCACACTATTTGAAATAAATGCCTGTAGTCATGGTATTTCAATGATTTACTTCAAGAATTTATCCATAGTAACGATATAGTTCAACGTTTCAATCATATTCCATATTCCATCATATGGTAACGTTGTAATTCAAAACATGAATCCGAAGGTTATAGTGGTAATTTTAACTCCATAGGTTAAATAATCCCCGATGCATTTCGTGCAAAGGTTGCACTTCTTCAGGGGGAATCTAGATAATAAAGATAATAAAGAGACAAGGATGTAGGGCGCTACAAACACAGGAGACTGCTACATATATATACACTGTTGGGGGGTTGGGTTTACTAACAGAGAATAATGTATAACTGAAAGGAAACTAGATGAAAGCTAAAAGAAGGCTAAGATGCATAACAGGTAAACTAACTTCTCTCAAGCTACAACATGCTCCTCATCTGGGCAGACTTAATCCTAAGTCTTCAAAACCTCCAGGCATTATAATTATTTTCCTGAAATTTACAGGTGTTCTTTGTGTTCTGAAAGTGGCTAAAGCTTAAAGAATCCTCACCTGGTCTCAACATATTGTTCTCAAGGCATTTCTACTGAAACTAATGCCAGTCAAAAGGAATTTCTCTCCTTCAAGCTCAGATGAGACATTTGAACATAACTTATGGAATATTTCTTTGCAGCCCAAGCAAGATAGCATATGAGGGAACTATTAAATCTTTTGATGATCCAGCTAAACTCAAAGCGTTTCTTCCCACCACTCCTCTGATGCAATGGAACCAACTGTTTTGTAGGCTAAAGATGCTGTTTATTATGTTTCCCTGTGATATGGTGTTAATGTTGTCCACTTTAGCTCTGTTTTCATTTTTGTCATGGTGTTGACACATCACATTCGCTTCCTAATTATCTCTTCCAAACCTGGAGATTTATCCCTGATCTGCTTCTTTTTTTTTGTTTGCTCCAATGCATCTTTCTCTCCCTTGTCTATTTTTCTTCTTTTTTTATGAGTGCTTTTTTGATATTTATTTGCCTTTTCTTATGTTCCTATTGTATTTTTCTCTTGTGTACTTAACCACTGCTGATACCATATCCTTTTCACCATATATGCAAATGATCACCCATATTCCTGTGCTTTTTTCCTCGTGTGTACAGTATGTTTTGTGGAATGTTTGTGAACTTGGGCAACCCATTCCATTAAAAGACAAAAGGTATTTTCGTAACTTGAATCTAAAATTACCGTCATACAGGAAACACATTGCAATTCAATTCACTTTATAATCTTTATTCAGCACAAATAACATTGGCCATAAAAGTACAAAAAATACAACAACAAACAATCAAAAGCCGGATAGAAAAAATACACCAACACGATATAAAACCATACAATAAAACCCATGCTTCATCTTCAATACAGTGATTAAAATGTAATACTTTTTCTAATTTCAATCACTCCACAAATATATGAGGCAATACTGAAGAATAAAATGGGATCCACTAGTGTACACAATATTCTAAATAATGCAACATTGTAATCCCTTATAAGCACATGGAAAACAATTTCAAATAATGTTTCTGTAGGCCATCATAAAATCTACAAAATAGCATAAAGTGATGTGTGCTCTGTTCGAGATACTATCACACATGACAAGTCTCTGGGCTATTTCCTCAAAGTGTGAAAAGTGACATGAAAATGTACCTTACCCAATCACAGCCCAATAATGTCAAAACAGACTCAAATACAATTATGGTTGAAGGACCTGCTGAGAAGTAAGTGACACATTAGAAACAACAGTGACTTTCTAAGATTCAGTGAGGTCCGTCTTTTCAGATATGTCTCCTAAAAATGGGCCTCAATCATGCTATTGTGGAAAGCCAACACTCTAGGTGGGTCTAGGAGCCCGGGGTACCAAATAATGTTTTAAAAGTTTCATTAATGTAGAAAAGAAGGGGAAATAATAAAGTACTAGACAGTCCAAAATAATGGCTTTCATGAATGCTGTTTCAGGTTTAGACCAAAATGAGCGCCATAACAAAATCGGATTGAGCAAAAGCAAGTCCTCCAGGTGGGTTAACCCAACCGCGTTATGGAGAATATAAGATGGAAGAGAGGCTGGGATGAATAACAAAAGCCTAAGGAAGGTATTCTCCTCAACCTATAGAGGGCCCCACTGGACCCCTTCATAGACAGCAGCTGACAATACATTTGCCATATAGATGTTAATCAATTCTTTAACAGGATGACTATCAAGTTTGCGGGAAAACCAAAAGACTCCATCGCAGACTCTGTTCATTTGAAATCTAACATTTTGAATGTATTGAAGCTATAAGACATTATTGGTAAAAATGATACCCAAATAGTTAAATTAAATTACCCTCACAATTGGCTAATGCAAAATGTCCTGCACTTTTGAGTGTATTTCTCGCATTCTAAATGTCTTGGCTTTATTGATCTTTACTACTTTTTGTCTCAAACATGCCCATCAGTTACTGAAAACCGACATGGGTACGACATGGGTCCTCGCCATCAGGATAGCATCATTGGCGTACAATAGCACTGGAACTGAATGACCAGCAACTATAGAGGCATCAGGTCGGGGTATCATCCACCACATTAATATACAGGGAAAAGGAAAATGGAGCTAGAACACACGCTTGCCTAATTCCCCTCTTCATACTAAATGATTGGGAACATTGCACTTCCTCTGAATCTCTTAAATGGAAACAACAATAGGTGGGTCAGATTTTGTTTTCACCAGCAGTTGATCGTAAGTGTGGGGTTGCTATTCTATGCCAAAAGGTAATGAACTTACATGTTGTTTCTATGGAATCTGATGTCAGATGGGTATTAGTTATTTTTATTTTAGACAACTAACATTTAACTTCGAATAGCGTTTATGGTCCTGTTAAATCTGATCCTGGATTTTGGCATAATATTAGGGTAAAACTTGCAAATATTTATAATTCCAACATCATTCTTGCCGGTGAGTTTTACCAAATGCTAGATCCCTTCACTGACAAACAATTCAAATATAAATGTAAACCAGATATATACTCTGTAATCTCCTTATGACCATTATTTGACATTTGGCAGACAGGCAATCCTGATAAACTGGAATTCTCCTTCTTTTCTAATGTTCATTACAGAACGTCCAGAATTGATTATATTTTGGTTACTGAGACTGGCTTCTTTAGATATCTCTTATGTCAAGTCAAAGACTGGTTGACTTTTTCCAGTTTAATCATCCTGAATCTACCTCAACTCTTAATAATTGGGATGCCTTTAAAACTTCCTTTATAACTTCTTTTCATTGCTTATTCTGAAAAAAAGTAAAAGAGTGTAAACAGTAAATATACCCTTTTGTTACACAAAATCAAAGCACATAAACATCATTATTTTACTTCTAAATCTTAAGCTGTGCTATATGATTAAGTTACGGCTTAGTCTGATTAAAATAAATGTGCTACAGCCGACACATGCAATACTCAACTTAAAATGAAGTCTAAATTTCATGGAGGGTGGAACAAAGCTGGTAAAATACTTGCAAATTATTTAACAATTAAAACAGAACACAACGCTATTGGAGCTATCATTAATTAATTGGATAATACTGTATTGGTTTCTATCGCTGGTTTTTCTAATTCCTTCCAAACATTTCATGATGTTTTGTGTACTGAATATAAAGGTATAAACCCAGGCCAAACAGAACAAAAAGGCACAAACAAGGCTATTTAAAACAACAAAATGTATAAGACCAAACACAACAAGGTACTATACTGATGTATAAAAATAATTTAATTATACTGATAAAAAAGGATTAAACACATACAATTATATGCATATAATTTGTTTGATACATTTGATACAATAAAAAACTTAATTGCTTTTCTTATTAAAAAAAGAACATTAGTTATAATGGAAACACTGTAGTGGTGTTGTAGTTATTTCAAAAAGGACCGTGGGAGGCTGTTTTTGTGTACTGAATACACGACTCTAAGTACACTTACAGGCATATGCATCAACCTTTTTTGTGAGCGCAAACGGTGCGATTTGCAAAAATCGGCCATTTGCGCCCTCAAAAAAGGGCCTCTGCGATGCATGAAACTGAAAGGCTCTCGCAATTTAAGAAATAGCAATTTCTAAAATGGCGATAGCATTTAAGGAATCGCAATTTGCGATTCCTTAAATGCAATGCATGGAGAAATTGCTAATAGCGATTTTGCTAATATGGGGCACAAATAACCATCAATTTGATTTGCAAAAACTTGCAAAAACTTTGAAAAATGCACTAAAGTGCATTTTTCAAAGCTGTAGGTAACACACACACATGCCCTTGGGGCATGTGTGTGAGCAACATGTGTGCACAGTTCAATTTCAGTTGTGCAACAGGGTGTACTTGTGACACCCTTGCACCCTTGAAATTGCATGCGCAATTTGTGAGTACGTATTGATTCTCGCAAATTGTGCATGCACTCTCCCATTCATTCCTATGGGCATGTAGGCCCATAGGAATGAATGGGAAGGCATTCCTTAATTGTGACTCGCAATTTGGAATAAGAAATGTTTGGGAATTGCTAATTTTATAGCGATTCCTTCATGCATATACGTTTGCAATTCCTTAATTGCGATTCCTTAATAATCGCAATTAAGGAATCGCGAAAGCCAACATTGATGCATGTGCCCCTTAGGGCCTTTGTCTGCTCCAAAACTTTGCAGAAAGGAACCGCCCGACCTTAGGTCGGTGATTCCGACCACAACAATTATGATGCAACCGCATATAGGGTGGTCCCAAGCATCCGTTTCATAATGGAAGCTTCTGCTGTGGATGGAAAAGGCCCGCAGCAAATGCTTCCATTGAAAATGTATGTTTTGAAACATCCTTATACCATGTGGTAGGCACCTCTTGGGCCTCCACGCCCCAATGGGAAGGGCCATGGGGAAATGGGGCCCTGCTAGGGGGCCCAATTGTCGCTTTCCGACAGCCTTTCCATGTCAGAAAGGTCATCATGGAATGGCTGTTAGAAACCGGCATCATAATCTCGACGCCGGAGCCGCCGTCATTTAGGAATTTTACAGACTTTCCGACGGCCTGTCGGAACCACATCGGAATCCCTCCGGAGGTCTAAACTGTGACCACCGTCATCCTAAACGGATGCTGATATTACACATTAAGAAATTTCAGCCTCCACAAAAAATCCTTAAAAAAAGTGAAAGCTCCTAGTCCAGATGCTTTCTCTCTTGAACTTATCTCTTCATTTTCCACTACTTTTGCACCTAAGTGATTGGAACTTTTAAACTCCTTTATCTCCGTTTTATTCATAAGCATGATAAAGTTCTCAAATTTTGAACACATTACTGATACATTTCACTTAATAATTATAATTCCTAGATAAGTGCCAACATCCTGGCATCATGCTTAGACTCCGTTTTTCCTCTACTTGTCAAATCAGACAAGTCTGGTTTTTACTAAAGGCAGACTCACTGCTGATAATGCTAAAATGTTTTCTAATATTGTTAGCCAAACTGAAGGTGTGAAATCTCTTGTAGCACCATTGTCATTAGATGCTGAAAATGCATTCGACCATATTAACTGGCAGTAACTTTTCAATGGTTTGTTTTTGGTCCTAAGTTCGATGTCACCCTAACATATCAGGTTTTTTACATGGTACTCTGGATGTCAAAATGTATTCATATGTCGATGATATTTTGATATAAATGCTTGATCCACTTAAAGTCTTTAACTCCTGTTTCACGAGAAATTTCTTTATACTCTAGTATCTAGAGTTTTTAACTTAACTGTACTAAAACTGAGATTTGGTTCTTGAATTCCCTGTGCTATCAATACAAGTTCACTCATGCTAATTTTGCATAGCGTCCCTCACAAATTAAGTTGCTAGGTGTAGGTTTCTCCCCCACCAATCAATAAAGTATCAGTCACAATTTAATTATGTTAAAATCCAAAATACAAGTTCTACTTTTGACATGGTCCGCATTATCCGCATTAGTTTTATCATGGTTGGAAACTATTATTTTGAAAAGCAGGAGCCTATTTGTATACTGTTTCTAGGAAACAGTAATTTTCCACATATTGCAATCACCACTTTAAATGACGAAAACTTGATTTTTGGGGTTACCTTTTCTGATTTTAAATTATATCCTTTCATTTTTTATATTCAGACAATATTGTACCCTTTTACAGTCTACATCCTCATGGATTGTTTTTGTACATTCCTTGCTGCATGAATATTTTTTAACAGATGTTATTTTTATGTCCAATTGAACCTTTATTTTTAAAAACCATATTTTAAAATATTCACACTTTATTAAATAGATTGCCACTTGACAAGTTTTCTTTACAACACTGTTTCTTACATGTTTCTGTCTGGTACAATACATTTCTCAAGATATATAATAAAGTAAGAACTGCAACACCACCTAGTGCTATCACAGTTAGCCCCCTAGACCCATTGATTAGTTCTAACAATTTTTGCACTATACCCATAGCTAACAGATGTGATGCGCTTTCCGATTTATTTTGAATTGAGGGTAAAATGGACTATGTTGTCCCAATTGTCATACAGCACTAGGTTAAGACCCCTTACCCCAACAGTAGTCAGAGCAGATCCATCTCTATACTAAGCTGGAATGTAGCTGGTCTAAAGGGCAAAAATGTATAATTTGGACTGGCAGGCATTGGTT